>NW_026848964.1:2024665-2699554 GCF_030867605.1 Colletotrichum paranaense
TCGCCTTCGACCGCTCCTGCGTCGTCGCCGTCGCCCTTGGCGTACCAGTTGAGGTCGCGGCCCTTTTGCCAGCGGCCGACGGGGGCTTTGAGGCTGTGGCCGAGGTAGTTTTCGCGGTGGGAGGAGTTGGCGACTTCGTCCCAGCTGAAGTTGACGCCGCCGCGGGAGCCGGATTTGCGGACGCTCGAGAGGAGGTCCATTTTCGGGGGCGGTTTCGATTTGCTTTGAGTTCTTGATTTGGGTAGCGGTGCTTTGTTTTGCTCGTGATGAAATTGTTGGTAGGGGATTTCCTTTGAGTATTAATGGTATTTGATGGTGTTAGGTTTGACAATGGTCGTCGTTGAAGAGGCTCCATTCAAATTGAAGGTCTTGAAGCTTGAAGATGGTCGGCAGGCATGACTATCACGTGATGAACCGCCCCGCCCCCCCCCGCCCCCCGGGCAAAAGACCCCTGTCGATCCAGCCCCTGCAGTCGAACAAGCTCCGGGCCCACGATACAAAAGTTGGAGAGCTTCCACTCCGGCTCAAAAAGCTCCGCAATCCGCCCTCCGAACGTCACCCACGCATACCCAGCACAAAACGACTCGTCAACAACTCATTCGACATACCTTCCTCCAACGACCGAATCCCCCCCTCTACAATGGCCAACCCAAACGACCCGCCCCTGGATGAGATCCAATGGCGCGCCCCCGACATCGCGGCCTCGATGCAGGGCATCCACTCCAACAGCGTGCTCTTCTACTTTGCCGAGTCGCCCTTTTTCGACCGCCAGTCCAACAACGCCGTCATCACGAACCAGGCCATGTTCAACCCGGCCTTACTCAAGAACCTCGCCACGCGCGAGGCGTTCGAGAGCGAGCTCGACAAGATGGCCGGCCTCGAGTTCAGGGTCCTGCACGCGCCCGCCGACATGGTCATGGGCACGGGCGTGTGGACGATTGTGAAGCAGACGAGGCAGAAGAACCTCGACCGCGGGCGCATGGAGACGAAGCCATTGGCGTATTACTTTGTCGTCGGCGAGAATATCTATCAGGCGCCGACGCTGGGCGATCTTCTCAGTTCGAGGATTGTAAGTCCCCACTTCCCTCCCTCTCTCCCACGAGAGATAGCATTCTTCTTGAAGGATGATGGAGTCTGACACAATGCTAGGAATCAATTGCCGAATCAATGAGAAAGGTTCTTCCCGCGGCCGACAGCGTACGCAAGTGGACGCCCTCCCTAGGCCACGTCTACACCCAACCGACGGCCCCCTCAGCCCTCGCCCGCGCGAAAGATGGAGCGGCAGCGGCAGCAGCAGACACACCCGCCGCCGAAGGCGCAACGAACGGCAGCAAGACCTCGGCGGGCGGCAAAACAGGCAGCAACAGCAAAAAGGACTCGACGGCCAACGCGTTGGACAGGCTGGCGGAGGAGTCCTTTGCGATCCATATGCGCCACGGCGGCGACTACTTTGACGAGAACCCGATCACGGGCAGGCCCGGCGACTTCCACTTTGCAAGCACGGGGCGCAAGGACAAGATTGCGCCGCCGCCTCCGCCATCGTCGGCACAGCCCAAGCCGGTGATTAATACTAAGTTGGCGGAGGAGGCCAAGAAGGAGGGCAAGGAGGGCAAGAGTCCCAAGACGCCCAATGGACCGAAGCCGAAGAGAAAGAAGAGCAAGATTGCGACGCCGGCTACGACGCCTGGTCCGTCTTCGTGAGAATTTGCCCCGGAGGACAAAAAGTAAAGAAGAAGAAGAGATGGATTCGACTCACTCATAGCGTTTTGATTTAGTAATGATACCCCCTTTTTGCCTAGGAAAGCATGCCTTCTATTGGTTTTCTTACAGAGAGAAAAAGAAAAAGACAAAAAACAACAATGGTCCGACCGATCGAGGAATCGAACTTGGATCCCGAAATAGACAGGAGTCTTCACTGTCTAACCGGGGCCTCTGCAGCCCGATGAACCCCTCGACCATACGGCCCAGGTACTTGTTGTTGAGAGCTGGCGATGATTCATCGGCTATAGAGCCTCGCGGGTATCCTGCAGGTATTCCGAGGCGTCCCTCGCAGTGGATTGGGCTCGCGTACACTTTCCATCTCAGAACCTACCATGACCTGTGATCAGGAAAGAGGCGACATAAAGAGCTATAGCTAGAATAGGCATCCCCCTTCAGCCCGTCCCTCATATTTACTTAATGATCATACACAATTCAAGCAGAGATCTGACATATATGGAAATCTATAGTCTTCGGCGCTCTTTAGACCCCTAGAAAATGGTATCAAACATCATCGCTGAACTCCATTGAGCCTCTCTGAACCCCCTTTTCACTCCTCATCATCCTTCACCCACCCACTACTCTCCCTCAACCACGTCTCCCAGGTCTGCAACCTCGGCTCCATGCCCCTCAACATCGCAACATCAGCCTTATACCCTTCCTCCTCAAACCACTCCATACTCCTCCCGGCATCCTCAAAGGCCCACCTCACGCCCCAACCGACAACCCCCCACGTCCTCGGCATCCTCTGCCCCACGACCCTCTCAAATACCTCCTCCGCCTCGTCGAAACCGATCTCATCACCAGCGAGCCCCAGCGCCCTACCACCCCATCCTCCTCCTTCATCCTCAGTACCAGGACCTTCTATCAGCGCCCGAGCCGCAAAGAGCCCGATATCCCTCGCGCTAACAAGCTGCATCTTCCTCCTACCCGCCGGCATCGTCGCCCACAGCCCGCCCATGACGGAGCCCATAACCCCCGCCTCAGCACGGTAATTATCCATGAACCCGGCCGGCCTCAAGATCGTCCACCTGGTCTGCGTGCCGCGCGTCTTGTCGCGGAGGTAGACCTCGACGCGGTGCTTGGCCGCAAAGTGCGGCACGGGCGTCGGGTTCGTCCACGAGCGCTCGTCGCCCCCGCGGTCGACGCTCGAGAAGACGATGTGCGGTATCTTGTGGGCGATTGCGGCGTCGATGAGGGGTATGGCTTGCGCTTCGTCTCCGGGTGGGACGGTTACGAGGTAGAGGGCGGATATGTCTGGGTGGGAGGCGAAGATGGGGGTCGGGTTTTCGGGTGTGCCTTGGATGAGGGTTATTGGTGATGATGTTGATGTTATTGTTGAAGAGGATACTGATGGTTGACGATCTGTGAATAGTTTGAGGAGGGCTTGTGATTTGGGAGAGGATGGGGAGCGGGTGAGGGCGAGGATTTGGGGCGGGTTGGGGGTTGAGGCGAGGGCTGCGATTGTTGCGCTTCCCGTCTGGCCGGTTGCGCCGACGATGAGGATTTTTGGTGTTATAGATGTCATTTTTAGCGATGGTTATTCTGGATTGGGCTTTCATCTGGATTGCCTTAGATTGTTATTCCAATGTAGCGAGCGAAAGGCGTCTTACATATAGTATAGTGAGAGTGTAGATCATGGAGACTTTTCGGGTACTTTGACTGGCGTCGTATTGCGCTAGTCTTTCTATTTTAATACTAGGATAAATACCATGAGAAGATCATCGCCCGAACGTTGCGCAACAAGTAGAAAACGTTTCGGAGACTTTGTTATTTCGACTTTAGTGATTTTCTGCCAAGACTGCAACATTACGCGTACTACATTTCGCCCTTACTTCGACTTCGATACTCCCAGGACTTAGACAACACAGCCCCGAGCAATGGCAAGATGAGCGCCATGAGTTCACTCTGGATCGACACAAGTGACTGTATTTGTAAGTTGCCATTGCGACTTTCTGTCGACGGGCTCGAAACAGTGAGGTCTATTTTCCGATCTCAATCTGTTCGCCAGGCCTCTCTTCAACTGGCTTCTTCATGGCCAATCTTCTCTATAGGCAATTTTCCTGTTCCTATCTATTTATTTCTCTCGTTCATCCTCATTCTTACTATTCAAAAGGTTACACCAAGGGAGTCAATGAGGCTCGGGCTTAGTTGATAACGTAGCCGCCGTCAACGGACAACGAGGCGCCGTGGATAAAAGACGCCTTAGAACTGCAGAGGAATAAGACGGCATCGGCGACTTCTTGCGGCGTTCCTTTCCGCTTCATTGGCGCTACTGCGATCATGGGATCATCTGATGAGACTTCACTTGTCATGGGCGTGCTGGATTGTCTCGGTCAGTTCTCATGATCAACACCCTTCATCCGGTTTTCTCCCAGAACTTACTCAATGATCCCTGGACACACGCAGTTGACGCGGATATTATACTTTGCATACTACTAGCTGTCAGACTTGGAGTCTCTCGTCGTAGAAGGAAACCCACATCGATGGCATCGCTTCTCGTCATACTTAAGATAGCCGCCTTGGAAGCGTTGTAGGCCGCTATCATTGTTGTTAGCTGTGGTCCTTCAGACATGGAAATGAAAGAGGCATTCTCGGCTTGGACTCACGTGTCTCTGGCCGGCTAACCAGGCTGAGATTACTCGCAACATTGACAATGACCCCCCGGTTCCCTGGTCTGCCGTCGTGCGTCTTCATGGATTCCTGCTTAATCATATGCGTGAGCTCCGCCCGCGAGCATAGCCATGTGCCGCGGTAGTTGATGTTGGTGATCTCGTCAAACTCAGCGGGCGTCAGGAGGTGTGACGGTGCCTTTGGTCCAAACATGCCTTCAAGTTACCGTCAATAATCTTCCCGATATGCTTAGGGATGTCGCAAAACAATCTTGAATAGGCTCACCAGCACAGTTAACTGCATAATCGATCCGACCCCATTCCTCTACAACATTCTCCATACACGATGCAATGTCCTCGTCGTTGCGGTTGTCAATCTCCATGACAAAAGTGCGCGTCTCCCCGTTGGCCTCCCGGCACATGCGAGCCGTCTCCAGCGCGCCGTCCTCATCTCTGTCGAGCAGAGCGATGCGCTTGCAGCCCTCACGGGCGAATGAGATTGCCACCTGGCGGCCGATGCCTGAGATCACTCTGTCAGTCCCAGGCTTACATTCCATCTCATCCTCCCTCTCACCCATTTCTTGATTTCATAATTGGATGTTATGGCGTTCAAGAGCCAGAGATTTTGACGTGTGACCTTACCTGAAGCAGCGCCTGTGACCACGGCGACGCCTGAGAAGAGTGTCATTTTCATCTCAATCTCGCGGAGGGCGCTCATGCATTCGTCAATGAGGGCTTCGTTTTCCTTCCAGGTCGACCTTTGCTGTTGCAATATCATCGGAGCCAGGTCCGCAAGAGGGAAGGGGGGCTCTCTGTAAGTAACGACGGTCCTGTGACGGGTATGGGATTGCGTAAGAGCTCTCTAATCCACACTCGAGCAGAGTGAATCCCAAATTGAAACGGCTATGTAAACAAAAAATAAGTTTGGCGTATGAATCAGCAACATGTAAAGCTTGTTGGTCGTCGTCACGATAGTCGGCTATACCCAGTCTGCTATCTTGGGCTTCACTTCGGCTTCGTTCAAAAAGATTATAAATTTGGTATTCCTTCGATGAACGAATAGAATCGACGACAAATGACACTAGAACAAACGGAAAACGTCCTTCTCGAAGGAAAACGACAGTACAAGTCAAGTCTCGCTCGGGCCCGGCCACGGGTGTGCATCTGCAGCTTTACCCGCTTCACAATTTCCTTCGTCCGAAGTTCCCTTAGGGCCACCCGTGTCCGAGTGCGTGTGCCGTGTATTACTCGAGGCCTGAATCTCAGACTTATCTTCCCCCCCTCCCCTTTCATCCGCGAACGAGCCGGTGAAGACAGAAAGACGGAGAAGGAGGGAGGAGAACGCATGGTCCATACTGAGTGCGAAGAGAACCCCTGTGTCGGAAAAAGAAGGTTCAGGTTTCTGAACCGATTCAACCGGCCCAGCTCGCCACGTGTTTGGATCACCGGCCAGTTTTGACTCTTGTTTTGGGAGGTTTGGCATTCGGGCGAGGAGGAGTTTCCATCCAAAGGTACCGTCTCACCCGATTCGCTTACGTAGAAGCGGCTCTGCCGGTACGACTGGCGAAGGACTGAATCAGAGAGGGAAGAACTGACTCTAGTCGGCCCCGTATTGTAGTTTCGACTCATCGAGAGAAGCCGAATGTTTAACACCGTAAATCAACGATTCATTATCGCCGCCAAGGTGGAGATGACAGAGTAACAGTGAATGTCTTGTGACACATTCTATTCTTTTGAAAATATGCTTATACCAAATTTTGATTTCCCCGCGTTTCATTCAACAACCCATCCCTTACCAGCAACCCTGCGCTGCACGACCTTCTTCATCGGCAACGGCCACCCCTGACCACCGACCCCTTCGGCCCTGAGGTACGGCACAACCCACACCTCGCGCGCATTCGCCGTCGACGAGATCTCCTTGACCGGCTTCCCGTAGCTCACGAGCGGCGTGCCCTTGGCCAAGCTCGCGAGCTGCCCGCCCGTGACGTCCGTAAGCGCGAGCATCCTGGTCTTGGGCGTCTTATTCACGTCTGCGCCCTGCGTCGCGCGCTGAAGCTGCGAGTACACGACGAACTCGGGGCACTCAGCCGGGCTGAGGTGGGCGAGCGGCGACGTCGGGTGAATGTAGATGTACTTCTCCGCGCCGTGGCCGACGCCGAGCGGCGAGAGCGGGATGTAGGGCACGTCGATGGCGCGGCCGGGCTTGCGCGTCACCTCGGGCGGCACGGGGGCCTTGTCGGCGCGGAGGGCGACGTGGTCGATGAAGCCGGCGGCCACCATCTGCTTGAGGTAGGCGACCTGCTTGTCCGAGGGAGCGTCGAGCCGGTCCTGGTATTTGAGGTTCTTGAAGGCGGGGATGTTGGCGCGGAGGAGCTCGGTGATTTGCTGGCGCAGCTGCGTCACCTCCTTCATGACCTTGTACCGGACGAAGTGATCCTCGCACCACTTCTCCGTCGGGTCATGGGCGTACTCGCCGACAACCTGGAGGAGCTTGATGGCGTCGGACCTGTCGTCCAGGTAGCAGAAGTTCTTGTGCGCGGCGTTGAAGAGGCGCCTGATGTTGGCCTGGCGATCCTCGGCGATGATGTCGGCGGTGCGGCGGAACTCAGACTCGTCACGCGCCTCAAGAGAGGGGATTGCCTGGTGTTCCGGGACAAAGACCTCAGCGGCCGAGAGCGCCGCCACCATCATGATGGTATACGGCAGGCAGTCGTGCTGGTGGCCGACAAGGAGGATGCGGGCGAAGCGGGGCGAAAGCGGGAAGATGGACATTGTCGATCCGATTTTTGTGATTTGGCCTTCCGGCGCGATGGCCGAGAGGTAGGTGAGCAGCTTCTCGGCCTGGCGGAGACCCATACGGTTCGGCGGCGTCGGGAAGGGGAAGTTGACGACGTTGGAGAGGTTCATCGCCTTGAGCTGGAGCACGACGCCGTCGACGGGCATCCGCAGGATCTCGGGGTCCGTGAACTCGGGCAGGTCTCTCTCGTAGACGGCCGAGGAGTAGAGTCTGTAGCAGTGACCGGGCCCCGTACGACCAGCACGACCAGCGCGCTGACTGGCACTGGCCTTGCTGATCCAGCCGATTTCGTAGGTTTGCACTCCGCTGAAGCGATCGTATTGGCGTTCTTTGGACCGGCCACAGTCAAAGACGTAACGGATGCCCGGAATCGTCAAACTGGTTTCCGCAACGTTGGTTGCCAGGATGACCTGACGGTGGTTTTCGGGAGGATCCTCAAATACCCTCATCTGCTCCTTAGTTGGCAGGAGAGAGTAAAGGGGTAAGACTTGCATCTTCATGGGCCCCGTTTCTCCCTCCTCTCCTTCAATTTCGAACTCCTTGTCGTCCTCGTGCTCCATGTCCTCATCCTCATCGAGGCCGTCATCGATGTCGGCACCGATGGCATCGTCAACCTCGCCAAAGTCGATATCTTCGACTTCCATAGGCGCATCGGTGGCTGAGATCTGGACCTTGGGTGCGCTGGCTTCTGTGAAGCCACCAAATGCTTCCCTCAGGCGCTTGCTCAGATACCTAATCTCGTTTTGGCCGGTAAGGAACACCAAAAAGCCTCCTGGCGGTAGCTTCCGGTGACCACGCATAATCTTGTTAAAGGCCTCCTCGACGAAGTCGGACTGTGTCCGCCTTGCAAAGTGAATCGTGACGGGATGCTGCCGTCCTTCGACTTCAACCACAGGAGGCGGGGTGGGGAATAGTGTGGTATTGTTGGTCATGTCTTCGACTCTTAGCGTCGCGGACATGATGATGATCTTGAGTGGCTTGATCGAAGGATCGACCTTGTCGTCGCCCTTGCGAATATTATTGATACGACTCAGCATTCCAATGAGGATATCTGTGTTGACACTTCTTTCGTGGGCTTCGTCGATAATGATTGCCGAGTATTTCTTCAGAGAGAAGTCTTGCCCCATCTCTCGCAGCAACACACCATCCGTCATAAACTTGATGGCCGTCTTGGCCGAAGCTGTACCCTCGAATCGGATCTGGTATCCCACTCTGTCCGAGTGGTCGCCTAGTTCTTGCGCAACACGTTTTGACATGCTCACGGCAGCAACTCGTCGGGGTTGCGTGACGCCAATCATGCCCGGAGTAGCAGAGCCAGGAGAACCGTACCCAGCCTCGTACAAGAATTGCGGCACCTGAGTCGTCTTACCGGAACCTGTAGAACCGCATACGACGACAATGTCGTTATTGTGAATCATCTCCATAATCTTCTGTTCCTCAGCGACCACCGGAAGTTTCATGCGGACTTCCTGGATATCTGGCGTTCTCGTCACAGCAACCGCGTATGCCTTTCGTGCAAGGTTTGTTGTCGGCTGTAGTTCCTGAGGTAGTGGTTCCTGCTCAAGCGGGCGTGGCTCAAAATTCTCTGGCCTAGGAATTTCCAGTGCTGTGGAGGCCTCTGTTGTTCCTTCAAAACCAAGGGCTTCGTTTCTTTGCGCAAGAGCCCAAGCCTTGAAGGCAGACTGCCTTGTGCTGGTAGACTCTTCTTCATCGTCCTCGCTTTCGTCTTCATCTTTGTCGTCTTCCTCAGACTCTTCGGATCCTTCGCTTGATTCTTCAGACTCCTCGGCTGAATCGTCATCCTCATCGCTTGAATTGTTCTCTGCGTCATCGCTCAAACCATTCCATTCGTCCTCTGCATCCTTCGCTTTCTCCGGTTCAGCGATGGAGAATTTGGAGGTCACGCCGCCTCTCTTTTGACGCTTCTGAAGCACTGGTCGTCCTGAATCATCGACATCTAATGGACGCTTCAGACCAGAGCCTACAGATGCGGCGAGTTGCGGTTCCGGCTTTGATGCAGGTGCGGGTGTAGTTGTCGGTTCAGGTGCTGGTACTTGTGGAGGCGGTACTGGTGTTGATTTCGCTTTCGCTGCTGATACCGGCACAGGTGCCTTGACTACAGCCTTAGAAGCTTTCGGCTTGGGTGCCTTTGAAGTGTCATCTACGCTGTCGTCAGAATCCACCTCGGGGGCCTCCTCTCTCTCCTCATAAAGCAGCTCCTCGGCATCGGCGTCGACTGCCAACCCGGCGTTCTTCTCCCGCAACGCCCTCGTCAAAGCCTGGCGTTTGGACTCCTTGCCCTGGCCGAGAGTCTTGGTGCTCGTGAACAAGCTCGTGTCGACCTTTTGCTGCGCGAGCTTGGCGAGGATTTCGCGATTCTCATCTTTGCGAAGCTTATTGGTGATGTACTTTTCCAACCGCTTCGCCTTCTTGCCGCTGGCCTTGGCACCGTCTCCTTGCAATTCGGCCTTGAGCTGCGCTCTCTTTTCCTGGAGACGCTTCTGGTCTTCGGGGAGAATCTCATCCGCATTCGAGTCCTGGGGGATGATGCCGTTCTCCTTGGCCCTCTCGCGGGCGAGCACCTTGTGCTTTCGTTGCCTTGGGACGAATTTTCCCATTTTGTTTTGTGTGACAATGACAAGTTCGAATTTGTCTTCAATGCAGATCCTTCGTGGCGTGAGTGGTGCTGCTTTGGACCGAAGCAAAAGTCGCTGTTTCTTATGCGGCCTCTCACCTCACTGGGAAAAGTTTAGGTGGATGAGACTGAGATTCGTTGCTGATCCAGGTGAAATTAGATCAAGCCGTGGAAGCCTAGAAAAGCGATCGAATTTTGGAAAAATGCGTTGCAAAACAATTGTCAATACCGCCAGAAAATTGGCATTTTAACAAGGGTATCAAGATTAGGTGATGCACGTGAAGTAAAATCTCATGTTTCTCTCACTCAACGCTGAAGGTCGCTAAGATGCGCCGCCAAATTCTGGAAATTTTTGGATGGAAAAGGTTCTGCCGGGTTGACCGCCGGGTCTCTAGCTATTTTGGGCCTAGTGCGGGGCGATCCGCACCCCTGTCACCCGCTGCTGCGGGTTCGACGAGTCCCTCACTGGCTGCAGTCCGAGTTGACCTACAAGTCCAACTTGAGACTTTAATAAACGATCTACATCATATGCCTACACGATCAAATAGTAAAGTCAATTCCAAAAATCGAGAAGACTCGACATAAAATCATTTTACCCTCCCCCCCAAAGATACTATCTCGGGACACCCAACACGATGGAACCTCAGGGAATCAGAGAAGAAGCCTTCCCCGCACGAAGCAGGCAGGAAACGGGAACAGTAAACGGCGTCCCAACAGAAGTCACTTCAGTCTCCTTTTCCGACAAGCTCGTATTGACAATCTCACAAGACGGCAAGCTCTCACAATGGGTGCGTCCTCGAAGTTTCCCTGGGCTTTATCCAAAATTGATTTTACTGACCATTCTCAAAGATCCAAGTACCTTTGCAAGCTTCCACAGGCGGCATGGTTGACCTGAGCCTGCCTTCAACCAGCCGGGGCCTTCTCCCATCGGTCCACCTGACGCCCAAGACTCTTCTCGGAGGTGGAGGTGATGAGAGAGAAACTTTGGGGCAGCTCTACGCAGCACAGATTGCCAGTCTCATGTCCACGAGAGATCCCGAGGATCGCAGGACGCTCGTGGTGGGACTGGGGCTCACGAAGGTCGACACTGAGCGGGAAGCTTTTTTCGATACAGTCGAGTTGGTTCAGAAGGTTCTGTGAGGTACCTACCAGATAACGTGGTAAATATTGAATTGGAAAGCTGCAATGATGATAGCCGCTTCTGCAACTAGTCTCTGAACGGAGCATACGCTGGCTGAGAAGCATCTCGCTGATGGAAGTCGAATGCCCTTTGGTGAGAACCAAACCTCAATATCAGTATTGGTATGCCATGAAGGTATCGCACGAGGAACAAACAGGCCTCGAAATGAAGGCTGGGTTTATGAGTAGCTGGTATGATTGATATGAACTTCAAATTTACAGCCCGTACAGTATTGCCAGCAACACGGGCATGGTTCAAGTCTGAAAGCCGTAGTGGCGCCTCAAAACTCAAAGGCATCACCGGCTTCGTACAGATAGTATGTTTCATTCCTGAAGGCCAAACTATTCCATAGTGCAGGACGCTTCAAAACCTTGTTGACTGCGGTAGTCGTGATAGACGTTTTGTGTGCTTTCATCTGGTAAAGACTGGCACATAGGTCAACAGCTTATCTCTATGAAAAGTAGGAGATATTCAAACTACAGAAATAGAACCTGCTATGAACCGAACACCTCCGCCCTCTGTGACGGTACGTACAGTGTCAGGGTCAACTTGCTTTTTCCGCATCCACAGTGACAGCCATACTCGTGGCGGTGAGCCGGGGGAGACAGTCTGCACAACAAGAGACAACGCAGTGCTACAACACGCCTAGGACAAAGTCGGGCCACCACACCTTTCACCCACGTTCAAGTAAGGCTCGCATATGATAGGCGAGTCCAGAGAGATCCTCAGTCATGCCGGGGAGCGCGAGCCGTCGGGTTCCGACGGGCTGGATATGCAGACCAGACAAGATGACAGCCACCTTTGACATTCCCCGGGCCGGCACAGGCGGGAACGGCTTCCGGCATATAGACAGGTGCTGGCGGCCAAGGAAAAAAACACCTCAGACTACTACGTTCTCATCACCGACAAGAAGCAATGAAGAGGCAGTAGTGGCGGTCAGGGAACGGAACGGGAGCACGCAGCTGTTGGCGGCTGAGTGTGTACGAAGAGAGGCCGACGTTGCTCAAACGATGGTTCCCTGGCAAAGCTTTTCCTCTGATGAAGCAGGCTAAGCAGTATTTCATGCTTGACTTTCTTTTAAGAAACTAGAGTGTTCATATTCATTAGAAGTCACTGAAGACAAGTATTGTCATTCAAGAGAGCGTTGGTATGCTCAAGACCTTACCATACCTCGAAAGTATCGACTAATTCTCTGGACAAAGCAACGTTTGAGTCTTTGTATCTACGTGATACATAAAGCAGCTACTTCGTTCACAACCACGGACATGTCGAGGAAAGATCCCCCCTCGCCTCGACCACCGCCGAACCCACCACCAAGTCCGAGTTGAGACACCCTGTCTTCGTATCTCGGTTCATGCTTGGCGAAAGTTAGCACATGATTACATGCTATCGACATGACAAAAAAGCTAACATAAGGTTACGTAGTGACTAAAATATACATGGAAAGAACAAGGTCTTGGGTAGCAACTTGTTCACGTTGAACAACACCAGAAAACTTATATCTGATGGAGACGTGCTGGAATACCGAATACTCCAACAGTGATAGGCATACTTTCACAATATCAATCTTCAACACCGGGCAGTCTTTCATAGCCTAGACTTCTCTTTAAGCACCCATGTCCCCTCCCTAATCTCAAACTCTCTCCCCTTCTTCCATCCAAGCCACTCCTCGAGCGCCTTCTCACCACCATCACCAGGCGTAAGCGGAACGCCGACATACCCTTCCCCCTCAACACCAGGCCCCTGCCCCCGTCTCGGATCCTTATCCTCGCCGGCCGCCACAGCCAAACACGGCGTCTCTACCAACGTCACCGCCGGCCTTTGGTCACCTTCCCTCGCCGGCTCCGTCTCGAGCTCGTGATACTCCAACACGGGCGTACAACACGCATCCGTCCCGTCAAACACCTTCTCCCACTCCCCTCTCGTCCGGCTCTTAAAGATCTTGGTGAACAACTCCCGCAGCTCCCCCCACCTCGCCCGATCGAACCTCTCCTCCTCCCACCCCTGCCCCGCCAACCCGAGCCCCTTGATAAACGCCGCGAAGAACTGCGGCTCCAGCGCCCCGACCGCAAAGTACTTGCCGTCCTTTGTCTCGTATGTGTCGTAGTACGGACACCCGCCGTCGAGCATGTTCCTCCCGCGCCCGTTGTCCCCGAGCGGGTTCTTGAGCGCGAACCGCGGGAACGTGGCCAAGTACGCCGACCCATCCACCATGTTGGCCTCCACGACCTGGCCCTTCCCACCGTTCCTCTCCCGTGCCAGCAGCGCCATCAGAATCCCCTGGAACAGCATCGCCCCGCCGCCTGCGAAGTCGGCCAAAATGTTCCACGGCGGGTGCGGCTTCTCCCCGTCCCGGCCGAGCATGCTCAGCGCCCCGGACACAGCGAGGTAATTGATATCGTGCCCCGCCATGTCTTTATACCGCCCGTCCCTTCGGAACCCCGTCATGCGGCCGTAAATCAAGCCCCTGTTTGCCTTTTCCAGGACCTCCGGGCCCAGCCCCAGCTTCTCTAGCACGCCCGGGCGGAAGGGGTCGATGAGCACGTCGGCCTTTTCGGCCAGACGTCTGACGAGAGCGAGGCCGGCGGGCGATTTCAAGTCCACGGCGACGGAGGCCTTGTGGCGGGCTAGCATGTCTTCCGTCGGCAGGGGCGTGCGGCTTCCCTCGATGGCACGGTCGACGCGGAGGACGGAAGCGCCTGCGTCGGAGAGGAGCATGCCTGCAAAGGGACCCGGTGCGAGGCCGGCGAATTCGAGGACCTTGATGCCTTTTAGGGGCGGAGGGCCGACCATGGTTGCTGGTTAATTCACTTAGACGATGTTGAAGATGGTTGAGTGTAAGATGAGGATAAATGTAAGAAGATTTGGGATAATGACAAGGTCTTTATGTACTTGATTCTAAGTGACTTAGTACTTGTTTGTAATACTGTAAGAAATCTTTACGGATACATGTAGATGAAATTGTTGCAGAATTGTGAAATAAAGAAGTTCCGGTTGTGAGTTGTGACCGAGACATGAGCCCGGTAAACTTAGAGTTGGGGAAGCTCCCAAGCAGCCGAGGCAGTGTCCGCCTCTGAGCGGGTGGTCGGAGTTGCTGAAAACAAGCAACTCCTAGCACTGGCACCGAATCGCGGGGGGGACGGGACGGGAGCTACTGTGGGGTCGGTGAGCACCTCATTGCCGGCGCATGATGTACTCGGTGTGGGGTTCCTGAAGATGATGTGAGGTGGTTGCTTGAAATGGACTTGAACACAGGGCCGATGGGATGGGACGAGATTTCGTTGGCTCTCAAGTATTCCGTACTTTTATCACTTTTGAGAGTGCCAAGCACTCCAAAGTGCATATCCACAGGAGCAGCCCTTATTGAAGTTTATTCCTTCTTAAGTGGTGATATGTGATACAATTTATACAGCCCCTGCGTACCTATACTCTAGTGTCTAGGTAAGGTATACTTCTGTACATAAGATAATAGACATAACAACTATCGGAAAGAATTGATGATTTGGCAATGTAAGAACATTTCCTCCTTGGTACCTAGACATGCCTATCGTCCAAGATTGTAGATATCATTGACATGTGGATGTTTTAGCGCAGTATCCGTATACTCACATGAGAAAGTAGAGCGCTTCCTAACACTGCCCAGACAGCAATAAACATGACATATTCCCACCAAAAAGGTATCTTGCAAATTATTGTTCACGAACAGAACCATCGCACACAATACCATTCAGCCCAAGCTCCAAAAAGCGCACTCAAAGATTCATCGAAACGCCGGGATCAACTCCATTCAGCAGCTCCACAGTCTCCTCCCACACCCGCCCCTGCATCTGCTCCCCCTCCTCGCCCTGCATGACCTTCGGGAACCGCACGACGACGCAGTCGCTCATGTACCGCCCGTGGGCCTCCTCGCCGGCGAACGCGCTCGCCGTCAGGCACCGCGACCCGACCTCGGCCGACCGCGCCAGCAGCTTCAGCCCGACCTTGACGACGATCGTCAGCGGGAAGGGAATGTTGCGGAACAGCGCCGTCGCGCAGAGGCCCGGGTTCAGCGTCGTCACCTGCACCCGCCCCTTGCCAGACGCGTCTGCCGCGATGGCCATCTGCCGCGCCAGGATCACCTGCATCAGCTTCGACGTGTTGTACCGGTCCGTCAGGCTCTTGTTGGTGTTGAGGGCCTTGTAAATGTCTTCTTCGTTGCGTTCGTGGAACTTGGCCTGCGGGGCACGAACTGCGTGTAAGTGGGTGGAATCTATCTCCATGGCATCACACGCAGTTTGAGAGAGAAGGGCAAGAATAAGGCACAACAAAACTCACCATCTGACTCGCATCCGAAGCGACAATCACAATCTTGGGCGTAACATTATGCGTCTTGCCCGTCCTCCTCAGCACCGGCAACAACTTCAACCCCAACAAAAACGTGCTCAGCACGTTCACCGTAATCGTGCTCTCCCACCCCTCGGCGTCGACCCTCTTGCTCGTTGCGATGCTCGCGTTCAGCACCGCAAAGTCCAGCCTCGGCAGCTTGTCCGCGCGCGCCGCAAACTCCTTGACGCTCTCAAACGACGCCTGGTCCAGCGGCCACACCTCGACGACGCCGCGCCGGCCCGTCGTCAGCTCAATGTCCGTCTTGGCCGCCTCGCCTTTGTCGGTGCTGCGCACGGCGAGGATCACCTTGGCGGCGTTGAGCCGCACAAAGTGCCGCGCCGCTTCGAGGCCCAGGCCGACGTTGGAGCCCGTGACGATGATGGTGCGGCCGGCGCAGTCGTCGGATGGGTAGGGGAGCTTTTTGAATTGAGAGCGGAGGAAGTCTACTGCCATCATCTTGGCGGCTTTTTTCTTCTTCTTTTGCTGGTTCGTTCCTCACTTTAAAGTTTTGGAGCCCTGGATACTAAGCCTATTTCTTCGAAGAAACTCTGTAGCTGAATTTCTTACAGCACTTGATATCCGCGTCTTTCGGTTAATGACGTTCTGGTAAGTCGGTAGTTTGCAGTTGAATATGGAGCAATGCACGCAGAGAATGAACAAAGGAAGGGAGGTAAGGGAGGGCACGGTGAGTTTATCAATACCATCTCCCCCCCCCCCCCCCTCTCTCTCTCTCTTAGATACCTACCTTTACGGCCTACCTTTCCCCTTCCCCTCTCCCGACCTATCCGTCTAGACCTTGTCTAGACCACTCTCTCCCAGAGCTCAAGCTTTCCCATTCAATGCTGCGGGGAAGGGGAGGGAACGTCGAGACGGAGAGTGAGTGAGAGAGAGACAGAGCACGGAAGCTACCCTGATGCTTCCCGCTACCCGGGAAATGTTTCACCAAGCTCAGCGAGCAGGCATTGACCGACGTGGAACACTAACCTGCGCACTAGCGCGACGTAACATGAGGTGAAAAAGCCAAAAAGAGATGTTCGTTAACACGATAAGTAGCGAGTACGGAATCCGGGCGAATACCCGTGTGCATGCGTGTCTCCAAGACGTATCCGTACCTCTTCTCTGCACCCAATCTGCTCATCTCTTATGCCGTAGTGGCTGGCATCCGGAAGTATGAACGTTACTTTTATACCTATATCCGCCCCACGCCAGCTTTCCTTCCATACGCCAAATGGAATAACGCCAGGAGATCCTAATCTAGGTCAAGGTTTAGTTTGATTGCATGATCTGCCGGATCTTGGTCAATTGGAGTAGTCTTGAATCCGGAGCCAACGGCCGGCCAGCCAGATCCCTACTACGTAAGAGGGACGAACGTGCGTCTCGAAAGATCGTCTGAATGATGATCTGTAGAGCATGATTGATAACGCCCCCTAGAGTGTCGCAAACCAAGCACATGCCACGCGTCGCACAGGAACAGGAAAAGCGAATTGGGAACGTGATCTTTCATTGCTGCCTCTCTCTTGCTATATCCTCTTTGGCCATCTTGATTCAGTCATCATCACAAGAAACAAATGTATGCCACTCTCATTAAAGGACTATCACCGCAACCGCTGCTGTCCGATTGTCTACCGCCTCCCACGCCTCCAGGGTCTCCGCCGACGATTTTTGGGAAGATTTCACCGCCTGAACGCCGCGCTCTTTCTAGTTTTCGTGCCCCCGGAAGCATGGGGCGGCCAGCATCTCAGCAGGCAAAAATTTGAGTGCTCCTCAGAAGCCACTTTGTATGTCGTCTCGCGTCTCTTACTGGACCTGGCTGACAATCTCGCTGGCCTTGCCAAGAGACTCCACCATTTGCTGGCACTCCTTTCTTCTGCGGATGGTGAAGTCGCTCTCCTTGAGCAGGTCGTCCAGAGTATCGGTGCGGTACATGTTCTCCAAGAGCTCCTTCTGCATCTCGTCCTTGGTGAATCTGCCCTACTGTTAGCTGACCAAACCTCACTGACGAAACTTTGTGTATGTACTCACTGAACAAGGGTAAGCATGATGGCCTTGGGCACCATGTCGATCATGGTCCGCCTCACAATGTTGTAGTAGGAAGAGATGAGCAGCTCTGTGCATCATGGTCAGCGTTTTTTCGAGTAAAGTGAAACAAGGGAGACATACTGATGACTTCCACCTCAATGTTCTCGCGCTCTGACAGCGTTCCGGAAGCCTTGAGTGTCGGTGGAGGAGCCTCCATGGCTGCAGCCTTCTTCTTGTTCTTCGCGGCGAAGAAACTGCCAAAGAAGCCTCCGTTGGCGGCATCTTCAGGCACAACTGGGCTGGACGCTCTGGGAGTGCCTCCCGGGAGAGGCTTGCCGGTCTTTGGGTCAACCTGGACGGGCTTGGAAGGGTTGTAGCGCTCATTTACCATAGCCATAGCCCTGTGGCCGTTCAAGAAGTCAGGGTGGCCAGTATTGATGTAGCATGCCTCCATAGCCACGAGATCCTTGACCAGCTTGTTGGTGGGTTCCATGGCCTTCTTGAAGAAGTTGATGACCACGGTGTGAACCTTCTCCTTGAGGGAAGGATACCTGCGGTACAGCGCCTTACCCAGGAGCTGAGACAGAATGCGCACCAGCTCATCGTAGACGAGGGACACGCACTTCAGACTCGGGTCTTCCAAACGCTTGATTTGCTGCTTCACGATCAACTCGAAGGCAGTAGTGCCAACGAAGAGAGCCGGAGAGGAACCGGACGAGTTGTACAGGATCGTACGGATATCAACATCTTTAACCACGTCGAAGGGATCCACAGCCTTGACACCGTTGGAGTATAGCTCGTGGAACACGAAGCTGATTCTCGCACCACCCGACAATTCCGTGCTGGAAAGCTCTGTGTTGTTGCCGTCCAAGACCGTCCGCCACTCGTTTGTGAACTCGGTGATGATGTTGAGAACAATGTTTGCGCTGTTGCCCAGCATGCTAGGTCCCAAGCTGTCCAGCTCGGCAGAGTACTTTTGCAGTGAGCTCGAGATGCGAGCCTTGATGTCGGGCAGGGTCTGCTTGATGTGCATCATCAGAATGAGGTTGAGCTTCCTTGCCAAATAGGGAGTTCCGCAGTAAGAGCTCTTGTTCCTGTATGCCTTGTGGTTGTCGAAGAAGTTCTTCTCGTTCTCCAGGGCTGCCATAATCGGTTTCTTGTTGTCGATATCTCGCTGGCCACGGTTGACCACAGGGACGTATCCCAACCGCAAAGGAATAATGCGTCCAGCCAGAATATCAACTACATCAGTGCCCTCGTCCATAAGATCCACCTTGGTGAGAACACCAATCGTTCGCTGGCCCTCAGGGTCGACCTCGCGGGCGAGCTTGAGACCGTCGGAATTGGCAAGATCGATATTGGCAGCTGTGACGGCGAGAATGATGGCGTTGGACTTGGAGATGTACTTGAGAATCATGTCGCGGATCTGGCGCTCGATATCGCGGGGCTGATCTCCGACTGGCACTCTAGTCAGACCTGGCAAATCGACCAGGGTGAGGGTAAGAACGTTCGGGGAGTAAACTCTCAAGTTGATGGGAGCGGGTGAAATGCCGGCGTTGCGGCCGACCTTGGCCTCCGTTTCTCTGCTAATCTCATCGCGAATCTTGTTGAAGTCGTAGAATTTTTGGCCAGGGATATGGAGGAATTCGCCCCATTCGTCGGCGTTGGCCGCCTTGTCGGTGCTGTTTTCCACTTCCTCGACGCCATTCTGTGAAGTTGCGGGACGGTTGATGAGTTGCAGGACGAGGGGTCGACGGGTGCAGATCCCAGAGCCTCGGGGCAAGCTGAAAGGATCAAAGTTGTTAGATGCCTCGAGGGCTGGAAGACATGTAATTGGCGGGGCCGGGTAGTGGTTGTCACACTCACAAGTCTCTTCCTACGATGTTCTCCAAGACGGAACTCTTACCGCTAGACTGACTACCGACGACGACGATTTGAGGGAGATCGATAGGGTTGGTGACGCCAACTGTTGTGAAGACATCCTGAAGCTTGTTCACGAGGCTGAGGGGCAGCGCATAGTTAGCTTCCAAAGTGCATCGAGGGGTCGAGAGGTGTTGCTGGGTGTCACGTACGTGATCAAGGCGGGATCCGAGATACCACCTTGGCTGGAAGCGGGGGGTGCGCTCATTGTTGCGATGCGGCGTGGGACTTTGGGGAGATGCGGTGGTCGTGTGTTGGGCAGAGGAGAGGGTCGAGTCGAGGACAGACTTCTTTGTCGAGAGTAGTGTCGCAGATGGCTCCTGAATCGCAATACGTGGAAGCTCCCGGAAAGGGGGGTTGGGGTTCGAGAAGGAGGTAAGGAAGAGGGCGGGAGCGCAGAACAAGTCGAGGGCAGTCGTTGTACCACCTTTGTGTCGGCGTCGACGGGTATGTATATCAGCAAAGATGCGAGGTATCGTGCAAGTTGCAAGTTTGCAGGTGTTTTGGTTGAGGGATGGTGGGAGGCGGACGTCGCAAGCACCGGGCCCAGATCACAGATGTCAAGAGCCTATCCGTACTTGGTACATACGTTGTTGCTGCTGCTGTCCCGAGACTGAGAGTCCTGTAGGTGTGCCTAGGATCCCTGACGCACCAGCCACATGCGTCCGGTCCCCACCGGTGTCGTAGCCCCCTGTCACTCTGCCTACAACCAAAGGCGCAGCGAAACAGCATTTGGCGGGGCGTTGGGCTGGCAGGCGACCTCCCACTTCTCCCACTTGGGCACAGGTGTCACACGTGACGGGCTGGCCTTAGGAAGGTAGTGTACACGGCTACGCACACCGAGGACAGCTCCTGACACACCTTGGTCTCATGGGAAGCACACCTTGGGTACGCCGTACACCGCACTTCTCACACCTTTAGACATTTTGGAACAAAATGTAGGTGCCTAAGCGTACGTCACTTGTGCCACGCAAGTGCCAGACGAGTAGCATTTGCAATGATGTTTACGCCGGCGAGTAACATGGATTGCAATACGTAAGTATAGAGATGCTCAGAATTTAGTCACCTTCAACCAGTCGTTGCTCGTCTTGTTCCTCTGATTACCTATTACCTCCTGCCTGTCTGCCCAAGCAATGTCTGAAACCTAAGTTTTTCCGACACACCAAAGAATACATGCACCTCGGAATAAGCTGACTGTGAGCAAAGGGCAATATGTACCTCCAAAATCCAGTTCAACTGACAAAAAAGTAAAAGGGTCTACTGGCGCTTCCCTGGGAGCTTTGCTGCAGTCTATTGCCTGGCAATTTAGGTAGGCTTGAATCAACCCTCAGTCTTCTGCAGCTGGACGCAAGATACTGCAGCAATTTGCATACCACCTGGACAAGGGTTCGTTGCTTCAACGCCCGGACCGAAAAGACGAATGGCGATAAGGAACCGGTGAAGAGCTGGGCCAGGGCACTTCCACGAGGCGTTGATGCGTTGGAGACTTTCTGGCAGCTGAGGTGCGTTTAAGTGGCCGGCAGTGCGACATGCAACCTCGATCAAGACGGCTGACGGCAGACTGCATGTTCGTCCACACTTTCGATATGGACAATGCCTTGTGCCGAGACACTTTGAAAGATGAACGTCTCGTCATATTGACGACAGCAACTGGTGTAAGTTGGGAACGTCTCGCAAAGTGTATGACTGTCAATGTTCTTCAGGTACCACCGCTGGAAGGTAAGTAAGGTAACCTACGGAATACATGACTTCTGCTCTCTCTCGGAGATATCCACCGAGCCGACTGATAAGCTTCCCCCGCCATTTGTACTGACGCGAGAGAACGTTATAGATCATCTATCGTAAACCGCCCTTCTACTTCACTGATTCATGAGAGAGATACTAGCTAAGCATGTGACCCTCTCCCCCCTCTCAGTCTGGTCATTTAAGGTAAGGTAAGGCGGGTTGAGATCCTTCTGGTGTTCTTGGGTGGTGTGTTAGTAAGCTTCACTGTCCCAGATTGCGTTTAGTGAGTCGTTCCTCCAACCACCCCAGCAAGCAGGTCATCCGTCTCCACCTTTGTGCGCAGAGACACTGCCGGGTGTCCAATCGAAAAGCATCCCGTCATCTGCTTGCCCGCTTGTCCCAGCGTTTGCCCAGTCAGGGTGCTGCAGCAGTGTGCCCCTGCTAGCCACGGGTCTCTCCCAGCCTACGTAGCGACCTCTCCCGGCAAGTGAAGGCTGCGTCTGCAGAGGTACTATGCTACCGAACACTTTACAGAGAAGGTACAGAGTGCTACCCATCACCGGGATTGAGGTATTGGAACCTGGAAGGTAAGGAGACGTCTACCTATGACCTCTGCCATCTAGCAACCCCGACACCTGCATCCATGAACTCCAAACTTCAAAGCTTCACCTCCCATCTTACACTACCTTACGTCTCACGGCCTACGTTTCTCCCTCGCTCTCTCTTCCCTCCTCACGCACCTCCTCTCAGCTCCCAGACCTCGGCCTCCCATCTCACGCACCTCATCTGCTTCGCCTACTGCACCGTCCGCCCACAAGTCCGTCCGTCCGCATCCGCGTCCAGTCCGCACCACGACCCTCTCGCGAGCTATTCTGTAATTAAACGCCTAGCGACAAAGCACTCGCCACAACATTCCTACCATAACATAGGCGTCGCCGTCCCTTCCAAGATATCGACCGACCAGAGCAACCGCGGGGCCTTCCCGCGGTAACGTAGGCCGACCTGGACCCCAACTACAATCCGAATTCCAATTCCCATCTTATTCCAGCCAACCAACAAGTGCCCACCCCGCCGCACCAGACATCTTCAACCGCAGTTCCGACCCAAGCCCCCGCGGCTTCCCGCCCCTCCTCTTCTGACGATTCTACAACTTCGAGCCACTACCAAGCGACCGCCGTCCAACTCTCCTCGACTGTCCCCGAAGCGATAGCATCTCCCTCGGCGCCCCGTCAGGTCTTGGGCCGTAGACGAAGAGCTTCCGACGCGGACCGGGGAGACTCTCCTACCTCGTCCGCGGCTGCCAGTCCAATCGGCTTACATCGTTCAAAACGCAGAAGAGGAGACTCCACCATGATCTCAGACGGCGATGGAGCTGCCTCAAATGGAACGTCGAGGACGTACTCCAACGGCGCAACGACGGAAGCCCCATTGACTGCCTCCGCGACAAATGGTGCCCGCAAAGCCGCTGCCCTGAACGGGTCATCCCGTTCTGACAAGGAAGTCCAGACATCCGTTCCCTCAACCTACTATGGACATGATCGCGAGGAGGTCACCCGCATACTCATACAGGCTCTGTCCGACATGGGATACCAGGGTGCTGCCGAGAGCGTGAGCAAAGACAGCGGCTACGAGCTAGAGAGCCCGACGGTCGCCGCCTTTAGGAGCGCAGTCGTTAGCGGCGAGTGGGGTGAAGCCGAAGAGCTGCTTTTCGGAGCCGTCATGTCCGAAGATCGAAGCCAACCCGGGAATGGTCTCGTCTTAGCCCCTGGCTCTGACCGGAATGTCATGCGATTTTGGCTGCGGCAACAAAAGTTTCTCGAGTTGTTGGAGCAGCGAGATACCTCCCGGGCCCTGATGGTGCTGCGAACCGAACTGACGCCGCTATACCAAGATACTCAAAAGCTCCATTTCCTCTCCAGTCTTCTCATGTGCCAGTCAACAGAAGACTTGAAGGCTAAAGCCGAATGGGATGGTGCTCACGGCCAGTCGAGAAAGGTCCTGCTGTCTGAACTGTCCAGTGAGTATCACCGATGCCTATAGTGACGTATAGAGTAATTGACAAAAGGATAGAATGCATCTCGCCCTCGGTCATGCTGCCAGAGAATCGTCTTGCCGTTCTTCTACAGCAGGTGAAGCAGAGCCAAATAGACAGCTGCCTCTGGCATACAACCGCATCATCTCCTTCATTATACTCGGATCACTATTGTGAACGGAGTCACTTCCCTACTGACGTCGCGTTGGAGCTCACAGACTTGACTGGCGAAGTCTGGCAAGTTTTGTTCTCTCACGACGGCCAGCGACTGGCTGCTTGCGGAAGTGGCGAAGCTGTCGTCATCTGGGACTTGCCTTCTTTCTCAGTCTCTCAAATCTTGCGCCCGCATGCTCAGGGTGTCGGTGGTCTGTCCTGGAGCCCTGATGACTCCATGATCGTCACATGCTCACAGGACAAGTATGCCAGGCTGTGGGACACCACGGTGCGTAATCTCCATTCACCGAATTTCCCTCGATCCTGGTGCTAACAAATTCGTAGACTGGAGAGCTAGTTATGAAGCTCGAGCGATTTGAGGAGCCTGCGAGTGGCTGTGTGTGGGCGGCGGACAGCAAGACCTTTGTTACCGGATCTCTAGACAAGCAACACGGCTTACGTACGTGGAGTATCTCTGGCGAAATGATGTGCGAATGGGGCAAAAAGCATAGAGTTCAGGACATCTGTGGTTCTCCGGACGGTCACTGGCTCGTGGCTGTCGACGACGAACAGAAGATCCACGTCTACAACGCCTTCACACGCGAGCTAGAGTACGAAATGGAGGTCAAGTCGCGACCGACATGCGTGAGTATTAGCGAAGACTCACGGCATTTGCTCCTTAACAAAAAGGATGGCGAGCTGCAACTGATAGATCTGGTAAACCGAACGTCGGTCCAGAAGTTCTTGGGTCACACTGGGGGCGACTTCATAATTCGGAGTGCCTTTGGCGGCGCGAACGAGAGCTTCGTTGTAAGCGGCAGTGAAGGTATGTGAAGAGTGGCTGAGTGTATGATGGCAGACACTGATAAACTGCATTTAGATGGAAACATCCTCATCTGGCACAAGAATAGCGGCGCTGCAGTGGAGAGACTCGAAGGGCATCAGCCTCGGACTAACGCTGTCACCTGGAACCCTGCAGACCCTTGTATGCTGGCTTCATGTGGCGACGATGGCAAGGTCAAAATGTGAGTTTGCCATAAAAATCCTCGTTTATTATCGCTGACACCGCCCAGATGGTCGAATAAGACTCGGAGCACAGCTCTAAGATCATTACATAACGGCGCTTCTCGAAGTTCGAATGGCTGGAGAGATGAAGAGCGTGCCGAGGAATAGCAGACTGCGGTGCGACTCAAGGCCGAGTAGAGCAGGTTCGGAATCGGAATGGAAATTAAACCCCCTTTCATCAACATACTATGGTGTCATGGCGCATTTTGGGCTGCGGTATAAGAGTAAGGTGACAGGAGCCGTTCGTGGATACCACCACGATTGGGTTGGCTCACTGAAATTAGAACGATCAATGTTGTATTACCGTCCCTATTATCAAGACTGTCATCGTAGCGGTGCTGATTACTGGCTTGCACAGTTCCTTGGTGCGAGCATTGTTCACTGTCATGGAACGAGGAAGCAGGCACTTGAACCGCGCATAGTCAAGAATCTTGCCCTGCTTCTTTCCGCCATAAACGAGTGGCAAAATGGGTGGAAGGCAATCTCTCGTGTGCATGCCGAGCCTGGTCTGGACAGAGGCAATTCTCGCGTATTTGTGGCAAAAGACTGCGGCAGCGACGTCAACCCGGGAAGGACCAGCCTTTTTAGCATCTTGCAAGTGCATACTGCCTGCTTGAGACTTTGCTAGAAAGGAACTGTACCTTTCCCTCCAGTAACCCCCAACTACCACAGACTAACATCGCTCATTGACGTCCATCATCCATCTAACTCTAAACTTCTAGGAACCGTCCATTGTCTACCGTCTTGGTTACTTAGGTCTGTCATTTGACACTAGTTACATCATCGACCTTCCTCTTCAGATTGCATTATCCTCCCTCCGATCAACATGGATCGACCCAAAAACACGCGAGCATCTAGCAGCGCAGGGCAACGGAGGCGCGAAAACAATTCAACGGAGACAGTACAACGACGAGAGCCAGACAAACAGCCCATCATGGGACAGGTCCGATCGCACAATTGGCTGGCGAAGCAACGAGAGGTTACTACAGAAGCAGCGCTATGCCCATGCATGGTATATGCTCGTACCGCCGAGAGACTCGAGCGAGCTGCCTATGGCGAGGACCCCTTGACTCCGCCTTCAGGTGGTTGCAGCAGTCCATGTTGGTCTTGTTTCCTGAGCTCTCTGAGTAAGGAAACTCTTTGAAAAACCTTGTAGGCATTCCCTGACTGCTGCAGTGTGCAACTGGAGAAGGCCGCTCAGCAACCAACGTGGTGACATTCGGAACCGATATGCCATCACGGGTAGCACCGAGGACGACGAACTTCACGCCTGTGCCCACCCATTCTGGACTCTGATGGGGAATCACAATGAAGTCCTGGTGCGAGAGAAAATATGTAAAAAGTTTAACACTTACCCTTTCTCGCCAGGGCCTCCACCAGTTGAGATTCGTCGCTTCAAGCCTCAGCCCAACCATCCGTATGAATCGCCCGCGCAGATGCAGATGAAGGAAAAGAGCCTACCGAGAATTGTCGAGTTACCTGAATCCGGTAGTTCAAAGGAGAGAGCAAAGCCACAAAGTCCGCCGGCGAAGGCAACCCCGGAAGCCAGCTCCCAGCAATTGCCTCCTCCTACTAGCAACAAACACACTCCTGCGAGAACTCCGGACACCCAGCAAAGTCAGAGTCCGATTCTGGGTTCCCAAGATCCTCGCGTCACGGTGGCTGACTTCGCTGAGCCCCACCGGCTCAGTCAAGACCAAAAGAGGCCAGTTGGAAACAGACAGTTCCCGCATACTGTTCACAATGATCCTCTCTTTGGAATTGCTGAGGAAATTCATCCGCATACTGTCCACGAGGACCCAATAGTTCAAGTGGCTCGACGGCTCTCCCCTCATCAGATTAATATAGATCCCAAGACAGCGACACCGGCTGCCAGCCTCCCTCATAGCGTTCACCAGGATCCCACCGTCAACGTAGCTGAAGAGCCAACGGAGCACACGGTACACAATGACTTGACAACCAAGACGGCCGCTCCTGTACACGATCACAGGCTTAGCCAGGATGTCATGGCGCCAGTCAGTACACGAGCAGTACCCCACAGCGTCCACGACGACCAAACGGTTAGTATTCAGGGCCAGACAGCTCCGCATGCTCTTAGCGGAGATCCCACGGTCAAGGTTGATGAGGGCGAACCAAAGCAACACGAAATGCAACCAAGCGCAGCGACTCCGGCACCCGAGAACCAGAAGCCGAACCCCCACCAGTTGGGAGACATTGGCCGTGCTTCGACAGCACCGGCCCCGCTACAATGATCGCGCAGTTGATGGCGTAGATTCGACTACATCTCTGGGGGCGAATAGAAGGAAATGAAGAGAAAGAAACAAACCGTTGAATAGCCTTATGATTATAGTCCGTAGCCACGATCCTCGGAGGCGTTTTTCAACAGTCAATAACTAGTATCCCATATGCTCATCAACGCCTCAGACCTTGTGCACTTGAATGAGGAGTGACATGATCCAAGTTTCCATATGATTAGGAACGACGAACCTTACGTCACTGCTTTGTCTGCCAGCCAGCCACCCAAGCTCCTCTATAAGTTTAGTAAACTAAGCAAGGATCAAGTCTGTCATCATCCAAAGCGCGGTCAACGCTGAGGAACCGTCAGTAAAGGTAGTCGAGTCCGTGTGTCCGGTTCGATTCGTAACTCATCAAGCTCAGGGCCACTTCACCAACCGCTCTTGAGGCATTCTGCGAAGAACTTCATCAAGGGGAACATCTCGTCCCGATCACGGGGCATGGCCACGTCCCTCCTCTTCCACTTGACGACCCTGACATCGAGGAACTCTTCCTTAACGGCATCAAAGGCGTCGTCGTCGAGCTGGACAAGACACGCTTTCGTCTTGCACTTGCCCCGCGTGCTGACTGTGGGAACCATGGAGGGTGGCAGGGGACCGCCGATCGAGAGGACGCCCTTGAGGGTGTTTTCGTCAAAGTGGCTGTCATTCCTCTTGGGTTTGGATGCAGAGGAAGCAGCCGTGGGATCAGAGGACTCGGTCACGTCTACGACTTTTGGGCCGAGACGGAGCTGCGATGCGATGCCCAAGGCCAGGGACCCGCCTTGGCCGAAGCCGAAGAGGATGATGTCGCTGAGTTCCCAGCCGCAGCGGGCGACGAGGGTGTCGCGGATGAGGCGGTCTACGACGAGGGTTGAGGATTTGGAGAAGCCAGGGTCCGTGGCGAGGGCGTCTGTGGAGGGGTCGAAGGTGATGTCGTCGCCCCAGTGAAAGTGGCCGGAGGAGTTTGCGGAGGAGGTGGATGGCCCGTCATCGGGCAGCATGGACGGGGGTAGCGGGGAGGGACCGCGAAGGGAGATGGAGAGGACGCCCGGGAGGGACATTGCGCGGGCGAAGGAGGCGAAGGGGACCTCGGAGTCGCCTAGGCCGTGGAAGAGGAGGAGGATTGCGGTGGTGGATTCCGGGGGGTTTGGGAAGGCTAGGGTTAGGGGGAGGACTTTTTGGACTTGGGTGAAGTCTTCTGGGGTTGGGATCCGGGGAGGCATTTTTTTGGTTGTTGTCTAGGTTGTTGGCGTGAGTCTGGATTGTGGTCTTGGCGTTTGGGTTGAGTGTGACTGGAAAGTCTGCGGTTTCTGAGAAACGTGATGCGTTGAGTAGTTGGGCGAGAGTACACCCTTGTTGTTCTGGACTTTTCTTTCGGCCGGGATTTGATGAATGGTGATGAGAAGGAATAAAGTCCGACAAGCCGCGTATGTTTAGTGTTTACGGGCTGGGTTGGCCTGGTGAAGTGTTGATCGCGTGAGGTGGGCAGGACTAGGCGTGTGTGGATGGTTTGAGCAGTCAGGTCGGATGAGGTGAAGTTATCTCCAAGTGGGGCGGGACCTTCGGCTCCTCACACTGGGAGTTTGAACTTTGAACTCTCAGTGACACGAGCTTTTTTTCTTGCTCACGCAGCGGCGAGTGAGCGTTGTGTGAGTGGAGGAACAAGACGTAAATTAACAGGCAGAAAATAACACAACCGCCGTCTCCACTTTTCCCGGACGAAATTCAAGCTTCAAACGCCATGTGTGATAGATTAACAGTTTTCAGCCTCTCAATGCTTGCAATCACCGCAGGGCTGACTTTAATCACTTCCCTCCCGCCTACCCAATCTTTCTAGCCCACCGTATGTTTCCCGTGAGCGTGTAATATGGGGGGCAATAACCTTACAATCTATCCATAATTACTTTCTTCAGGGACACATGCGGGACATTAAGTCTGGGGGAGAGGTTTAGATATTCATCTTTCTGATGGATTTGAAAGACCTAGCGGCTAAATCTGACCTTTGAACGCTCATAGCTGCTCTTCACACAGACACCAATCTCATCTCTTCTTCTAGGTTCAGGCTGTCAAAAACATCAGTAAAACTCGTCTCAAGATTGACTTTTCCTCTCGCATGAGCGAGAGCCGCACTTCAGCACCGCCGTCAG
Source organism: Colletotrichum paranaense (assembly GCF_030867605.1). Classification (NCBI taxonomy): domain Eukaryota; kingdom Fungi; phylum Ascomycota; class Sordariomycetes; order Glomerellales; family Glomerellaceae; genus Colletotrichum; species Colletotrichum paranaense. The sequence goes on from NW_026848964.1 coordinate 2,053,350, forward strand.
CCAACAACCTCAATCTCCCTCAGAGCACTCCGTGCTGGCTGTCCTGCAATCTTCCCGCACAGTTCAGGCGGCGGTGGTTGCCTCGTGGCCAAGTGGTTGCGTGTTCGTCGCAGCAAAAGCACGCACAACGCTGCGCTGCGCCGGCTGACTCGAGGCCTTTTCTCGTGTCCTTCCCCCCTCTCTCCAACTTCTGTACCTTACTCGTCGCCATCACATCATGAGACGACATGCAAGACGGCTAGGTGTGGAGGGGATGGCATTGAGGCTCAGCCTCCATACTGGGCAAGGAAGGCCCCGGCACCCGCGTCTTTGGACGTCTACTGTGTAGAGGGACGATCCACCAGTGTGGTTACCGCTTGTCGGGTCTCCAGACTCCCTTTCTCTCCTCCAATTTCCGTCTCTTTCGGATAGTGTTCTTCACCGCAAGGCAGCGAAGGACCCGTCCTATGTTTGTACAAGATGATTGTCCATAGACCCCAGCACGGAATGATCTCACCCTGAAACGGCCTCCGCGCCCGCCGCCAGCCCTGCTTCCTCGCTCTTCTCTTTACCTCTTTCGAGGAAGAAGACGAGAAGCGGGAATCGTTACACGCTGACGAGAGTTGGTCACTTCCGACGGCGCCGCCGAACGTTCGTCCTGTGGCGTCAATGCTCTTCCATGGATGGAGAGACAACATTGAGATGAGCTTGTTAGGTGTAGGTAAGGCAGTAATGGAGGAAGGCCTCCACTCGATCTATAAGATCGTCAGACATCCCGCCGGGCTGTTCGGATACCCAGCTCTTTCATCAACTCAATATCTGTTGCCTCAGTTCCAATACCTTCACTTTTTCTTTCTTCACAGCTGTGCTGTCGTTTCCAACAGACCCGTCTTTCGCTCAAGAAACATCTATAATCAATTCCTTTCTATTATTACCCTTCTTTTCTTATAAACCATTTTAAACACTGAGGCAAAATGAAGTTCTCCGCCGTTCTCACTACTCTCGTCGCCGTTGCCTCGGCCGCCCCCTCCCGGGACATCTCCTCGTCTGGCAGCAAGCTCCAGAAGCGCGCCGCCGTGTTCGCGACGGCCAAGACCTTTGACGAGCTATCCATCAGCGGCAAGAATGCCGGCACCGCAAAGGAGGATGCCCTCCAGAAGCTGAGCGGTCTGCCGACGGACCTGTCCACCGTCGACAAGGCGGATCTCGCTTTCCTCAACAACGTCAACAAGATTGCCAACCAGGCCGAGCGCGGTGCCTACAATGTTGAAATCGCAAAGACGGCACCCGGCGAGGACGCCCTGGCCCTTCAGGTAAGATATCGGGATCTTCTTCTATCTATCGAAACAGGCGACTAACATGGTACTACAGCGCGCAAAGATCCAGAACAAGGTCCTCAAGCTCACGGCCACCGTCATGGGCCTGCAGGCTCAGCAGGCGCAGGGCAAGAACGTGACGGCCAAGCTGGACGAGGAGACCAAGAAGCTCAACAAGAACATTGCCGACGACATCGCCAACGCCGGCAAGCCCGCGACCGCCCTCAAGTTCAACGCCTCCACCGACAACCCAGCCGCCAGCGAGGTGCCCAAGGACGATGCCACTGCCACGAAGGCCGGTGACGTTGTTGACCAGTCCATCAAGGCCGCCGGCGGAAACGCTGGCGCTGCCGGGGCCAAGGGTACGGGTAAGAAGGGAACCAAGACGGCGAGCAAGGCTGTTGTCGAGGCTGCTGAGGAGGAGGACGAGGAGTAAAGGAGGTTTACCTGGTTCATAGAAGTGAGGTCCAGATTAATGTAGCCGACCAGGGGGTGGGTTGGTGCAAAACTCGTTTTGGGCTCTGGTGGCTCGCGAGGATATTCTCAATAAATGTTTAAAGCAACTTTGATCCAGTCTTCTTGCGATTCCAAGCTTGCATCGGAAAATGACAGTGCTTTCAACATGTAGTTGGGCGTGAAGCACGTCACTGCTCACGTACTGTCGTTGCGACTTTGAAGGTCGACAACTCGTTGATTGATTCCGTCCCAGAGGCACAACTAGGTCGGCTACGGATATTCTGCAGCTGATTGTAAAGGTCTTGCTCAAAACTGCTTACGTCTGACACCGTGCCAGAAGCACCTCTTGAGCTGTCAGAGCTCTATTTTCACGTTCAACATAGAAGCAAGCCAGTAAGACTTTTGCTGAACATGAGATCAGTCCCACGACTCCCGGGCTATTGAAGTCCGAAGATGATCTACATGCTATCTGAGATCGGACGGCAGATATCGGGGATGCGTATTGTTTGGTGGATCAAATGGTTGTCACTGGGACGATACCCCACGATGTGTGATAGACTCGGCAGATCTTTCTCATCACCCAATATGTTCTAGACCACGGTCCTGTGGCATTTGCTTGGACGGTTTACATAGTGTGCACTTGCAGATACTTCATAGAAACACCCAACCCAAATAGTCACTCGTCGTGGTGATCACCGAGGATCTCGTAAGGCACATTTTCAATGCCCACCTCAGCCTACCTAATTCACTTACACGCCAGTGACCCAAAAATTGAAGTCTATCTTCTCTTCCTCCCGTGCATCTCAGGAAGAGTCAACTTTCAAATTCTGTTAGTCACGCCTCCCCCAAATTCGGCCTCTTCTACCGACGGCGATTCGCCGAAAGGCAGGGGAAGCCCACGACTAACCCCCCAGCCTCTTACACGTTTCATCGACTGTCCAGACGAAAAAATCCCCACCATCTTACACCGCAAAACCCCAAACAGTCACATCGTCGCCGCATCTCCCGAACACATCCCTTGGACTAATCCATATTTGGACCTGTGCGTTCAAGCATTGTGACGGAGAGGCTGCCAAAATAGAGAAATGAGCCCTTTCCCTCACCCCTGTTCGTCTCATCCGTACTTGAGCTTCTTTTGGCTTCGATCCCTTTTGGGATGTTGCATGAGACGACAGGCCCTCTTCTTCTTGCTCTCTTTCCCCTTCTCTCTCCTTGAGGCTCAAGATCTCTGCTTTTTGGATACGAGCAAGCGAGGGTGAAATGTGCTCCTATTCGCTTACGGCTGGCTCAGCCGAGAAGAGGGGAGAGAGTTACCAGGCCCTCCCCATTCTTTGCCAGGATTTTGCATTAGATCTCTCATCATTCCGTCAGTAAGATCCTGGAAACCAAAATCCGAATACTTCGGTCTCCTCGCGTCGAGTTGCTCGCTTGTTTGAGAGTGGCCGGCTGAAGTCAGGAGGTGTTCGTTTTGACACATCGTGAGCCGCCTTTACGGGATTATAAACTTGACACTTAAGAGAGGGGAAGCTTAATCGGGCCTCATGCTCCAACTCCTGAGCAGACGCATATAATAGCCATTCTCGCTCGTCCCATCTCTCCTTGACCGTCTCTGACCCCATCACCACAGTTCAGTCTCTTCTGCTTCTCTACCGCCGGCCGGACACTCTTTTTCGTCTTTCTACTGTATCCATAACTTTAAATCACAAACAGCCTCTCATTTCATCGGTTCTTTTCTCGAGATACCCCAAGCCGAACACCACACACCCAAGCACCATGAAATTCACTGTTCAAACCGCCCTCTTCGCCCTCACCATGGCCATCGGCGCCAGCGCCGCAGCCGTAGAGGACCCCACCTCGGCCGCAGCCCGCCGCGACGTCCTCCTGATGGAACGCCAGGGCGCAAACGCCAACCGGCCCGTCCCTAACGGCGCCTGCTGCGTCGCCAACACGAGCTTGAAGCAGGATGTCTGCAACGTCAACGGCCAGAATGGCCGTTGTGTTCCGGACAGCATCAACAATTGTAAGACTCACTCCGAACCCCTTACATTCTAGTATGGGTCTTTTTATGTATTGCCGTTTGCTAATGAGACTCTCCGTAAATAGGCGGCTCAAGCTTGACTTGCATTGAGGACAGCAGGTTGGATTGCGACCCGAACACGCTCGAGCGTGGTCGTCCCCTTTGCCGCCGCAGACAGGGAGCGTAAAGGGGGTGTGATCTTGATGCAGACAAGATGGAGTAATCTGGGCGAACTTTGGTATTTTGTTTTTTTGGGTAGCATGTTCTCATTCACACTAAGATACCACTACAATCAAAAGAGTCCAAGTTTTGCTCAAATTCGTCGGTTGATCAAAGTAGAACGAAAAAGTTGCGATGGTGAACAAACTCTGGTCTTTGAGATTCGTACGCTATTCTAGACATCTAAAGCAAAAGCAGGATCGTCACGCATCAAAGATCACCGTGGCACGCTCTCGTCATCATCTACCAGTGACCGACCCCTAATCATCGAAGGGCCCGGCTGCATGTCTATCCATTTGCCTTCCGCATTCCAAATGCCAGCTTTCGTAAAGTCATAGCTCTCGCTGCCTTCCATGAATCCAAAACGGAAGTATTCGTTCATGCCGAGATCGCTCTGGCGGCTCCAGAGGAAACTCGTTGGAGGTACGGGTCCATCGTCAAAGTAGGTACGGAAGCGCTCTACATCGTTGACAAGAACGCTGATGCCGTCGTAGCGCGCTCCATCGGGAGGAGTAGCCCAAGTGAAGTTGATGCTCCACATAGCTTGACCTAGGTCGATGACGGGTGGGAGAATGCTGGGCAAGACCGACCCGTGCTGAGCGTCGCCTTGGAGGGCCGCAGGTGTCTGGAGAACAGCGTCGAAGCCCCAGCGGGCGATGCCGTTGATGAAGAGACCGACTAAAATGCCCTGATAGAGCAGTGAAGGTCTGGTCTGCATACTCGTGCCCGGGAGCAAGAGTAACGCCAGGATGTAGTGGTGAATGCGCAGGCTCAGGTCTGGCAGGACAAGGCATACAATGATACCCGCCACGAATAGGAGGTACAGCTTGAGGTATTTCAGGAGACGACCCTCCTGTCTAAAATACCAGATTTGCTTGGCGGTGATTACCACCAAGACGATGATGATGATGGCCAACGCTGCCTTTGCTCCCGGCTGTTGGTTCAGATCATGCGCATTCAGACGCTGAATGGGAATGAAGCTAAAGGTATAGTTGGTAAGCGCACCAACCCAGCAACCACCGAGCCACAAGATCGTCTTCTCCACCTGAGCAGTAAGCCCATTGAGCGTTCGTCGAATTCCCATCTTGTCAAACATAACCCAGGCGCAGAACATCGCCGGGAGGTATTTGCCAACGATATTCGATACTAGGTCCGCAACCGAGTAGTGATTTGGGGGGTCAGAGGCGAGCCCGACATGCCAAAATATGCCAGTAAAGATTGAGAAGAAGAAGAGGGAAGGTGATGACGTGACAAGAGAAAGGACCGTCGTGAAAACAACCGAGACCGCCAACAAATTCCATCTCAGGTCTTTGGCGCGGCATTGAATGCCAGGCTCGAACGTGAACGAGAGTGGGAAGTAGGAGTCAAAGCTGATGCTGTCAATCCCATTCTTGTCCGAGCTCAAGTAGTCCTCGTTTCGCCCAACGAGGCGGACAACACCACAACCTCCATTATCGTTAGATATCACACCGGCATGGATCGCAGCGGCGCAGATGAACGAGTCACCTCGGTAAATCGGCGAGCTCGTGTTGTCGGTTTGTCCGCCGATAACAAGCGGCTGGTAGACAATCTCCTGGTCTCCGACCGCTCTTGGATTCAAGACCATGTAGCCGGCGCAGTTGGCTGAGCACCTGAAGGCAAAGCCGCTGCCATTGAACGGGCGGCAGTCCGCACCATTGAGGCCGCAATTATTTCCTCTCGTCCAGTATGCCGCACCACACCCAATCTGCGAGGGGGCTCCCCATCCTTCAACCTCAGTAGCGAACGTCTCGCTCCTCTTGACCAAGGCAAATGTGATGATCCAAATGGCGAAGTAAAGAAAAACGATGCCGACCCGGTGCTTGAATTTTCGTAGGTATCGATCAACCAACACAAGAGGGAACTCTTGAACCTGAGGAAAGATGGGCTTGATCTCGTAATCGTGTGGGTTTGGCGGACCTTTGGACCATTTTGCGGTAGCCTTCACGATGCGGCGCACCGGGAATGGCACCCATCTCCAGCGCTTCCAGTGTCCTTCGTCCTGCATGAACCGGGGTGTCGATGGGCCGGAGTCGTCATCGACTTCGAGCTCGCGGCGAGGGCCATCCTCGAGCGGCGCATCGGGATGTTCTGTGGTATTTGCCCGGTTCGTAGGCTCGTCGGCCTGCTGTCGCTCCATGATGCTCAAGAGCGGTTCCTGCTCATGTCTTCGGTCATCCATAGTGGAGGAATGTACGTGGGGGCTAGGCAAGATATGTAAGGTGAGTCGTCGACGATTCGGCGGATCGGACAAGGGGCGAGACCTAAGGACCTAAGTGGTTAGGAAACCGAGGGCGGCTACGCCATGACGATCAGTCAGCAAGAGGATGGCTCGGCATTGGGGTCGGGCGAGAGGTCATACCAGAAGAGCAGTGAACCGTGGTATCAATGCGATGCTATCAAGTGACGAGGCTCTCTCGGTCGTGAAACGAATGTTTCGCTGGCCTCCCATCGAGTTGCTCACGGAGGCGACGCATTGGCTTCGGAAACTTCAGACGAAAGAACGGCAGCCTATGGGTGACAGCGCTGTGGCTGAGGGACAGCTCAGGAACCGCATTAGCCAGGTGATCCTGAAGCAGACGATCCCGCGGCACCGAAGCACCTCTGTTCCCTGTCTGACTTGGCCCTGGCAGGTGGAGCATCGGGTGGTCCTTGCTCTTGCTCGGCGTTCCGCGTGGCGACGAAGTGCAACGTCAAAAGAGGGAGTACGTACCGTGGGTGCCGCTTTAGTGGACCAGAAACGGACAGAATTGCATCCTGCTTCGGAGCTGCGGCGAGCGGGTGTCGGAGGGGCAAGCGACCCGCTCTCTCTAGCCACCGATACCCCACGCCGAGTCTCAGCCACATGACGGACCGTCTCCCATACCGATCTGGTGGCGCAGTCTAGACGCCGCCCTCATCTGTTTGTCGGGAAAAACGGCGAGTCATTTGACAGATGCGCGATTGATCTTGCGCGTTCATCTGGCTTTAAATGACAAACTGCAACTCTCTCACTTGTTCATGCTTATAATGACACTCTGGCCCCCACGTGTTTAGACTTTTTTCGTCACCGACATCGCCCTTGCAACTTTGACATGTGCTTGGAACATCAAGGTTGACTTTTTTGCAGGCTCACGATATAATTACCGCAATATCGAGAGTGAATCTCTCAATTGAGGCATCCTACTCCGCCTATATGCTTAGGGTCACTGTTGGATCAACCCCAGCCTCCAGTAATGCGGTTGATGGCGCTAGGGCTTTGTCTGGTACTGATAGTTACATAGTAGACAAACGATCCAGCTGAACCTTGCCTTCCACACTCTTTCATCTTAGACTGAGTTGGATGCAGCAACTTTCCTGGCTTCTATCGCCTTCTTTTGACCCATTTAAACTGCTGGTCAACTTGGCAACCATGTACCTCATTGGACATGGTGTCTGATAGTGGATGCTATGGACTAGACTGGGCTATCCCGTACCGACATTTCATCGCTTCGCGACGGCTGTCGGTGTGCATGTGCTACCGTCTCTTCCCTACACGTGTACGCTTCGTCGGCGGGGGACTCGTTCTTGTTGAGGAACCTCTAGCCGGTAAGGGACTTGTAGCCAAGCAAGGTACACACCTTCGCCTTCGCTTCTGTTGGCCTTGCTTTTTTCGCGTCACTCCTTCGCCTCAACTAAGTACTTGAGTGGTTGCAAGAGCTTCTCGCAACCAACTTGTCTCGTGACCTCCTTCCCTCCCAGACTCAACACTACAGTTGTTCTGCCACATTTATTAAGGTGCCAGAGCTTAATCTGTTCCTCTACAACAGTCAACCTTTGATCTAGACTTCACTGTCTGTGGCCTTTCTTCCCGTTTATTCTCTCATCGGCTTCTCTAGAGGTGATTCCTTTTTGTTTCAACCAGTCAACTTGTCTTCCATATACCCCTTATCAAACAACTGATAAACATGCCTATTCTCGACATCACCAAGGATATCGCCGCGCTCTTTGAGCAGCAGGCTAAGGCTACCCCAGACGCTGTGGCCCTTGAAGATGAATCGCGAACCTTTACCTATGCGGAATTGGACCAAGAGACGCAGACTCTTGCCGATCAACTGCGTCGAGATTATGGAGTCGGCAGAGATAGCCTCGTTGGTGTGCTCATGAGCCGAAGCGCCGACTACGTGATCGCTTCATTGGCAGCTCTTCGCGCGGGCGGTGCTTTCCTGGTACTTGAGCTCGCATACCCCTCTGGGCTCCTGCGCGATGTCATCCAGGACGCAAAGCCCTCAGTGGTTATCACTCAAAGCGCACACGTCAACCACATCAAGGTGGAAGTGCCTATCATTGTCATTGATGAGCCCAGTAAAACGACAGTCAATGGACACGCCAATGGCGAACTTTCGCCATTGCCTGCCAGCGATGATCTCGAACGCCTCATGTTCGTCTCATACTCTTCTGGCACCACTGGCCAACCGAAGGGCATCTGCAATCCCCACAGGGCAGCAGTGCTCTCATATGACCTCAGATTTGGTCTCAGCGATTTGCAACCGGGAGATCGTGTAGCTTGCAATGTGTTCTTCGTGTGGGAGATGCTTCGCCCCTTATTGCGGGGAGCGACTGTCTTTGCTGTTCCGGACAGTGCAAGTTACGACCCATCAGCTCTTGTCAACTTGCTCGAGTCTCGGCAAATCACAGACACGCTCATGACACCTACCCTTCTGGCAACCGTCTTGTCTCGTCACCCTGACTTGAGCAAGCGCCTGCCCAAGCTACGGTCTCTCTGGTTGAACGGCGAGGTAGTCACAACTGACCTCTGCCGCAGGGGAATGAAGGCCCTACCCGAAACCAGGTTCCTCAATGTCTACAGCGCTTGCGAGACCCACGAGGTCGCAGCCGGTGATATCAGCACATTCATTGACTTTGAAGCCCGTGTCTGCCCGGTTGGCCCACCGATGAACCCAGAAAACATCTACATCATGGACGAAGACGGTAACAGGGTTGGCAACAATATCAGCGGAGAGCTCTATGTGGGCGGCGACCTCCTGGCGCGGGGTTACCTCAACCTGCCAGAGACAACAGCCAAGGCATTCCACCCGGATCCCTTTGTCAACAAGGAAGGTGCACGCATGTACCGTACTGGAGATCTCGCTAGAGTCCTTCCCTCCGGTCTTCTGGAGATCACTGGTCGAGCAGGCGGTATGATCAAGACCCGTGGCTACACCGTTCAGCCAGGTGCTGTCGAAAACGCCATTGTGAAGCACTTGGCTGTGAGTGACTGCGCTGTCTCCTCTCACGGAGAAGGCCTTGAAAGACAACTTGTTGCCTATATCGTTCGCGACAACGATGACAAGCGGGGCCGAGGAGATGTGGTCATTGACGAGTCTGGATACAGCCCTGCAGCTAGACGTGTCCTTGGAGAGCATCTTGCTCTGTACATGCTTCCAACTTACTGGGTCGAGCTTGAACAACTCCCTACTCACGGCGTCTCCGGCAAGACTGATCTGAAGGCCCTGCCGCCGCCGCCAAGCCCGAAGCTTGCAGTCAATGGCGAGAAGGAGCAAAACACCAAGGTCAAGATCGAAACCGTCAAGAAGCTGTGGGCGGCTGCCCTCAACATGCCTGATAGTGCCATCACAGAGGAGCACGACTTCTTCGATATTGGTGGCCACTCCCTTGTTCTCGCAGACCTAGCAAACAGATTCGCTAAGGAGTTTGGATTCCCGGTTCCGCTGGCACCTCTTGCGGGTACGCCAACACTGCAAGGACACCTGCAAGCGATTTGCGATGCTCGTGATGGTCACACGGCGGCTGTTCAAGCGGACCTCCCAGCCGTCCTTCGTGCTGATTCCATTCTGCCTGACGACATCCAGTCCAACGGCACTCCTATGCGGCGTTTGAATGATGCTAATACCGTGCTCTTAACCGGTGCAACTGGATACCTCGGTGCCTTCCTTCTCAAGTATCTTGTGGAGACCACCTCGGCACACATTATCTGCCTCGTCCGCTTCACGGATCCTACCGACGAGATGCGTGCTGCTGGAATGGCTAGAATCCGAAAGAACCTGATTGATCTTGGCATCTGGGAAGACTCCTTACTCGACAGAATGGAGGTTCTGCCCGGAAACTTATCGCGAGAGCACCTCGGTCTTGCCCCAGAGGTTTATGATGACATCGTTTCCCGTGTTGAGGTCATCATTCATGCTGCTGCGACTGTCAACCTGGTTTATCCCTATGCTGCACTGAGAAGCCCCAATGTCGGAGGCACAAGAGAAATCCTACGCCTGGCGTCAAAGAGCGGTGCCACCCTTCACCACGTTTCCACAAACGGTGTTTTAACACCATCTGTTGCAGGCCACTCTGAAGACGCCATGGTTGACATTGACGATGTTCCCGACAAGCTGATCGATGGATATGGACAGACGAAGTGGGTGGCTGAGAAGCTGGTCTATGAGGCCGCTCGTCGAGGTATGCCGTGTAAGGTTTACCGCCCTGGTACGATCAGTGGTCATAGCAAGACAGGCTCATGTAACGCATGGGATCTTCTGAACGCCCTGATTGTCGAGTCGTTACACCTCAAGACGGCGCCGTATGTTGACCAATGGTTCGCCGAGATGACGCCTGTCGATTTCGTCAGCGCAGCTATCACGACTCTCGCCAACCACGCCGACTCTGAGCAGTTGGTCTACCACCTTGGTGACCCCAACCCAGTGTCTGCGAACTACATCTTCGACAGCCTGAATGAGCTCGGTTTCCCGACCGAGCGCGTGCCCTGGGACGATTGGGTGGAGTTGTGGACCAAGAAGCGAGGTTTCGGCACTGCAGGCGACGTCCCTTTCACCGTTGACATCCTTCGTGGTGGTATGCCTACCGCAGAGACTCTCAAGGCTGTGACCGTCCTCAAGGACGAGGCTACGGCTCCCGCTTTGCTCAAGTACAACCTGCCTCGCCCCAAGATCGATACTGATCTACTCGAGACCTACACTCGACACTTCTGCGCGAGAGGCTGGCTCTCTCGACCTCCGCGCCGAGCAAACGCTAACGGAGTTACATCTCGCGTCAACAAGGGTCGTCTGGCTGGTAAGGTCGCCGTCATCACTGGTGCCTCTTCCGGCATCGGTGCAGCTGTTGCAGCTGGGCTGGCTAAGGAGGGCGCCCATGTCGCTCTTGCGGCAAGACGAACGGAAGCCCTGGAAGGTGTCAAGGCCAAGCTTGCTGGCACTGGCGGCAAGGTCCTCATTCACAAGACGGATGTGACGAAGAAGGAAGACGTTGAGTCGCTCATGCAGGCGGCAGCTGACAAGCTTGGACCGGTCGACATTCTGGTCAGCTGCGCTGGTGTCATGTACTTCACCATGATGGCGAACAACCAGACTGACGAGTGGGAGCGCACTGTCGATGTCAATTGCAAGGGTCTCTTGCACTGCTTGTCGTCTACGGTCCCTGGCATGCTAGGCCGAGGAAAGGGTCACATTGTAGCCATTTCGTCCGACGCTGGCCGCAAGGTCTTCCCCGGCCTGGGTGTTTACTCTGCTAGCAAGTTCTTTGTGGAAGCAACTCTGCAGAGCCTGCGTCTCGAGACGGCCGGTACGGGTCTCCGCGTCACATCTATTCAACCTGGCAACACGGCCACAGAGCTGCTGGGTATCTCTACAGACGCTGAGGCTATCAAGAAGTACGGCGAGCCTACTGGTGCCAAGGTCCTGGACGCCGAGGATGTAGCTTCTTCGATTGTGTACGCTCTGTGTCAGCCAGAACATGTTGCTGTCAACGAGGTGCTCATTGAGCCTAGAGATGAGCCTATTTGATCATCTCGGATCATCATTTGGCAGATAGATGGGAGGATAGAGGGGATAGGCTTGCTATTTTATGGTATACAATTGTGTTCCACGATCTGAATAATACATCAATCGAATTTCAAATGCCTTCATGAATTCATTACACTTGTTGGCCATATGTAATCGAATTGTCCTGTAGCTGTCGAGGCACAATTCCTTAGGCTAATGGACGCAGAGTGGCAGATTCGCCTCAACTATTCCATCGAAAGCCTGCCGACCATTGAATTGTCACTTCTTTCCAAACTTTCAATCTGAAAATCGTTCAATATTGCATCAGCTACGGCATATGTACGTCATTCCCCAAGCCTCCGAAGCACCCCGATAGCCGTACCGACCGGCGCGGCGGTACCGAATGTGAGTGAAATGTTGAAGGCAGTGTGCAAAAGCAGCAACAACGCTACTCTCCGTTAGGTCTCCATACATTCATACGGGTACACTCCAAGATGCTTTGGCCATGGGGTGATCGGATCAAAACATGGGATTTGACGATTGGCTACAATTGAAATGCATCTGCGCTGCCCAGAAACCCCTGCAGCGTCTCCCCCATCGGGACCCCGCCGCAATCACTTGGCCCGGGGGCCGGGGCACCTGCTTCCCGCCAGATCCACCGTCCCACAGATTCCGAGAGGGAAGGAGGGCAAGCCAGGGATCAAGCCACAATCAGATGGTAAAGCGTGGCTTTTACAATGCTGTGGCTGCTCTTTTCCTTTTCACACCATTTACGCTAGAACGACCGCTAACCCTCGACATGGTGATATGGTGAAAGTGAGCGAGTGACAACCAACGAGTGCCATTTGAGAAACTTTGTTTTTGTTAATATACCTCACAAGTTGCAAGGATTTCTTTGTGAGCCTGGCAACCGACTACAACGGGAACTCTGCGGCACCAGGGTTGACTCACACACAGCTGGAAGGGTCGCCGATGTGTCAAGATGAGTGATGCGGAAAAAGTCGACGGGGCAGAAGGCATGATTTTCGAAATTCTAAAAAAGTCCTTGGATGGCACAACTGCAGCTCGTCTCGGGAAACTGAGCGTTCCTAAGCGGAAACCCATCGATACACCAAATTACTATGCCGTCGCTTCGAGGGGTGTACTTCCTCATGTCACCCCGGATAATTTGAAGAAACATGCGCCCTTCAGTGGAGCGTATATGGCGCTCGAGGACTGTAAGCAGTTTAATCTAATCAATCTGTCCTAACCTGTCTATCGTGGCGCGAAGCTAACTATCGACCAAAGTCATTGAGAAGAAGAACCCTTCAGCGCTTTCAATACCCTCGCCAGAAAAGAAGCCACTCCATACCTTTTCTTGCCTGCCCGAAAGCATAGCTACGGTTCTTGCTGCCAGGAGAAACCCAGCGGTTAAGACTCCCGTGGGCAATGGCGCAAAGTTCGTGGCCATCTTCACCTCGACCGGCTTCAGGAACCTCTCCACCGACGAGTACTGTGCGGCTGTCGAGACGCTGAAGCCTGACATCGCCATCGGCCCCGCTGATCTGTTTCACACGAGCACGATGCCGGCCTCAAAGAAGCTTGTTCGCATGGCTGAGCGGACCGAGGAATGGACCGATGTGTTTTTGACGGCCAATAGGCGCGAACTTTTCAAGGCGTCTGGGGTCTCGGTGTTTGCGCCTGTTCTTGCGGTGCCGTACACCGTGCAGTGGGAGTATCTTCGCCACCTAGCAGACGAGGTCGTCGACTCGCTTTCGGGACTTGCTCTCTACGATGTTGATATCTTGCCCGATATTGAGGACCACCACAAATCCCTGGATTCTCTTCCTCGTCTGTCATTGCACATTCCCGAGACACCACAAGCTATTCTCCGACAGATTTCCCTTGGAGTCGATATTTGCACGATACCATTCATCAACGCCATCTCCGACGCAGGTGTAGCGCTGTCCTTCACTTTCCCTCCACCTGAAAATCAAGGCAATGCTACCAAGCCTCTCGGCGACGACATGTGGGCTCCCGAAAACGAGGTGGCCATGGAACCCCTTTCCCAAGGCTGCAAGTGCTACGCCTGCACGACACACCACAGGGCCTTCCTCCACCACCTCTTGAACGCCAAGGAGATGCTCGGCTGGACGCTACTACAGATTCACAACCATCAGGTGATGGCCGACTTCTTCGCCGGAATCCGAGCGACCCTCGCAAAGGGCGCCGCTGAGTTTGAGGAGCAGTCGCAGCGCTTCGTCGCGGCGTACGAAGCGGAGCTGCCGCAGGGCACGGGGACGAGACCGAGGGCGAGAGGCTACCACTTTAAGGGCGAGGCGAATCCTAGCAGGATCAACCCGCCAGCTTGGGTTGACTACGCTGCGGACGGTGAGGGCGTCGCAGCCAAGGCAAACGGGGCGGCGGTAGCAGCGGAGGGTACGGAAACGCCGCTTGTGCCCGATCTGGGTTCGCTGGAACTTGAGGAGAAGGGGTTCGCTGAGGTCGCTGGCAAGAAGTAGTAGTCCGAGACAACGGACATTGTTCGCCTACGAAGGGCCCGATGAATGATTAGGAGCCATAGTGGTTATCACTCACAAAGCCAGCGAAATGGAGAGGCCTTAGTAGTGTCGAAATCACTAATCAAGCCACTTTACACAAGACGAATTTCTTCTTCATCGGCCTCCCCTCTGTGTACCTCTCGAAAGTCAACAGCAGCTAAAACTATCGAGATAGGAACGCTGCTATCATCCAACACTCCAACATCAGACTTGTCACACGCCCCAGCTATTCCGTCTAAACGGGCTGCAATGCCTGGTATTTCGTTCCTGTCACCTTGAATCTGCTGGAAGCCTGGCTGTTCATTCTCCTAATGAATTTACCACGGTGAGAGAAGCGGTACGCAAGCCACTTGAGGCTGTTCCTTGAGATATTGCAAAATCTCCTTTCATGCCAATGCCAATGCCGGTGCTTGGTCATTTGTCACTCAATGCGAATTCGCGTCGTCCAACATCTACAACATTTTTAACACAAAGCAAAACCCTGAAATTGCGTTAAGCGACTTTGGCTTATGTACATCAACCCCGTTCTTCCGCAACTCATTGCCTCTCAACTGCCTTGGGCTCCCACGCACGAATCTTCGGTTTGACTCTGCACCAATTGTCAGCATTCCATCCTCAGTTTCAAGTGATGACACTTCCACTTACGTGTTGTATGGCTTGTAGGCTCCCGGGGTAGCCGTGAAGTTGGGAAGCACGTGTGGCACTTCCCACTTGCGAGTCTTGGTCTGGAGAAGGGCGTCCTCGGTGGGCGGCTTGTCGACCATGTATCCCAACCAAGCGTGCCAGCCAGGCTCGACCTGCGCCGAGTCGTAGTCGTGCACCTTGAAGTCCACCCAGCGCGTACGCACTATTTGTTGCTTGTTAGCCCCACGGTCCTTCATTGTCCATTTGCTGGCGCTGTTCGCTTGGGGGTTCCATACGGGGGAGTTCGTCGTTGTTCTCGAAGTACTTGTTGCCGGCCTTATCCTCGCCTACAAGACGACCATGCTTGGTGTCACCGATGTACTATTCTCGAGCGTTAGAGGGGCAATTGCAATCGGGGGGTTCGGGAGGCCATGTACCAGCAATTGGCGGAAATAGTTCTAGGAGCGAAAGTTAGCGATGGCAGCGACAACGTTTGAACCAGGAGGATACATGCCTTGATTCCAACCTTGCGCAGGTTGGCGATTGTTCTTCCGGGGGTCGACATGGTGGCGGCTGGTCAATTGACCTCAAGAAGCTATTGATTGCTGTCGACGATGTGATTGAAGACCTGACGTTTGGGAAGGTTGAGCGACGCTGGTGCCAGAGTGGAGCTCTGGATTACATAAACTCGAAGGCAATTGGTCTTTGGATTCCCTGGCGCTCACGGCAACCCCCGCCGCCAATGACAGAGCTTCATGCACGCACCGTTGTCCCCAGAACTTTGGAACCTCGAAAGCTCTCCGTCTTTGGATGAACTTTTTTGGGAAGAGTACCTACTAGACATCTAGACGTGGCGGTGGAATACCAAACGACGAATACGATATGATTGTCCGTGGCGTGTCGCGGTGCTCTACCAAGCTCAAGCTCCCATTTGCCCGAACGAACATTACACGCGCTCAACCGCAATGCCGACAATTCGCGACGCCTGCCGCTGGTACCCCAACGGCTTCAAGCTCCGGTAGCGCAGCTGGCATGCTTGCGCCGTTCGCGAACGAACTCGACAGGATCGCACCTTCTTTCAGCATCAACGGCTCCCAGATTAAGATTATCAGAACGCCGGCCGATTTCTACGAGACATTAAAGGTGTGCATTACGAACACGCGCAGCACTGGCTATGTGTTTGGGGACTAATACGGGGTGTACATTAGGAGCGGATACGGAATGCAAAGAAGAGGATCTTCCTGTCAACGTTATACATCGGAAAGACAGAGAAAGAGTTGGTCAGTTTATATTGCACGCGCATGGGTTGGAACAGGTTCTGACGGTGGTCATGTCCAGATTGCGACCCTACACGAAGCTCTGCGAAACAACCCTGAGCTGAAGCTAAGCATTCTGACGGACGCCCTACGAGGCACGCGAGAGGAGCCGAATCCGTCATGCGCATCACTTCTCGCACCACTCGTATCGGAGTTTGGCCCAGATAGAGTGGAAATCCGCATGTACCACACACCGAACCTGACGGGGTTGAGGAAGAAGTACATACCAAAGCGCATCAACGAGGGCTGGGGCCTACAACACATGAAGCTATATGGCGTTGATGACGAAATTATTCTCTCTGGGTATGGAGCTGCTGCAAGGATTTCCGAGTTGGGACTGAGACTAACAACCATGTAGGGCGAACCTCTCATCAGACTACTTCACGAACCGACAAGATCGTTACCACCTCTTTTCCTCCAAGGAGGTGACCGACTACTTCTGGAACATCCACCAGGGCGTATCCTCTTTCAGTTTTCTCGTTGAGCCTTCGCAAGAACCTGCTGGCTTCGCCCTGACCTGGCCTAAGTCTAACCCCGCGCCGTCTCCCCTTAAAGAGCCGAAGCAGTTCATCGGCACCACGACTCCTGCCCTCAATGCTCTGATTTCGCCCACGCAAGCAGCCTCTGCGGATGTGGGCAAAGACACCAAGGTCTACATGCTTTCCCAACTCACACAGCTCATGAGCCCAAACACCTCTACAGAGCTTCCTGCCGTCACTCATGTACTATCAACACTTGGGAAGCCCGAGTACGCCGGCTCGTCGTGGACCTTTACCGCAGGTTACTTCAACCCTGCGCCGTCACTGACCAAGCTCCTGCTGTCGACGGCATCACAAAGCAATGTCGTCATCACCGCCTCTCAGCAGGCAAACGGTTTCTACCAATCCCCAGGCGTGTCTGGACTCTTGCCAGGCGCCTACACTCTTCTCGCGCGCCGTTTTGTCCGCGCCGTCCACGAACGCAAGCTCGACGACTCAATCGCTCTTAAAGAGTGGCGCAAGGGAACGATCGGCGAGCCCGGCGGCTGGACATATCATGCCAAGGGCCTCTGGATCACACTGCCGGGAGAACAAAACCCATCAATTAGTATTGTCGGAAGTTCCAACTATACCAAACGCAGCTATACCCACGATCTTGAGGCTGGTGCCATGATCCTCACAAAGGATGAAGACCTCAAGAAGCGCCTCGGCGAGGAGCAGACGTGGCTCCAAGATCACGCAGAGCGAGTAACCCGTGAGGACTTTTCCAAAAATGAGAGGCGGGTTGGCATCCAGGTGAGGATAGCCATGTGGATCGCCCAGGCCGTGGGCGGTGCCTTGTAAACTTTCGACCGTGTAAGATAGATAGACTTGGAGCTACTTGGACTCTGTTGGCGGAAGTCTGTCGCGAGAGCTCTTGTGTACGACCTGCATAATAAAGATACCCATGCCTTTGATTGTCAGTTGTCATCTGTTGTGTTAAAGAGTTGAACCACTTGTTGAAAGCTGCGGCAAACTCGTGCGTCCTGAAGAACATCGTGAGCAGTAAAAATGACAGAATCAATAACTAGGGAAGAAACAAGGCTGCCTTAAGTTAGGGAGAATCAGAAGAACGAGTCACTTGTGTGGATAGATGCGTAAGAAAAGCAAAAGTTTCCGAAACCGAGAATCGAACTCGGGGCTATGCCTAACCTCTCACAGAAATGAGAGGGCATCATGTTGGCCACTACACCATATCGGATGTTGTTGAGAAACACCATTGCTATTGAACTCTTGTAGCTAGTCAGCTAGTTGAGCTCGTCAGAGCCCGGATTTTACAGCGATGTTCCAGTGCTTCGACGCCTCAACAGCCAAACTTCCAGGGCCCTACAGCGCTGTAGCACCTAAAACCCAAGCACGCCCCCAAATCCCGCGCCGCCGCGCAGGGCAGCGATCGAATCGGAAAAACTGGATTTGCAATTATTCCGCAAACCGCAGCGATTGGTTCATTTGGCCGTGCACTCGGCGGGTACGCGGACCTCCCACACACCTTGCAGCCCGTCACCACCGGGGGAAGCTTCACATCGTATCTCGAATTGTCACGGCCCAATCCAATCGAACTACTCACCCCAATTCTACGTCCCGGCGGACAAAGCGGCCCACCTTCGTCAATCGACTTACCAACACTCACCCTCGAGACGAAACACACATATTCACCGCGACAATGGTTGGCAGGGTCCTCTTCTGGAGTGGCTTCGGTGCGTGATACCTCCCTCCCCCCTTCATCAGGCGACGATAATCTACGGAATGGATCTCCCGGTTGCCATGGAGGCCAATTGGTTCGGATTCACGAGAGAATAGTCACAAGCTCCTTTTTCGCCACTGAAAACACGGGAAACTTCAAGACGTAGTCCACTAACATTCGACGTTCAACCCAACAGGCTTCGCCGTCCGCTTCTGGCAAATGGGCATTGAAATGCGCCCCTTCTTCAACAAGGAGTCCCTCTGGGTTTACCCGGTCTACATGCTCGGCGGTGGCAGCTTTGGCTACTGGCTACAGGGCGTCGACGAGAGGCAGTCGTCCATCCTCAGCGAGCGCAAGTCCATCCTGCTCGAGAAGCGCGCGAGGGCGGCGGCGCGCAAGGAGGCGGAGCAGTCATAGAAGACTACGAAATTTCAAGAGTGGACGAAAATCATCGACAAAAGAGAGAGACAGAGAGAGGGGGCAGAGACCAGACCCAAAGGCTTTCTGGCGGAGACAAGCTTTGTGACGCCCGTCTGAGTGAGGAAGAGGCAGATGGGGACCGGTCAATTCGGGTGTCGATTCGGGACCTCGAGGAATCATTCTCGTTCTAGAGGGGGAACTGGGATTGCGCGGGAACTGATTAGGACGCCAATTGGGAAATCCCTTCAGAGTCCCTTTGTGTATGTTACGTAGAAAGAAGGGGAGGCTTAATTGACGCCGTAAAAGTCATTGTTATCTACAGTGCAATCCCTAAGGCATCCCCATCATCAAATTGGGCCCAGGACGTGCTTCAGAACTGCTTCTCATGCTTAATTGATCTATGGTGCAAACTCAATCGAGCTTTCGTGACTGGTATATATCTAAGGGGTCACCGCAGCAGGACCCCTCGGCCCCCTCAAGACTTTCCCCATGGCTGCTACAAACACCACCTGACCCATTCCTACGCCCGTGCTCTACAGCTCCTCCAGCTTTCGGAGAATGGCAGGCACAGACACAGGCGACGTGATGCCCAGTTCGGTGACGACGACTGAGATGTGGCGGTCACGGGTGGTGTCAAAGAGCAGTCTGAAAGCCTCCTCGGTGATCTGCTCGGGGTCGATCTCGTTATACGTGAGCGAGTCCATGGCGACCCTCTCGGTAAAGTTAATGGTCTCGCTAAGAGCCATGACCCGGATACCCTGATCAGCCGCCGCAATGGCAATATCACTCGTGCCGGCCCTGGCGTACATGGCGCCGTTACTGAACATGGCCTCCGCTCCGACCAATACGCGCGACGTATCACGAAGATGATCCCGCATGGCGCTCAGGTCGGGGCTATAGGCCACCTCGACGCCCTGCAGGGCGCGCAGCCGCTTTGCGAGGTCGCGGCCGGTGCTCTCAAATGGGTCATCGACGACGGTGACGGAGAACCTTTTGCCGTCTGCGTGGGCCTGGCGGAGGGCGCGCTCGACGAGCGGGTGGTGAGCGTACGTCAGGACAACTTCGCCGTCGGCGATGTTGTCGGCGGCGGTCTTGACAATGACGAAGTCGGCGAGGGTGATGCGCTCGCGGATGAAGTTGTCGACGGACTCGCGGAGGAGCTTCTTGGCCTCAAAGTCGGGCAGATCAATGTCGATCTTGCTGACCTGGAGCTTGAGCCAGCGGACGGCATTACCCATGGAGAAGCACATGGGTCTGCATGCCGAGAGGTACTCGATCTGAGGGTTCAGGATGTGTGATGTGAAGTGGCGCGAGAATGTGTTGCCCGGGGGTGTTGTGTAAGAATCAATCACCTAATGCAATGTTAGAAGACTAACACTTGATATTGGGTTTAGACAAGGGGCCGTAGTTGGCTTACCTTCTTGAATGCCAACAGAGTCGCCTCTAGTCTTGTGGTACTGTCGGTAATCGCAAACGCGCTCATCTGCTGGCCCAGAGCCAGAACTGCCGGATGGACGTCCTTATCGACCTCCGTCATGTGTATCCTCTTGGCCATAGACAGGTGACTGAAGCACTCGGGGACCTTGGGCCTGGTGTCCTTGGGGATCGCGACCGGAACGGCCTTGACCGCAGGGCCGCCTCGAGCTCCACCGGCGCCCTGAGGACCATCTTGTCGGGGTTTCGACTTTCCTCCTTTTGCCTCTCCTCCTCCGGTCTGCTGAGCTCCTCCCTGGCCAGGCGGTGGTGCTGGTTGCGCCTCCTTGGCCTTTGCTCTTCTCGCCGCCTTCTCAGCCTTTGCCTTTGCCTTCAGCTCGGCACCTGACAGCTTCTTCTCGCCTCCCTCTGCTGCTGTGGCAGCTGTCGCGTCCTTCTTTTGCGCTCCGCCATCTTTCTTGGCAGGTTGCTGAGTCTTTTTGTCTTCGACAGCCTTAGGCGGCTCAGTGTTTGGTGTCTCTGTCGCCATTGCTCCGTCCCTCTTCCCCTATTCTGCGTTGCGAAATTTCTCTGGTGGGCTTGGTTCAGTTTAGACCGAAAGTCGTGTAGAATCGGATCGTTTGTGTTGGATTTAGGAGCGTTTGTCGAGACTCCTTCGGGTTGGCGGTCGGAGTTTCCTTTGATCGAGTCAAAAAGGCTGAGAAGTTTTGGAGGGTTGAGTCACAGGGGTTTGCAAGGCGGGATGCGACGGGTGCCCCGCGCTAAAAGCTCGCTAAAGCTTACCTGCATGGTGCGGGGAGTGACGTTCTTAGTTGTGGTGCCAATCACCGCTCAACGGTGCAAATGATTGCTGGAGCCACCTTAATGAACAAAGCTTTTCCATTTCTTTCAGATATGTATTAATCCCATGAGAAACACATACAGGGACTTCTCAACTACCCCAAGGTAGACTAAGACATAAGAATGCCGGGCTGAAGGAGGCCAATTGTACTACATGGTCGCACTGTGAAATATTAACAAGCACTAGCTTTCTTCCTATTCCTCTTGGAAGAGTGCTAAACAAGTATCGCAAGGCTCTACGGAGTATCAACCCATTAGATAGTCATTCTAGTCACATGTTGCTTATAACTTGATTCCAGAGATATATTCGCAAGAGTTCCGTAATCATATGGTACGCTGCGAGCTGTTCAATCCAGTTTGTTACTCTGTCGTAAAGAGCAGCGATCTAATGTAATCTCAAAGTCCAGAGGACACATAATTTGCTGACGAGGAACGAGACACAAAATTTATGGCCGCTCTATTCGGACAAGACGGCCTTTTCTACTATTTTTCTATGATACAAGCCTTCCAAGGAAGTTCTGATGTACAGGCCAACACCGACTCTGTCCAAATCGTAGGTGCCGTCTCATGGAGTAAGCAAGCACAGCTCAACCACCCCGATTCTCAAGCAGCCCGCCACTACATCAGGTCGATGTTTCCGGCGCAGCCTCTACAGCCGGGGCTTCTGGTGTAGGGGTAGCCTTAACTGCGGGCTTCGCTATCGATTCCAGGTGCAGCCTCATGACCTTACGCGGTTGCCCCTCGGCTTCCTTGTACTCCCTGGCGCCCGCAACCTCCGCCACAGCATCCCGGACCTGCTGCACAAGCGCGCCAGCTTCTTCCAGTGTAGCGATTCTGCTATTCTTCTTCTTCGCAAAAATGACTTCAACCTTGTACCCCTTTTCCAGAAACGTCTTCATCTGCTTCATCTTATGGCCCATGTCGTGCGGCGCGATGGCCCAGTTGAGCTCAAGCTCCTTGACCCTCGCTAATCTGCGCGCGTTATCCTTCTTGGCCTTTTGCAGCGCCCTCTCCTTCTCCTTCTCGGCGACCTTGTCGACGATGCGGCAGATTGCAAACGGCGGCTGGCCTGGCGCGGGGCGCGGGGGCGGTCTGGAGACCATTCGGAGGGACTGCGTCTCAGGGTCGAGCGACCTTAGGAACGTTCGGGTGTTATGCGGGCCGGTGAGCTTGTTGTTCTCGTCGACGACCATGACTTCACGATCGGAGATCGCCCTGTCCTGGGGAAGCTGGCCTGGCTTGGCAGCAGCGTCGCCGCCGGGTACTTGTCCTGATGGCGATGGCTTCTTCTTTTTGAATCGGGGAATCAGGGCGGCGTGGCGTGAGAAACCTTGTAGCGGCGGTGACAGAATTGTTGGTAGGGTCCTAGAGACTGGGCTTAGGAGAGCGCTTCGTCGAGAAATCGATTCCACCTTTTCAAAGGGCGAGACGAAGACCCTATACAGGGCCGTCCTGCTATTGTGCAGGCATTGTGTGATCCTCATGTTTGCTCGGGGATCCCGTTCTTTGGTAAGATGGCCGTCTCGGGGTTTCAGGAGTGTCGGTTCGGGCACGAATCTGTCAGTCTCACTTTTGTTGTACGGTTGCCGTTTGGAGCTGGACCTGTGATTGCAAGTTGCAGAATTGAGGAATAGAGACAGGCGAAAGACACATGGGGTCTTTGGTAACTAAGGCAGCTCTCCCACCAATCACACATCACAATCCTATGCGACGAGCTTTCGATGGTCCAAGCTCCCGCGGAACGCCGGCTCCGTGTGTCTCGTCACTTTCACACCCCGTCTTAACGTCCTGAATCACCAAAGATCAAACATTCAGGCAATCGATACACTGCAAGTCCACAGACACAGTAGTCCTAGCAAAATGGCAGGAAAGCCTCTACGTCTGGCCATTAACGTAGGCAAAACCTTGGCTCTTAGTCATGTCATGATGGAATATGGCTTCTTCATGGGCCCAGCATCGGGACCGTCCATGCTTCCAACATTTCAAGTGGCAGGCGAATCAATTCTAGTCGATCATCGTTATCGTTACGGTCGCAACGTACTTGTTGGCGATTTAGTTCACTTCAAGATTCCAATCTTCCCAGAATCCGATGGCATCAAACGCGTGATAGGTATGCCTGGCGACTACGTTATGCTAGGCAGCCCTGATGCAGAGAAGCAGAAGATGATACAGGTAACGACATCTAGGTCATCGCCCAACCGGAAACCCTTGCTAAGAATATCTGTGTAGGTTCCTCAGGGTCATTGCTGGGTTGTGGGTGATAATCTCGAAGCATCGAGAGATTCGCGATTGTATGGCCCAGTGCCTTTGGCTCTGATCAGGGGAAAAGCTGTCAATAAGCCATGGTGGCTATCGCTTCTCTCCCCTGGAGGGACAGCTGAGAACGGGCTTCGCGATGTCTAAGATGGCCGGGAGTGAGTGGCGCACAAGATTCAAGGACAACTGTGCCATGTCACAAATACGATACAAGAAAGACGCGAAAGTTGGCGACGGGAGACTCCGTAAGCTGAATTCGTCACAGATTGTGAGTTGTTCTTCCAATCCTCTAAAGTATGATCCTAATTACAACGGGTAGGGGAGCCAATGGCACCAGATAAAAGCTCATCAAGCCTGTTAAAAGGCCGAATAATATGAGACACGGACGACCCGACAAACGAGCCATGATGCTTGGTACAAAGTAAAGGGTTCGGGTCTTCCTGATAGGAGAAACTAGCCCGCCCCTCTGGCGGCATGATCTCGCCAGTGAGGGCAGGCACGCCAAAATAAACGCTCCTTCAAAATGCTTCTACGCCGAAATATAAACTCAACGTAACAACCGAATCTCATTCTGCATGACCAACGCCAAAACACCGCCGACCAGAAACCCCAGACCCCTCGGTCCTACTGTAGTACCCTGCTAGGGAAGTTGGAGAATAAAATAATGTTGCAAAATGCCCTGCAGAGGTCATGGTTTAACCTTCAATGTGAGACTTCGAGCCGCTCTGGCCAAGAAGCTCGAGACACCGCTGTGCTAAGTTGACAACTTCGCCTTCATCGTCGTCTTCGAATTCGTTGTCCGGCTCGATCTGACGGTTGGCGATCTCCTTGATCTGATCAACAATGTCTTGTGCTTGGCCAATTAACTGAATGAGGTTTTTGTCCTCGGACTCGAGCAACTGAAGCAAAGTCCAGATTGCTATGTGCTGGAACGTAGCATCGCCGCTCTGGAGGAATCTCGTCAAGTATCCGTGGATACCGCCGTTGGGTTCTTTCCAATCCTGAACGAAGACCGCGTAGTCTCCCACTATTGAGGTGTTAGATCACAGTTGAACACGGTATGATGGAGCTGAACAAACCTTTCGAAGAGAGATTTCCAAGAGCTGCAGCGCTGTTGCCCTGGACTTCGATGCTAGGTGAATGAGTGAGAGGAATAAGAACTTCAAAGACGCCGAGGTTGAGAAGATGAGACTTGAGCTCATCGCTAAGAGCCAAAACAGCAATCGCAGCGGTCATCTCGGACTGAACGGTAACCGGCACATCGAGGACGAGCTGCTTGCACTTTTGAACTGCGCCGGCATCAAGGACGAGGGCCTTGTTACGATCAGAGCTGGCAGCGAGGTTCCTAAGGGTTGAGATGGCGTGGCACTGGATCTCTTCGTTCTCGGTAGAGCCCAATAAGTCGACAAGGGGCTTCAGGAAACCGGCTTCAATGATGGGCGACTCATTGAGGGGGTGGATCGAGATGTTTCGTATGCAGGCGACGGCCGAAAGAATTAAGGGGAGGTAGGATGAAGACAGGAGTCGAAGCAAAGGCGCGAGACCGTTTGACCGCACAATATCGAGTTGGTACTTCTCGTCAGAAGCAAGGTTGCGAAGAGCGAGCGCTGCCTGGCACTGAACCTTAGGTGATGATGAATCCATAAGCGTGACCAGCGACGAGACGAGCTTGGACTCAGTCTGGGCAAGTTTGCGTCGGTTGTTAGCATCGACTGCAATGTTGCTGAGAGCCGTCGTGCAGTAGTACTGGACGTCGACGTCAGATGAAGAGAGAAGCTGGACAAGAACCGGAATTGCGCCGGCGTTAACGAGTTGCTGGCGGTTCTCGTCTATCGTCCTGGTTAGTTCAGAGTTCAAATTTGCGAGATAAAAACGCCTTGCCTGAATGTGTCATATTTAGCAAAGCTCCAGTCGCGTTTCTCTGAACCCGCATGTCCCGCGACTTTGCCAGCCTCGTCAGAGGGCCCAAGGCGCCAGAGCGCGCAATCTTCGCCTTGTTCTCCTCATGTGTGGCCAAATTTGTGATACATCCAACTGCGTTGCACTGTACCTCAACATTCGGCGACAACATTTGCCTAATGAGTGGCGTGAGTCCGCCGAGCTGGACAATCAGAACCTTGTTTTCGGCTGATAAATCGAGTCAGTATCTACTCTGCAGTCTTGCCTGTTACGCTTCACTCACTGTTGACCGCGAGATTTCCTAGCGCCGCGCTGGCGGCGCGCTGCACCTCAATATCGGGGCTTTGCAAGAGGAAGAGGATCGGTTCGAGAGTATCACGATCGACCTCGCGAACATCTGGAGCAGCTTGTCAGCATATCTACGCCAAATGCTACGTCGCAAATGGCATCCTCAATGTGATCCTTTAATCGACTACAAGGCTAGAGGACGTACCTCGCTCTGTGATTTCGGCAAAAGTCAGGCTTGCGCTCCGTTGCAAGTCGATGTTTTCGGAGAAGACGAGGGTGCTGAGAGCTCGAAGGGGTTCGCCTGAGAAGAAGTCGGTTTCACCCCGCTGAAACAACGTCAGTATGGAAGGTCGACGAAATAGACCATGACGAAAAAAGCACATACGTTTTCGAGATACTGGAGAAGGTCGGCAACGGCTTCTCTTTCGCTATCGGCGAGGACTGGTTCGTAGAGACCATCGCGGGCTCTCCCTACATGATCACCCATTAGCTTTGGCGATGTAGTCGGCATGACGATGGAAAGCTAATACCTCCGCAACATGACTGGCAGGCTCCCATGGCCGAAGTGGGCTACAAAGGCCGATGTTGATGATATCGAGACTCGATGTCGAGGTGGTGGTCGAGAAAGTCGGGCCTTGTTTGTTTGGATGGGGCTTCTCTTCGCAACACGAACGGTTTGGCCGCCCGACGACCAGAGGGATGCGGAGCCTGTGGTGACTCTGGCCACTGGATAGCAGTGTCGATTTGACGATGGAGCTAGTCTGAGAAGCAGATTTTGATGCAAGTCGATGGTCAGCGAATTGCGACGGTCGGTTCTAGCGGGTGGGAGAGGCCCGAATATTAGTCGGTTGATGGGCGATAGAGTCGGTCAAGTGAGGTTTTGGGAAGAAAGCGACGGCTGCTCCAGTTGTCTCTCGCGGAGCAATGACCCAGGATCAGGTTGCAGCAGCCCGCAGCAGCAATCGGAGAAGCAGCACTGGGCCTTTCTGAGGTTAGTGGGGACAGGAACGACCAGAGAGTGCATAGGTACCAAAGTGCTAGTAGCAGTCACCAAGCAACCAGCAAATGGAAAGCAAAGCTGCCCTGCTCGGAAAGCGTCAGACAGCATGGACAGCACAAAACAGCGGTGCACTCTGCATACCTCACCTCTGGGGTGGGCTTCCACGCTTCGTACCGCGCCAGCAATGCCAGCAGCTTTAGCAGCAGCTCCAGCACAACGAAGCAAATGCCCGTGGAGTCCAGTGGGACTGGTGACCTTGAACCTGCAATCTAACTTGTTTCGGCCTAGAGGCTTTCAAAGGGACCCAGTGCAAGAGGTACGTAGCGAGTGTACCTGCAGCGTCGTCCGGCTTTTACTCGTGCTGTGAGTGGACGGTTGTTTGTTTCTGCGACGAGACGTGGAAAAAGAGAAGGACCCCACCCACCGCCTCACTCTTCCAACTTCGCACCGCCGCTGCAGCCAGCAAGACTTTGGAGGGCCAATTCCCACCTTACTCCTAGGACCACCTGCATTCCTCTCCTCCTCCTCCTCCTCCTCCTCCTCCTCCTCCTAGGCTTCTCTTCCATGTCTCTTCCCTCGGGCGGACCTGCCGCGGGAAGCCTCGAGCTTGATCGGGAACAACGAGCACGGACCATCTTGCTACCCTTCCACCACTTTTTATGCCTTCACATGTGGGAACTAAATTCAACAAGCGTCTCCCATGAAGTGAGGAGTTTGTCACCTTGTGTTGTGCACCCACCTCATCTTGCATCGAGATTTCTTTCCTTTTATCCAGATGAGCGCCTGCAGTGTGCGGCGGCCGGTCCGGGGTGACAGCATTCCCGGAACTACGCTAGCGACGTTGTGGCTTGAATTTGACATGACTCTACGTACTACGTACGGATATCTCTGCGCCGTCGTACCTAAGGTTACCTTTGGGTGAGTGGTTGACAGCCTTCCATGGGATTCTCTATGGAGGACTGTGGTGAAGACCATCTCCAACTTTCACATGGCTGACTATCTACCCACCAAGCCAACCACAATGTGCGCCTGAGCGATCGTGACATTGCTCTTATCTGGGAATGCACGCATTCCTGGGGTCGCATTGAAATGTGACACAGGTAAGGTAGCTTACGTTGCTTCACGATACACCACCTCATGACCGCCCGTTCCGTGATTTGGCCTTCCTATCTGCCTGGCCTAAAGCCAAGCTCCAGATAAGCGCGAACCAGATACCTAGGTCTCAACGTGCAGACGTTCCCTACAGCACACTCAACTGTGGTACTTGGCGATAGCAGCCAAGTTGCCAAGCGCTTTGGAGTCAGAAATCCAGGGTCCAGTCACACGCAATCACAATGGCCGCTTTGATCCTGTGCCTTGTACTTATACATACCATGTATCCGTAGAGCTGGGTAGAGAGCTTCTAACCGGCGCCTTCGACTTCCATTTTGTGGTGCTTTGGCGATGCAAAACGAAAGTAGATAGAAGAACACAGGGGGGTTTGTCATATTATCTTCCGTCTGATCAAGTAAGTATCATGTGCGGTGTCGGCCACGTACCTAACCTATATGGAATGGAGGAAAATTTGCAAAAAATGTCTCGAGGTGCATGCCTCGTCACGCCCCTTCGAAGTTTTGGACGTGTCTCTGAAGCTTGAGCCGAAGCAAGACAGTTTGTCTCGAGTAAGGCGAGGTATCGAACAATTATAGGCGGAAGGGATCATCGTTCAGATATCCCGTTGAGCACCTGCAGTGTTGAAAAGTGCCTCACGAGGTAGGTATACCTTATTTAACTACCTACTTGCACATGGGCTTGTTCATCGAGAGGGCTTCATAGAGGCTTCGTGGAGATGTAACACCATCCATTACCAACGGCGAAATGCGTCATTGCACAGCAATTTGCCTCCATCGCCATACGGAGCTGATGCTGCTGTACACAATGAGCGCAGCGCTAGATAGAAGCTATAAGCATCTTGTTGACCTGATTGACGACCGCACCCGCTAGGCTAAACACGCCAGATTTCGACTGGAATACAAGTTAGAACACCAAGCATCAGGCGTTGGACGCCCCCAGCGACCTAGTTCATCGACTGGGTTTGCCCAAGTTCACTGTTCAACCCATCAGCTTCAACTTTTCCTTGTCTTATCCTTATCTGCCTTATCTTAACAAGAGGAACCTAACGGATACCCGACGCAGTCCAGTTAGAAACAGAGGTACGGCTGCAGTGGGCAAGGCAGCTAGGAACGGTATGTACCTTTCATCTGAGGTAAGACAAGAGGGACGGTACAGTTGAGATAACTGTTATTTGCTACCTAGGTACCTTGCTACTGCCGGTGCCACCAGTGCCACTACCTCAGACTTACGACCTTGCCTCTACTTCATTGCTTCCTGATGCAGGTTGGGAGGGGAATAGAACGGCGCAAGGAGAAAAAAATCACCAAGGCGTTCAGTCCAGCCCAATCCATTCTCCAAACCACGAATTCCATCCCTCCGTTTTTCTTTCCTACCCATTGTCTCTGCCTCCCGTTTCCCCGTCTCCCGCCGTTCCTCCCACACGTCCAGAGGGGCCACGCGCGCCATTAGCCCTCCCACGACGACGCAATGGACGACCCCTCCTCCTCCTCGGCTTCGAAGGACAATGCCGGTCCTGGTTCCATGCCCACGTCGCATCCAAGTCAACAACAGCCTAGCGGTAATGGTCCACTACAACCGCCTGTAGTCGCTACCGCTGCGTCCATCGCGAGACCACATGGTCACGAGCTTCCCTTCGTCACGCCCTCTTCATACCTTCGCCCAAGACCACCCTCGGTTGCTCGCAAAATGCCAGAGAAGCCGCCCAGTCCGCTCGACAAGGACCAGATTCAAGGCCTGGTAAGCTACATGTGTCCTTGGACCCTTCCCTCGACCATCTCGCGCATCGCCGATTTATGTGCTTGAGCCCGCGTGCGCCCCTAGATGCGAGCGCATGCGGGGTTATGCTTCTGCCTCGAGACCGTTGCGAATGGGCATATTTGTACCGCAACAAACCGTCGCTAACTTTGCTCGTCTTTGTAGAGGGCAATTCGCGATTTCCTCAAGGTCCGAACCAGCTACGATGTCCTACCGCTCTCCTTCCGCCTCATTGTCCTCGACAACGACCTCTTGATCAAGAAGAGTCTCAATATCCTCATTCAAAATGGTACGAGTCATGCTACTCTGTCATAACGGAATGTTTGTTCTGACTGTCGTCCTAGCCATCGTGTCCGCGCCGCTATGGGATTCACACAATTCCAGATTTGCCGGCCTTTTGACGGCGACAGATTTCATCAATGTGATTCAGTACTATTGCCAGTTCCCTGACGAGATGCATAAGCTGGAACAGTTCCGACTCAGCAGCTTGCGAGGTCAGTGACGCTCCCATCGCCGTCCAGGCTTTCGGTTGCATACTAAGGCGCTTGTCAGATATTGAAAAGGCCATCGGGGCCTCTCCTCTAGAGACCGTATCCGTCAACCCCATGAGACCACTCTACGAGGCCTGCCGCCGCATGCTCAAGACTCGTGCGCGCCGAATCCCCCTCGTTGACGTTGATGACGAGACTGGGCGCGAGATGGTTGTTAGCGTCATTACACAGTACAGAATTCTTAAATTCATCGCCGTCAATAACGAACACAACACTGTTCTACTCAAGAAGTCCCTCAGGGAGATCGGGTTGGGTACATACAAGGACCTTGCTACAGCGCAGATGCACGATTCTGTCCTTAGTGTGGTCGATATGATGGTCAAGCAAAACATATCCTGCGTCCCGATTGTCGACAAGTACAACCGCCTACTGAACGTCTTCGAAGCCGTCGACATTATTCCGTGCATCAAGGGGGGCGTTTACGAAGAATTGCAGTCAAGCATCGGAGAGGCACTCGTCAAGCGTCCCGACGATTCGCCTGGCATTTACACTTGCAGTCCCGAGGACAGATTAGACTCGATCTTTGACACAGTCCGGAAGTCAAGAGTTCACCGTCTCATAGTAGTGGACGACGATAACAGACTGGCAGGTGTCATCTCCTTGTCCGATATTCTCAAATATGTGCTTTTGCACGGCGAAGAGGACGACGTCGTGGGGCATTAAGTGGGAATAAAAACGGAATTGCATAGAACCAAGAGCGACGGATCCTCGCTGGAATGACTTGGGAACTGGTAGACATGGTAATGAGCATGTGCTAGGCGTACAGAGGCGTAACTGGGAGGAATACCAGACGGTGCCCGAATTTCTTCATTTTACTTTCATTATAGACGATCGGGAGGCTCACGGAGAAGTTGGCCACCTGAATGCATTACGAAATGAGAACATGTCCCAAGTCATTACTATCTATTGCGAGGTGCCCCCGTGCCTCTCGGCATGTTGCAAGATGCAAAGCAGTTGCCTTGCAAGGAGCTTTTTCGGAATACGCCTGACGAGACTGGATCGGCATCGGGGAGGCCTGCAGGAGCAGTACTCGTACACCGAAGTACCTATGGCAAGTAGTATTCATTCACAATCCGAACATCGCATGAGGTATCCCACCAACAGCTCGCTCGGCCATGCTGGGCAGGTACGATACTTCTCATACGAGCCTAAATAGGTAGGCAGGTAGGTAGACCCAAGCACCGTTGACTTCTTGACCCTCTCCATCGTCCCCATGTCAACAATCTTCGACATCTGACATTGGATATTCTCCGCTTCAGTACCAGACAGTACCAGCGGGCTCCAGCGTTCGATCTCGCCCACTTTTGGCCAAAGAATCGATTTCTTTTTTTTTGCTATGCAGCCTTACGACAATGATCAATCACTATCATCGGGCCTGTCTCGGGACATCGAGACTGGCACCATCGAAAGCCGGACCGTTAGCACTGCGCCAACCAGTACTGTGCCTCTTCAACTACCCATCACGACCTCTGTGCTGCCATCAAGGGCCGATCCTCAACCGCTAGCCACATCAGGTACTCTTCCTGCTTTGGTCACTGGAGATGGTCGACGGAGCAGGGCTCTTCCAAGCAGCGCGACATGGACTTCTTCTGTCGGGGACTTGGCCCTGTTGTCAGACACAGACGAGTTTCAGGACCGTCGAATATTTGTACAGGACTACAATCGGTTGGCCAAGAAAGTATAGCAGCATTCGACCCTTTGGAAGCATTCGGCATTTCACTAACGTATGATGACAGCAAGGAATTCGAGTATTGTCGGTGGATGGCTTCGAGGGAGGAGTAAGCTTCAACATTCTCATGGCATGGGACATCACTAACAAGTCTAGCGACATGCACTGCCAGCCATTATGACTGAGAAACGGAGGTGGTGGTCTCGAGTACTCCGTTCAACATCATCAGGGCAACCGCCTACCTCGCGAGGAGCACTTCACGGAGTCCGTCACAAGCGAAGCGTCAGCGACATTGCCCTACAATTGGTACACTCTCGCAAACCTGAACCCAAGATACTCGATCTACAGGCCATGGTTCGACTGAGTGGGAAGAGCCTTTTGCATCTCCCTGCCGACTATGCTATTGGCTCACTTGTTGTGCCGACTTGCTTCAGGGCAACTGCCCAATACTTGGCTCAATATGGTATGTGAATAACATCACCGGACATGTGAAAGCTTCTTCTGATATCTTCATCTGTAGGACCTGTTACACGTGGTGTATTCCGCATTCCCGGTTCGCTGCGCGTTGTCAATGCAATATTCGACTACTACTGCTACGAAAAGCCGGGAGAAGAAGTCACAAGTACCATACGTTGCCCTACTTTGCCATCACATATCAATGCCGGTGCACAAGATGTAGCTTCAGCTTTCAAAAAACTGCTATCTGTACTCCCGGGTGGCATCCTTGGCTCTCTCACCCTTTTTGACGCATTGGTCGCGATTCACACCCAGCTTCGTGGGGAGCAAGAACTCAGCAGAACAAAAGAATCCAAGCTTCGTGCTAGACTCATTGCCATGGCTATTGGGACCATCAATTCTCACTTTCGTCGGGAGCTTATTTGCGCTGTATTTGGTCTTCTTTCCCTTATTGGACGTGCTGCTGAGACAGCAGCTCGTGAAGATGAGCAGGGCCGGCCACTTCCAACGTCAGATTTGATGGGATACGCAGCTTTGGGGATCGTATTCGGTCCTCTCCTGGTCGGCAATTTGCTCGACTCCTATACAATGAAGCTCGCAAATCCTTCTTCGGGCTTGCTGCTTTTCCCCCTTACCCCGCCGCGTTTGAAAAGGGAACGACAGCGAAAGAGCACTATCCAAGACAATACAGATTCCATGTCTGTTGACAAAATTCGCGTGGCAAACGACATCGCCGAGATGCTCATCTCAAATTGGAGAGAGGTGGTGCGCAATATGAAAGGCTTGTCGAGTTTCCGGGGGCCAAATGAAGATCTAGAAAGCACGAGTCGTCGGAAATTCCTTCGTTCATCAAACTCTGACTCTCTGGCCGTCGGATTGCCTAGAGGCTGGAGGAGCAAGCACTCTTCGCCACGATCTTCCATCAACCAACATAGGTCGAAATCACCCGTTACTCCAACACCGGCGCCTAGTAAGTAGAGAGACATTCGAAGTCTCAGGATTGTGGTAGCTGACACACCTGCAGAGGCTTTGGGTCTGACATTGTCGAAGACTACAGGGAATCTAGATGATTCGCTTCATGTTGGAAGATTACGGCCGAGCTCTTTCCAGGTGCAATCGACTAACAGAATACCTTTGCGCCAGTCCCTCAATCCACTCTCTCCCACGGCGGAAGAAAGTCTAGCAGATGATCGAGACCTCAAGGAGAGGAAAGTAGGATCGGACACAAAAGCTGTTTCACCACATACGCGAAAGCTAGGAAGAGATCGATCAAATGACTCTGAGAGCAGCGTAAGGCCACGCGCCATCAAATCCCATGCAGCTGCTGCAGAGTGTCTGGCTGGTTACGTGGGTGAATGTTCAAAGAATCAGAGCTCGCTTGACGCAGCCCAGAAATTGGCGGAACATCGCAGGCAGCGTTCAATAGGGAGTCCCCGTGTATCGGAAGAAGTCCCACTCGAAAGAGACTCGGCGAAGACATCTCCAAATCGACTGCCATACGCAATTTCCGAGAAGGGTATCTGGCCTGTACAAAGAGATGTACCCAATCCAGGGAACGAATTCGTAAGGCAGTCGGGGGGCTGTAGGCCAAAGACAAGCGGGATGGTCTCTTCGGCACTTCGTCGATTCGTTGGAAGTGATTCCAGCCGAATCTCAAGTTCCGGAAGCCCAACAGCTAGAACCTCGAAGACAAGGCATGCATCGCCGGATGCTGTAAGCCCATGTACGCCCACTCCGCCTAAAACAGACTTCATCACAACAACGACGCCAGAGTCCGTGTCATATTTGAAGTCTAAGGGCCGTGATATGGGCAGAGGCGCAAATCGTATCGAGGAAAACCTTGACAAGTCGATCTCGGCCAAGGCGAACTTCAGAGAAAACAGCTTCGACGGCAACCGGCTAGGTAGGAAGAAACCAGATGGAGATGTCCCGAGATCGAACTTGCCTTCTCAAACTCCGCGTCAGAGCACAGAATCAAACGCTAGATGTGAAAGCATTGGCTCCATTCAGGTCACTCCAAAGGAGTTTACGACCAAAAGTGCGTCACAGATTCAGCCTCGACTCCCCGTTGCGGTCTCGCCAGAGGCGTTCTAGGAAAAACTGCCTTCGGCCGATCTAATCGACGATAATCTCCCTTCCTCGATCAATACTAGAGATCTAAAGGACAATGCAAATAAGCTTGTTCCTCGGCGAGCCGATGTAAATGGTGGCATCCCTCAGGGTCAGTCAAAGTCTCAACGAACGCCAATGTCGCCTCAGTCGACTCTCTCAAGGCCGCAGAGTGTAGCATCCATGGCGGGGGAAATCGCGCAACGCTCTCGAGCATCAAGTTTGAGACCTGTCATAACGCCAGCTCGTCCGTCTGGCGGGAGCTACGGTAGCTCGACACCATCGCATGGATCTATTTCAAAACCAGTGGGAGTGCGAGCCATGGCGGCCATGTTTGAAAATGCGTCCCAGGAGTCGCCTTATGTGTCTTTCCTTACAACACCTCGCCCCTCCCGGACGAGTGTAACGGATTTGGGTCTGTTCCAATTAAGGCAAGAAACTGAGTCCTTTGAAACACCGAAAACGAAAGCATTGGTCGTAGCTCCGAAAGAGAGGGACCCGGATCCAGGCTATGAGCTCTCGGATGAAAGGAATCGACAGACAGGTCATATACTGAGGTCTGTCACTGACAGCACCGGGTCATTGACTGTTCCTGAGACAACCGAAGCTGACGGAGGTGCCGTCCATCTTGATAGGCCATCTCTGACACGACTTCGGCAAACACCAGATTCTTCGGGGTACAGGAAGTCTCCTTTGAAGGTGTATACTCTGGAGAATGACAAGAACTTACCTCATCTTGGGGCCATGACAAGTCCCGCTCAGCAGTCGCCTATTGCACAGCATGTCGTATTTCCCCATCCCTCGTCCACTCTATCAGTGCGTCAACTAAGCGAGGATACCATCCCGGCACGAGCAGGAAGCCCGGGCAACAATTCCATGCTTCATGCACAGATTCGAAGTCTTCAGAGGCAGCTGGATGTCAGGAATGATGAAAACGCGTCTCTTCGGCGTCAACTTGAGACAAGAGATAACTTGGACATTGGAACACTCAGTGAACAGCTTCGAGTATCCAAAAGAGAGTGTGCCATGTGGAAATCTCGTGCCGAAGCCGCAGAAAAACGAGTCTCGGTCCTTGAACACTTCACGCGGAAGCTGAAGGGTATCAAAGGAGGGGATGCGCAAAATGACACTGATGTTACGTCGCGAAGCGGAAGAGACAGCATCGAAACGTTGGCAACAGAGGATGGAGAAGTTGTGGCGGAGAGAATCAGGAGGGCTATGAGAGGGATGGATGGAACGAGGAGCAGTGATGGCGGGGCTGCAGCTTGGTGGAACGATGACCGGCGAGGTAGCAACACCAGGCACTCGGGAAGCGTGGGTGAGCAACATCAGCCGAAAATGACAGAAGAAGCATTGCTTCAGATTTGGCAGGCAGTACAGGAGCTGCTATTGGAGGATGAAGACTGAATATTGGCACGGGAGGCCCATGAGCCGGCTGTGTCAGGATATGGGCGCTGGGAAGCCAGAAGCATGCATCGGGGCTTGATTATAGACATTGGGGTTGTCTGGGTATCAATATGGTTCTACATGTCCTACGCTGACGAGCCGACACGCAGTCGTAATAAAGTTGTTATCATGAAGTCGTGGAATTTGTGTTCTGCAAATAGGGCTACCTGCTAGACCCGTCCCTGACTGCGCATTACCCTCAACGCCCGAGAGTAGCATGATGGGATACTAATCACTATCCTCCCCCGGGTCACGGCGAATCCTCCACCGCCCTGCATCATCCATGCGCATAGCGACGGTGCCGACCGCCATACGTCCGATACCGTCCAAAATAGCGCCCAAGAGCTCCGAGTCGTCGTCGAGGACAACTTCCTTGACCTCCACTTCCGGCTCCCCTGGTTTCGACCTCTGCCGACCAAGTTTGCCCTCCTCAACCTCTCGCCCCTTCCTGGCTTTGACGATCCTACTGGAGATCTCAGAGGAAGCCTTGATCTGCGGATGCTTTGAGGTGGAGGTAAGTTCGGGCGTTGACGAGGCGAAGCTTGGCCACGTGGGTATGTCTGGTGATGGCGGTGTTGGAGGTCGGACTGGTGTGCGAGAAGGGCGGTAGGGGATACTTGTCCTCCTGTCGTGGTTCACGGTTGAAGATTGTCGGTAGTCTCGATCATGTTGGCGGGGTTGCTGAGATGCCTGAATGGTAGAGGCATGACGATTCTGGGTCTGGGGTGATGGGGGGTGAGTTAAAGGGATAGGGGTAGTTGATCGGTACCGCGTTAGGTTGGGGGAAGGTGGGGTTGGCGTGGGCGGGATATATCGGGGCGGTCGACGTTGAGTGGGAGGTGGTGTTTGCTGCTGCTGCTGCTGTCTCTCATAATCATGCTGGGGAGGGTGGTGTTGCTGTCTGCGCAGCTGAGTGGAGTTCGCCGTGGTTGTGGTGGTCGTCGCCGGCCGGGTCACGGGAGCTCGGGGCGTAATGCGCGCGGGTTGACTGGGTGCGGGAATGTTGAACTGGTTGCGCCCGTATACACGCCCGGACGGCTGGTGCCGTCAATTGTCAAAGACGAAGAGGGGCTTGTAGTGATGCGTTGCCTCTACTACGGCCGCAGCGAGCTGGTAGTCTAGAGAGGTTTGTCAGCGGTGTGCTTTGGGGGGGGGGGGGGGGTTCATGATGAAAGGTGCTGCAAGGGGGCTTGCTAGAGATGTTGAGAGTATGAAGCACGTTCTTGGACATGAGATGGGGATGGATCTTTGAGCAGAACAGCCCCATGATGTGCCAAGGATACAAGTTGCTAGGCTCGAACGACGTCTTTATTCCTCATCACAGAATGCCGTTTGAACGTGACGGGACACATGATCTCTAGACAAATGGAACTAGTCGTACTCACCAACACCGGGTCCCAGATCGCGGGAGGTAAGGACTTTGATGGACAGATCAGGATTGACCTTGCCGATGATCTGAGCACCGTTACCATTGGTGAGGTGCACATCCTGTCAAGGGTTAGCGTCCATCTATCGATATATTAAAGTCGGTCGAAGCAAAGCCGTGTTGCCTTAACAGAGATCTTGGGCTAAAGACCTACGCGATTGAGAATTGCAGTGACGTTTCCGTCCGCGTCAAGAACGGCAGAATCACCACGCAGCTGCAAGACCTTGCCAATGAGCATGACGTTGCGACCGACGTTGTTGTCGAGGTACTGCGCCGTGATGCGCGGGGTCGAGGTCGCTTCGGCCATGGCTTGACTGTCGGTGTTCTTGGTTCAACAGGCTGCTGGTTGTGCGAGGATCTGCGATGGGTGCTACAGACCCAAAGTGTGTGGTTGTGACAGAAAGGCAGTGATTACACTGATTGAATCCAGTTCGTCTTATGCGGGACGGTTGGTCGAGATCTTTGGGATGGAATAGGCCTTGATCGAGGGGCAGACGCGCCGCGACAAGACACCCTCGCCCGGCACTTGTCGCGGTGTCAGGTGACCTGTCAGGTGGTCTGTGATGACACCTTACCCTATCCGGCCCATGGAGATCTGCGCTGGTCCCTGAACCGTTCTTAGAGATCGTCAAAAACGTTATATTAACGGTATCCTATCCTCGCAACCGTCAATCATTATCTACCCATCACAGGGGAGATGACAGAATCGTTCCCTTGGCGAACCATGACGTGGCCTCGGGACAATTGACTTTTGACCGCCTGAAATTTTGTGGTGTTTATGCCCACCCGGACATTTCACTGTTGGTTTGAAAGACTGTGTCGAGTCCACCCACCAGACCGAAGCATGGTGAGCGAGTCACCAAAGTGGTGCCCTGTGGATCTCATCCTACCACACAAGACTTTTCTCAGGATGGTTTCCTTGCATCCCTATGATGTCATCTGAGTCCCATTGCTTGTTTCTTTTCCCTGAAAGAGTTTGCAGGGCTCCGGCCGATCATTAAGCATCTCGTGATGGAAAAGCGCACCGTGTTGATGGCTGACAGTGGACAAATCTCCCTGGTAGTTCCTACAGTGCCTCGCTGCAACTGACCTTACCTCTAGCACAAGACGACATTATTTGACGGCTTCGTCTTACATCACATCGTTCTTCGAAGGAGGTCGACTTTAGAACGTTGGTCTTGATGTGATCGATCTCGTTTTACGCCTGGTCCATCGTTGCTCGGCATGTTTCAATGTCGCCCTCTGACGACATTGCTCGTTTATATTGACTTTCAGGACGCATGAAGGGTCCTCCGGTGCAACCACCCAATCAAAGCACCTTTTTACGCAAAAAACCAACGGCTTTCTGTCGCTCAGCGTGTTATTTCTAAGCCCCTAACACCTGTCGAGGTTCATCGCGGGTTGAGACGTCAATCTCTTTCCATTTTGGGGGCTACCGGTCTCGGCGGTGCATGGCAGGCTGGGAGAAACCTGGAATTCTGACAGCGGCAGGCAATCAATCGAAACGCGACGACTCGCCTAGGACCGAAGCAAGACGGGACATGAGTCGGCGATGGGGACGCCGTAATCACTCCACTCTGGCATTGGCGGTGGGTGGACAGAGTAGCAAACTTTCCGTGTTGTTTACCATTCTGTGACCCAATATTAGCACATGATGCATTTGTCAAGACGATGTGGCATCGAGTTGAGCTGCGTTGACAACATCACCTGTCGTTCCTCGGATCATGCACCTGGCAGACAGCGGCTGATAGAAAAAAGGTTGACTTGGGCGGGTGGCAATGGCAACAAGACGAATTCAGGGTCCTTTGGCGGCAAGACATAGCTGCAGGGAGTGGCCAGTGAGGCCAAGGCCCCTGACCGGGGTTGGGCAGACATCTCGGTTGAAAACAGGGCATTCTGTGAAGTTTGACCTACTGTATAGTATATCCGTTCGGGGACGCGAGCCGCTGGTTTCTTTACGCGCGCAACATCCCAATGACCTCAATGATTTGTCCAAAGTTCGTTGGTCTGTAAGAAGGCGGTTTTGGGGGGTTCCTTAGCCGCTCTCCTTTCCATTATAGGCGGATGCTAGGGTATTCTAAAGATATTGTATTTCTGGTCAAAGCCTCAAAGGGGGTAGTCTCCGCCAGCAGCAGGAGATAGGCGGACATGGCGGGAATAGCGAGTGACATCAGGCTTGGAGTTGCCGTTTTTTCTCGGGCCGTGACAGTGCTGTCGTGGATCGCAGCACGGCTACCCGGACTAGGTTGTCAGGGTGCTCACTAGGATCCATTGCGACATGAATCGCTGGCGTAGAATCGGCGATCTTGCATCGTGATATCTGGCGCAGACAGCCCAAAACATAGATTGATATACTTGTAGATCTGAGAGACATCGTGAGCTTGGGACAATCTGTTCAACTTGGACGTGACTTTTTGGTCCCGACGCATCTCTTACTCACCACGCTCACGTAGTGTGTAATGTGTGCAGATGCGGCCTGCCGGGTATGCCGGTCGCTCCATGGAGGAATGAAGGTTACCCAAGATGAGACCACGCCGGGACAAGTCGAGACGGGATGAAGACAAGATCAAAGACGATAGCAGAGGCAAAAACATTGGTGTTCGATGGTTTCCAGGGAGGGAAAGCACCGCGAGTGCTAAGCTGTCTCCCTCCCTCATTATTCTCGTTGTCAAGATGCAGGTTGATGTGGGTGGACGAGAAGGGTAGTTGGGTTTCCGCGGTCCACAGTGTCCCTACGGTGTGAGTGGTAAGGTATGAAGGAGCATGCACTGATGCAGTGCGGTGTCCAAGGTGGGCGAAGTTGAGAGCTGTTTTCTGTTCACGGTGGTTTGGCGTGACCGTTTTGGGCGACACTGAAGTTACTGAACAGTGAGCACTCTGGATGAGGTGGGCTGCCCCTCACTTTCTCCACTCAAGGTACCAAGCGTTCCCGAGCTTTCCCCCTGCACCTACCAGCCATGGGCCATGGCACGCCGCACGTCGCACGCCGCACGCCACCCTCAACAGCAAGTGCAAGTGCCAGGAAGGATTGAAGCAAGCAGGGCCCTGGGCAGGCAGGAAGCTGGCAACGGCGGGGCCGCGACGATTTAGGTGGCATGGATGGTGGAAGGAAAGCTCAACCCGGCGCCCGGACCTTCCACCAAGAGCACTTTCCCGGACAGCATCAATGTCACATCCCATCTGTCTTGATGGTCGTGGTGGTGGTCGCTGGTCCTGCACTGCTGCTGCTGTTCCCAGACTTTCACACCCACTCCTCGCTGTTCCAAGTCGCTCTCTGGTCTGTGCCCTCACCCGCACCGGCCATGGTCCCTGGTGGGCACTTGGGCTGGATTCCATGGCTTTTTTGGGAGTATCCTTTATGGTAAAGTTGGGCAAAGTGTCGTCTGGAATGCGTCGCTGAATGTGCCTCTTCTGAGGTTGCTAACTGCAACTAGCTCGAACTTAGGCACTGACACACCGTTCGATGCGTCCCCTCATCCCCGGTCGTCCGTGTATTTCCCTGGCAAGCAATGGCTCAAGGGGTTATGAAGGCAGTTCGGCGCCGTGGGCCCATTTCGGTCGCCGGTGTGTCGTACAGAAAGGGAAGAAGAAAGAAGCGTAAGGAAGAATATGGATCTTGAGGACTGTAATGCAATGACAAACGGCAACCGGCGACGGTATTGAAGCGTAGGTGCCTACCATTATCTTTATTATTCTCCGGAGTTTTTCATCCGAAAGAACAGGGACTTGGTCGCAGCTTTCCAACTTCTGCCAACAATTAGCCCCCAAGGCAACGGCCCCATGGCGAACCCAGGAAGGACAAGGTGAGGTGGGAGGGGGGAAGGGCCGGCAGGGTAGGTACCTAGTGTTTTTGATGAATGTGCGGCGTGCCTGCCTTCTCGTCAGTCTCTGGCATCCAATGGGTGCCAACCTTACCTGACCTTGCACAGCAGAGGGGTCGGATCGGGTGGGTGTGTGTCTGTGTCTGAAGACGAAGTGTTGGATGAAGCTTAGACGGGGACTCGGGAGGTCTGGTTGCTTTAGCTTGTCCAGCAGTAATTATCTGCGATAATTATTAACATCCAGCTCTGCTACACTGCACAGCTATGGCACTGTCTGAGAGGCAAAAAGTGCTTAGCGTAGAAGCTATACTGTCTAGGTACCTTACTTACCCCGCCATTTTGTGTCGCGCAGCCAAGGTAAGCTGAGGTGAATTCATGTAGTGTATGGTGCATCGTACGTACCCAAAGCAAGGGAGGTTAACGAGTGAAGTTGCCCAGCTACAGATTCGAATGGTCGCAATGGTGGTGCTGGAAGTCTGGAACCGGTGCTGATGTTGGCGCTGCATGTGTACATCTACCATCGACTGGGTGTCTGCCCGTGTCTGACAGATAAGGTGCCTGTGTGTTAGCTTTTTGGTATGACCTGATCCAATGTGATTGCTTCTGCCGAGGGAGCAACACTTCAGTCTAGCTAAGCTGAGGTAGATGCACCATCTCGCCTAACTGCTTTTCTCAGTTCTGAATGTTCTACGGATACCTACCTGCCTTACCCTCTTCGAGCTAACTGGAAGCAAGGTAGCGTGAGGTAATTGGAGCCTGAGCTAAAGGCAATTGTTAGGGAAAATGCTGTTGAGGAAAGTAGAAACGTGGTGTTCGAGGCAATGCAATTGTCGAAGCTCCCGTCTTTCCCGACTGCCCATCTCATGTATGGTATGCGGTACTCCGTACCTCATGCCATTGAAATTCCCACCCCCCATTTCCGTTCATCGCCTTCTACCGACGACGACTTCCCATCCCCGTTTCTCATCCCCCTCTTCCCAACCTGCACACTGTCTGTTCCTGAGAAAAGCTCCTACCTGCCCACACCGAGCCTCTTTGATCCCACATCCATTGTCAATTCCGCTCCATCTGGATTCCACCGCTGCTCCTCTCTGTCACAGCTTGCTAGCTCTGAGCATCATTCTGATCGATTGCCGGAGCCTACTCCGCTGCTATTCGCCTCGGCCAATTTGGCCTCGATCCTCAACACGGCTCCGAGCATCACCATCCCTCTCTTCTCTCCAACAACCTGGGAGATCCGTCCGGCTCTGCTTCCGTCGTCTTGTGCTTGGCAACCTCCGACCCATCCCTGCCCTCCCGCCGACATCTTCCTTGTGTGACCGCGACTGCGACGGCCCCATCAAACTGCAAGCATTACCAGCCCAGTGCCCACACCACCACCACCTGAGCATCCTTGTCTGGCTGACGACAAGACGTTGCCGCGCTCTCACCACGCTGCAACCGGCACAACGACAATAGGCTGACTGTCATGACATTGGCCTTCATCGCCGACATCGACAAAGCAATACTCGAAGCTCAGCTTTACGACTGATCGATATTCTGTCTAGCTGGGTGCATCATTTTCCGCTTCTTCCTCGAACTACGAGAGCTTCCGTTCGCTCCGGCTCGTTAGCAGTCTTTCGGCTCGTTGGAACGGCGCTCCGCTGATCTCTGCCTACCGTTTCCCGTCAACAAACGCCCGGTCGCCGGCCTGCTTCGACCGTATTGCTCTCATATTGTCCGGATCGGCAGCTCTCAAGATCGTCGACAGTGACTTTTCTCACTGACGCGCGATCAGCTGCCCCAATCATCCGTGGTACGCAGATTTCAAACCTTCATTGAGAACCCCGCAGTACCTTCAGACTCCCGTCCTCAGCGATATATCGCAACATCCCTTTCACCAGCCCCTCGCGTCCTTACCGTTTGCGCCTACCTTACCCTTCTATGTAACGTACGTCTCCTCGCCCTGTCGCTCCATCCCAGAACCCTTTTCGGGCCAGCGTGTGGTATTGCCTTTCTGCGTGTGGGAGAGTGCGAATACGGTGCCCCGTTTGCAAGCGACCCCTCCGTTTCTACACAATATCAAGGTATTCTCAATTACTCTTGATGATGCCTGTCTCCCGGCTCCACCGTGTCACCCACTTCCATCCGCATCATTGACCTGTCGCAATCCTAATCCATCGTTCCCTCATACTACCTCTTCTTAATTTTGTGTACTCCTTCTTTGATATTGCCAAACGCAGACACTGACCATTGGGCATTGTAGCGTGCCCTCCTACGTTTTCGATCTCGACGAGGATCAGCTTCGCTTTTTGAATAAAGCAGCACCTTCTCGTACCCGAAGCCACCACACGTCCTCGTTGACACCGCGCCCCCCAGCCAATTTCGGGTCTTGTCCATCGCCAAGTACACGCAGGCGTCGAGATCAGTCCGCGTTTTTGGCGAAACTCTTCATCGTGTGTTTTCTCGCTTTTCCACCTTCTTGCCCGCGATCTTCGCTTTTGCCTTGTTTTACCCTCTCGTACTGCCCGGCGTCGTTATCGGTCCCTTGCGTACTGTCTCTCGATCCAGTCAGCAAGCCCAGAGCCAGTGCCACACGCAAACCACTTGGTAGTCTTTACGCATTGGGTAGGTCAGCAGCGCACGATAAAACGTTTATTGTCCTACTTTGGACCAGATAACGCTTCCTCACCACTGGAACACCGTTTTTCAGCAAAATTTGAGCTCGACACCTTCGCCAGACCTGGCGAGGTCC
Source organism: Colletotrichum paranaense (assembly GCF_030867605.1). Classification (NCBI taxonomy): domain Eukaryota; kingdom Fungi; phylum Ascomycota; class Sordariomycetes; order Glomerellales; family Glomerellaceae; genus Colletotrichum; species Colletotrichum paranaense. Next base: position 2,096,999 of record NW_026848964.1, read on the forward strand.
TTAACCTGGACGATGAATACCCCTCCGAGCTTCTTCAATGATGCGGTTGATATTGCAACACCGACTAACAATGACTTCCCCAGCGATCAACCACGAACACTACCTCTAGATTCGCTCGATTTAGTCCGACCGGAAGACAGTGACACATCGGAGAACATGGCACACCACCCTTCCGTATATATGGCTGTTCCGGGTGCCTGGGATCCACTGGTGACTGGCATGCCCTCATTCTACGGCCATCATGGCCAAGCACAGTACAACACGAAGCAAGAAGACGTCGAAGATAGGCCGACAATACTCAACATACCTCCGGCTTCAACATTTCAATCGGGTGCGAGGGTCGACGCCAATATCTCGACGCAGCCTCGACCGCCAAAACCGAGTCGAGCAGCGGACCCTTATGATGCCAGCCCACCCAGGAAGAAGGGAAGGAAAGGCAAAGCTCCGGTGCAGAACGACCAAGACCCGAAAAGAGACAAGTTCCTCGAACGGAACCGCGTCGCTGCGAGCAAATGTCGCCAAAAGAAGAAGGAGTGGGTCTCAGACCTTCAGGAAACCAAACAGGGACTGGAGAACCAGCATGCACAGTTGCAGATGGAATACAATGGACTGGTTGATGAAGTTACGAGAATGAAAAACGAGCTCATGTCGCACGCAAATTGCAACGATCCGAACATCAACCTATGGCTCGACAACGAAGCCCGGCGATTCGTTCAGGTGAGCGCAGAGCGTGTAAAAAAGCAAAGTCTTGATGCCAGCCGCATGGCTGGCAACAGGCCACTCGGCACTGGGGGAGGTTATAGACCGTCAATTGACAGTAAGAAAAACCCCTTATCCCACGACACAGCATTGGAGGTATTGATTGATGCCAGGTCAAATGTCTCTGATATCGCCTGCCCGCTCAGAGCGTGCTATGACGAGCCTGTCATCGAGATCTGGAAGTGATGCCGATATCAACTACGACCATATGCCCGACAGTGCTTTCGACCACACATAGAGCGCTGTGGCTGGCGACGATGTGGAATGGATAGCAAGGCGCTAAAACTTGAGAAGCTGAGCCTTTCTGGGCACAGCATGAATAAGAAGCTCTCACTATCTTGAGTGGGGCTTCCAAGAATAGGAGTTCGGATGGATTCGAGAACATAGCAATGCTATGATCAATGACTTGGGAGGATAATTACAACAAGGGACCAGACGGAGGAGTTGAGCCGCCAGCTACCGGACCAGAGCTGGGGAAACGACCTGATACCCTGGGGGAAAGTTGGGCTGTACATCTTTTGAGGTGAAGAATCCCACAAACCAAACTAGCAATAGGGGATTCGGATAGACACAAGATAACGATATGAACAAAGAAAATTCGGCGCAAAGCCACTGGGCAAATGCTATGATCTTACGCGAGAGGTGTAAGGCCCTGTTCAGACAGGATGTTTGATGGGGCAAGATGCTGACCCCTGGAGCCCCTTGGGACACCGTTCTCCCAAGTGGTAGTACGACGTGGATAGGTACATGGAGACGATATCCAAACGGCCGGAACATTGGTTCGAGCCCTACGGCAGAGCCAGCCGACCATCTGTAGCTTACCCGTGAGAAGCTTGCTCGCAGAGTGTTGTTATGGCGGGTCCAAACAAGCGAGCTAGAACGCTGTCATCGGCGGTGACGAGTTTGTCGTTTGCCGTATCTTGGACGGTCGAGACGTTGAGTATGCGGCCGTTCCTTCATGTTTTTTCTCGATATCTTTTCTCTCTCCAATACACTTCATCGAATTGTCTGCGTGGGTGTCGATGAAAGGCAAGTTTGGCGATGGAGTCGATCTCCTCTAAACACTTCCCCACTTTCATCCTCCCCAGGTCGAGCAAAATATGAGAGGTGCTCAACGATCGTTGGCAGCAGGAAACGTTGGGTTTCGTATTCTCGTATTCGATGAGTTCTCGACGTCGGTCGTAGTGGTGCTGGGGTGGGATGAGTTGAGCTTTCGACTTCGCTTCCGGGGAGGGGGGTAATCAGTGTCAGGGGTCGTCGGCTCTAATGAGCTTGAGCAAGTTCTTGCCAAGAGCATGATGTGATATCCTTGTTGGTGGAATATGGGTCACTATGAATGTCCTTATCGGCTATTGGCGCGTGTGGTGTTAAGAGAGTCGAGTCGAAGGTTGAGGACGAGGCGAAGCCTTGGGGAGCCGGTCGGTTTCACGAGGGATTGGATGGAGGCAAAAGGTTCGAGGATAGAGGGGGATAGGTAACAGACGGACTGAAGATCGGGTTTGAAGCCACTGGTGCATACGCGAAGTCGAGAGCAGTCGATGTATCGAAGGAGCGGGGTGTGAGACGGGAACACTAGCGTGAGTAGGCGGTCGAAGAAGATCGAGGCTCCCAAAGACCTTGCCATGGAGACTGACGCGCTGGTACCAAGTGGTAGTATGTATCAAAGCCCTTCTCCCGTAGATCTTGGCGCCGTCGGAGGAGAATTGGGAAGCTTGCCTGAGAAGCTTGGGGGTGTACCTGGTGTCACTTGGAAGTGTGTTCAAGCTGGCAGGCAGCTTCAGCGACAGTACCAAAGTACGGGCACACCGCCATACAAAGAGAGAAGCGGAAAGGGGAGGAAAGAGGAGCAGAAAAAGATCAGGTCGATATGCTGTGAGGGCAAGTCGGTTTATCAACTAGAAGAAATTGGCATGGAGGAGAAGGAGGAGGAGGAGGAGCTTGCTCCGGGATCCTACGTCAGGTTTAGGTAGCTACAGGATGTACCTTAGCTTGACCTGCACTACGTCAGTACGGGCCCCTTGGAGTCGATTCCCTGGGTTCCCCATTCGCAACGACAACTATACAACACCACAGCAGTGGCCTCGAGAAGCGAAGTGGGGGAGGTCGAAGGGGGACCTTGTCTAGTCGTCTTCCGGGGGGATTTCACTTGCTTCCAGGAGGGAGTGGATGTCGCTCGTGGCCTTGCATGAGAGGTGAGTAGACGTTGATGAAGAGAGGGAACAAGAGTGATGAATAAGTCAAGTAGAATAGCATTCTTTAGTCTAAGGTACCTATGCAATGGTCATACAAGGACCTCTCTCCTTCTCGTTGGGCTGAAGTCTGAACTACCACTACGTCACTGGTAGCCCCCAAATGTCCAAATACGGGATGATGGGTACGGGGACCTAGGACGACGGGCAGGTGTACCTGGCAGCGGCCCCAAAATCCAGCCAAACCATCCCTTGGACGGCCCGCCACGCCGAATAGGTACTACACTAATTAGCATTACACAGGAGAAAACGTTCAAAACGCTTCTTTCAACGACCCGCTGTTTTCTCGCTATAATTCATGGATATAGAGGAACCTGAGTCCTGTCAGGTCGCGTGCGGCGAGTTTCGGCGACCGTCGCCGAGTACGGGTGGACAAGAGGGAGTATCCATGGATAATTTAACACAGCAAACACAGGTTAGAATACTCTATCGTATTGTACGACGGTGCTTCAGTTGTTGCTTCCACTCCCTCCTGCAGGCATCAAGGCGGGAAAGCAGGGATCTGGTCCAGCCTTGCAGGGCTCCATTCTTCGAGGAGGAAGGAGGAGAAGGAGGATGACATTTTTGCATGTTGGTCTCTCGAGACTTGCTTAACTTGAAAGTGCTACATATTGACGCATTTTGTTCTTACTTCAATCTCGAAGGCCATGCCTTACATCTGACTACATCTAGACTTACTCTACACCCCTCAAATTTGGCGTCTAAAAGACGGATACAATACCGAAGGTCGTCAAAACATGAGGCAAAATAGTTATCCGTACCTTAATCTACCGTATGATGTATAACACGACGCAGAGCAGGGGTGGTGCCCGCGGGCTTCTGGCAAGGTAGTTTGCCTTGGACAGCGGAAACTCTAAATTGAGGTAAGGCGACTTACTGACGGGGCGGGAGAGTGGGTGAGGCCAAGGACGAAAATGACCCTGCTGGTGATGACGTAGGGCTGGGGCGCATGGACCCCGATAGGTACGTCTCGCTCCGCCGTGGTGCAGCGCGGCGGCGGCGCGGGAAACCTGTAAACGCCCTCTTTGTATTCGATTTTTTTCGGGCCGGGTTGGTTGCAACTCGCTCCACTTTACCCGATGGGAAATAAATGGGGCTGGGAAATACCCGGAGCGTTCCCTGGTGGTCTAACTCGCTGACCCTAATACTTTTGCTCTTCAAAAGTACCTTGCTCTGAAGTAGGTACTTTGAGATGCTGACTGGACTGCGATACTAGACGGAGTACTGGACTCACGAGGTTTGATGTCATGTCGTTTTTTTCCACCCGTGTTGAGTATCTCTGTTCAGTCTCGTTTTTTCTTCGGCTGACTGAGCGTGCATATGCGCGTGTGGGTTTCCTTTCGACTCAATTCGGTGGCGACACAATAAGACCCCGGGTTCTTGCCAGGTTCTTACGACGCAGTATGGCGTGTCAGGTTTCCGAATGTAGGCAAGTCGGACGTCAACAGCCCCATAGTCGCCAGAGAAGAACAAAAAAAAAGCCATGTTCAGCAATTGCCATTTTTGGTTTCAGCATACGCAAACACACACGAATTGTTGAATTTATGCATTCTACGAACTACCTTAGTCCACATCGCCTTTTCTGGAGGGGAAAAGGGTAACATACAAGTCGCAACTTTGGTGTTGATACTTTTATGCAACTTAGCTAAGTATGTGACAGCGTAAGGTGCTCAGGTAGCCCCTCGTTGAGGTAGCATCAATTCGATTCATTGCAACTGAGCATATGCGCAAGTTCCTATCAACTTCCAAAGTCTAGACATCTGGCCCCTTTTGGATCAACAGATCAGAGTCTTTTTCTGTCGCAAGCATTCATTCGCTGTTGGAAACCATAGTTGATATCTGGAATAACACACTCGTGTTCATTCGATGACTCGATTTTACCACACAGATCCGCAAATGCATCTTTCCCTTAGAATAGGTTACAGAGTGAACGGCAATTTGTGCCTTCTATTGCTACAAGCCGGAGAGGCGTCTTCTAACCAGAAGATCTCCTCGTTGATTGGTGTTACATATATCGACAGATTTCTCTTCTTCCTTTTCTTCCCCCTTCCCCATTTTCAAAGCACATTCGATGCTTCATGAGATGATCGAGCCACCGATGGCCGGGCCACGCTTCAAAGCACCACCAATGAAGATCTTGCTGATCAGGTCACTCTGGTGCGACTCAATCATCTCGTTGAGCGCCGCGCGCTCAACAACCACGCGTCCCTCCTCCAACAGATCCTTGACATCCACATCGTGAACACCGAGGCACCTGCCCTGGTCTCCCACGGTTTCCATTGTCTCCTCCAGCCTCGGCCTGTCCCCGTTGGTGATGAACAGCGTCCGGCCGTGAGCCTTGCCCCACTGATTGGCCTCGAGAACCTGCATCATCCACTTGCGGCGGTACTCCTCCGCAATCTTGGGTCCCACGAAGCCTCCGTCGGTTAAGGCGAGAAAGTCTTGGGGCAGGGGCAGCTCCATGCCGTCCTCGCAGACGATGAGCTGGCCGCGGCGGTAGCGGTAGCTGAGGGCGGTGCGCCAGGCGACGTCGTAGACCTTGCGGTTGAGCGAGGTGCTGAAGTCGCGCGGCTTGGGGCCGTGAGAGACACCTCCGCCGCGGCGGATGGGCGACTGCTTCGTGCCGGCGCGGGCGCGGCCGGTTCCCTTTTGCGGGTGTAGCTTTCTGTGCGAGCCGCGAACCTCCCATCTGGTCTTTGTGCTGGCCGTACCCTGGCGGGTGGAATCGCCCTCGTAGACGACAGCGAGATGGAGGAGGTCGCGGCGGAGGGGGAGGTAGAGGTGCTTCGTCGAGTAGGACTCGAGGGATTGGGGTTCGAGCGTCGGGAAGGCGTGAACTGTGACGGGGACGGATGTGGCTAAGAAGGGGTGTTAGGGCTTGCATCTTTTGAAGAATGGAGTATGTTGCCGTAGAACGTACTTGGTGTCCACTCCGCCTGCTTAGATGTGCTGTAGACGGAGGTTGTGATGCCGGGGAATGGCGCCTCGGTGGCCATTGATCTCGTAAAGCTGGATGAGCCGATGAAGGAGGTAGCAGGGCTCGCGTTCCTGCACGTCGATGAGAGGGAAAGCCCCCTCATGGCCTCTCCGAGGCTCCTGACTCCTTTGCCGGCCATTGTGTATACGGTCGTCGCAAGGGGAGTTCGCGATGTTCGATGGGCTGCTCCTTCGATGCGTTAGAATATCGGGAGCTGCAACCCTTTGCGCAGGAAACACGAAAATTTGGCCCGTCCTGTCGAAGGAAGCTACCAATCAGACAGCGTCAATTGCCGGTACGTACCTGCAGCGTGCACGCTGTGTGGCTTGTCAATGGGAGCTCCAGTCCCCTGTCCGGGGCGGGATATTCCGCCGTTCAATTGGAAAAATAATTATGGGGACCCGCAGAGCAGACTCGTGAAGCTCTGTTGAAAAACCTCCTTCAGAAGCTCTGGTCGGGAATCAGACGACCACCTACCGAACCCACCACGCCCCCCCCTCTTTTCACAGCCCAAGATGTCATCGTCGTGTAGGCAGGCCATCCGGCCGCTTCACCGATGCCTGAACAGAGTCGCCACGCCCCTGCCGATACGGAGAAGTCTTTCAACGACGCCCGCCCCTGCCGCCGAAGTGTACAAGGTGTCGCGCGAGCGCCCCGAGACTGTCGACCCCGTCGAGCTGGACCCCAACACGGCCGTCGCGCCGTGGGCCGAGAAGGATCTGTGGAAGGCAGGCACACCGCCCGTTGGTTCGAGACGTCGCCGTTATGCCATCCGCACGAGTTCAAACATACCCTTTGAGCAGCTGCCCTACCAGGCATTCCAGGAGGCGCGCAAGATCCTCGCCGCCGATCGCGAGGAGAAGCTCCGTGCTATTGTGAAGGAGACGGAGGCGATCAAGCTGTTGGAGGGCTTGAGTGGTGATCAGGTTAGGGGAGGAGAGAGGATGCGTCAGATGAGGCTGTCCAGTCTGCGAAAGCAGGTCGAGAGATTGAAGATTCTGGCGGATATCAACGATCCCGCTGTCAAGAGGCGGTTCGAGGATGGGCTTGGTAAGGATACATGACGTCCATTTATATGCTTGAGACGCGCATTGAGTGCTAATGTGCCTTCTGGAATAGGTGACATGAGCAAGCCCATTTACCGCTTCCTTGCCGAGCGCAAGTGGCAATCCTACGAGGCTAAGATGATTGAGCAGCGTATCCAACAGCTCAACATCATCCCCGATATTCTCCCCAAGATCAAGCCGACCTACGACGTTCAGCTCTTCTTCCGCCGCTCCAAGGTTCCCCCTGGCAAGATCCTCCCCAGCAACATCTCCGAGGTGCCCCCGCGTCTGCGCATCACCCCCTTCACGGCAGGCGAGCGTCTCGTCTCCATCGTCATCATGGACTCGGACATACCCTCCGTTGAGACCGACGGCTTCACCAAGCGCTGCCACTACCTCGCCGCCAACATCCCCGTCTCGCCGACAGCAACGTCCATTCCGCTCTCCAAGATCCGCGACGAGGCCCAGCTCGCCGTTCCCTACCTGCCCGCTTTCGCGCAAAAGGGCTCCCCCTACCACCGCCTCTCCATCTTTATTCTCGAGCAGGGTGACCAGAAGCTCGACACCGCCCAGCTCAAGAAGCTCTACCAGGCCCGCGACGGCTTCTCCCTCAAGTCGTACCGCGACAAGTTCAACCTCAAGCCCGTCGGCTTCAACATCTTCCGCACCATCTGGGACGAGAACACGGCTGGCGTGATGGAGCGCGCCGGTGTGCCGGGCGCCGACATTGAGTTCCGCCCGAAGCGCGTCTTCTCGCTCAAGGAGCCCAAGAAGGCCCGCGGTTGGGAAGCCAAGCGCCAGACCGCCAAGTACAAGCATCTGTGGAAGTACACCAAGCGCATCAAGGGGTACTCCAACGCCAAGGGCTTGGTTAGGAGGAAGTAGAGGAGTCAGCGTCGTGCGTGTTTATAAGAGCAGAGAGGACGGAGACGGTTACTCGGGCGGCCGAACCACCACCGAGCCGGGATGTAACGCAGCGGAAGAAGCTGGAAGCGAAAATTGGGGAAGCAAGTGCGGTGTTGTTTAAATGTGTAGAATACGTGTACTTTATGTCCTATCACCTGACCGTAGATGGGTGCAGTCTCATGGCTGCGCGATTGTTATAGATCACCTACTGTCAACTCCGGATCCTCGGCCTCCTCACCATTATCCTCGCTCTGTGTCCCTAACCGTTCGCTACCTTTATATTCAGACGAAAGGTTGGGCTGAAGATCGTGTGCTTCTCCTGAATCGATGTATATTCCGAAGATGATTGACGTTACACCAGCAAACATAAGCCAGTCGTTGTCATCCAGGAGAGATACTAATACTCGGGGACGAAGGCACCAGGGTGGACGTGGCTCTGTCCGATCTTTCGGGGGCTTAGGGAACTATATCTCGATATTGGGCTTTATAGAACCAGCCTTAGCATTGCAGTGCCGGGATCCGGGCGCATTAGCGAGGGCCGCATCGCATATTCTCCGCTCCTTTGGCGCTTGGGGAGCTGCTTCCCAGCATCAGATCTGGGCAGGACAAGACTTTATCTCTCTGGTTATCACGTCGGACGTTCATATCTTCTCGGGGGCGTTGAACAAGTCGTTCACGGATAAGAGCGTGAGGAGCAGTGGTTCAAAACAGCGAAGTAATTCTCCATGAATACGTGCGTGGGGAGTAGCGGTCCATAAAAGTTAAGTGATTATTTATAAATATGAGCGTGAAGAGCAATGGTTTACAAAAGCGAAGATGCACTTGATATTAACCATGAGAACAATAGTCGAACAAAAGTTTTGATCATGAAGGAATATACTACTTCCCCTGATTAAAGAAGTACATCTAGTATTCATTTTTTTCTAAAGGTAGCAAAGGAATTACTTGTTACCATGGTGTAAAGAGTGGCGTCTAAAGAGAGGAAATATGTCCTTTAACTCAAACTGCGAGAGGGTATTGTTTCCCTCAGGTCCAAAGAGCACGTCGAGCGGTCGGCTTTTTTTTTCAACAACTAGGTGTGCTTGGGTTTGGGTTGGTTCCAGTAGTTGAGACTTGCATCAGGCATGAATATCTCAGATGCTCCTCATCGGCTGCTATGGGTCTGGAGTATAGTTTTATATGCTCCTTTTGGTTGCGATGACTTATTTCTGCTTCTTCTTAATTCACATTTCAAGTCTCGATGCTACATCGGGCATTTATTTCTTCCTGGAAATAGCAAAGAGGTCACCCATGAATGACGAGAGTGACGGGCTGTGGTAAATGTGTGTGTGTGTGTGTGTGTAAAAGGGAGGCAAACAAAAAAGAAACAAGACTTCATTGATAACTCTTGCTTGTCATCACTCAACTCCTAATGGGCGAATTTTCAACATCGACTCCATTCTTGGGTCAAAGCGACTACCAATAGAATCGATTCTGCTGACATTTCGAGATATGACTTAGTGTTTAACTTGATATGGCTGCTTCTGACGACTCTCAACGCAATTCTCAGTGGGATTCTCGATACGACTCTAGACAGGAGCGCTTTAACTAGCACTTCTGAGACACACCTCTGCGCTTACCCTTTTTTTACAGCTGTTTCGACAGGCGAGGTAGGCTACACTAGGAACTTTGGATCTTGAGATACCGCCAAGAGACAAAGTAGGCAGCCATCACCTCGACTTGGCACATTAACCCCAGAGATTTCGGGCGTGCATGCAGTACTACCGTACGTCTTTAGATGATACAAATGGTATTTACGTGGACTTTCAATTTTAAATATACAAGTCCCCACCCGGGCTTTGAAGAACTGCAGTAACTGAAGTTTATGTTGGTAATCTGCGCCTCGCTCTCCGCCAGTACTGACGAAAGTGTCTATCTGCCGACGACTGGTGTTATTCATCCTTTGGTTAACTATGAAAAATAGATTGAAGCTGTGCATGTCATATGTAATAACGGAACGGTGTAAGCCACTATGAGGTAAGAATATAACATGGGGTTGTCACGAATGAGACGTAAATATGTCATTAACAAATGTATTGCTGTGACAAGGCCAATGGCCTCATCTTAAACCATTGAATCAATGCAGTAAGGTAGCAGAGGCAACGTGTGACTCATCACCATGGCACCAAGGCCGGTGTTTGGAACTCTAAGTCCACCAGGCATCCTCTTTATGATGCCCCGAAACGCCTTCTCCCATATATCTCATGCCCGCAGGCGCGCTGTTATAATGCCACCCCCTCAGAACCAATAAATATCATACGACACGTGGCGACGCTGCGCGTATTGCGTGGATCCATGTCCCGCGCTTTCGTGAAAACTTCCACTGCAATCCCTCGTAGTAAACATCATGACCATTCTATCCTCCCACCGGGTATCTAGTCGCGTGCGGCATCATCTGCCGCCTGGCGCTCACGCATGTTCTTCTCCCACGTCTCCCAATCCTCGTAATCATTCGTTTGCCGAGCCGGTCGCGGCGTCGGCTTGGATGGCGAATCCAACAGATCACCGAATTCGAGTTGACAGTCTGAATCCATCATCATACTGGTGATATCGAAACTGGAACCAGGAGCATTCATAGACTCCGCCAATGCTCGGTTCATAGCCTCCAGCATATCAGAGTCATACTGGTGGTCGACCGGTTGGCTTGAGAGGTACTCCTCCAAGGCCATCTCCATCTGAGAGAACTCTTCATGATGCAGGCGAGGGCTTCTCCGGATTTGGCCTCTAGCCGACCGCGGAGTCCGCATAGGCGTGCGGCGCATAGCCATGGGGGATCGGAGCATATCGCCGGACCTCAACGATCGTGAGACACTCCTAGTGACGCTTCTAGTGATGGGACGGTGGCTGGGTGTCGGCCGAGTGGGAGTCTTGAAGGGGCCGCTGTTAGCAGGCCTTTCCCGAGGGGGCGGCGTGGATGGGCGACCGATGGGGCTCCGAAACAGATCTTCCAGGTCATCATCAGGAATAGCCAGGTTCTCCTTATTCGACCCGGTGTCCTTCTGCGCCTCATCCTTGCTAGACTTGTCGGTGGACTCCTTGCTTTGTGCAGCTTCCGCTGAGACGTTGAGTTCCGGCGCAGTCTGTACGACGTTGACGGCAACCTCACCTAGGACCTTAGCAACGCCTTCCTTTCGAGGTGAAGGAAATAGGAGCCGTCGGGTACCACCCATATCTTGCACCACGTCGGTGTTGTCAAGGGTGATTGGGCTCTTGGCGGTACCGCTTCCTCGTGAGTGGGTAGATCCTGGGTTGGAGGCATGCCCGGGCGACGCTGGCTGTGAGCCCTGATAGTCAGGCGGTTGAGACATCGATAGCTGAGAGACTGAACGCTGTGAAGCTTCGTTGGCATTGCTGACCTGTGAGATGCCACGAGATCTGCTTTCATCCATGGGTGAGATGCCTCGATCCTCGGGCCCGATGGGATCCGTAGTGAAGTAAGCTTCAGACGTCGGATTGAGCGGGTTTGCCGAATCAGACTTCTTCGTCCTGGGCGGTCTAGGAGCTCGCCCAGTACCCCGAGGCCGTCTTTGTTGACTGAGACGAGATCTGTCCTTCTCCCATTTTTCCGATGGCCGATGTGCCTTCCATTTACACAACCAAATACCACAGGGATTGCAGAGCATATGCCATTTCCATTCTGACTTGTCCTCATGAGGTGCCAGGCCTTTCTTGATGACCTGGTATTTGGTAACCTTATCTTCATCATCTCGCTCCAAGACCAGGATGGCAGTGATTCTGCCAGGCTTATCTGAAAACTCGGTGAATTCGGGGACACCCTCATGCTCCTGGGACCAAATCTTGCGCCACGTGGGAGTCTCAATAGCACCACAATTGTTGCAGTACATAGGGGTTTGCCCACTCTCGATGGCCTGCAATAGCTTTTCTCTGATGGCCTTCTTCTTGACATAGTTCTTGTTTGCCTTCTGAGCCTGGGTTGGTGATCTCGGGGGTTGGAACGCGTCGCTTGGCGGGCAAGGCGCTTCGGAGAAAGAGGTTATATCTGGAAGTGGGAGAGCTGGCAATGCGATAGGGCCGATCGGGTCGCTGGCCGGGACCATTGGAAGTGCCTGCGAAAATTCTGAAGTAGACCGAGAAAGAGATGGTGGTGCGGAAGGAAGAGCGAAGACGTCGGCCGCGATAGGAGCCAATGTCGAAGGCTCTGGCAACACTACGTCGGGTGCTTTATCCTGCACAGCTTGTACAAGTTGCTCGAGTCTCATGTCGAGGCTATCTTCAGACTGAGGGGCCTCGAAACTGGGAGCACTTTGACTGTCCATGTCGACATCAGGCTTTATCACCACAACCGGCTCCTCTTGTTGTGGTGAGGGCTCTTTTCCCGCAGGCTGCGGAGGCACTGTCATGTTGGACTCGCTGACGGCGTGCTGTAGAGGTGGCAGTGATGGCTCTGTCGACGGCGTCGAAGTGGGTGCTTTGGGAGGGAGTTGCTTCCGGATCTTCGGCGCAGTATCTATTTCGCTGGGTACATGCTCCGCCAGCTGAAAGACTTGGATGGGGATACCGGATTCATCTATTTGTTCCTTGGTCTCGTTGCGATTCGTTTTCCGCCCTTTGGATTGTTTCGGTGCAGTAGCAACGGGTTTCGGAAGTGGCTTCATAATGTCGCCATCGAAAAGGTCGTCAACGCCGCCGCTCATAAAGCCAGAATCATGCTGTGGCATTGGCATCGGCATTCGCATAGGGGGGAGTATCGGGCTGGACGCCGGCGGACTTGACCGCACAAAGCTGGTGGTACGAGGGACAGGCGGTGAAGATCCAATGGCTGCAGGGCTATCCTCGGAAAAGTTGGGAGACACGGCCTCTGAGTCCGGGGAACGGCCATCTTGTTGACTCGGGGACATGGCAAAGGGCGGTTCGGAAAACTGGGGTTGGCTAGGAGGCGTGGCGGCCTGGCTCAATGTCGACTGCCGACGCAACTTGCTACCTTTCGTGGCCTTGCCACCCTGTGGCATTGAGGGACCTCTGTCGGGGACGGGTGTCGGGGCTCTAGGCACATCCTGCATGTGAGAGCCCATAGAAGGGTCTTGAGAAATCCCGGCCGGTCGCAAGGTTCGCAAGGAGCCAGCCGTGCTTGCTGTGACGCGGAGAGGGCCACAGCCGCCACCGAAGGGGGCATTGATGTTGCCTGTGACCTGGGTCATGGTTGCCCTCTTCTTCTTGGCTGGACCATCGTCGCCATCGGTTCCATCCTCATAGCCCGACGTGTTACCTTGAGTCTCAGCTCTCGGCTGCTTTCGGGGGCGACCACGCGGTCGTCCGGTAGATCTTGATTTCTTTGATATGTTTGAAGCCCTGGATGATGGTCTCGATGGTGGGTTCACTTGGGTGTCGGTTGCTGTGTCAACAAGGGTAGGGGCCACCCGATTAGGCCCTTCAGAATTTTGCATAGGCGGTTGGGGTATGGTCTGTTGAAGTTGTGAGTTTTGCACTTGCTGTTGCGGGGGCCCATTGTAAGCAAAAGAATTGCTTCGTTGCATTTGTTGTCGTTGCTGGGGTGGTGGTTGTGGTTGGTGTTGGAATTCGTTGTGGTGCTGGGGTAGGTGGTGAGGGGATGCAACATTTTGGGGATGTTGCTGGTTGCCCATCTGCTGATTCGACTGCATGAAGCTGGCCCACTCGGCATGGCTATTGGGCGTGAGTGCACCATCGTTGTGTCTTGTGGGTTGTATCTCGACGCTCATGTGGCTTTCAGAGCGCTGATATGAGTGTCGAGCGTCTGGTCTAGGTTCGACTTCGTATCTCGGTTGTGTCATGGCGGCTACTGGCTTCAGCTTCAGTTTGATCTCCAAGATCTCCTTGACGCCACCGCTAAAGACCGAGAGGGGATTCCTGGTGGTGCGACCAATGATCCTCTTGCCATCTGTGTTGTTCATGATCCATCCCAGGAAGCCCTGTCCGACCAATGGCTCATCGGGTTCTGAATAGTCGTATGCGTAGACGGCAAAGTCGCGGGTGGCGTCGCTCAGCAGCTCAGGGCTGCACTTAACAACGGCCTGGGCACACAACTTCAAGTCTACCATGCCGACTGTGGTCTTCTCGTCGATTGGTACTGTCTGGACGGTGAGTAGTTCTGAGTGTCGCGCCAGGAAGCTCTCGCCGCTGTCGGCGAACGCGTAAATGACCTTGACTGCATCTCCCAGTCAGTATATCCGGCGAACGCCAGAGCAGAAACAAAACGGGAAGCACTCACGGCCCATGGTTCGAATCTGTACACCCGCATCATCCATATCTGCCGGGCCAGAAGGAGGCTGTGGTGGCATCGCTTGGCCGTTACCTCCCCAGTTACCCACAGGTGCTGATGGCATTGGCGACGCCATCGTAGGCGAGGCTGTCACCGACTCGAGTGTTCGTCCAGTTCGAAAGTGAGGTGACGGGCGAATATGAAAAGACGAATAGGTAGAGAGGTATTGCCGACAGAGTCGAGTGGTGCCGGCAGTAGTTGTTGGGCGGTGACCAAGGGTGGGAAAAAAGGAAAAGAAAGTGGAGGGATTGGGAGTTGAGAGTGGGTTACGAATTGGTGTTTGTAGTGGTTAAAGTGGTAAAGTGCAGGCGTCACGTAAAGCGCGGGGCGGGTATCATGGCCGTGGTCGTGAAGGAAGTCGCGTCCTGGGCCCGGCTTTGGTGTAAGTCGCGTTTTTGGGAAGTGGATCAAACCACTTAAAGCCCATGCGCGACTAGAGAGCAGCTCTGAGACAAACGCACGCCTCGCTGTTTTGGTGCAGAGTTGAAAAAGTAAAGACGCTTCTCAAATTCAATGCTGGACAGCTCAATGGAAAGGCTCAAGCGTTTGCTTGTAAAAAAAAGAACTGTAACCTGGGACGGACAGTACGATGAGGGAAGAAAGACGTGAAGTCTGTCGCGTGTAAGGTAGTAAAAGAACACAACGGGTAAGGTACGCAATGAAGGAAGTCTCAATACAGGCCGCCCAAAGCGGGTTAGACCAGCAGGGGGTGCTGTGACGTTGGACCAGGGGTAAGTGCCGCTTAGCTTCTTAGCGCGAACCCAGCTTTTGCACCGAATCCAGAACGCGCCAAAAACACGCTGTGCACGCTTTCGTCCGCGACTTGAGTGGCCCACCGGGGAGAGCGGAGGAGGGTCTCAAAGGGCTTCCGGTGATGGTCCGTGCTCGACCGAGACCTTTACCGCTGGACTTTCGGATGTGACCCCCCCTGAAGCCTCTGGAGCCTCTGGAGGCGGTTGCTGTGTGAATGCCGTAAGTGGGTCCCCTCTTTCCTCGCTTTCTGAGGTTCTCGGGTGCGGGTGGGGCCTCGTCCTCCTGCTGACCAGCCGGTTGCTACTGCCTCTTCTTGGTCGGACTTTGCGCTTGCAACCGGGACTTGACACCGGCGACTCAGGACCAGGGCGGACCAAGCACCGGAACTTACAAAAGATGATGAGAAATGGTAGGGGAGAAACGCAAGCTGCTCTTTGCTCTCCTGCCCGAAGACGGCAAAGGGGGGCCGGGGGCCCTCTTTATACTTGCCCACTTCTTGAAGCCTGAGCCTGAGGTCTCTCTCTTTTCCTCTACTCTTCCCGTCTTTCGCCTGGGTTGTCCGTACAATCAATCTCACGGACCAGGGTGACAGGGTCGAAGTTCTGCCCGTCCAACCGAGAGATCGATCATTCATTCATTCCCCCCTCCAACTCCCGACTCATCCACCTCATCTCTTCTTAGTGTAGAGGTTTTCAGCGCTACCATGGTGTTTGCATCCGTGACTCCACGTTCTCATCCGGCAACCAGTAGCCATTAATCTATTACAGCGAAGCCATCGAAGCCCATCCGCCACAGTCATCGCTCTTCACGTTATGAGGTTTGTCATGAAAAGTAAGGCCTGGCTCGAAGCTTGCCTTACTTTACTTGTATGACGGAATAGTTGGTTCGTCTTATCTCCGATAATTTCGAAGCAACCACCACAGCCGTGCAGGCAACAATACCAGGCCCGCCTATCAGCACGAAGCCATCGCTACCCCAACTTTTCTGTATCAGTTCCAATCCACCGAGGTTCCAGCATTTCTGAATGCGAAACTTATTGGGCCAATCAGGCTCAACAACGAACATATGATGAAGCTTTTAATCAACACAGTTCACGATCTCCACTTTCACAACGAACACAGCCATGCAGTCCATCGAATGTCAATAACGGATCACAATACAACCCGTGAAATTTATTCAGATACATGGCAAAAGCATCTACAGTATCATACAAGCCTAGGAATTATCCCGGTGACATATCCCAACACCATCTATTGGTTTTCCTCGGGCCAGACCGCGCGACCCTCCTTGTTCGCGACGACCTTACGGTCCACAATCTCCTTGACTACCGCCTCGACACCTTGTCGGTTGTTCTTCGAGGCGGCGAGCTTCTTCACGACCTCCTCGGGCGTGTGCTGGCCCTCGAGCACGACCTTTCGTACATCGGCCTCGGTCGGCAGAGCAAAGTATGTGTACGGGTACTCCTTGTAGTCCCGGTCGTTCAGCAGCTCAAGGTCTTCTCCGCTGGACTCGAAGAAGGGCTCCGTGACGTTCATCTCAGGCTTGATCTCCTCCAGAGTAGCAGGCTTCCACACCGGGGCTCTCTTCTCAATCAGCAACGCAGTCACACCCTCGGTGAACTCGCCCTGCTGCATGAACTTCTCTGCAATCTTGTGCTCGCGCTTGAAAGTCTCGGCGATTGACCAAGTGCTGCCGATGCGCATTTGCCTCAGCGCAACGTTGACGGCCGTAGGCGACCGCTTGTGCAACGTCTCGATCGTCTTCGCGGCCCACTGCTTCGTTGAGCCCTTCTCGGCCTTGAGAGCCTTGATGATGGCACCGATGTTGCTCTGGCTGAAGCAGCGGTCGATAGCCTTGCGCAGGTCGCCGCCGAGAAGGATGGGCTCGTTGTGGGGGAGACCGGTGGCATACTCCTCGAGGGTTTGGTTGACGATTTGGAGGCGCTTCTCCAGTGAGTCGTGGTCGCGGAATCGAATCTCGGCAAGACGGGCCTCTACCTGGGGCAAAGAAGTCGAGTGGAGGTAGTGGGTGGCGACACCAGAATAGAAGACGTTGGCGCCCTGAAGTCTCTCGCTCGTCAGGGCGAGGTACGTGCCGATGGAGCCGGCCATCCGGGGCAGGAAGAATGAGGCGCCAACGTCGGGGAAGAAACCAATCGTCGTCTCGGGCATAGCGAAGATGGTGCGCTCAGTGGCAACGCGGAACGGCGCGTGGATGCTCAGACCGACACCGCCACCCATGGTGATACCGTCCATGAAGGCAACATAGGGCTTCTGATACGTCGCGATGTAGTGGTCCAGCTTGTACTCGAGCTCGAAGTATTTTGCGCTCCGCTTCCATCCGTCCTCAAACTTATTCCACTTTGCCAGTGCGGCAACGTCTCCGCCGGCACAGAAGGCCTTTTCGCCTGATCCCTTGATGACCACCACGTTCGCCAGGTCCGACTTTTCCCACTCGACCAATCTCGGCAGAATTTTTCGGATCATGCTTCCGTCCAGGGAGTTGAGTTTCTTCGGGCGGTTGAGCTCAATGGTCCTCAGACCGTAACTGCTGTTGAACATGACATCGTCAGGGTCATCCTTGGCCTTCTGCTCAAACCCTTTCGGAATCTGCGTCGACATCTGTTGAAGGCGGTTGTTAGTCAACGTCGTCGACTATACCAACAGCAAGACGGATAGAATGACTCACTTGTGCGCGTGATGAGGCCTCCGCGCCGATGATCTTGGCTCTGAGAGGCATACCGAAGCTCCTGCTGCAGCTCCGGCAAGGAACAGCTAACGCTGCCGGCCTGGCTCTAAGTGCGATCGCTCTCGAGAACATTTGTCTGCTACCAACTGCCAATGCGCTCGTCTAGGACAAGCGATGCATCGACTGACGGATAGTGGGCGTGTGGTAGACGGGCCGGACGGGGGAGGGGAGGGAGGAAGGGGGGGTGGGAAAGGAGCTTCGATGTAGGTGATGTCGCGGGAATGGTTTTCCAAAGCTCTTCTCCACGTCAAATTCGAGGCCGAGAATAACCATGGGTCTGTCCGGTAAGGCAATTGGCAACTGCCAGTTGAGGTGCGCACTGACCAAGGTGCGCCCGGCAGGAAACCCCCACTAAACCTTGCGCATCGCTACAAGCTTTCCAGTGCAGCTTTCGCCTGTAATGTTTGGACGGGGACACTTTTTCCAGCGCCGACCTCACTGAAGCTATTGGCCAATCAGAGCATCTGTGCGCCATTACGGCGAGCCGCGAGACTGCCAAACTCTTTCAGCCTTGCTGTGTGTACCTTTGCCCAGCATTCAAAGACGTTGTCGCGACACACACCACATCGACACCCTCCACGCCTATCCCCACCAGACTGCCGCCCATCATGTCGACCGATCCTAAGATCCAGTTCGTACCTGTCCTTATCCCCTGTATGGATATCCATCCATTGTGCTAACACGTAAACCAACAGGGAGCTTCTCACCAAGTCGCGCAACGAGTTGACCGAGTACGAAATCGCACAGCTCGAAGAGCACGAGTTCAGCGCCGGACCCCTTTCCATCCTCCAGACCGCCGTCCGCAGCCACACCCAGGTCCTCATCTCCATCAGAAACAACCGAAAGCTCCTTGCGCGCGTCAAGGCCTTTGACAGACACTGCAACATGGTTCTGGAGAACGTCAAGGTGCGACAACTTCTTACTCTCGCTCGTCGCCAGAAATCACAAAAAGCGAGGCTGACGTTGGTATTCTATAGGAAATGTGGACAGAGACGCCGCGCCTGGCCAACGGCAAGAAGGGTCGTCCCGTGAACAAGGACCGCTTCATCAGCAAGATGTCAGTTTACGCCCACCGCATGCCCATTACCCCCATAATTGGAGGCTAACACCTGTACAGGTTTCTCCGTGGTGATAGCGTCATCCTGGTCCTCTTGAGCTGAAGAAATCCAACAATCGCGGATGAGAAGGAGTTGAGCGTGTTGGTCTTGTTATGCGGCCCCTCTACGATAATCATCTGGGCCATACACAAGAACGTTGAAACCGAGAAAACGGGGAGAACAAAGGGACTGCACTATCCGGCCATACGAAGAATATGCCTCAACAAGATGAATTGGGACCGTGAACGAGGCGCGCTTGGTTTGGTGACAACTTGGCGCATGCTCACCGTGCCATACCGTATGAGTTAAGAGAGAGGCGGGGGAGAAGAGCAGCGGACGAACCAGGAACTTGAGAAGGAAACAAGTTTCGCATAAATACCCACGGTAAAGTGGTTTTGTTGTTTCAAAATGGGATGAGATAGGCGTTGAAGACAAAATGGATCAATTGGGTTCTTTCATTTTCTCCCTGACTCTTTGAGCATTTTGCCGATTTTCCAAGCTTCGTGCAACCACACGAAACCCCCCTATTATCCGATTCACTCATCGAGGAAAATTACTACTAAAACAGGCGCGATCTGCCCCATACACAAGGAAACCCTTTTGGAAATTGCGGACTCGGCAATCCATCTCTACAGCTTCTCCCACCCATCCTCACCCTCAAGGCCCGCCAACCCGCTAAAGAAGCAGCTCAACCCCCACGCGCCGGGGTCGGGCACCTGCTCGAACCCGGAGCCGCCGACGTACACCGTCCGCCCCAGGCTGGCCTTCATGCCCTTTGTCGTCTCCGCGCCCGCGCGCGCCGCCTCGGCCGCCTTCTTGACGTCGCCCGACTCGCCGAGGACCTCGACAAAGGGGTACAGCGCGTCGACGAGGGTCCGGTCGCCGGGTCGCGCGGGCGTGTACCGCGACATGGCGTCGCTGCTCTGCTTCAGGGCCGCGGCCCAGGTCTTTGCGTCGGCGGACCCGGGGGACAGGCTGCGGAGGGCGGCGGTGAGGGCGTTGAGGAAGATTGCGTAGAGGGCGCCCGAGGTGCCGTCCATTGTGTTCTCGACGACGGGGACCATGGAGGCGAGGTCGACGACGGCGTCGCCTGTCAGGGGGTTCTGTGAGATGTGCTTGAGGATTGCTAGTGAGCGTGAAGCTTGTCAGCGGACTGTGCACGTTTGGTGTGACATCTAGATCGGATAGCATGTTTGTCTCTCACCTTCAGCTCCTCTCTTCAGACCGATGCCGCAATCGCCGTCACCGACGACGGTGTCATACCTAGTCACCTCGGGCTCGGCCGCAATGACCCTCTGCAGACCGCCCGTGATAGCCTTGGTGGCCGCAGCAGCATCGTACTTGAGATCGCTAGGCTTCGTCGCCTGCCCGGCGTCCGCCGCCTCCTCCCGCGTGGCCTGGTTCTTGGCCTCCCACGTCTCCTTGAGGATGGGCGACGACCAGCCCGTGGCCTCGGTCGGGTAATCGAGCAGCTGTATCATGCTCGGGCCGCCAATGTCCGTGTTGACGACGTTGAGGAGCGAGATGCTGAAGCCCAGGCCGTTGAGGCTCGTCATGTACGTCCCGCTCAGGATTCTTACGGGCCGGATCCCGTAGCTGCCCTCCAGCTGCGCCGCGACCTCGGCCGTGATGCCCCCGAGCTCGAGCGCGCTCACGCCACCGAGGTTGTTGACCAACAGCACGACCTCGTTCGAGTTGACGTTCAAAAACGCCCTGTCCTTGTCGCTCTGATCCAGCAGCTGCGTGAGCATCTTGCCCACCAACCCTTCCAGATCCGCGCTCTCCCGGCCGGAACCCGGCTCGTTGTGGATTCCCATGCCCAGCTCCGCCTCACCGAGCTGCAGCGCGCCCTCCTCCTCGCCGCTGGGCACCGCGCGCCCGGGAACGTGAACGTGCTCCAGGCTCGCGCCGACGCTGACTAGGTTCTCGGCCGTCAGGCGCGCGACCTTTGCCACCTCGGCCAGCGGCCTGCCCTGCGCCGCGAGCGCGCCGGCAATCTTGTGCACGAGCACCGTGCCCGCGATGCCCCTCCGTCCGACCTTACCCGCCTTGGCCCGCCCAACGCCGACGTCGTCGCCGACGACAACCATCTCGACCTCGAGGCCGCTGGCGCGGGCCTTTTCGACAGCCATCCCAAAGTTGAGGACGTCGCCCGTGTAGTTCATGACGGTGACGAGAACGCCCGCGCTAGTGTCGACGCGCGAGGCGACGGCCGTCCGGACCTGCTCCGCGCTCGGGCTGGCGAAGATGGTGCCCGCCACGGCGGCGGAGAGGAGACCCTGGCCGACCATGGCTGCGAAGGAGGGCTCGTGGCCCGAGCCGCCGCCCGAGACGACGGAGACGGTCTTTTTGTTGGCGGCATCGGGTGTCGGTCTGCGGTAGATGATCTTATTGGGCTTGTCGAGGGCCAGGCTTGGGTTTGTGAGGGTTAGGCTGTGGAGGGCCTGGTTGACCAACTTGGTTGGGTCATTGATGAAGTGTTTGGCTGACATTTTGAAGGGGGTTTGCTTCGGATATGTTTTGCCTGGTGAAAGGGTGAGATGTGTTGTGGTGTGATGTCCAGATAAGATACTGCTTTCTTTAGCTTGAACAACGTCACCTCTTATAATGGTGCTTTTGAAGTTGGGAAGGAGGCAAGTAATCAAAGATTATCCTCGAAATTAGATATGAGGGGGACGTTAGTAGTTGATGGGAGATGAGGAGAGAGCGAGAGAACATCCTTCTCATTCACAAGGTAAACGGGGGAACAACCCGAGTCTACTATATGTAAGTCGGCCCCAAGGGACCGAGCAATTGGACGACCATGACGTCCCACCCAAACTTCACGTCTCTCCAATGACTTCCTTTAGGTCCTCAATTGGTCCTCCTTCTCCTCCTCCCAACAGCTTCCGCGCCGCGGGGTCGGGTGGTATGTACCTTATGCGGGGCCCGCGGGGGTGGGAACGTCACCTCATCCGGCAAGCGCAAGCGCCCGGGGTCTCGCCGATGTTCTTCTGCACCGTACGAATTGGGAGATTTTTACCTCCCGCAACGCTAAAAAGAAAATGAGGGGAGTAAAATTTGAACCGGTTCATGACAGCAACTGTTGCCGTGGGAAGCTTGCCTGAATTGGCTTTTCAATTTTCATACATTGCAAGCGCCTTTTCATCATCTTGTGGCTGACACGTCTATTGAGAGACAAAGTAATGACCGCTTGCGCAAGCTCTCGATACTGGAAATGAGGATGAGGGAAAGTCTAGGCGACGGAGCATCGGAGCACAAATCGGCATCATGAAAATAGAGTGTGTATATGTAAATGTATGTGTATGTAGGGTATATCGTAAACCCGAACTCTCTTCTGGATAGAGGTCTGTACACTTGTTGCCGCCCACATACCAATGCCAGTATATCATACCAGACTGCTATCAAAGCTGGTCTTTCCCCCCAAAAACGCCTCATCACATGCCGTTGCCATATTAAATGTTCGAACGAGAACCCCAGTGCTGAATAAATGCTGCCAAAGGAACGGTTATGCCCTTTCTCATTTCATGATGAAAAAGCACCCGGCCACGATGCTCAAAGTGATAGCCGTCGTAGCGAATCCGGCAGCAACCTTATCCTTGGTCTCGATCGGCGGCAACGTAGGAATCTTGGGCTGCGAGCTCATGCCGGCGTTGGCGTTGCCCACCGACGTGCCGCCCGTGTCGGCCGTCACCGGCGCCGTCTTGGTGTCCGCCTTCTTCACGAGCATGTACATGGCGGCGTCGAGCGCGTTCATCTGCGCGCCCACACCGACCAGGCCATCGAACTGGCCTTTGGGCACCCATTGAAATCCGCACGCCGTACCCGGTTGGCCCTTGTAGCCTGTAGCCGGCGAACCGTTGCAAGCGGCAATAGCGAGTTCGGCGCTGGGTCTGAGGAGACCCATAATCTTGTCAAACAGGGAGGGCACCACCTGCGCCGTTCCGGCCATCCACCTCGTGAAGTACCCCTTGAAACTCTGCTGGTCCTGGTCGCACAGCTTGAATGCCTCACAGGCCTGCTCGAACATGGCGGTCTGGTTGAAGAACAACGTCGTCGCCTCGGTCAGCACGCCCTCGGTTCGCGTTAACCACTTTTTGTCCTGGGTCAAGTTGTACATCGTCGCGGCACCGTGCAGGAAGATGCCCGCGTTGTACGACCACTGGATCGTGTCGATATCCTTGCAGTTCATCCCGTTGTCGACCGTGGCGCCATCGTAAATCTTGAACTCGGGCGTGATCAGGCCGACGCTCGTCTCCCAATCCCAAATCTTCTCCGCCCAGTCCGCGTACGTCTGGTTGCCGGTAAATCGTGCTAGTCGAGCTGCAATGTTGAAAAAGCATCCGTTCGAAATCGAGTTCTTATAGTTGAAACCGTTGTTGAACGTGAAGATCTGCCACCGTAACCCACCACCACACGTCGCCGTATCCCAGCGGCTAACATATTGATTGAAGGTAGCCTGAGCCAGCGCCAACCATTGAGGCTTGTCTGATGGAGGGTTCGGGAAGTTGTTCTCCGCCGCGCTCATTGCCGCCATAGCCCAGAATCCTTGGTCGTCATTTCCTTCCGTCCTCGTCTGGTTTCTCGGCATGAAGTCGGCGTCATCGCCTGCCTGATGAAGTAGCGCTTGTGTTGTTACTGCGTTGTATGAATCGTCTCCCGTCAGGCGCCAGTAATCCACCATTGTGCCGAACATCGCTCCAGCCTCCCACCCTGATGCTTTGTTAGAATATATCGGATATGGAAACCCCTCGGCAAAATTACTTACAGAAGTACGGATCTGGTAAGTTGCCTGGTGTGTCGCCAGTGTTGTTTCCTGTGTAGAACTTCAACAAGCCGAAGGCTATTGTGCTCGCACCATCCTTGATGGACTGGTCTTGGTCAAAGTTGATCTTGACAGCCGCGTCCGCGAGCTGGCCCAGCAGACATGCTGCGCCAGCAACCTTCAAGAACCCCCGCATGATTGACTGTGAGTTCCAAGTTGTTGTCGTCGTCTAAGTAAAGATTGTGATCCGTTATGGAATATCAGACCGAGGCCGCAGCTCCTTCGTGGATAACGTTTGTTGCCTTTCGTCTTGGCTCTTTCGATGCTACCGTGCCAGATAGCTAGTTGGTTCAGTTGGCTATAAATGGATAAAAAACAACATAAAAATAAATCACCAACAGAATTCGTTTACTCAAGATGTCTCCTGGACTGCGAAGGGAAGAATTAAACAAGAGAAGCCTGAAACAAGCGGATACGAAGAGAGCACTCGACCAGGAGTAAAGAATGGAATAGACTTGTGAACAAGTCTTCGCAACGGTCTCGCGTTGACGAAAAAGAAAGGAATGCTTCAGAGACAATAGTCAACGAAGCCGAGATGGAGCACAAGAAGGGTAAGGGTTGAGCGGGAGAAGAGAAAGAGACCAGAATGACGTGAAGGAGAGCAACAAGAGAGACAGACTGGAGGGAAAGGAGGGGACTTTCACCCCCCATGACTGAGTTTGGACGACTTCGTCGAACACTCAACGTCGTGACCGATTTTCTGCTGCGTCAACCCCCGTACACGACGTTTCCGAACCCCAGGCGCCCTTGTCATCGTGTCGCACCGCCATGAACTCTCCCACCCCTTTTTTTTTTTTTACTCAGTACGGATAGACAGCGACGATAAGAGACAAGGGACTGTAGAGTTGTGGGCAAGAAGCGAGGCGAGCGAGGCTGTGCGTTCGGGTACGGGGAGAGATGAAACCGTTGCGGTTCGAACTTGGCAGCCTCTCCGTCTCAAGATTGGCCACGGAACCCCCTTGCGACCACAGACGTGTAACCGGAAGCCAAAAGAGACGAGTAAACATTTTAGACTTGTGTTGCCAAGCCTCTGGAAGATCTGGATCTCTTTGGGTGGAACGGTTATTTGGTTTGCAGCTTTTGCGGCGGGTTGAGCAAAAAGGATTTCCTTGAGTTTGGGGTCTCCATGGCGAGGAGTTCGCGACACAGAATTCGTATTGAAGAAATGGGGAATAGATGGCCCATCACTCTAAACTTGGAAGTTCTGTGGGTAATGATCCGACCTTTTAGCAGCTGCAGGCTATTCTCTTGTACGAGAGGGAGCCCCGATACACTGGACGACGCATAGCTGCATGCAAACTGGACTTGCTGCAGTCGTGCAGACGGGAATCCGGTGTTGCTTGCTGCAGTCCTCTCTCTGTGTGCAATGTTGCAATTCCAAGGTTGAGATCCATTTTGACGTTCGGCAAAGTTGGCTGTCACGCATGCAAGCAACGTCCAGGATTATCTGAACCACACCCCCGAGGGAACCAGGCCCGTGCTTCACACCCACCCCCTCTCGCATCGTTCTCCCACTCATCGTAAAGGAACTGCTGCATGACTATTTTCGTTCTCGCCTGCCAAATACAATGTTGGGATGGTTCATGGCTTGTAGCTCTACCAAAAAAAAACCCCCCAAAAGATGTTCTGCGCCACAAATGCCGGGTTTCCCTTTCTCGCAATGCATTATCATTCAAGGTTCGTAAAGGGAGAAGAGACAAATATCTCAAATAGTGCCGCACCCCTCATCACGCTAGCTGGCCATCTCTACCTTTGATCGACCGAGGCGAGGTCAATCAAGACCCAAAACGACTGTTGAGCACATGGACCGCGGATCCCGAGGTACGAGATCGACCTTTTACTCCGAAAGACACATGGGACACTTGAATCAATCCTCACCTACGGGGTATCACTGTTTCCTCGTGGACAAGTATAACTTGTCCGTTTCGTGCATTAGCATCAAATGCCACATTGTGTCATGGAAGCAGGTATATACCAACATGCCGCTGGAGCTGTGACTCGGGGCCTCTAGCAAAAGAAAGCTCTACCCCATTGACACGCGGAAGCCGACAGCCGTCAACCGTCAACCGTCAACCGTTAGCCTAGAGTCGTAAAATGACGCCGCAGAGTCGTAGCAGCCACCGATCTGCAAGTCCTCCCGTTTCGGGAAACCGTTGGACCGGTCGTCTTACTTCTGTGGTTCCGGGACCTCGATGCACGGAACGGTTGTATAGCAACCGCATGTCAATTCACCGCCACATCTGGGTATGAAATCCAGCCCCTTTTAGCCTGTGATTTTCTTGAGCGATCGAGGGCATGTGAGCACTGAGCTGAATGGTCTAGAAATCTTCCCAAAGGTAAATGCCCAGTATTAACGCCATCAGCAAAATTTACAGGCTGAACCTAAACTTCTTGTCTCACGTACATGGATGACTACATCTTCGCAACCCTGATTAATCTCTTATTTGATAACTGAGAATTGACTACTAAAACTACAGAGGAAAGTTGTGAGAGGCATCTAGCCCGAAGCTCTGAGAGAAAAACACACCATAATAACGCATCGTGGCAGGACTTCCACCATTCATAATGGCTGTTCCAATTTCGTACAGACGATTAGTTTCTCCATGTACTCATAAGTCTCATAGAGGCTCTATGGCGTTATGGGCCGTGCTACAAAATGATTCCAACCACATGCTCGTCTGTTTCTCATGTTCATTTCATTCATACGCATTCATCATTCCCATTTTTCCCATTCCTCGAGTAGCTTCTTGCTCTCCTCTCGCGCCCATTGCGTCCTCTCTTGCTCTAGTTTTGCCATCCTCTTGTACGTCTCTGTAAACATCTTTTGCCGCTCAATTACCTTGGTCTCGAGATATTTTGGCTCGTTACGACGGCATGCTTTGTCGAAAACAGCCCTCATTCTGATAGAATACAGCTGACACGACGCCTCTTCTAAGCGCTGTGGCTTCACATAAAAGTTCCTCGCAATGACGTTTCCGTCTCTCAGTTGAGGCGCCACCACCTCGTCGAAACAGTCACCGCAGACGGTGAACTGGGGGAGGAATTGCATGACGTGCCAATTTTGATCATAGACTGGGTTGTCCTTTGAGCACTCTGCAAACACGGAAAGGTTTTCGATGTCTGTCACAAGCTTCGCGATGTTGGGCGCTTGCGTTGTTGCGAGAGCGAGATCTGAAGTCGTCTCAAGCGCATCGAAATACATCACGAAACGCTTTCGATCGGGATTAAAGTGCATCGAGCACACGCTCCTCGTAGGTTGTGCCGTGGGGTGGAGCGTGACGAAAAGGCCTATCAGGTTGGGAAGTAGTGCCTCGATGGTTTTGGCACATTCGTAACAGACGGTGAAGTCTGGCATCGTCATCTGCGTGTACGGATTCTTGATCGAGTACCAAACGCGGGTATTTCGACGGTCTCCCGAACAGGGCTGAATACTGCTAGTCGCCTTGCTGGTGACGTTGGCAACCTGGTAGAACAGGCGCAAGTCCGTCAAACGATTCTTCAACGTCAACAGCCACGCAATGTGATACCACCCAATAGAACCAAAATCGCAGGCAATTGGCTTGTCCATCGGCCGGAATAACATGGGCATAAAGTCATTGCGGAACTCGGTGTTGAGAAACACTCCGTTGTAGCAGTCTGGGCAGATGTTGAAGTTGTCGCACCTTGGCAGACTAAGCCAATCAGCCTTGCCTACAATACCCTTCTTCCGGGGGCAGTCGGGAAAGTCAGATACGCCGCCACGGTCTGCATCGTGCGAATACCGCCGATAGCTACCCCTGGGTCCGTCAACGACTGGTGCGCCCTTGGCCGGGTCAAATTTGGCTGGTGGCCACGCTTCCATTGGCGGAATTGTTTGACTTAGATTGGCCCTCCTCTCAGGCGAGCGTCTTTTTTCTGTTGGGCTCCGTGGTCCAGCAGGAGCAGGCATGGCAGGCATGACCGCTGGTACTATCACTGGATTGTTGAAGGTAGATGCCCGAGACCTTGAACGCGCTCTTGAAGGACGCGACCCGGGATCGCGGACACTGAGGCGGCTTACTCTAGGCAACAGGTCGTCATCAGGGTATGGAACAGACTTCTCCTTGACATCCCCATTATCCCTGGGTTCCCTTGTTACCGGGAATGTTTGTGAGGATCGAGGCGGAGGAGGAGGCGGGATGTCGTCCGCGAACGACTTTGTGGAAACTCGTGGAGATGGCATCAAAACTTCTGCCGGGGGAGGTCTCGATTTTGACCTTGCCGACTGAGATGGCTTAAGCTGGACAGGACTCAGCAAGATGTCCTTGTCTTCTTGTTCCACAATCGACTTTCTCCGCCGAATATTGGCTGTCCGTGGAGTCTGCGTGTAATCGCTACTGCTGGAGCCACTGTCATCTCTGCGTCGTGGAGTTTCGCGCTTGGAATTTGATGTCCTCTTCGAGCCACCATCTCGCTCACGCTCACGCTCACGCTCACGCTCACGGTCGCGGTCGCGGTCGCGGTCGCGGTCCAAGCAATCATACGGCGGCGAAGGAGCCTTCTTCTGTGGCCGTTCACCACGCGGTACCACCCGTTCTCGTTGGTAACGAGGAGACTCGTTCAACCTGTCGCCGGACGCAACTCTTGATTCCTTTGGAGGAGAGTCAATATTAGTGTTGGAACGACGCGTTGGCGGCGGGTTCGATGATGCGTTTTGCCGTGTGTAGTTGTCGTCGAACCTTCTGCTATCCTCGGCTAGATTCGAACGGCTTCTCTGGGGCCGCGGTGCACCATTCCGACCAGACTGCGAATAATCGTAGTACACTTTCTCGCGCCCACCTGTTGCATGCTTTATCACCTGTGGTGAGAGAAGAGGCTCCTTGGGCTGTCTCTTGTCGTCCTTTGGTGAGAAGTAATCGGTAGATTGTTGCTCCACACGAGTCGCGGATTTTGTTCGTTCATGTTTTCGAGGCCGAATCTCCTCGTCTTTAACATCAGTCTCAATGCGCGAAAGCTCTTGTCTGCTCTTTTTCTTTTCGAGATCTGGTCGCTTGTGTTGATTCAGATCCTCGACTGGAGGCGACCGGTATTTTCTGCCAGTGTTCGCTTCGTAGTTTGCTCCGTAGTCGCCCTTGATCTCAGGCTTAGCATGACGCGAGCGTTCGGCAGCGCGTGCTTTGGCGTCGTCTGACGAATCTTCATCTTCTGTCCCGCTCGTAGACTTTGGCACCAGGACGAATCGGCGTTCGGGATTGTGTTCGTGTACCTCCATTATGATGGGGTATTGATCGGCATCACCTCGCGATGGAGGCTCGGTGTCGCTCGTACGCGAGGCGGCGCTGCCGTGCTCTTTTTGGAGCGCTTCGGTCTCATCTTCGACTGTTGGCGGGGGCGGAAAGTGTTTGCGACGGGTGAGCCTCAATGGCGGGTCGAAGGACCTGGGTACTAGCGGATCCGGGTTGGAGGCCGGTCGGGTAGTATTGGAGATGCTGGAAACATGAGGAGGAACGGCCGGAGCATCCGTGCTAGGTCTGCGACTTGGGTAAGACATGATATACAGCAGAGAGGTAGGGAAAGATGGGCTTACTGCTTGGGAGTTTTGGCCCTAGAGGTTGTGAAGAAGCCCGTCTGTAGAAGATCTTCTATGTTGCGTGATTCGCTCATATTCGGAGAGTTGGGGTGCCAGATGGGAACGAAAACTCAGACAGATTATCGGGACTTTGAAGGCATCGTGTGTCTCTGCAGCTGACGAGGACGGGAGCGAAAGACCCCGGTCTCTCAGGCGGTTGTCGCAGCCTTGCGCAACGTTTCGTTTTTTCCGCTGAGGTGTGTTTTCTGGCCTTGGTCGCACTGAATATTGGTAATTGTGGTAGACGGTAATGTTGCTTGTCCAAGGCAAGATATGTACGGATCGAGATATAAGTAGCGGTATCGCGTCAGCGGAAGCGAAGGCAGACCTGGACAAGGACGTAAGAGTCGTGAAGCGTTCCGACTGGCCGGGCGGTGGGGGAGTTGTAGCTGTCGGTATTGAGATTGAAGGAAAGATAAGAGGTGCGGAAGATTGCTACCACGACGAATTCCCCCAAAAACGGCTGGGGCTGGAAAGACGGGCTAAATTCAAGAAGGCGTCTTGTTTGGTGTCAGGCGGGGAGGGGAAGGTGGGATGTGGGAAGCGTTGAAGATGCGGCGTAGGTGCAAGTCCTTATTTGAACATGGGCGACAGGGGGGTGTGGATGATGAGGAGGGGGGAGGAAAGGATACTGAGGGTGGGAAAGTGTTGTCGTTTTGGTGCCCCTCCATGATGACGGGGTGCGGCGCAGGTGTGCAGACTAGAGGTAATTTGTATCCCCACCCGACGGGCTGCTGTGGTATGGATACTGGCCTGCGAGTGTGGTGCTGTGGTGCTGGCTCCTGCTGTGCGCGCGTGTGTTTATCCCGGGCTGGGCTGGGCTCTCTTTCTTTCCCGCCCCGCCGTTCCATTCCAACTAAGGTACTCCGTACGGATACAGATACAAGATACATTGGATGTTACTCCGTACGAACCTAAGGTAGGAGAAGATACCAAGACACCTCAGCCGGAAAGCAGGCACGTAGGAAGGGCCTTCCTGGTCTTGTCATCTAGCCAGCCAGCGCAGTGCCCCAGCTGCCCCGGGCGTTCGATGGCTCTTTCCAGGATTGCCTGTTCGGTGCCCTCCGCCGTCGCCATTCAGGGCAGGAACACAGCTTCACAGTCAGTGCCCTGCGGTCACCGAGGTGACACCGTTCCCAAGACGCAACTCTCTGATGTTGGATTCAGAGTTTCGAGGGCACGGGAAAATCCTCCTCGCAGCTTATCACAACAAAACCTGCCGCTCTGGGCCCGACGACCGAACTATAGCCTCCCAGCCTTACATATTCCCCCCCGTCTTGTTCGGTCAACCGACTGGCTGTCTCTCTGTCTGTGGGAGACCACCAGTGCCAGTGCATTTCATTGCCGTTTTCCAACGTCCAACAACAAACAAACCTCGCCAGGTCTCCCTCTCCACCTGCAGCCATGCAGCCTACGTGTTATTCACCTACCTTACGCACGCCTCCTCTCTTCTGTTTACGAATGCTCTGTCACACTGAGTGTCTGTTCAGCAATACAGAAATACAACGAAAAGACACAAAGCATTACTCAATTCTTCGGAATGGATGGTGGCGATGACTCGATCCGAGATGCACCATTTCCACACTTTCTTTCGCCCTTGCTACTCGCCCTCCCCAACCTGCATAAGAATGATGGCAAGATGGCCATGCCCACGGCGCATCTTGCAGATGGAGCCCTTTAGCCCCCCTCCCAACGTCCAAGGTCAAAGCCTAAGAAACGTTCGAGCGTGCGGACGGCCCAAGGCCTGAGTGCATCGGCATCGACCAGTATCCACTTTCCACCCGGTTCTCACCTCCGGCCTACCTAGCTTGATACCTTCTTGCATATGCTGGGAACCTGTTTAGGGCAACTGACGCTGTCGATTCGACCGTCCACCTGCGATGAGGCCTGGCACGGTACCACGACAGCCTGCCGTCCCTGCCTGCATTTCAACCCTTTCCACGGTTGCACGGATTTGCCTTGACGGGGCCCGACCCTGATCTTTGCACACCTTTGAGGTTACGATGCCCGTCTACAGATAGGTACTCAAGATGAAGACAAATTGGTTGTGGTCGATCAAGAAAAATGACTAGGGCAAACTAAACATATGGTTACGAGGGTTCTCCAAACGAGACTCCAACGGTCCATCTGTCATTGGCCCAGAGCGACAGCAGCATGCGCCACGCGGCGTTGCCGTGTACTCTTTGTGAGGTCAGTTAACGGCCGACTAGTCGCCGTGAAGGTGAGGGGCGAGGCTTAGTCTACGTTGGATTCCATGCCTGGCACCACGGTCAATTCCCAAGGCTCGCCCCCTTCGGTCAACGAATGCCGACTGCCCGTTCTACGATGTGACGAAATTCAGACATCAAGCAACACTTCCCGTTCCCCCGGACGGCGTTGAGTTCGTATCTTGGTAATAAGACGGGCATCGACCCTATCCGCCCGTTGCCGTGTACTAGGTAGTTTCGCGGGAACAATAGTATGAAGTGAAACGCATTGCCCTCTATCTTTCGTTTCTGGCACTAATCTATGACAGAGAAAATGCAACATCCTAGGTCACCTTACGTATCTTTTTGCTGAAAAGTTAGCAGAGATGCTGTGGCCATGTCAGACGTCGTCCTACCTACCCACCCCCACACCTCCTCCAGGCTGCGAGACTCGCCTCTTCTCTCCCCCCTCCATCCCATAACGGGGTCATGCACACGGCTAGCTGCCGCAATTGTTGGATAGCAAAAGTCTGCGCTTTCTAGAATACCCAAAGTCTCCGACGTCTTAGAGCTGCAGCTATCTACGCCAGCTCGTCATTCAGACTACCATCGACACCCTTCAATTCCGATGATCTGCATTGAGAAAGAGCGGTGGGATTTCAGTGCAACGCTTCTCACGCCACAACAACGGTCTCCGTTCAACATGATCAAAAGCTCAAATCTTGGGCGACTTTGACATTGCCAATCACTTAAAGATCTCAAGCCAATTGTGCCGAAGCTAACTGCAGTGGCCCCTGGTTGCGGTCATCCAAGCTCTTCAGACACCGTGCATTTTGCATCGTCTAGCGTGGCCACAAGCCTATCTTTGGGGCCACGGCGGTCATCCCCTGACGTCTTTGAATAGCATCGAATTGGTACAGTTTCACCACGCCTTCCACTTGACTGAGAATAAGGAGGCATCCAGGCCCGACACGGACCGTGCTACTGCCCAAAGTTCCACAGACCTCTCCGCCTCCGGTATCTAACGTGCCTAACGCCTGTCGATTAACCGCTGACATTCGACTGCGACTTGGCCAGCTGTGGGGAAGCTGGCCGAATTCACAGCCAGCGGGATGTGTGCCGTTCCATTAAGCGGTTCTGTTCCGCAAGAGCAGCTTTGGCAAGCCTTTAACGCGTCACAGACTTTGGAAACTCAGGTCTGACTAGAGAGCTTGCTTGAGAGGACAGTCCAAGCTCCGGGCCGGACAGGCCAGCCGCGTATGACTGCTCCGGCCGGGGGAGCAATGCAGCTGCCGCACGGCCACAACAGAAATATCGATGGCTGGGCGAGCCTCATCCGGTCTCTGCGTAGGTGAAGCCGCGCAAGCCAAACCTGAGCGAGAAGAAGCCGATGCCGAGCAAGGCGACCAAAAGAATAGCCCCTCCCTGCAGAGGTTCAGAGATGACTCCTCTGACGACCAACAGGCCACTGATGGCGCTAAAGATGACAGGATTGATGAGCCAAGTGCTATACTCGGCAGCCTTCGCCCCCGGTACGCGGCCGTCTCTTCTACGGAGAAGTATGAGGCCAACGGCTGAGGAGAAGAAGATCATATACGCCGCCAAACCTCGACTATGTGTTAGTTGATAATTCTGTGCGATTGCTTTCCAAACGGAGAGGCTCACCAATAAAAGTAACGAGCCCATTGAAGCTTCCGACACCTACATATACGATTGACAAGGCACAGTTCAACATAAGGGGGAGCAGTGGCACGTTTCTCCTCCACCGACGATTCTGGGTCCAGGATAAGAAGCCCTTGATAGGTCCTCGGACCAGTCTCGGCGTAGACGAAAGATATTCGTCGACACACACAGCCTCGTCTTTTTCGTGGTAACAGTGCAGATTTGCCAGGATCGCAGGGAAATATCCCCTCTGACTGGCAACAACGACGAGCTTGGCGGTCGCAAAGACGTTGGAGTTCAAAGCACCCATTGCCGAAATGGACACTATCACGCAAAAGAGAAGCCCAGCCCAAGTTCCAAGGATCCTGTTGGCGAACTCCTATTCTCGAGTCAGCCTTACAAAACTTTTCCATCCGGCTCGCTTGTAATGCTTACCACTGCGACGGTGCTGCTTGTCCGCATGACGCTCATGGGTAGGCAGACATACAGAGCCGCATTCATCAGCATGAAGCCGATGATCACCACAATCATGGAGCCATTAATCACGAGGGGCAGATCTCTCCTTGGATTTTTCATATCTCCCAAGACAAAGCCAACCTGCCGGGTTATCAGTTCCCATCCACTGCCAAAGTGAGCGAGCAGTCAAACTCACCATTTCCCAGCCGGCATAACACCAGAGAGCTCCAAACGTTGCCGTTCCAAAATCACCGAGCCACTCCCAAAGACTGATTTCTCGCTGCTCAGGAGCCTGGCCAAACCATCCATACTCGGATGAGGGGACACCCTCTCCGTGACCGAAGGCCCAGACGCCGCAGCCAAGGACGATGATGATAGTCAGAGCCGTCATCTTTAAAAAGAGAAACAAGTTGGCCGCTTTTGCGCCCGCGGTCGCACCCAGGCAATTAACCAGTGTCATGGTCACGATGCAGCTCGCCGCCACCACCTTTGATACCCAAGGCGGCAGCGTCTCTTGGTCGGCCACAAAGGCCTCAGTCAGATAATCCGCGAAA
Organism: Colletotrichum paranaense; assembly: GCF_030867605.1. Classification (NCBI taxonomy): domain Eukaryota; kingdom Fungi; phylum Ascomycota; class Sordariomycetes; order Glomerellales; family Glomerellaceae; genus Colletotrichum; species Colletotrichum paranaense. Next base: position 2,131,102 of record NW_026848964.1, read on the forward strand.
ATTGTCGCAATCATTGAGTTCGCCGCGGGCTTGATGATGGTGCACCAGACCCAGGTGAACAAGAACCCGGCGAACTCGCCGTAGCAGGCCCGCAGGTATTCCTGGATGCCGCCATTATTGGGGATGCGTAACCCAAGTTCGATGAAGGAGGCGGCGCCCGTCCAGACGAGAAGACCACCAAAAAGCCAGGCCAAGAGGCCGTATCCTGGAGCAGTGACAAATTGGCTAATTTGCGAGGGTACGCTGAAGATCCCCGAGCCGATTTGTAGGCTGATAACGATTGCGAGGCCGTTGAAGAGGGTGAGCTTGCGTGACGCCGACGCCGCCGACGCTGCCGGGGAAGTATCGCGGGATCTTGCTGTTGCCGGGGGCCGTTGGAGGAACGGCGAGGTTTCGTCGGTGCGGAGGTCCGCCATTATCGGAGGAGCTGACTTTGAGATTGCTCAGCTTAGAGCCGAGGGGCGTTAAGTCTTACAAACGACCTTCGAAATCCATGCAAGGTGAGTGGTGGGATCCAAGAAGTGTTTGAGTTCACTCCTTTCTCAGTCTCGTAAACAGCGTTTTACGAATTCATGAGAAAAAACATATAAGGGGAGGTAAGTCGAGTCTAAAAGTAGACCAGCTCGGGTATAAAGTAATGGGTTCGGATGCCGACTGTGAGGAAAAGGGTTCGTTCGATTGCGACACTGGACGCGTAGCGTTTTACCTTATCTCTGGAGCAGTTGACAGGGATCTTTGCGCCCTGTCTGGGGTCTGATAGCATGATTCCGGATAGCCTTTGGCAATCTGCATCTAATCAGATCCGGCTGCTCTTCATCCTCATCACTGGTGGGAAAGATAGTGGACTATTTCCTGTTTCCTATGAGCTGTGCGCACAATGATTCTGAGAGGCTTCCAAAGGCTTGATTCGCGAGTTGTAACGTACCAACCTACAGGCAACTTCATACGAACTGAGAGACGGTGACCGTTGGCGCTTGACTACCGGTTGGAACAGGCTTAGACGAAGGGAGCTTGGGAGAAAGATTATGGTCAGTGATATCCTCTGTCAACTCAATAATAATAAATACCACATCAGCCCTGATGGTCTAGCGGTATGATTCTCCCTTAGGGTCTTCTGACATATCTGGGAGAGGTCCCAGGTTCGAATCCTGGTTAGGGCCCAATTCTTTTGCATTTTGGCCAAGATTGTCAGGATGGACTTGCTTGTGACTGATACTTCTGCTGAAACTTCTCTTTGGCGTTGCATGGGCTTGGTTGAGCGTGGGCGTCAGTAAAGAGGTATTTGCGGCCACCCGCTTGCACTTACACGGATATGTATGAACTCATCTACTAGATGTGTGCAGCCCACTCACTATGCATACAATACATCAAGGGAAAAGATGCAGCTGGCCAAGAATCGTATCCAGAAGCTTAGCAGCTGCAGCTATGTTTCTAAAACAGCTTTTGTATGTGTTTTTGGGACTATGTGCAGGAGAATATGGCCTGTCTACAGAGCATGACACTGTAGTTTGACAATATTCTCACTCCCACTTGGCATAGGCATCTTAGGTCAGTCAGTTCGTCTTGATATGTATATATTCTGGCCAAACATAACGTTGAATTGTCTGAGCTTTGGAGCATCAGACTTGTCAAAGAACGTCAACGAATCGAAACGTTGCCGAACACTGACAGACGCTCGAGAAACAGAGCTTTCGTTGCTAGAAATGGAGGCAAAGTGTTTGCGGTGTACTCAGCATCAACCCCCTGGTATGCACCAGAACTATTCTCAACTCTGAACGCCAAACCGAGACGCATTGAACTTAATCTCATATATGATGAGATTGAAATTGTTGGGTCAACTGGCATCGACGTAGGTTATAAAAGTTGGCCAAGTGCCCAGCGCACTCCAAGGATGCGGTAAAGCGGGCTTTACGATCTGGAGAGACCCGTTGACCCGAGTCCCGCCGCCCGTCCACACCGTCCTCCGGCATTCCATGGCGAAGGTGAAAGGTGGGGTATTTACTGTGCCAGAGCAATTTGGGAAAGCACTGTGCCTCCGGTGCCTCACGTGATTCAAGCCGGGCTTCGCTAACAGGTACCTGGGTACCTGGGTACCTAGGGTCTCCGCCGCCCACACCGATTTTTTTTCTCACATTGTCGTGTGAAATTGATCGCGAAGCCAAAGTGCAAACTTCAACCCCGTCACTAACCAGCAGCCACTGAAGCCCACCGTTGACCCAGGTAAGCTCAATTTTCTTTGCTCCCTGGTTCTCTACGAAAAAAATCCGAATTCTCCATTTTCAAGCAAGGCGTCCCGGCAAATTTCAATTCTTTTCTTGTCCTCCATTATCATCAACTAACCATTTGTGCTTTTCTCTTTTCACAGGTCAATCAACGATCAACACAATGGCTTCGAGACCTACCGTCACCATCATCGGCAAGGATGGCAAGTCCTCCGGCAACACTCACACCCTGCCGGCTGTCTTCCTGAGCCCTATCCGTCCCGATATCGTCCAGGAGGTTCACAAGGGTCTGGCCAAGAACAAGCGCCAGCCCTACTCCGTCAGCGAGAAGGCCGGTCACCAGACCTCTGCCGAGTCTTGGGGAACTGGTTAGTCGACACCTATCCGGAGCGAGAGCGTCACGAGGGGAGGATCTTCGAATTTTCAGCTGGAGTGGTGGAACCGAAAATTCGACAGGGAAGGAAAGGCAATCGGGACCTCGAGACAGACATCTAGGAAGGGGGGTTCGATACAACCTGCCACGAGGTGGATGTCCGAGGGCCCGAAGCGAAAACTTTCTCGACGAATTGGAGGATCCCCGACCGACTGAGAAGAGAGAGGACTTGACCGAAGACGTCACTCTGAGAGGGGAATAATTGTGCTGACAGAAACACCACAGGTCGCGCTGTTGCCCGTATCCCCCGTGTCTCCGGTGGTGGTACTCACCGTGCCGGTCAGGCCGCCTTCGGTAACATGTGCCGTTCCGGTCGCATGTTCGCCCCTACCAAGACCTGGCGCAAGTGGCACGTCAAGGTCTCCCAGGGTCAGAGGTGAGACTTTTTCCATCTCCAGATTCTTCACCACCCCCACTGCGGGGATCGTGAAGATCGAGCCAAAAGCGCGGCGTTTCTAACAGGCATAAACTACAGACGTTACGCTACCGTTTCCGCCATCGCCGCCTCCGGCGTTGCCCCCCTCCTCCAGGCCCGCGGTCACCAGGTCTCCAACGTCCCTGAGGTTCCCCTGGTCGTCGACTCTGCTCTCTTCGAGAACGCCGCTGTCGCCCGCACCTCCGCCGCCGTCTCTCTCCTGAAGACCGTCGGTGCCTCCGACGACGTCGAGAAGGTCAAGAAGTCCAAGAAGCTCCGCGCCGGTAAGGGTAAGCTTCGTGGCCGCCGTCACCGCCAGCGCCGCGGCCCCTTGGTCATCTACGACCCCGAGGTCGACGGCAAGGAGCTCGTCACCGCGTTCCGCAACGTCCCCGGTGTCGAGACCTCCCCCGTTACCGCCCTCAACCTCCTCCAGCTCGCCCCTGGTGGCCACCTCGGCCGCTTCGTCGTCTGGACCTCCGCTGCCTTCAAGTCCCTGGACACCATCTACGGCACCACCACCCAGCCCTCCGCCCTCAAGAAGGACTTCCTCCTTCCCTCCAACATCGTCTCCCAGAGCGACCTGACCCGTCTGATCAACAGCTCGGAAACCCAGTCCGCTCTCAACGAGCCCAAGGGTTACGCCGTCACCCGCCGCTCCGCGGTCCAGAAGAAGAACCCCCTCAAGAACAAGCAGGTCATGCTTCGCCTGAACCCCTACGCCTCGGTATTCGCCAAGGAGGCTGCCCAGAAGAAATAAACAATTTCTTACCTGGGACGGGTGTTCTGACGACGGTGGTGGAATGCAGGTTTCTGAAACGGACGGGGCTACATTTTAGCATGGTTTGTGCTTGAGGCGTAATGGCAACTAGGAAATGTTGACCTCAATTCATCAATGGACAAATGATTCCCTTGAATTCACACAACAAAAGTCTTGGTGTACTTTGGTCTGCCCCTGGACCGTGACGACTCTATTCCACGTGATTATGACCTTTTCTTGTTTTTGTATTTTCTCTCTATTACGTAGTGACTGAAAGGTAGCTACAAAAAGTTCTCTAAACTCTATGGTGCATATCGTATGTGAGCTATAACCCACGTCCTCTTACATGCCACAAGGATGGTTTGGTTCATCAGATTCGTTACACGTTCGTACTTGCAAAATGTATCCAAAGGGTCCTCAACATCCCATCAAACTACCCAAGTTGCCAAACCCCTCAAGCGCCTCCTCATCTTCACCCTGAAACATGAAAAAGTCCCCCAGTAAATCCTCCACCTCCTCCACCTTCTTGATCCTCCAGAACCTCTGAATCGCATCCGCCAGCCTCTGCGCGCACAAGTCCACATTCTCCTCCGTCTCAGCCGCGAAACACAACCGGAAGTAGGCCCACCCCCTCTCCGCCCGGATCGCCGGCGTAGCACTAAAGATGAGCCCGGGGCTCACGAGCACGCGGTACGGCTTCTTGGTCGCAAAGAACATGAGCGCCGTCGAAAGCCTCTCCCCGTCGAGCAGCGGGATCCGCTCACCGCCCGTCGCCATCCACAGCGGGTGCGTCTCGAGCCGCAGCTTGAGCCAGATGAACATGCCGCCGCGCGGCCACGCGAACTCGTAGAGCTGCGTCTTGCTCACGACGCCCCAGTCGGCGTCGTCGGCGCTGCGCGGGGTCGACTGCTTGAGCTGGATAGACCCTTCGTCGAGGATGGTGCACATGCGGTTCATGCGACGCTCGTAGACGCCGCGGAGGCCGGCGAGCCAGCGGACCCAGCCGTCCATCTTCCAGCCCTCAAAGGTCTGCTTCTGGCGCGAGGTGAGGGCGGCGAAGGCGGAGCGGGCGGCGGGGGGTTGGTCGCCCATGATGAGCTCTGCTACGGTGGATTGCACGAAGCCTGAGGGTTGCTGGGTGGTGACTTCGGTGATTCTGGAGAGACACGGTCATGTTAGTTTCGATGGTGTTTGAGTGACACGTTGAGGTTGGATAGATAGATGGTGCATACCTCAGCAAGCGCTCAATGATGGCCGGCTGCGCCGTGATCCAGCCCATGCGGCATCCCGGCGCGATGGTCTTGGAGAAAGTGTCGAGGCGAATGACCCTGCCGTCCGTGTCGATGCTGAGGAACGAAGGGGTCAAGGAATCCAGGAACTGGTAGCCGGAAGACTTGGTGGGCTTGTAAGTCGGAGGAGAGGGACAAACCTCCAGGCCGCGCGACTTGGCTTCCTCGACGACCGCGGAGGGGTACTGCAGGTACCAGTACGGGTCGTCTTCGACAATGATGATGTCGTACTTGCTGGCGATGGCGTAAATCTCCTTACGGCGTTCCACAGACAAGATACCGCTGGTCGGGTTGTGACCCATTCTAGAAGCATCCCATGCCACGTGTTAGCCATGTGTGCTGTCTCACCTCTCAGAGCAACGATCCTCCTCCAAAAAGGGACAAAGCGAGAGAGAACAGAACAAACTCACGTCACGGTGTAGATGAAATGCGGCCTCTTGCCATTCTTCTCATCCCACCCAGCCAAAACCTCCTCCAACCCGCCAGGTCCGTTGGCAATCATGCCGCCGTCGTCCATCTCGACCGGCACGACCTGGATGCCCCGCGGCAGCGCCTGCGACAGGACCTGGCTGTACACAAAGACCTCGCACAGCATACCAGGCCGCTCCGCAGCAGCGTCCTTCGCGGGGCTCCACGGGTTCGTGATGAGCTCCAGCGTCTTGGAGAAGCCGTCGGTCGCGCCGCAGCTGAGAATCACCTCGGGTCCGCCGAGGTACGGCACGTCCGGGTGCAGGTGGTCCCGCGTGAACTGGCGGATGAAGGACCGGAGGGGCGGGTATCCCTCTGCCGTGCCGTACTGCAGCGCCGTGGCGACGTCGATGCGGCGGAGCGGGTCGCGGTCGTCGTCGGTGCCGGGGACGGTGACGTGCCGGGAGGCCTTGACATCTTTTTCCTTGTCCCGGCCCGCGACGGCGGCGGCGGCGGTGCCCCGGATCGGGAGGGTGGTGGTGTTGCCGGTGGTGCCATCATCGGGGATCGGAGACGGTTCCCATCGTTCGGGCTTCGCGGCCTGTGCCTCAAGGGTGTCGAACGGGAACAGGCTCGAATGCGGCAGGCCTATAATCGGGGTTCCGAAAAAGTGTCAGCGATTCATGCTTTGTCCGGGGTACCAAGGTTTGGCCGAGATCGGGATTGCGAATATCATTGGAGCGTTGACGCGCGATCCCGCATGTATACGTGATGAGCACGCAACGCAAGGTGCACATTACGGCATATATTGCGGCATCCTTCCCGTCTCACTGCAAGACGGGTAGGACAGATCGCGACAGCCCAAATCTATCTCATTGATGCCGTGCAATCTTCAAGGTGAAGCAACAGAAGAGAGTGATAACGAAAAGGAAAAATTTGCTGTTGTGAGACTCAAGTAAAGAAAAGAGAAAACCCCAGGGGTGAAATTGTGGTTTTCGGGTTTCTCTTACTAACCTCCAGCTAGGTTCCCAATGCCAGGAATCTCAAAGTACTTGTAATACTCCTTCATCTTGCTGGGCTCACGCCTCTTCGTGACCTCGGAGAAGTGGTGCTCCAAGCTCAAGGGCGCCTTCTTGGACGAGCTGTCCATGGTGGCTGCCGACATGGTGATTGACGTTGGTATGGCGATACAATCGATGGTGACGGGGATGATGGTGATGCTGCTAGCTGTCGCGTGCCTCGGCGGAGATAAGGCCTATACGATACCGTGGACGAATTGCGCTGGACAACTCAATGTTGATAGTTGAGTTCTGTAATGTGAAGTGCGGTATACCAAAGTCTCAAGAGCCACCAACAAGACTATGAATCAAAAGCCAAGGAGGGGAAGATGCGAACGGACTTTGAAAGATAAGAAGTGTTGAGAAGTAGGTAGGCAAAAGATACCGAGAGAGAGCAAGCAACCGAATGAATGACAGTTCCGTGTCCGCCGTACCCCAGTCCACCACTACCCCCTCGGACGGCTCCTCAACCCCGGGATTACAAATCGTCATCCATCTTTCCAACGTGGAGTTTTGTGTGTGTGAGTGAGTGCCCCGATAAGGAAGCTCAAGAACTACTTGTTGATAAGGCCAAGCCAAGAGAGCGCCCCGACTCGCCCGGTGGCTCTCCGCGGTGAGTGAGTGGGTAGGGGGGTACGTATCCATAAGGTCCAGTAGTCCGTATTGGCGGGTGCGGACTTTCTAGACGGTGAACCACACAAAACGAGGAGAAGGAATGTGGCGGCCAAGCGAGTTCGGACTATCACCGATGCTTTGGTAAGTTGGCGTTTGGCGTCTGGGAGGCTTGGGACAAGGGTCTGGGCTAGCGAGCCGGGTCGACCCCGGCCTTTCACGCGCGGCAAACTACCATTTCTCCCGATCTCCCGAAACTCTACGTCTGAAAGTTCATGTTTCCCTCAACGTCGCGTGCATGTCACTGCAAAGTCAAAAAAAAATGCAAATTGAACTCCCATCAAAATCATAAGCCTGAACAAAGACAATCTGATTATCATGAAGCTGTATCTTGCTTCAACATCGAGAGCTCTAACCAGCTAATGTGTAGGAGAGCTTCGATGCTAGACGGCCGTACAAATACAACAAGGAATCGTCATCTCTAACCATCCATTTTTTTCCTGCTCTCCCTCCAAACAATCATGCATGGGCTTCATGACCTCCAGATCCCTCGATCCTCTTTCGCATCCCAAGAACGCCTTGCTAAAATCATACAACGGGCTAACCTCCTGAGACATACGCGTCCGCGTAATCCACAAGTCTCCCTGCTTTCTCTCCATCCTCTTTACAAGTCTTCTTACAAGTACGGCATCCACAGCGCATCGCATTGCGCCAAGTTCATGGGGTTGACTGCCTTGGCGACGAGGTCAATGACCGTCTGGTTGGCAGGCAAGTTGCCGACGGGGCTCTGTGCCAGGCTCACGGCCCGCTTGACCACTGAGTCGCTGTTCACTTGCACCGATTCGCGGAGCTGGTTCTCCGTCATTTGCACCGTCCGGTGGGAGCTCGTGAACCAGAAAATCATTTCATCGCGCACGAAGAGCGTAAGGGCGTGCTCCAGCTCGTACTCGGGCTCTGTGAGGCATCGTGCGATGGCCATAAGAGCACAGCTGAAGATGCCCTCTGTCGCCAGTGGGCCCATGAGCGTCTGGAGGTTGGGAGTCAGACGGAATGGCACCGGCTCCGGGTTGTGGAAGAAGGGCTTCGCAGCGCTCATGTACGCCATGAGCTCCGAGCCCCAGATATTTCCAGATCCACGAGCAATGTTGATCTTCTGCGGGTAACGGTTGTGCATGTACAGAATGTACGTCATAAAAGTGAGTGACGCAAGCTGGTATGAGAACTGTCTGCGGAACAGCCAGAACTCGGTAAAGTCGGGGAAGGCCTTCTGGAAGTAGTCCAGGGCCAAGTTTTGTGGCACCCACTTCTCTTGGATGGCATGGAACACCTCCAGACGGGCGGTTGCGCTTTGCTCAGCATGCTTCTGTGAAAAATTGTTAGGTTTTGTCATTCGCTCTCTGATGGGACTACTTACCGAATTCTTCGTGTCAAGTACGCCGCGTAGCTTCTCCATGGTAAATAACACAGGATCGTCCTTGGACATGCCGTGGCGTCTGCAGTGGTCCTCATATACGCTCTGGAGGGTGATGTATGAGGTGTCTTCCTGCACAATGCGGATGTGAGGTGCAAGAGGAACCATCAATGGCAGAGTGAACTGAAGGTCTCGGCGGCGACTCTCCTTTCTTCTACCCAACGTCTGGTTGAGCTGTCTGAAGAGCTGCAGGATACGCTCCTCGCGACGGCAGTGTCTCGCAGCTGGGTGTTGAACAGCCCACGAGTGAATGCTTCCATCGTGACCGCGCATCTGGAGACGACGGTATGAGGCACTGATCGACCGCACCAGATCGACATTGGGCAAGAAGCGCTCAATGCGGATAAAGTCTTGGTTCTTATCCTTGTGCTGCAGGTACTGGCCAGGGATCTCGACATCATCGAACCTCTGGTAACGGAATTCGGAGAGGTGCGGCGAGAATGCCTCCAGCGAGACGCGGGTCGTTCTGCGATCAAGCTTCTCCTCAAACTTGTTGCGCCAACGGCGGAGCTTATGAATGTACTCGTACATGGTCGGTTTGACAGTAACAAAATCGGCCTCGAACGACTTCTTGATGTGAGCTGGAAGAATCGTCTCGGCGAAGCGTGTGATGTTGGTCTCCGTGGCAGAGGGAAGCTTGACGTCCTTGGCGAACGATGAAGGCATGCGGCTGACGTACGCTAGCGCGTCATTAAGCAGAGCAACGATGAGACGGTACGCATCCTCATCGGGCGGACACTTGAAGTGCTTCTGAATCTGGTCCACCATGGTCTCCATAGACAGGGCGAGAAGGGGGAAGGCGGTCTTCAGAGCGCTCATAATCTCCTCGGTGAGTTCCCATGGCGGCTTCTTCTGACCGGCGGTTGACTGGTCTCCGCCAGCAGCTGCGCCATTGGCCTGAGCAGCCGGAGTGCCGTTGGCGTCGTTGCCTTCGGTCTTAACGGAGGCATTCGCGTCGCCGCCGCTAGCAGTACCAGGCCTCGAACCAGAAGCATCCGGCTTGGGAACGCCGTCTTGCTTGGGTTGTTGAGGCGAGGCGCTGGGCTTGCCATTGGACACCGTCGATTGGGCACGCTGGCGGGCCTTCTCCTTGGCTTCCTGGTTCTTCTTGATGACAAGCATGTCTTCTCTGTTGGTTCGCAGTTGGAAGTAAAGCGCTTGAGGGTACGACCTGGCAATCTTGCTTAGGATCTGGTGGACCCTAGGTGCTTCCTTGTGGCCAAGACCAGTGAGCAACTGAGGAATGTAGGTGATCCAGTACCAGACAGGAGTCTCGCCCTTGAAGTCGTCGAAACCAGCTGCTATAGAGCCGTTGGCATCGTCTAGACTGAGCAGCCACAAGATGCGAGCAATGAGCTTGCGTGATTTGGCGTTCTTGTAACTTCCGGCGGCTTGCAGGTACGACGTAAGTGCCTGACGGGCTGAGTTGATATCAGTCGGATCCTCCTTGTACTTGCGCTCGTTAAAATAACCCCATTCGGCCCAAGCCTTGGCAGCGGTAATATCGAAGTACAGGGCTGTGCCGTATGCCGAATCGGCCTCTTCCTTCTGCTTGAGTTTCTCGAGGAACATGCCCTTCAGTGTGTAGAATTCGGCTTTCTGGGGCGGGTTGAAGTAGTTCAGATTCGTGTTGTTAATAACGTCCAATCCGCTTGTAAGCTCATCGGGATTCTCATAATGGCACTTAGCCTGCTCTCGTAGCTTGAGGAAGGCTTCTTGGATCTCGATATTCGGAAGTGTGTAGATCCTGCTCAGCTGTGTGATGCAAACCTCCGGCAGGCTGTGCTTGCGAGCGACGTGTGCGAAGCGGTTGATAATCCAGGCAGTCTCATGATATCCACGGTAGGCAAACGAGGCACCACTGGCGTTTTGCCCGCCTCCTTGAGGGAGCAGCTGGAGGTACGTCTGGTTGATGAGGCCAAAGATATGCTGGCGCCAGGTTACTAGGTCTTGCCAGGCAGTGATGTCGTCCCAGACGTTGGGCAGACGATCGCGCCATGCACCAAGCAGGAGCTTGAGTTCTCCACTCTTAACATCCAAGTTGGACTGATTGGTGCTAGCCAAGCTGTTGCAGATCACGCTGGCGTCGTGCAGTTCGACCAACTGCTGGAAGTTCTGAAGCAAAGGAATGTGTGCCTTGGTGAGCTGCTTCGGCAGCTGATGCCACTTCCGGATAGAAAGTTGAATGGCTTCGTCGCACGACTTGGCAAAGTCTTGGGGCGTCTCTTGCTTGTTGTAGAACTTGAGAAGGGACATGAAGGCCTGGAAGAAGGCACGTCGAGGCGTCGGAGCGTCCATAACGCCCTTGATAAGGTTGTCGAGCGCCTCACGATGCTCCTGTGTCTGCCACATCTCAGTATTGTTCCTCCAAGCGCACTCTAGAAGCAAGTCCTGGAAGTTCTCGTGCTTGGCGAAATCTTGGAGAATCTCCCATTGCTGCAGCTTCTGCGCACACAAGACCCAGTGATCTTCCCACAGAACATATTCTCCTTGAGAGAAGGGGATGACACCCGTTCGAGCCTTGATCTGAGCGGCCTCGTACATCTTCTGGGCCTTGTCCCACATTCCGTTTTGCTCATAGGACAACGCGGCATTTGTCTCCACAAACTGGCACCGCCTACGCCACGTGCCGTAGAACAGGTCGTCTTCTTGTAGAGAAGCATACAGCTCGACAAGTGCATCAAGGTTGCTCTCACGAACAGTTGCGGATTCGATCTCTGGCTTGATGGCCGCATTCTCAAGCTGAACGAGCGCGGTATACCACGCATCGTACGTCTTGGCCTCGTACTTGAGAACATGCGGCGGAATCTTGCAATCAGGCCAAGCCTTGGCCGCACCCTCCAGAAGGGACTGTACCACGTTCGGCCGCTTGTCGATCTGGCGACTGTGGTAGTCCTTAGTGAGGAGAGCTACCATGCCACGCTCGAGATCGGTGCGTTCTTCCTTCATCGTCGCAGACCAGTAGATAGGGAACAAAGCGATCCAAAGCTGATGAGCGAGGGTGTTGTCGACGTGCTGAAGCTGAACAAGAGGCTCGATAAGGTCTCGAACCTTGACCTCGCCAAGCTCGCTCATAAAACGTCGGTGAGCAGTTACTAAGTTGTCAAGCTTGTCATCCGCCATACTGGTGGGCTCTCTGTTGTCCTTGGCATGAATTGAGAAGAGCTGGGTGAGCGGCATTGTCTTGAAGTCTTCCTGATGCAGCTGAATAGGGCTGTTCAGCTCAACCGCACCAAGGAGAAGATGCGATGCTTGTGCCAACCAATAGCTGTCGGCCAGAGTATCCCAGTTCTGAGAGGTCAGAACATAGGCAAGACGTGCGCTGGCAGTCTTTGAAAGACTCTTGTCGAATATAGCCATAAATCGGTTGCGCATGTCTACATCTTGAGCGCGTGTGCCGATTAGGAAAGCATGCTCCATGCGGACAGTCAACTCGGTACGGGTAATCTTGGGATCCTCGTAGATGCGAATGACCAACTCAAGGAACTTCGTCAACATGGTCGAGTCCTGACGATGCTCAAAGGACAACATCTTGTGGAGGACTGCAGTCTTTTCCTTGAGCGTAGGCCAGGTGCCTTCAGAACGGAACACCCAGCCTTCCACCATGTTGAGGATCTCCTCACACAGAGGGATGTGCATAGATTTCTCTACCAGCGTCGCGAGAACACTGAGGAAAGGTCGTCGGTTGTCACCCAGAACTTCCATTCGCAGTGCAACGACCTGGATAGCCTTGGTCATGAGGGCAGTCGAAACCTCAAGATCGTACGTAGACATTTCTCCCGTTGGAGTGTTTGCATCCTGGGTCCGAGGCTGCCCAGCCTGATGATTGGCAACGGCTGTGTAATGCTGAACATGTTCACGTGCCAACTTGCTCTGCAGAGCCTTCATGAGAACTGGGATGTGTTGGTCAATGACGGAGGGCTTGCGGTTACCCAAGGACCACAGAATGTTGACTCCAGATCCATAGTGACCTGCCGCCATAGCCTCGCCCGCAATTGATGACAAAGAGTTGATAATCTCAGAGTTTTGTGACTCCGTCTCACCCTCAGCGTCGGCGTCCTCCATCGGCACGTCCTCAGGAACAGCATCGAGCACCCTCTGGATGATTGACTTGAGGTCGCGGTCATCATCGTACTTCTTGTCCGCAAGGTGCAAGCAATCCTGCAACTCAGGATTCTCGCTCTTAAGAACCTTGTCGAGAACTTTCTGGACCGATGGCATGTTCTTGGCAATCCATTCATCTGGCTTGGAGTTCAAGATGATGCGAACAACCTGAAGAGTGTTGATGATGTTTGTGATGAACTTCTCATCAAACTTCTCGTCAGAAGGATCCGCTGCGAGGAAATTCTGCGTCTTATCGCTGGCCAACACAACATCGGTGACATTGGGGTAGAGGTCGATATCCAGATCGCCCCAGTACTGGGGCTGAACTAGGTTGTAAAACAGGCTCATAGCCTTCTTGCACAACTCGGTAGACGTAGGTGGCATGGCGGGGCCGTTTAAAGAAGCATTGTCTCTTGCCTTGGTGGACGGCAATTGATACCGCTCGTTCAGCTGAGCAATGAATTCGACCAGATACTTGATCATTTTCTGGCGCGCCACAGCCGCAATTTGATAGTCGTTACCGCCCAGACTTTGTCTGACAGTAGGAGGTGACGACATAGGCTGGTCCCCATTGTCCAACTTTCGCTTCTTAGACGTCGGTGACTCGGATATGGAACGCGACACTGCGTCTCCCTTGCCCTCAACACGACGTTGCTCCCAGAGCCAGATGAGCCACATCATGTTGAGAGCGAGCTTCTTCGACTCGTTCGAAGGGTTAGGTGGTGCAGCAACTTTCCTCAGAGACGAGATTATGAGCATAGCGTACTTATCTCTCGACTCATAAAACAAGTCAGGATGCCTGACCAAGAAGTGGAAGATGCTAGTCATTTGCTGCACATTCTGACCTTCATCGGCAAGAATCTTTCTAGGGGCCAGCGCCCAGCCCGCATTACGATCATGAGCCTGTGTTCCCAGTCGCTTGGGCAGAACGGGAGCAATTAGCTCTAGAGCCTGTGTTACCAAGGCTCGTCCCTCATTCTGGTTTGCTCTCAGGAGTGAGAGGTACACCTGCGTGACAATCTTCACCGGCGTCTCATATAGCGCGATGAAGTAGGCGATGACAACGTAGGCGGCGTGCTTGTTGATGACATCGTCCAGTCGGATCAAGGTCCAGCAACTCTTAATGATGTCCTTCCTAGCCTCCTGGAAAATGGTGGAGTGGTACTTGACCAACATCGCTGACAGCTGGAGAACCTCAAACTTGGTGTGGTCGATGCCTGGCTGCAAGAGATCGTCGTTGTCATGTTGGCTGGCATCTTGGTGCAACTTCCATATCTTCGCATTAACAGCATCGATGATGGTCTTGTCCATAAATCGACCCTTTGTCTGCGGCGGCAGGCTCCAGTTGCGCTGCACGTCCATGGCGACGATCGGGTTGACAATGTAGTGCAGCAAGAAACACTTCATTTTCTGAGTGATGTTCTTCTGAGGGTAGGCGTCAAGGCATCTGAGAACCGTCGTTTTCCAGAACTCTGGCGAATCGCTACTAACGATGTTTTTGTAAATGTAGGCGATCAGAGGCTGCGAGGCACGAAGGTCATCAGTCGTGACTGAATCTACCAGGCTGAAGAGTGACTCGAGGTCTTTGGGGTTGCGTTCCAACGACTTGATGAAGATTGACATCAGCTGGTCTGACGCCTGGCAGGCCGGAAGTCTCAAGTTAGGTGCGAGAGTATGTGCCCGCATTTGCTTCTCCAGCTCTTTGCCAACTTGCTTCAACCAGGTCAAGTGCTCCTTCTTCTCTAGCCAAGTGTCTGTTCCAGGTGACAGGGTGAGAGAATAGAGAATGTGAACGGCATTGACGACGGTGACGAGCTTGCTGTCCTTATTTTGCGAAAGCGCGTTGTTGCAGAAGTCAATTAGGGCTTGAACGTTGGAAGACACCGTTTCTCTGAGGGGGCCGCTCTCCGGGTTACGGATCACTTGTGAGATGAAGCGTCCGTACTTGATATCTTCAAGCTTAGGCAGAATGAAGTTCCAAACCTCGTTGGGGTATCGGTTGATGAACTTGTACAACGGTGCTCGGAAGGGACTTTCGTGGGTTCGGCGCAGCTTCTCCTCTAGCTCCAATGCCAGGTCAATGAGACGTTGCTTGAAGCCCTCTGCCTGTGGCGGCAAGAGGTGGAAGATGTTGAAGACTGCAGCGATGACCTTCATGGGGCCATTCTGCTCAAAGAAGGTGAAGGAGAGCTGTTGCAGAGTGCTGGGCTCTGCAAGCACCTTGACGTGATCGAGCAGGCGAGCTCCAATCTCGACCTTGAAGTACGTAGTAAGCAGCTTCAAGAGTCGGCCAAGGTTGTCCAAACCATGAGTTGAGAGCTTCTTGGGGTCTTGGAGACTGGCAAGAACCGGTCTCAAACCACCTTGGAGCAAATCCTTCGGAAGCTTCTGATGGGCCTCCAGGGTATTCTTCAGGGCACTGTTGGCCGCGTCGATTGTGGCCTTTGAGTCTGAGTAAAGACACTTGAAGAAAACCGAGACGATCTTGGAACGTGTAGGGTGGCTGCCTTGCTTGAGCGGCGCGAACTCTTCGAAACTGGTGGCGGTGCTGAGGATATTGATACAGGCAACCCTGAGATTGACAATGTATTCGTGCGTCCTAAATTCTCCAGGCTTATTCGCCAGAGACTCATCGCTCGCATCAGCCAAAGCCAAAGACTCCATGAGTAATCTGGTCAAGTTGTCGTCGAAGGTAACCCATTCCTTCCGCAAAGTCATGTGGTAAGTCATCGCATCAATGTAGCCTATCTGGATGGGGAACGGCAGGGCACGAAGGGGCTTCGAGTAGATTGGCTGAAGGAATCGCTCCTTGTAGGGTTCAATCAGCTCCCACACGGCACAGCCAGCAGCCTTAGCGATAAGTTCGAGGGATCGCTTCGCAGTCTCGCGAACATGGCGATTCATATGCGCCAACTCCGTATTGAACTGCATGCAAATTTGAGCGAGGCGGGACCTCTGTTGCGGCGGCTGACCAGGGTTTTGCTGCGGCATGGCATCCTCCTTCTTGATGTTCTTCGTGATTTTGTGCAGCAACGTCTCCAAGGTGACCTGAGCAGATCTTCTAGTCTTCTCAGGAAGATCTTGGGGCATGTCCTTGATGACGTACATTAGAGAGCGAATGAATTCGATCTGCTTGCTCGCAACCCATTGGTCACCTAGGTCAAGCTCATTGAGAAGGAAATTAATGCCGAGCGAGCCACCAGTCTTGGTGAACCACTCTTCTTCGTAGCAGCCATGGCAGAATGTGGTGCTCAAGTTATTAAAGAGAGGCAGCCTAGCAACACTCTGCTCGTTGCCCAAGATTGTGGTGGCAGAGTCGTACACCTCCCGGATCGCGCGCTGCGCAGACTCTCGCACTTCTGGGTGATCCGACGCCAACGACTCCACAATAGCATCAGAGAGCACCCGGGTATCGATAAAGAGTGGGCCTTCTCCAGCGTTGGGATCGAATGGACTGTACGTTCGCTTGACGTCGACCAAAGCTCGGCCGACCTCAATGATTGTGAAGTGTTTGCAGAGATTCATGAGGAATGCCTGCGCTTCTTCCTTGAAATCAGGCAAAGACTCGGCAAACATGACAGCCTTCAGCAAACGCTTGAGAAGGTCGTCTTGCTCGTCCTTTTTAGGGATAGATCGTTCTCTGTCATGTGTCGTGAAAACAGAGAAGTCAAAGTCGATTCTTCTGGCGGCTAGATCTTGAGCTTGGAGGCGCAGAAGTCTAGGCATGTCGTCGGGCAAATTCTCGAAGCCGATCCGCATCTTCAGCTGAGACTTGATGAAGTGGAATGACTGCTTCTTGTAGTAACCATCATACTGCCGCGCCTGGTTGCCCTTGCCCGCCTTTGGCTGCTCCATCAATTTCCTGATGGCGAAATCAACGCCAGTCTCCGCAGGGAAAGCCCTATCCTTCTTGGAGCCGATTAGGCGAAGATCAAAGCTTGTCGGGTCATCGGCGTAGTCCTTGTAGTTCAGGGGTTGCGCGTCAGTCATGAACTTTCGGTTCCGACCTCCAAGCTTTCCTAGAATGCGCATCGTGGTGTGAGCGTGAAAGTGGCTGTAGGGATGTGGTTTGAGATGGTCGAATAGTGCCGTCATCAACTCATCAATAACCGGGGCCATGATGGGATCCAGGTAGTCCGCAGTGAGGTTATCGACACAGAGCTCCAGCGTCCGCAATCCTTGGCCTACCAGGTCGGTATTGGCGCGCAACGCGACGACTAAGGGTCGCATCAGGAAGCTGAGATGAGGCAATAAGTTACTCAGACGTGCCGGCACCGTCAAGCACAGCTCCACGTAAAGGTCACGCTCGGCAGGTTTTCTTGCTGCCATGAGCAGGTTGTTGAGCACATCCAGCAACATTTCAAGTAATGGCAGAATCTGCTTATAGAGATGCTCAAACTTGCCGCCACCAATGCTTCGGAACAACGATCTCAGAAGTAGGAAGTAGTTCATGGGCTCCTCAGCCTTTGTCGACAATTCAATGGACTTGGTAACAATGTCCACGACGTGAGGAAGCAGGACCTGTTCGTTTTGGTTGGCGAAGAGCGTGACTGCCATGAAGGCCAGTTTGAACAGTCTCAACAGAATTGACGACTTCTTGACGTCCGCTGAGCCAACTTGGTCGATTCTCTCCATCAAGAAGCGCAGCAACATGCCGCAAAAGCTTGGCGAGGTGGCTTCGCTCGCGAGGAAGAATTGAGGGATGTGGAGCAGTCCCGTGTGCTCAAAGATCATGTCGTAGAGATGGGGGATCTCTTGCTGGAAAACTTCATGGAACGTCGCCGGGTCAATGCAGTGGAACACAGTCGCAAAGGTCTCCAGGAGTTCCTTCTCCTCCTTACTGCTAGATACCATGTAGAAGTTGGCCATGTACTCTACGGGCGACATGTACTGGGACTCAGTTGCCGGCTTCTCAATTTCGTAGTAGCGGAAAACGTAGGCGCCCTCTCTGAACAGCTTCACGATGACGTTGACCTCCTCTGCTGTGAAACCATAGGCAACATCCTGCCAGTGTTGGGGGGCATTCTGTACGTCGATCACGTTGTTGACATTGCAGGTTCTGAGCTGATAGAAAGTGTTCTTCAGCCCGTTCATCAGGTTCTTAAACAGGAATTTGTTGTCAACAACGGGATCTGCGCCTCTGTCTCTTGGATTTGACGTCTTGATCGGCATAGCAGTGAAGATGTCGGTCTCATCCCAGTCAGGCGGGTGGTCCTTGTCCGCAAGGTAGCTATCTTGGGTTCCGTCAGCGGCTTGCTGGGCGTAGAGTTTCGAGAGCTTCACTGCGTTGGGATATTGTCTATTCATTGCCACGAACTTGTCGCCAATAGCGTTCAGGATCATGATCAGATAGTGCCGCGCGTCGACCTTGTTAGGCATCTTGGCGATGCACTCTGCCATGTTGAGGAGGAGTTTCGCACTCATGGTCTGGAAACTCGTGCCTGGGAAGTTGTCCTGGAGATTCTTGGTGTAAACCTCGACCGTCTTGCGAATTTGCTCAGGTGTGAGACTATCCCTGACGTGATGGATGAGATCGGCGAGCATACTATACGCCAACGGTCTCATAGTCTCGTACACCGTAAGGCCATCGCCGATCAGCGTCTTCTCGTCCAGGAGCTCGTCAATCTTTGGCAAGAAGATCTTGCGGAAGTTGAAGTTGATGATATGCCTAATAGCAACAAGCAGCTCCTTGCGCGCACTCGACTTTTCCCTGGGACAGTCCTGCAAGAGTCGAACCACAATCTCAGGAAGTGTCGGTAAGAAATCCGTCAATTGCTGAGAGTATTGACGCAAGAGGTAAGCCAAAAAGCTCATCGTCTTGACCTGGGCTGTGATGAACTCGCCGAAAGCAGCCCGGTTCTTAATCAACGGGCTGACTCCCGTAAAGATCTGTCCCCTGGCCTTGGCATCGGCATGGGCCTGCTTCTGCGCGCTCGCCTGTAGGCAAAGGAACCCCTTGATGAGAGGGACGAAAGCTTTGACGTTGGATGCGACGGTATTTCGATAGACCTGGAAGACGGAAACTACAATGATAGGGCATTCCGAGAGGACTTTGAAAGACTGCATGCCCTTTAGCAGTAGCCGATTCTGCTGTTGGGGATCCGGGCCGAGATCTGTGACCGACGCTACAGGGGAGCCCGGTCTAGGCGACTGGAAGTTCGTCTGGGAGCTCCCCGGCGTTGATGGTGCGCCAGAGTTTGATGCCGTCGAGAGTGACGTGTTGTCCAGTTGTTCCCGCACGACCTTTTCCATCTGTTCGAAGAGCTCCTGGATTAGGTTGAGGAACGCCTGCACCTTGCCCTGCAGGACTTTGTGTTGGTGACGCATGACATCTGAGATGATCTTGACGCATAGTGTCGCATTCTCTTCGTTATCCGTACGGACCAGCTGCATCAGCAGATCGACGACCTCTTCCGCGTACGGTTCGAAGGGTTCGGTCGGGGATGGTGTCGCTGGCAAACGGTTGAGAACCTCGAGGATACACGTTCGCAGTTTCTGGCATCCATTATCAGCAGGCGCATTCATCTAAATCGATGCGGGAATGCCTCACCTGCTCCGGGGAGTTGCTCTGGAAGATGCATGGTCCTCTCAGGATTGTGAGGAAGATCGGTACCATTCGCTTCAGGAAAGGGGGGTATATGGTTCCATTGGTGTAGTGATCTAAGCTGTCGCGTAAGGTAGTCGCCGCCTCTAACCTGACTCTCGAGTCTGTGCCACACACATATCAGCAAGATCCTGACGAAAGGTGATGCGCCTCCACCACGGCGGGGTTCCAGGTTCGAGGGATTGATCGCATCGCATTTGCACGAGGGGTTCGTTCCATACCCGTGTCCGGACTGCTAAGTCGCTTGACGACATCGTCAATTGTGGTGCCCGACATGGCGGCGTCAATGGCCCTCGGGGGACGCGTGATTCGTTCCCATGCGTGGGAGGGGAGGGAATCGTGGATGACTTCGTGTCGCAGCGAGGCTGATGGATCGAGGTTGCGGACGAGAGCACGCGTTGGAGTTGGAGGGGTATCTCTTTAATCGATGGAAAAGGGAAAAAAGGGCCGCTGCAGGTGTAAAATGTGAATAGAAAGACCAAAAGGTAATTTTACAATTACGGGTTGTCTTCGCGTGTGCCTTGGTAATCGGGGTGCCCCAGTCGTTCCCAATCGCTCAAGGTCGCGCGGCTTGATTAAATGGATTTGATGGCCCAGGCTTGACGTGAGCTCTCAAATTTCCAAAGGCAGTCGCGAAGCTGGGGGAACCAGCCGCCAAATCATTTGGCGCTAGGCATCTGAAGAATATTGATCCGTGGCTCAGACTCCATACAAAGATCCACCCGGAGCGCTCGCCGGGCCGCTTCTGGGGGCAGGGGTGTTTGCCTAGAGCGCCTTATCTTGTCTGGGGAGCGATAAGAGCTCCGGCCGCCGGTGAATCGCGGTCCGGAGGCGGGCCGGGATTCCACCTCATTCTTCGGTCACCTTTGTTCAACTTTACATCGTTGTTTGCCTACCTCAGTTTTCTTTCACGCTTACCAAAAGCTTCTTTCGCAGATACGTCATCCTTTCAGGTTTGTGTAAAGCCCACAAAGAGAGGCGCATACAACGGTTTTACCTGTTGGCATTTCTTGAAGGTTATCAATCCATCTTGACCAGGCAGACGATTATTCAAAGTTTGAATAGAGAGATATGAGTGAGTCACAGGTCATATCTGAGACCCAAGAGTAGTATATAGAAGCTAGACTCTCCCGCATTGGATTCTATCCGAAAGCTATCCATTTTCAACACGACGACTCGTTTGGCCAACTTCAAAACTTCACAAAGTCATTCCAACAACAACACACAACTCCTATCAGACACCAATACAACACATTCAAAATGAGTGGACCACACACAGCCTTCTTCTATGGTAGGTCCGGGAGCTTTGGTTTTTTGATTCTTGATTGTCACGAGCTAACATTATCGACAGGCACTCTGGTCAGTTCTTCATCATCACCACCCTCCTCAAACTTCAAAGGAGCTCTCGATTCACTAACACTTGGCCCCTAGATGGAGCCCAAGGTCTTCTTCACAGTCGTACAAGGCAACGGCAATCCGCCCCAGGCAATCAAGGACCTCTACACATTCACCCCCGCCCTCCTGCACGACCACACCCGCCACCGTGTCCAGCTCGCCGACTACCCGGGCATGATCCCCGAAGCTGGCGGCTCCGTCCTTGGCATCTACGCGACGGGCCTCACGGACGCCAACGTCCTCAAGCTCGACTTTTTCGAGGGCTCCGAGTACGAGAAGAAGATGGTCACCGTCAAGGTCCGCAGCGGCGGCGGTGCCAGTGCTGATGCCGGTGGTCGTACGGAGCAGAAGGAAGAGGACAAGCAGGCCATGGCTTACATCTACAAGCGCCCGGAGAACCTGGAGCGCGTGGAGTGGTCGTTTGAGGAGTTCCGCAAGGACAAGATGCACGTCTGGACGCGCGAGAGCTACGTCTTTGAAGGTGAGACAAGCGACTCATCCCGGCTTCAATCTGTTTATGGGGGGCGGGCTGGCTCGGCTGGCCTAGGGGAGGGCTCAGCTCCGACGTGTTGGACTACTCTTTCCACTAACATCGGTAAAATCGCATCTAGGCTGCGACGATTATGCAGAGTTTGAGAAGGTCGAGAAGGAAGATGCAAACGGTCACGAGGAGAAGGACGATGTTGCCAAGTAGAGCGGGTGCTTAGCCCCAGGACTTGGGTCAGCATACTTCTGTTTTTTCTTGCTCTTCTTCTACGCATGGCGGCAAACGGCATTATTTGATGGGCTCTCAAGACAGGCAGGCAGCCGACGCAGGTCTGCAACTGGGCAGATAGGGCGGTGTGAGGTGGACATGTCAGCGCCGGCTCACGGCATTGGAGAGAGTTGAGCCGCCGCCGCCCACACATGGCAGACGGGCAATTACGATGTGACGGATAGATGAAACCAGGACGCGATATCAGCAAATAGAGAAGACGACGTCTTGCTAACCAGCCATGCTCCGTGAATGAGTCAATGACTGCCGCCAGCCTTGGCGCACAGAGCTGCAGAGCTTGAGTACGCATGCCTTCCCCCGTGCTGTGATGTGATGCTGTCGTGGCTGTCGTCGTCGTCCTATGGCCAAGTTTGGGCGGCAATGCAACCATTCAAAGCGGGGGAAGCCCTCAATCCGAGGGGCAGCCTTGATGATATTATCAACGCCCATCATAAGTGCACTAATACTCGCTGACCGCAACACAGCTTCTGAGTGGTCCACGCTTATGCAAGCTTGCTGAGTGGCCATGCAAGCCCGGCATTTTTGTTGAGCGGCTGAGAATCATGCCACGGAAAAGCGAGCCACAGCAGCTTGAACTAGCTCAGGAACAGGCGCCAATACGTCGTGTAAAAGCCTGTAAAGTGCCCGCCTCTTCGTGAACAATGCCGACCCACTCTTGAATTCTGAATTCAAGCATGCTAATAGCGGCTGACTCTTGAGGGCCGGGATTTCCAGCTATGCAAGGATAGTAGTCCAGAGGCATCCGATGAAGAACACTATATCGGTACTATATCGGTATCTGTAAAGCTGTGCTCTTATGGCACAGGAAGCGAAGCGAACTGGTCCCACGTACCGCAAAGCTGGACCCTTTTCTCGGGAAGCACGAATTACGAGCCACAAGGGGGGATAGTATACGAGAGATCTTTGTGGCTCCGGCAGGCAGGGGAAGCCACACCGCGCCACAAGCCGTTGTTCGCAAGGTGGTACCGAACAGGGGTGGCTGATGGCGGGTGGCGTTACCTGGGAAATATTCGGATCTCCTCGTGAGGTTGTGGCTCAGAGGCGATCTTTCATGCCGAGGCGCGCTCGAATTGGGTGTTCGCCAGGGATGCCCCTCCCCACCGAGATTGATATGTGTCGTTGCCCATGACTTAAGCTGATGGCGGCTCGACTGCCCAAAGGAGGACCGCACAACGGCAAAGAGTAGGGTATTGGCAAGGGGCCATCAGGTGGTAGAGGTCATGTCGGGGAATTCATGCGTGAGCGGGAACGGGTGCCGTTTCGTAGCTGGTACGGCGCTGGGCTGTGTGCGCTGGCGGGCGATCAGTGTCGCAAGTACGAGACTCGGTTCAACCAGATCGTCCGAACATGAAGGAGAAGTTGAGGAAAGACGGGCCTCCCAGCGCTGGCTGCCTTCTCAGCTCCCGTGGGTGCGTGGCTCCCTCCCACACCTCCCTCCCTTACTCGAGTCGTCTTTCCAGACGGCGCTTGTCGAGCCTGGGCTCATTCTACCCAATGCCCAACCAGCTGCGATGTTCAGGGGAGGCAGTAACACGGACGTGGACGGGCCAAGATGAAGGAGGAGGGATTTGTCGAAATCATCAGACGATGGAAATCTCGACCAGGGGCAATAGCGTACCAGACTCAAAGGAACCAGAGCCATCTGCGTAGTTGATAGATGAGGATATGTCGACGCATGGGTAAAGAATTACGTACTGCGCCGCGCGCAACGAACCGACCGGAATATCTCGTCTCTTGTTTCTCTCAGCGTCACCCTCCTTCCCCTCTCACGTGAATAAGCAAGTGTTATGAGCCTCTTTTCTTTCTTGCGAGCGGTCCCTGTCGATATCCACTCGGCCGTGGATTTCGGGCCACCACCATCCGGGAATTGGACGGTGGACCACGGGGTGGCGATCAGCAACGTGACAGTGGACAACAGCCGGTGAAATGTCCCACTGCGGTCGGGCAAAGGCCGGGGGACAATGATACGTATCTACGCAGTATACGCAGTATGTAGAGACTCGGAGAGGAGAGAGTAGAATCTGCAGGGTTCAGGTTGATGGGCCGTGGTCGCTTTGGGCTCTGGGGGTTTGATGAACCGTGAACGTGCCAGAGTGACAGCCGGGCGACGGGCTGCGTCCAAGGTCGCAAAAGGAGCAGCTAGCTGCTAAGAACGGAGTAGAAGACGCATGAAATGTTCAGTAGGCCTGAGAGCTTCGGCGCACGATACTTGGTTGTCGTAGGTGCACGTCGTCGTCCCGTTGTTGTCAAACGACTGGTCAACGTCAGAGCAACCGGAGGGTTAAGCACCTTTAGGCTGACAGCTCGTGACAGGTGCTCAACTAACGAACGAAGCTGGTTCGTTCCCTAGAGCGCTTACTCCAAACGCGGCGGATAGGAGGAGGGGGAAAGGTCGTTGTGACGACGTTCTCTCGATGTAGTTGGACAAAGGAAAAACGACTGGCCCTGGTTTGCTAAGACTGAATCGCAGATACCATGCGATGCGGCAATGCCATGCCATGTTCCCGCTTTCCGCGGTCCGCGATGGCCTGTGATTGTGACGGGACTGACATCTGGGTCATGACTGACTGGTCTGAAGAAACAAACGGTCAAAAAGCTTAGCTTGGGAAAAGATTCAAAAAAACACGCAGGAACCATATGATGCCGCACGCGGCACAATTACTGCGTACCGGTTATGGTAATCCCATTAACAGGTGACTGTTAATATCCCATTGATTCGTTATCAGTGGTTCGTAGGTGCAGGTTCAAATGTCCGAAAGGAGAAGAGGCGAACTTGGGTGGTCGTGAAACTGGCTTCGTTTCACATCCTCGCTTCTGCGCAGGGGTGTTGGAGTTGGGGGCTCCTGCCAGTAACCACTGCACCACCACTGACCAATGCCCATTGCCAGCAAGTCACGTCTCCTCCCTAAGGTAGGCATTTTGCAGGAAACCACCTCACCACGGCCACCCAGTGACCCCTTCCACGAGATCCTGCGTCCACTACAACGTAGCATGTGTGACGACTGATTAGCCTACCATTTGTTCCTAGACGATGGTATATTAGCACATAAGGTGCGACGAAGGAAGGAATGAACCCATGCCAAAGTACCTAGGGCTTCCGTCAGGTGCACTTGTGAAGTGGGCACGATTAACGAGAGGGCAGAAAAAGGCCTCAACTTGTCATGTTGTGTGGACATGTACTCCGTCGCCTGTGGACAGGAGGACTCCCAGCCCGGGGGTACGTGAACCCCTGATGGACCGAACCGAAAAATGCACAGAACTTCAGAGAAGCGAGAAAACATGCCCTTGCCGTTACCAACGTCGTCTTTTCACCAACCCCTGTGCCCCTGCACTTGCACAGGAGGATCTGCTCGCCTGCCCCCGCCTGCTCTCCGATTTAGCGGGGAACATCCAGATGGGCAGGTCGCAGTGTCAGGGGACTTTGGCCTGTCCTTTGCATGTCAACATGGGTACGCAGCGCACTAGGTCTCGGCACTGGGATGAGAGACTTTTTGGAGAGAGAAGAGAAAGAAGCAAGTGCGCACAGCATAGTGAAAACGAGTGGCTGTTGTGAGCCGCTCACCTCGTTCCTTATTTCCATGTCTTCGGTGGGGGAGACCGTTGATCGTTTAAAGCAACTAATAGGGTAGACCGCCACAACCCATATGCACGACTTTGTCTCTATCTTGACCTGAGGCTTAGGTAAGGTGGTCCACGCACACACGTGTAAGGTACGGAGTAGGTATGGATACGGATGCAGTGCCCACACTCAGGCCAACACCGGGAGACAAGGTACACTGCCACCGCGGCACTACCGGAAAGAGACTTATGACGTGTTAAGACAGCAGCCGCAGTAAACGAGTGTGCGTCTTGTACAGCGGTGCTCCCTCCCAGTTACCTTTCTTTCTCTTAAGATTTCGCCTTCCCACAATCCACAAGCCAAAACATCCACTCTACGTGCGCCTTGTGGTCTAGGGCCGGGGCCAGAGGAGTAATACCGAGGTCGAGACGGAGTAGATTGAGTTGAGGGAGCATCCGATGACAATTCAACTTTCTAAACTCTCTCACTTTACGTTACTCAAGTCAACGTAAACTTCCCACAACGGGGATGACCCATCACTGACTCGGGAGAATCCTGTCGATCGACGCGACTTTGTTCATATTAGGTCTTGGCTTTTTAGCTTGTCAAGCGACAATGCGCACAATGGACGGAGGGATGGGGCCTGACTGATACACTGCATTCCGTGCATTGCTCCCTGCCTCACGTAAGGTACCTATCAGTATCACTCAGCGCACCGAGGTGTGGAGGTGTGTCTCTCGGTGTGGACGGTGAGCTGAACTAGCAACAAGGTGTGCCCCCCGAGTAAAGGTCAAGGCATCTCGTTCCCAAAGTCTCACCACCGGCTCGAGATGCCCGTTGCATGTCTCGCTTTCGCCTGGCATGCTGAGATCTGGGATATTCTTTTTTAGTTCTTCTTCACCTTAGTCAAGAGTAAGACATCTTGACATACAAGTGGACTGAGGATGATTGTCGGTCCCAGAAGTTCATGTCTTGGTCAGCGGTGAGTTCACTGCAAAAAAAGGAATGATATGAAAAATCGCGGAACGAACTCCATCGTTGAACCAGAGTTTGGATATCGTCTGCCCCCTTTCTTCCACGTTCCGTACCCCCTTGCTCATCAGGCCTTGCCGAAAGCCGTGAATGCGTGGTTCAGCGGCAGAGCGGATCCCCCCCTGTTCTTCCACGATTTTTTTTTTGACTTGCGTTTTCCTTTCCGCCCACCTCTCCGATCCCTGACCCTGATATTTCTCTTCCTCTCTTTAATACGTCCTCCAGGCTCCATGTTCCCCCGTTGCCCGCTTCGTGCGTGCACCAAGCTCATTGGGCTGGATGAACGGGTGAGGCTCGCTACGCGACAACGGCGGCGACACCATGGCAATCCAGTCCAGTCGTTGCAGGTCTTGGTCTTGACTCTTGAAAAGCCCCCCCTTGCCCATCCCTTTTGGCATTAGTCCACATCAGGAATGACTGCGCTCTCATAACCCCTGCACTCAGAATCGTCGACAGGGGGCAATAGGCCAATTCTGTCTTCTCCCACACCAAGGCACTGGACTCTCGCTCACGAGGTGAGCATCCGAAAACGCAGGCCCTGTTAGCTGGGAAAGCGGCGTAGCCAATGCGATCAGGCAGGGTTGCGCCGCACCGTGACGTACCCTCTCTCCCGCGAGGGTATGCGAGGGATCTAAGTGGCCGCCACCAAGGCCTCTTGGGCGACAGAAAGCGAGGGTCGCAAAAGATGGCCGCTGATGGATCACCACTACCCAAGTCCCGTCTCCGAATCCAAGGTTCGACATGTCCTGATTGGAGGCCGCCTACTGTCCCAAAAAAGAAAGGGAGAGAAACGACGTTCGGCAAAGCGCGAAAAGTCTGGAATGGACTGGACTGCTTCGCCCTTTTCGTGTTTCGACGATCTTGACTTTGGACCCAGTCAGTGCATACGGTCGAGCCGTCAGTCAGCAAACGAGCCGCGCTACCGTGCCGCGCTGTCTGTTTGCCTGTCAGGCAAAGTTCTGGTGTTGAAGAATTAACTACCAGGCCCAGGTATACGACACTGATCCTGGGACGTTGAGGCTTGGCGAGGCGAAGGCAACAACTTGCCTCATTACCGTCCAAGGTGGGAAAAAAAGATACACCGGATGAGATGACTAAACTTGCATCGCAACGCCTCCCTTCCAATCTAGCCTCAAGCAAGACTAAGATAGTCTGGACGAATGCATTTAGTAACAGGAACAGGACGGGAACCAAGAATACTAGAGAATTGGGCGTGGCAGTCTGACTCTCACAACCAGAAGAACTACTGCATCCTGTGATCATCTCCCAGATGGTGCCTTGCAGTAGTCCCCGCCGATTTTGGTGCTTCTCCTGTCTTGAAAGCTGCAGCTCGAGCGCTTCAATGTTCCTACCGCTCTTCTAGAGCAAGTTGAGGGTTGCCATCTACGCACTAGATGGAAACATGTGGTTGCACCTATGCGATCCTCCCTATTCCCGTGCCTACCATCCTCGCCCCTTCCAAGTGAACTACGTGACTACGTACATCTGTTCCTACCTTACCTAGTAGGTAGCATGGAGAGATACGTATAGACGGGACGTTTCTACTATGCGGAAAAAGGAGCTGGTGCCAAAAGAGAACGTACCGAGAGAGGCAAGGAACCGTGCACTGGTGCTCCGTTAGCGTATACCGAGCATCCAATGGGACGTCGTTACTGGACGGGAGTGGTAAGGGTACGTACTGCGTTGTCCGGTGGGTCCCTGGAGTCCAGAATCCACAACATGCACCCATGCTCCCTGCATCACCGCTCCCTGCTCCCTGTCGCCAGTCCCGGACCTCCCCTCCCACTAGCGCACCATCCTCGGTGTCACTTGTCTCTCTTCCCACCTCGTCCCAGCCATTCAATCTTCGCTATCAACGACAGCTCGAAAAACTCCTCACCAATCCCTCCCCTATAGTCTATACCACTTCGATGCTGGTCCACAGATGCACCACAGGACAACCCTCCCTCCTCCCCCGCCTTTGGCTGTCCTTGGCTCCTCCTTAGACAAGTTTAGTCAGGGGCATCCGTCGCTGGAAAAGAGCGCAGCCCAACCCGCAACGCGCCATGGCGCGCCTTGCTGCAAGGTCCCCGTCCCTCCATGTCCCACCCACATCTACCTACCAAAGTCCACCACCATCTGTCTTTCCCAGGAACATGGCATGGTCTTGCCGTCTTAGCCTCTGCCGCGAGACCATGGGTCAAAGTCGACAGGCAGACGACAGCCGCAGCTCGAGCTCCAGATGGCCACCCACACCCTGACTGATCACCTATACTCCGTACTCATCTCCATGTCCTTTTTCTCTCTACCCTCCACACCCCTGCCCACTCACAAGAATGTTTAGTCCGGTCTTTTTGAGCCATGTCGAAACAAGCCGAGGGGCATGTCTCCGGCCTATCATAGCCTCAAGGCCATGCCTCTCCTTCTTCAACGGCCTGCCCCTGTACCCCTCGGTCGATCCACCATGCTTCGAATCCCCTTGATCTGATGCCCATGTCTGGTCTTGACTGGCCCATTTTGCTCAACGCCTGTCTAGAAAGAACGCCATGTCTCTCTCGTCCCAAGTGGACCGATCTTGTTCAGCTACTCATCCTCCCGGTCCGACCTCCAGTCCATCCTTCTCCAGTCCTTCTGGGATTACCGCCGTTCTCTGCTGCAGCTCGTGCTTATTGCTTTTTTGCCTCTCCTTTCCCGTATCCATTCGTTTAGTCACTAAGTCACTCTCTGCACACTAAGCCCGGCATATTCTGTCCGTGGGGCCCTGTCAGTTACAGTCACTAAGGTACTCACCTCGTTTTTGCCCATCATCCCTTTTGGTCTGTTTCCGGTCTTATAAGACCTGGCCTTGTCCGACCTCACAATCCCATTCTACTACTCCTCATCCTCTCGGACCATCACGTCTTCTCGCATTCTTTGGGCTTGGAAAGAACTTGTCGTTTCGACATCTTACCTTCTCTCACTTCTCATTCAACAAAGGCTAGTCCTTATTCTTCTTCACAACTTCCATCAACATATCCAACTCGCCTGGTGCAAATACCATCCTTTCCGGAATCAAACGAATATCGAAACTTCGAGACCCATCGACAGCTATCCGATTCTCAACCTTCACTACAACACTTTTTTGTTGAAACATCCCACAACGTCAAAGCTTCCTAGCAAGACAAAGCGAGACGACATTGTAAGTAACCTGGAATGTTACGGCACGCAGCCTCAGCCGTTCTTGGCCCGATTCCGATGCCTTTGTCCGACATCGCGGCCCGCGCTGTATCACAAACAATGTCATTCTTCGAAGGCACCCAGTCCCGTCACACCGGGACTTTCACGGTCGTGGCTGTGGCTGGTTGCTTCGAGTCGGGCCTGTTGAGGAACAGATGCGCTGTCGAAGATGCTGGATCTTGTGTAATGGCTAGGTTGAGATCGAGAACTAACATGCTCTATAAAGGTACTCATTCTTCGGAAACCACAACTTCTTTCCAACTCAACTCACAGTCACAACGACAACCATACGATACCTAGATTCTTACGTCTGGAACGTTTTAGATTCTTAACTTCACAACTCAAAAAACTCACTCAACATGTACGCCAACGCAATCGTCGCTTTCGGCCTGGCCACCCTCGCCAGTGCCCACATGAAGATGAGCAAGCCCGTGCCCTACGACAACGCCAACCTCGACAACAGCCCTCTTATTGAGGACGGCAGCAACTTCCCCTGCAAGTCTAGCAGCTACAATGCCGCGGGAGCATCCAACGTCTACGCCCAGGGTGCCACCGGCGAGTTGGCTTTCATTGGCTCTGCTGTCCACGGTGGTGGCTCTTGCCAGGTCTCCATCACTTGGGATGCTAAGC
The DNA here is from genome assembly GCF_030867605.1 of Colletotrichum paranaense. Classification (NCBI taxonomy): domain Eukaryota; kingdom Fungi; phylum Ascomycota; class Sordariomycetes; order Glomerellales; family Glomerellaceae; genus Colletotrichum; species Colletotrichum paranaense. The sequence goes on from NW_026848964.1 coordinate 2,161,064, forward strand.
CCGACAAGAACAGTGTCTGGAAGGTTATCAAGTCTATTGAGGGAGGCTGCCCCGCCAAGAACACTGCCGGCAACCTCGGTGACAACGCCAACCAGCAGGGCAAGGACACCTACGACTTCACAATTCCCAAGGACATGCCCGCTGGCAACGGTACTATCGCCTGGACCTGGTTCAACAAGGTTGGAAACCGTGAGATGTACATGAACTGCGGACCCGTCACCATCACTGGCTCCGGTGGCTCTCAGGAGGCCTACAACGCTCTGCCCGACATGATGGTCGCCAACTTGAAGGGCATCAACGACTGCACTGTGTCCGAGAACATCGACGTTACCTTCCCCAACGCCGGCGACTCTGTCGACGTCTTCGGCACTAACTTGGGCCCCCCTAACGGCACTTCCTGCGGCACCTCTTCTGGTGGTGGTTCCGGCGGTGGTTCTTCCGGTACTCCCAAGCCTAGCACTACTGCTGGCAACGGAGGCGCCGCGCCCACCGCTGCTCCCACCTCTGCCGTGGCTTCGTCTAAGCCGTCTGCTTCCAAGCCTACCGGCAACGCCTCCCTCCCCGGCGGTGTCTTCATCACTGTCCCCGCCAACGGTGGAGCCTCCGCCACTCCCACCGCTTCCGCTTCTGCTACCAAGGCACCTGCAGTCACTCCCAGTGCCGCCCCTTCTGCCGCTCCCTCCGCCGCCCCCTCGTCTGGTACTGGCAGCGGCAGTGGCAACGGCACTACCGCTGGTGCCCAGACTGTTGGCGCTGCCTGCACCGATGAGGGCGCCTGGAACTGTGTCGGAGGCAGCTCCTTCCAGCGTTGCGCCAGCGGCACTTGGTCTTCCGTCCAGGCCCTTGCCGGCGGTACTTCTTGCACTGCTGGCATCAGCTCCGAGCTGAGCATGGTTGTGACCCGAAACGGCCGCAAGCGTGCCCTTCGCCAGCGCTCCCTTCGCTTCCGTTCCGCCTAAGCTGGTCGATGGCGAACGCTCTTTCATGAACGGTTTAGCATTTACGGGATATGATACCTCGGGGATACATTGGACAAAGTCATGACAACATACAGTGCACTGCACAAAGACTTGGGGCGTTTCATTTTCTTTCTTGAACATTTACGACAAAATTCTGTACATATACATTTCATATTGGTATCCCTATTTGGGCGCACATTGTTTGGATCGACAGGCATGAGAAAAGTAGCACGAGAAGATCAATAGCATAACACATGCTCATCATAAAACATTTCCACTGTGAATTTCGCCATGTGAATCTTGAAAAGTCCCATGCCTGATCCTCTCACTCACCAATCCACACACCCCAAACCCCAAGCTTTCAGCTCTATCTCCCGTCAAAGCGTCCGACGGCCACTTGCGGACCAGAGCTTAACAATCCGAAGTGGCGTCTCTGACACGCGGGCGGGGAGATCCTGGGAAACGAGTCAAAGATATCGTGGGGTTCCCCGGGCGGACAGGGACCTTGACATAACCCAAACTTTGTTTTCCTCTGTCTTTTGTCTTTTTTCTCACACCTCGAGAGCAAGCCTCTTGCATAATTGACAAGTGCAGGTCTTGGAAGGGTGCGTAGTCGAATGAGAGCTGTTCCTTGTCGAGCTGAACAGGCTGACACATGCTATATCAGATGAAGAGGACACGCATGGACGTGATCAGCGTTGCATGTGCAAAAAACGCCTTACGATACTATGGGAGAAACAAATGCAGAATCGAAACATTCTTGAGTCGCTGCTAGGGTCCAAAAAGCGCGGGTTTTGCAGTCATGGGCATTAACGGGAACTCAACTTGCATTCGCGGAAACGATAGCACTATGGGTATTAATCGTTTTTTGGGACCTTATCCCTCTGGATGTGGAAATAAAACAAGCCATTTTGGGCGTGTCTGTATCAAGTTCATAATTGTGAATCTTTTCATCCCATCATTGCTTTCCATCCGGTCTTTTGGCCTGTCTCATGCTCACAACCACGTATCACCTCGCCGTCCCGCTTTCCGTCTCCCCAGCAGCCTCCCCAGCAGCCCTGTTCTCGGTTCCGTATCGCCCTTTCTCAACGCGGAGAGTTTCACGGGCACTACAAAGGGGTCAAGCTCGATGCCAACGTGCGCGCGCCCATCTTCGCCGACATACCGACCGAAGCTGAACGTGGCTTTGCTCTCGAGGCTGCCTCCGGCGCCGTCGTACTCGCGCACCGCTCTGCTGGGCGCGAGGTAGGCGAGGATGGACCCGATGGTCGTGGGCATGCGCGGGAGGAAGTGCTTGATGGCCAGGCCGTACAGCGCGACGGCCACGACGATGTTGATGGCCAGGACGACGAGGCTGATGACGAGGGCGGTGGTGTCCAGAAAGATGCGCGTCTCTGTGGTGTGCCGGATGCCGGATATGGTCACGGGTTCGGGGTAGGTGTCGAGGAAGTTCTGGTTGTTGCCGAGGAGAAGGACAAAGATCTGACGGTAGACGGCTTCGAGGGCGGGGATCAGCGCGGTAGCGTTTGGTGGGATGTTCGGGTCGAGAAGGTTCGCGTGGCCCGGTTGGATCTTGAGTAGATAATTCATCCAGTCGCGGGAGAAGCTGTCGTTGTGCCAGCTCTTTTGGGTTGAGACAATGAGCTCGTTGACGTGTGCGGATATCGCATCCGTGTGGTTCGTCGAGAGTGGGTAGTCGAGCGTTGCCGAAACATCGGATGCCCGGGTCGCGTTGATTATGTAGCCCTGCCAATCCACCGTGACATCGAACATGGCCGTGGCGAAGAGTGGCTGACAAATGACAAATGTGCTCGCGATTTCTCCATCCCCCAACACGGTACTTCGCGATCGTTTCGTGGTTGTCGTTGAGTTTGTTGATTTGGTGATGTTCGAAGCATGAGAAATCCGCGACCAGCCCATGAGCAAAGTGGTCTCGCAGGGTGTCAAGTCGTATGAGGTGTCCAATTTTTGCACAATCTCCTTCGAAGCCGGCCCGGGAAAGATGTCGTAATCGCTGTCGAGTTTTATATCTTTCGTGATAAAGCTTGTGCTGCAACCCTTCACAGCTTCGCCGTTCCTGGTCATTGTGTAATTCACCTGAGGCGCTTTCCTTATCGTGTTGTAAGTACCAAAGTCAGAGCAGGATGGATTAGTACTGAAGCCCCTGGTCCGCGCCGTAAACGTTGTGCCGCTCGTCTTGTCCTCGTCTTGGGGAACAATGTCGAAGGGCTGAAAAAAGTAGTCGTGGTTGACCCACGGTGTAAGTGGTGTGTTCTGAGACACGTTATTCATTAAAATGTAAAATGGAACCTCGTACGGAGCCGAGTTATGGAAAGTTCCGCGGGCTTCTGAGCCGTAAACGGATGCGTTACTCAGTCGAGGCATGAATGATTGTTGAAAGTTGTAAGGGCGCTCAATATCTATTGGCTTTTCGTTGAAGAGACCACCGAGACCGACAGCTAGAAGATTAGACAGCAAGGCCAACGCGCACATGGCCGTGAGAATGAAGTGGCCCGACTTGGCTGCCCTCCAAAAAACGAGCTGCGGGGGTAGAGAGGTGTATCTGGCATTGATGGAGCCCTTGGCCGACCGTTTGCCGTTCCATAAGTCCTCAAATGGTTGCAGGATGCATAGAAGCCTGTTGACGAGCACCCAAAAGGGCTCCAGCAAAGTTGCAAAGATAGTGGGCACGTAGTTTTCGAGTATCTGCAGCACTTCGAAGCTTGCATTTGGACGAACGATTCCTGTCAATTTAGTGAGCTTTCGACTCTGCCGTAGAAATGATACTTCGAACCTTTGTTGCGCCGTTCGAGCAATTTGAAGTAGACCAATCCGCCGACGGCCGCCATCATCGACAAGGTTACCATAGCACCAACACCTCGGCGTAGGGCCAAGGGCTTGACTGGAGAGTAGTGGCCGACGGAAAAGGTGGTGTCTGGCTGGGTCAGGCTGATGCGTCGCTCCTCAATTGTCTGATCTCGGGTATCGACTACTTTGATGACCATTTGCCCTGAACGACTCTGGCACCCGCAGAACAACTTGAAACGTAAGTCTTTGAAAGACTGCTTGAGGGCATCCTCGGGTAGAGCTCCCTTTCCAGCAAGCTTGTCGAGAAGCGTAGTGCTGTTTTGACAAAGACTAATCAGTGATCCTAAGGAGGCGGGGTCCATCGTCAAGCGGCTAGGCGCCCTATAGCCGTGCAACCATAGGAGTGTCGTGAAAATCCCAACAATAACTAGCATTCCTTCGACGATAGCGGAGAAGACTCGGCTGACAATGATACCGTGTAGCTCGACATCGATGTTGCCAGTGGTCGTGTTCGTATTCGTGGAATTTTCGAGGACCCGACGGAGTGCGAGGGAAAAGAGCATCTTGTGTGTCGAGTTGTAAGCATTGCCCAAGCTGGTCTCGTCTCGGTAAATATCGAGTGTCTTGACTTTCTTTTGTGAGCCAATCGCGAAGCCGGCCATCGGTGCCATCGGCCATTTGATACCCAATTTGGCGACTTGCTGATGCTGTTCCAGTAGACGTCCAAACGGAAACTCTTTGGTACCACCGTTCGCACCGTCGGGTTGCGTTGTTAATACACCGGCTCCTAGTAGATGCTCGAAAGCTGTCATGTTAAACTCTGTTTCCAAAAGCCTTTCCCGAGGACCCAGCGGAACAACCGAGTTCTCCAAAGGGACGAGGTCAGCAGCTCTGACGGAGGCATTGACAGGCTGCTTGTAGTAGCTGGTCTCGCAGAATATAGATGTGAGGTTGATCTCGTTCTTCTGATAGTCCGAGTGACCCCACGTGGCCAGAAACTGATTGCCTGCTGATTGCTTCGAGCAAGTGGCACCCAGGTAGTAGTCCACCCACGAACTGTAGGGATACCCTATGTACAACATCTGGTAAGGCAAGTCGTTTTCAAAATTCCCATAGCTGTTGATCTCACTGGCATTACAGCCACGGCCATTGAGGAAGTCGTGGTTATGCTTTCGTGGGGCCCCGTTCATGTGAACCTCCGCGGGCCAGCAAGCCAATTGAGTCCAGAATTTGGTGGTAGATCCTGTCCAATTGGTCGAAGATCCTTGGATAGCTTGACTCTTGGTGTCGAAAGGGAGCAGCGTGTATTCCGGCGTCGTGTAAGGTGGCAATCGCTGGTTCAGCCATGTCTGGGCATAGCCCTCATTGAGAATAGTCACATCCATCAATCCGAAGTGCTCTGAAGCCGGCCGAAGAGCCTCGGTAGCAGATATATTGACTTGCCGTCTTACATCGACCGGGCCCGTTCCAAGTATTGCACTCTGGAGGGGTGTGATTACCCAGAAAATGAGTACCATGACTGTTCCGCCGTAAAAGACTGCCCAATGTCTGCGTTGGGTGAGCTCAAACCTGGAAAGTGTCGCAAGGGCAAGCATACCTTCTCTTGGCCGCTTTGATCGGAACGAAAGCGATGAAGTCGTACGGGTAGTCCAGAAACATCGACTTTTCTGCTGTAGCGCCTTTTGGTCTTGACATCTCCAGCCATGGTTGCATTCGCTTGACATCAAGGTCAATCCAGCTCCAGAGTAAACTGTATATGACGGCAACGATCGTGGGTAGAAAAAGGTAGCAGAAGTTTGCAAAAGCCGGTATATCGTCAGCTGATTTCGAAAGGGCGAGGCCTCCTTGAGACTGGCTTCGTTGGGCGAGTATCTCGATAATGACCGCAAGAAGTAATGATATGAAAGCGAAGGAGAAAAGTACCGGAGCACTGAGAGTCAATGGTTTCCAGCCATGTTTGTGAACTGTTGGATATGTTAGTTCGCATCCTTCGACTTGCGGTTGGTCTCCGTGTTCATCTGACCTGTTTCAAGACTACATTCACTGTCTCGCGACCTTTGAAAGACGAAGGGCAGAGAAGCCTTTAGGCTCTGGTTCTGAGGGGCGTCATCCTGGAGAAGCCGAGTCTCTTGGACCTCGGGCCCCTTGATACCCATAGCCTCGGGGGACAATGAGCGTAGACTACCAAGGAAAGTAATGCAAGAACCTCAGCTATGCTCCGTTGTATGGTTGTGTGGCTCAGTTGACTAGAGCTATCATGAAAGACTCAATGACTCTTGGTAACAAAAATTGAAAAGAGAAACCCGCCCAAACCAGCTCCAGTAACAAAGGAAACCAGACGAAAGAGAAGACGAGGAAGAGAGAGATGAAAGGAACTCAAGCCAGACAACTCCTGTTCCTGGGAGACGCAGAACCTTAAGGGAACTTGACCGACAGACTGAACCCGACAGTTTGGGTCGCCGAAACAGACTAAGAGGTTAACTTGCTACCAACAGCATAATCCTCAGCGCGGCAACGAGCCGATGCGCATGATTCTGAGCCGTTCCTGGCCTCGAATACTACATCGCGCCAACAGGACGTGATGGCGTCCAGGGATCGTGCACCAACTCGGTGCTCGACGTGGGCCTTCGGCCATGGGTATTGAGGAATGAGAGGTGATGGCTAAGCGCTCGAGAGATGATCGAGGGGCCGCGGCCCTGCGGGGGCTAGACCAGGACCTAGAATGCCTTGCCACTGCTGAGCCGCTTTCAAAGTCATTATTTTGGTTACCAGACTCTGGATGTCACTTTATGCGGCAATTCCAGTCCGCCTTTCCAATTCTTCGTATCACATACTCCGTGAGTTGACAACAATGGACAGCATGAGTTGTATGAAGAAGAGGAAGAGGTTGACAGGGGTATGACAGTCTGTCTGCAGTGACAAATTGGGTTGCAGTGAACCGTTAGGATTAAGCGCCGGGCGCGAGTCTCTTATTGGAGCGCTGAGAATAGGTGTGGGCCGACGGTCCATCGTGGCAACCCCACTCCTCCGAGCGAGTTATGCAATTGTGCAAGGTCAACACAATCCTTCTCTCGGTCACTTCATCGGCTTGTGCAATAAATTGAGTGAATGTGAGCTAGAATCATTGAAGATATGCCAGGCGTTGCGGTAGGTGAGGCCAAACATTGTATCGGAGTCATCCAGAACGACGGCGTCTTGTAGCGTAAATGACAGGAGACGGAGTATTGGCCCCATATATTCCGAATGTTGTCCCGTAGGTGGGGCCGGCCTGCCGGTCGTCACAGACTCCCACAAAGCTTAACACATAGTGTTTTCGATCCGGTGATGCTAATTACCCAGAAGGGATAATCTACGGGCTTTAATCCTTGAATCAAGCATATTCGAAACTCCGTTCTTAGTCTCCCTTTACCCCCTCACACCTCAAATTTGAATGGAGGAGATAGCGTGTGTCCATACTACTTGAGGATAATACATTGACCCTTAAGAATAAGTTTCCCGAAGTCACAACATCAGTCCAGTCGCTAAACGTTGTCTTCTTATATCACGGGTATAAAGGATGATACGAGTAGCCTCGTCATTCCAGCGCCCTATTCTTCACCGGCTTCTACCTTTCCAATTTTGGTAGGCGGCCGTCTTCTAAATGATTTACTCCCTAAGGCCACACCGAAGAAATACTAAATCTTCAGAGAGACTAAAAGATATTCAGTTCTTACCCTACTGATCTTTTGACGCTCATCTGCTTTATACACAACGTCAGAAAACAACGTAGCTTCGCCGATGTTGCGGTGCTAGGTCAAGATAAAACGCTCAGTAGCTATATTTTATATCATAGCACTTACCTGCGAGAAGGTTGGACGGAGGTATGAATATTATCGTTACTGTTTTAAGTAGTAACGACATTGCAATTATCTAGGTTGAGATACTGGTAACATGATCTCGAGGGCACCAAGGTGGAGGGACAACTGGGGCGTTACTGCTTGTATCAGTTGAACAAAAAGGTAGATGATGACGAGAAGTCATTTCAGATCATGTTAACCCATCATCTGTACCGCTACATAAAATCCAAATAGTCTACCTAGTATTGATTCTTCACTACTGGAGCTTGCACGCGACGTTAGGAAATTGGTAGCCTAAGAGACGGGAAGATACCTAGTCCTTGGCTTAGTTCCCCTGGTGTAAGTTGTGGTAGCATGTTGCTCAGCCGAAGACCTGTGAGCTTGGCCATGAAGGTGTATAACTTGCGAAAATGCGACATGCTTGATTATTGGTTTGGCATACCTACATACTGCTCCTTCGCTCAATATATACAACGGAACCTCTGCCGAGGTGAATGGCTCCTTATAAACACTCCTCACTACTGCCCATTGACCTTCTTGTAATGCTGCGTAAAATCGTACCTCACCTCGAAGCTCCCCATCATCAACTCCTTCATGAACACCGGATCCTTCTCAGCCCGCACACACATCTGCATGAACCCATCCCTCTCCAACCTCGTCCCCGGATCCGCATCCGACACCCTCCTAAAGTTCTCCTGCGATATCGGGTCGATAATCGTCTTCCATTTCTCCCGCCTCTTCTCGCTATACAAATCGAGTATCCCCTCGTCCGCCACCCCGTCCCATATCCCCGCAAGACAGTCGTACAACCCGCCGACATCGACGAACCCGCCCGTGATCCCCAGCCCGCCCCAGGGGTTACACAAGTGCGCCGCGTCCGCCGCCAGCATGAACCGGCCCACACGGAACCGCGGAGCGCACCGCTGATGCATCTTGTACGGTGCAAAGTTGACCACTTTGTACTCGTCGGGCCCCGGGTGGCCCGGCAGCATCGTCCTGAACTTTTCTTGCTGGCGCGCTTGGAGCTCCTCGTGCGAGAGGTTCGGCTCCTCGCCGTAGGTCACGCGGTACAGGCCGTCACTGGTGATCTTGGCCGCCATGAAGAAATGGTCTGGATGGATGATGAAGTTTGCGTCGTCGAAGCCGAATTTCCCCGCAAAGTCGTAGTACGTGTTCGTCGCGACGATCTGCTGATCCCACGTCCAGCCGGGATACTCGTCTCCGAAGAGGCCCTTGCGGATGGCGCTGTTGGCGCCGTCGCAGCCGATAATGTAATCAGCTTCGATCCGCTTCTTCTCCTTTTGTTTCTCCCCATCGGACCCGGGTGTCTCGACGTCGACCCAGGCGCGGGCCTCATCCTGTCCGAGGCCGACGACGCGGTGCTCCCAGCTGATGGTACCGTTGTACTTGTTCAAAAACTCGTCGAGCATGAGCTGGTCAAGCTCTTGTAGGACGAGGCATGTGGTCCTCAGATCCTCGCCGTCGACGTCGCGGAGCACGCCCGCATCGAACCCGGTGATAACGCCGTGGTCGTCGAGCCGGCGCCATACAAATTTGTTCAGCGTCATGCCGCGGCGGCGGACTTCCTCCAAGATCCCTGCTCGCTTGAGATCGGGAATGGCGGCGGGACCGTAGTGGGCGGCGCGCGGTTGCTGGTCGAGGTGGTCTTGGGCCTCGATGATGTGAACGGGAATGCCGTGCTTGGACAGCAGTAAGGCGAGTAGGAGACCGGAGGGGCCAGCCCCGACAATCACGACCTGTTCAATATGTTAGGAGACTGTTCATCTGGGAGGGCTGGGCAAAGTACAGTACTTTGTTGAACGGACGACTCATCTTAAGCTCTAAGTGTGTATGATCAACAGTTGTAAATTTGCTCTGGAGTGAAGAAGAAGTTGAAGATCGTCGAATGGACCCTGATTGTTATGAGAACCGAGTCAACCCCGCAACGGGACGGCATCGAGCCGGACATATTGCCAGAGATCCATTGATGCAACAGTAATTTTCCCCATCGCCGGGGTGCCATTCCGAAGAATGTTGACTTATCTGCTCCATTTTGCGGGCAGACTTTGACCCCGCAGACGTCACCACGCGGGCGACCGAACTGCCAGACGGAGCTAGATGAGGGGCACGCGCGGGGTTGATATTCGGCAGATCATTTTTAGATCAATTGTCCGTACGGAGTATATGGGAGCAATCTAGATCGGATGGGGTTCCCCTTTAAGCTTTTGCGCTAAACCTGGAAACCGTGAATGCCAGTGGTAATTTGGGGGATTCCTACACAAAGTCTCATATTATAGGTTTATGATGAATACTAGACGACCTTGCTTGCGTGAGGATTGTGTCGCCATGCCTCCGTCGGGCGGGACATGAGCCTAGTCAGCTATGAGAACCTCGGTTGCAGAGAAGGCCAGTTTTAAGCGAGTTCAAGAGAACAAAGTGATGCTTCCTGGAGAACTCGTGGCTGAAATGACCTGTTCCATCTCATTGCTAGCTGAGGTGAATAAAAGACGGTGATTAGTATCATTCCGATGCGGGGGCATGCATCTCAGAGTTCCAGCTCCTGCCCCACGCTCTGCCAAGGCCGGCCGACCCCACATTGGCCTGGAGCAGCGGCACCTGTTCCGGCGAGATGTATCCAGGGCACCCTATCGGGACACCGTTGGCTCTTGACAATGGTAGACCACGGCAGTACAAGGTACGCTCCAAGTTCAAACATGGTCCTTGAGAAATACGCATCTCCCAGATCAATTACCTAGCAGTCATACGCCACCGGGGGCGGAAACATTCACTTGCATACCTATGTGAATACTCACAAAGGTCGTAAGATTCATATCAAAGATCACGCAATATCATAACAGCGCCTGCAAGTTTCCAACACGGTAGAATTTGTAGACTTGACCTCCCCGGCCACATGTATTTGCTGTTCTTCTCGCTTCATAGTATTACCACTTATTGCTAACGACCGGTAGTAGTCTCGGTCAACGAAAATGTTGTACAGATTTCATCGTGGACTTCGAACGCGAGTGATCACAGTTGAACGAGTACCATATGCTGAAATACTGCCAGTCGATCGCTATCCCGTGCTTCGGTCTTGATGACCACCTGACGAGATTGCCTCAATGTTCAATTCTTGGCCACCATCAAGCAGACTTGGATTCATGACAAAGCCGAGACGGGGGAATTGCACACGATTTCCAGACTAAGATTCCGCATAAGTCAGATAACGGCTTACCCGATACCTCCGACTTACTTCAAGGGCGCTTTGGAAACCAACAATCCCACAGGCGCACCGGTATGTGTAGGCACATCCCGACCCGAGACACAACTACCACCGTGTCTCGGGCCAGGCTGACTCGCAAGAAGGTTTGGCGCCGAGTCAACTGTGTAAGTATAATAGACACCGATTTGGCACCGACTCGTCGTCGGCTCGGCTATCCGTACCGTTCTTTCGAACATACCCTTACCCAGCCTACCCAGAAAACTAGTCTCATCCTCAGGGTTACTTATGCTCAGCTTGAGCCACTGCGGCTCTTGGCCGCCGCTCAGCTAATCACCCCACACCTCACACCTCACACCTCACCGCCAAGTTGGAACCTATTATGAGTTAGCAGCCTCTGCGGCTGATGAAAGATAGCTTTTGAATTGCGCGCTGGTCTCAGTTGTATCGCTTCCCTCGTTACTCGACTCATTTTTTCCCAGCTCCTCTACTTTTCCCTATTCTCTCAGTAGAATCATCTTTTTGTTTTGCGCACAGAGGAAGGGTGAAGATTCTATGTGTTGAACATGTTTCAAAAATCGTGCTTTATTCTGCTGGTATCATAGAATTCTTCCGCTTGCCCGGGGCACGATTTTTCCTGGCCCTTTTCGCCCTTCCTGATGTTTGTTCCCAAGTCTACTCCAAGACTGCGAGGGATTTGATGCGACAAATGAAAAGTAATGTAACAAAAGACTCTTTGAGGAGATGAGATGAGAAAAGAAAAATGAGTTACCAGTTAAACAATACATAAAAGTCTTGGTAAGACTCCTGAAACCCCCGTTGGGAATATATATAATATGACCATCATATATACAGGCTATCTATTCAGCCAGAGAAGTGAAATGTTTTTCGATCGGATCGGATAGTGAGGTTGGAGGGAGCGAAGAGTCAGAAAGAGAAAAAAAAAGAGGTCGACATTTTCGAAATACTGGCTGATTTGACTCTTGACTATCCAACTTCCGATGTCGTAAAGCGAAGGCATCATGCGCTTAATTCCCCCAATTTTAGCTTTGTTTTTGACCTTCGGGATTAATCAACGCACACCCGTCACGTCCTTTCAGCCCAACCCATAACTGGGCGGCCGCAAACCCCGTACTGTCGAAACGCGCTTACGAGATGGTAAGCACCATGGGACCGGCCACAATGATGTCATCGGTGAGCGTGCCAGCCATCGGGGCGTTGTTGGTGAGGGAGAGGTAGACGACTCCGCTGAGACCCTGGGGAACGACACAGCCAGTCTGGGGGTTGAAGGGGGTGAAGGCAGTTCCACCGGGCTGAATGCCACCAGTGGTGAACGCGCAAGCCTTGGCCTGGGGTGCGGCATCGGACTGGAGCATAATCGGGGCACCGACGGCGACGGCCTTGGGGTCGGCGGGGGCGGTCATTGCCAACTTGGGGAAGGGCTGCAGAGCCAGGTTGGAGCCCTGGGGGCAGGAGACGATGAAGGGTGCGGCCAGAGAGAAGACGGCGCGGACACCAAGAGGGGCGTCGAAGGCCTGGGGAATGGCGATCTGCTTAGAGGCGGCACGGATGAAGGTCTGATGGCGAGCCTCGATGGTGAGGATGGAGCCAGCAGCGCCGAGGATGGCCTTGTCCTTGACGAGAGGAGCAGCGCCGAGGTAGGCAGAAACACCGACGTTCTCGAGTACACCGGCAGTTGCGACCATGCCAGCAGCGTTCGTGAAACCGAAGTTGTACTGGCAAGGCTGGACGGGCTGAGTGCCGGCCTGGGCAATAGCGGATTGCAGGAAAGACACGTGAGACAGCTCAGTAGCACCGACTTGTTGCAGGTCGTTGACTTGCTCGTTGGACAGACCAAGAGCCTGGAAGTCTTGTGCGGGGAACTTTTGGAAGCCTTGCTGGTAGAAGGTACCCTCGAGCCATTCCAAAGTAAGAGCGCTGTGAAGTCCATATTAGTTCCAATGCCCAACATATGTTGTCCTGTTTCGAGTCCCAAACTCACAATTGCAGGATATCAATATCCGTCAATCCAGCAGCCCCAGCTCCAGCCTGTTGCCTCTTGGCGAGATCGTAGATCTTCATCTGGTCGGCGTTCAACTTGGGGCCGAGGGGGGCGGCGGTGGCCACTGCGGCCAGGCAGGCGACGAGAACAGACTTCATTGTGGAAGGCATGGTTGATTAAGATATGTTGTGTGGTTTCAGCTTTGCTCGCCCTAGACTTTCTTTTCCTTTTCGATCGGCTGTTCTCTCGGGACAGAAATTCGGATATAATATTGTTGTCGATCGGTGCCACCTGGGACGGTCGATGAAGCGAAAGATTAGAAAGAGGTATTAAGAATGTCGTCCGAGGGAGTGACAGGGTCGTAGTAGGTCTCGAAGGGAAAGGAAAGTGTAAGCAAAACCGGTGGACCAGGAAAGCAGACCAGCGCTTTTGGAAGTTTGAAGAAATTGACACACAGTGAACGGGATGAAGAGAAAAGAAGAGAAGGGGCGGGAATAGAGCAATGAAGGTGGGAAACAAGCGAGCAATAAAGAAGGTTCACTTTAGCCTCAGTAAGGTAGGTATCTTGCCGCTCTCCCATGGCGTAAGGTATCTCGCCGCCCACCCACGCATGGCCTTTCTCATGTTCTGCTACTCGGGAGGGGTCGGATCGACTTGGGTCCTTGCTGGGGATTGTCTGCGGCTAGCTTTCTTTCCGTCGTCGGTTCACACGGGAGCCCACAATGCGGGTAACAAGATTACGCTCGACCACAAAGCTTCAGACCCGACAGGGGTACATGGGTACAGTAAGCAGGAGTTTACATCTTATCCGTACTGGGGGAGGAGCCCAGTCCAGGGCAAGCCGCAAGCCGCAACAACTACAGCGCTTGCCTGGAAGAGCGTGTGTGTGCGCGCACGCGGTGCGTATCATGGAAGACGGGAAGGGGGATCTAGCGGGCAAGCCAAGTCAAGAGGTGGATGGTACCCCTTGCCAATGGCGTCAAGGGGGGTGCATGGTGGAAGAAGATGGTGAAAAGTTCAGATGACAGCGAGGCTTGCCTCGTCCTTCGGAAAGCCCCAGGTACCTTACGAAGTAGGGAACGTCTGTGAGTGGGAAGGAGAATGTGAGTGTGAGTACTCCGTGAACGAGACAGAGACGAGACCACGCAGCGTGGGCACTGGTGGGCAGGTGCAGCAGTAAGGGCTACGGAGTACGGAGTACTCTCTGCATGTTTCGTTTCGCTGCGGTCCAAACAAGCTCGACGAATCGGCAGAGACTCGAGGGCCCAAAGCACCAATCAGACAACATGAATCATTAAAAAACAGGGGCCAAATAGGAATGGGCAAGGGACTTGATCAACTCCTTAGATTAGGATGAAGCCCGTTTCCAGATGTTGCAGCGACCCCCTGCCGAGCTTGTTTTTGCGCTTCTTTTTTACCCGATGACTTTGTTGTGTAATGCAAGGGTCCTGCGGGCGGTGACCCCACCGGGAGTCCTGGGGGGAGAGAGAAATAGAGGTTCCTGAGTGCCCCCGAGGAGGTCAAGAGGTAAACGTAACTGAAGGCCCCCTCGCTCGCCACTGTTTTGGCATTGCAGCCGAGCCAACTTTGTTGCATCGTGACCCCCAGCCAAGACTAGACGTTGACCCGGGTCACGGACGGGCCGTCGACCGAAACCAATGTGATACGTCTCTCACGTCAGAAACCCCGGTCCGTGAACGCCCGGACCACTCTGTCACTGGCTCCTGCTGCGATTATTGATTGGTCGCCGCCCGGGTGGAGTCTCTCCCGGCAGAACCTCGCTGGGCTTAGCGTGGATACGTACTCGGCCATCTGCAGGAACGTTCTCTCGGTAACGTCTCTTTCCATTGCCTCAATCCTCGCTTTCTGAGCCGCCTTTCTTCAACTTCCCACGCCGGTCTCTTGTTTCCGTCCATCCCACACCGCCGAGGCCAGACAATCACGCACCACTAATCCATTCATCCATCCATCCATCCGACAACTCGCGTTCCTGGGCAAGGCTGCAGGCATGTATTCAACTCACCCGGGCGTCGTATACTGCCGCTATCCTGCGACACGGAGACGATGCTCATTTCCACTGCGATCGACGCCTTTCTGACATTGCCAACTGGGTGATGAAAGATTAAGGACTTCAGATCCTCCTTTGGTCTCTCGCCAAGGGTGCCACGCTCCGTTGGTCTAGGGCCATGATCTGCAAGCCCCGGCTGCCAGAGGTTATCTGTCTTGCATCGTCAATCACAATTCGTGATCTTGACAGCCAGAGCACTGGCCTCGACCGGCCTCCTAGGCGTCCTCTATGGGAGAGCTAGGTAGGCCGTTGGGCTGACTCGAGGGTGTCTAGCTTGCTAATCTGACTAGGCCATGCAAGGAGTTGAGAAACGAATGACCACCAACATGTACTCGTGATCTGGCTTTCTTGGAAACGACCGCAAAGCAACCCCAGATCTAGCCTTTCACCTAGCCTAACGCCATCAAGCTCCTCGCAGCCCACTAGTAAACGGCCATCCCACTCTCGAGGCCTGCTACACGAGGGCGGCTCTGCAACCAAAGCACTGACCTTGTCACTTCATGGACAGCCTGTTTTCCGGCCTGGTCCTAATTCCAAACCGCCTCAATAGACTAGCCACTTAAGCTTATCGGCAATGGAACACCTCGAGCTGCCTGCGGGCTGCCTCGGCAGGGACTTAGAGATTCAGTGTTCCTCGAATGTGTTAACAACATTAGGCTCGGAAATCTTATTCGGCAGCGTCCAATAGCTGGGCCAAAATATGCTCTCTAGCCACATCGAACTTCTATCAGGCCATGGCATCCAAGTCTCGACCTCCGTTCAATCTTCTTCTTTTCTTTCAGTCCATCCCAACGACTCGACACCGGATGGTCGCTAACTACATAGCCAGACCCGTTCTTCCACGGCTCGTTTCGGCAAGCCAAGACCTTGCAGGGCTTGCAAACCGTTTCAAAAGCCTTTGGAGGCTCCAAACCGTTCTTTTCGTCCCAACTCGCCATTTGTGAGCAAAGAGAAGGGAACCCATCCCATTTCTCTATTGCCCGGGGAGCCTGTCTGGGTCAACTCGACCAGGCTTTCATTCCGTCTACCCGTGACCCGAGTTGTATGGGAGCCACGACCGCCACGCTCATCATCTCTTTCTTCAAGTCCTTCTCATCACCCATCCCCACCAGCCAGAGAAAAGAAACCTCCGAAAAGCCCGTCCCTTTCGCAAGCACACCCCTGTTATCAACCTTTCGAAACTCGAAGATTGGCCCCGGTTTGCCTTGCTTGAACCAGTACGACATCATGATTCCAGCATCGTTTGCTAGCGTACACTATATGCGCGCGCCTGACACAAACGCAACCCCTTCGTCCTCGCCTGTCTACCTCTCTACACTGCGTGTCGGGCGCAAGCTCATTTTGTGGATTATCCCACTCGCCGACTCGTCTTCGGACAGCTGAGCATCCCGTTCAAGCCTTCGGAAATAACTTTTTCTTCTTTGCCCCGCAGCCGTTTGGGCCACGGCATGCTCGGAGAGAAATAGCGAAGCAACTCTCCTCAGGTTTCCGGCTTCTCGGTAGGTAGCGCGCTGCGCCTCCAATGCCAATATGTCAAAGGTCTGTGAGCAATGCCTGAAGAAGCAATGTCGGGAGCCCGGAAATGTCAAGCAGCGGTCGACAACGGCTCCGGTCTCTCGATCCTACGCGAGCCGGGCTTGGCGAATTCGCATCTTTTCTTATCCAACGGCTTGTCAAAAAAAGATCTCCCACTCTATCTATGTGAAGACGACGATCAAGCCGGGCCATGCTGCTTCAATCCGACGAAAAATTTAGTCTTCCGTCCCTCTCCTCCCCCCCATCGCGCCCCTGGCGATCGCCGCGCAGATCTCACAGGACATCAGGTAATCTGAACTTTGGACTCGTTGCAGATCCCCCGTCGTGGAACTCGGAGAGGGGGTCAGGAATACAACCATAACCAGGAGTTTAACACGTAAAGGGCCAGGGGTTCCCTCGTCATCGGGGTTATAATGCTTCCATTTCACCCTTTGCTCCCACAAACTTGCGCCGTACGGTCGAATTAGAAACCTTGCCCAAGTTTTCCCTACTCATGCAACCTCGTACGAATCCTTTTTCATTGTCACAAAAGGTCAGGTCCCTGTGAAGACGGGAAGTTTCTCCGTGCCAAGAAGTCCACGATTGTGATGGGACTTGTTGTGCCGCCCTCTGACAGCCCGTTTTTGGCGACGGATGCAGCGCAACTGCAGCGTCGCGCTGCGGAATCTCGTCGAGAGATTCGATACACCTGCGAATAGCATCGTATTCGCGTTTGCGCTAGTGCTGTAAATCGTACCTATGAGGAAATAAATATGAATATGCAGCTAAGTAATTGCTCCAGCTTTGGACATGGAGATGGTGAAATACCCACTGTCCGAATGGCGGCCTCCTCAACTCCAGAGGGTCGCATTGGATTTTTCCCTATTTCCGAGCCCATTCAGCGCCTCATGATCCCGTGTCTCCGGTCCACCACCAAAGCCCATCCCACGTCTTCCTTTGTGCAAGGTGTTGTCGTCCCCACACACCCCCAATCACCGGCATAAGTCATCACGTCAATTTTCCAAACCGGCTCTCTTGTCAACCACCGCAGCTGAAACTCTACCGAAGTTCCTCCCCCTGGAACCCACGCACCACAGGAGTCCAACCCGCTGACTCTGCAACGCGGCGCAAGGGTAGCCCTGCTCGCTCCGCGTGGAAGACGTATAATCTCGCAGTCTGCAGATGCCATGCCTCTCCACATGCCTGGCTGACCACTCGCAGCTTTCGAAAGTATCTGGGCGATCCTTCAGTTTTGAGGACACTGGTTGCGCGTTATAGTGTGTGCAATTGGTGGTACCATTTTGACTAACTCATGGGCGCTATCTCTACTATTTCATCCACCGCCCTCCTCTCGACTTCAGACTTCAGGCCTATCGTGCTATATGACTCATCCAGGGACGAAGATATGCTGGCTATTACTCCCTTCCCAATCGCAATGTATCATCCCTCTTCTCACCCAAACTTTTTCTACATCACTCATGATGCATCTTAGTCGATGACAAGGCACAATGTGCCCGCCAATCTCTTGGAAACGATCATCACACCGTGTCACCACACGGGACAGGTAATGTCAAGACAACTCCTTTTTACAGAGCATAGGGGTTCAAAGACCGAATGGTCAAGCAGCTACTTCGAATTAGCACACATCTCCAGACTTTGATAGATAGTTGTAAACTTACGGTGGGCTCTTGGACAGATCCGTCTTGAGAATCACAGGAACCCTGCTCATCTCCGTGACGTCCTGAATGTACTCTCCTCCCTCCTCACGCAGCTTGAAAAGCTTGAGGTACTTCTCCTTGTTCGACAGGCGGGCCTCGGGGGCCTCAGGTGCGGGAACCTTGGAGTCGGACCTGGTGCGTTGCAAGGGCTTGGCATCGGATCGGGTCGGGGAGCCGGGGACGCTCTGTGTGGGTCTCTCGGCCAACGAAGCTCCAGCCATGGCCTCAGTAACGTCCGACGCATTGTCGTCATCGTCGTCGAAAAGGGCATCGACGTCGTCAGTAGAGATGGTGCCCGTCTCGGTCTGCTTGCGTGCAGCCTCCTCCCTCTCCTTCTTGGCACGCTCTGCAGCTTCCGCTTGGCGAGCAGCAGCAGCAGCGTTGGCGTTTCTTACAGACGCAGCAGCCTTGGGGCGCTCGTCCTCCGGTACGTAGGCGGAGCTGGGCACGCCCTTCTCCCAGTAGAGCTCAAGGACTCTCTTCTCCTTTCTGAACTCGGCCTTCTTGAGGGGCAACTGGTCGCAGTGCACCCGCTTCTCAAAGCCCCACTCGGGAATGAGAACGTCAAAGGCCGACTCGTACACGCAGAGGACGATACCCTCCGTGATGAGATCGCCGTTGACCTGCTGGCGCTTCTTGTCCATCTCACGGCAGGACTCAATGTGAATGCTCTGCTCCTGGGCATTCTGTGCGGAGTCCTTCTTGGTGTTGCAAGACTCAATGGTCTTGACAAGGCTCTCCAATTCCTCCGTGTACTCAATCTTACCCTCGGAGAGAATAGACTCGAGCTGACGGTGGACGATGATGTCGGCGTAGCGCCGCGTGGGGCTAGTGAAATGAGTGTAAAGAGGCAAGTTGAGGGCATAGTGAGGCCACAACTGCTTAGCAGTCTTGCCGGCAATGAAGTACTTGGCACGTTGCATAGACTTGAGGACAAGCGTCTCCATTCCCTTGCGGATATCGGCGTCGTCAACCTTGAAAAGGCTGTTGTGCATGCTTCCGCTGCCAGAAGTCTCAACCTCGTAGCCAAGGGCGTTCATGCGATCGGCGAAGGTCTGAAGGCGACGAGCATTGGGGGGGCCCTGTCGGCGCAGAAGAGCCTTCTCAGGCAGAGCCTGGGCGAGACGCTGGGCAACGTAAGTGTTGGCCTTGTGCATGAGCTCCTCGACAAGCTCAGTGGCAGGGGTAGAATCGAAGATGTTGTGCTTGATGGGAATGTTCTCATCATCGAGTTGCTGCAGAAGCCTGAGGGGCGCGATAGGCTCACCGCCAGCACCAAGACGGGCCTCGGTGAACTTTTGAGCGACAGCCTAGATAATGTCAGTGCAGCTCAGATGCAAGTTTCAGTGGAACTTACGTTAAGGATCTGGACATCCTTCAGTTGAAGAGACTCGTGCTTCCAATCGGCCTGACCGTTCAGAGCCGAGTCGATCTCCTCAATAGTGATCTTGGCAGTGCTCTTGATGATACTCTTGCCGATCCAAGTGTCTCCCTCGGCAACAGAGCCGTTGTGAGGGTTAACACGGAAGAGAACACTGACAGCCAGACGCTCTTCACCAGGAGCCAAAGAGCATACCTCTCCACCAATCTTGGGAGGAAGGAGTGCGCATGTGCGGTTGACCAAGTGAACGGCGGTGCCGCGCTTCTTGGCTTCTCGGTCGACAAGCGAGTTGGGCTTGACGAAGTGAGTAACATCAGGAATGTGAATACCAATGTCAATCTTGCCATCAGGCTGAGTCTTGATGTGGATGGCATTGGCAAGCTCGGGAGAACCGTTGAGGTCGAGCGTAACAACCCTCTCATCACGGAAGTCCCGGCGAGCAGCCAAGGCAGCCTCCTCTTCCTTAGCGAGAGACCAGTCCTGAAGGCCGACACTGCGCAGCACAGCCTCGGAGAACTCATCGGAAGAAAAGTTGTTGTCGCGCAGCAGAGCGTCGGTCTCCACCTTAAGGTCGCCCATGCGGCCCAACTGCTCGACAAGGGTTCCGAAAGGATGCAGAGAGGTGATCGGCCAACGCTTAATGCAGGCAACAAAGATGCGATCAGCGTAGTCCTGGTGCTTCTCGACGAAATCGCGCGGCGCCTGCTCAGTCGGAATGGCAATGAGCGGCACGCGCTTGTCGGTTGGCTTGAACCAAACAATTTTGGGCTTCTCCTGCGAACGGTTGTCGTGGTGGCGGTTGTTGCCTCCATCTCTGGCGGCTCTCTCCGCTTCCTGCTTCTCCTTCGTAGCCTGGCTGCTGGGACGGAGCAGACCGAGGTTGCCCGAGAACATTTGACCAGCTACACGTTCAACGACAGCCACAATGTGACCTGCGTACAGGGGCTTGGCCTCATCGTTGATCTCCTCCTCCTCGACGAGAAGCAGGCTTTGACCCTCAACCTCGACATCGTCGTTCTTTTTCTGAGTGGGGCGCTGGCGCAGACTGCCGCGACGACGAATGCCGCCCTCCTGCTGCGTGTTGTCATCGTTGTTACCGGATGACTGGTTCTGGCCGTTGGTGGATCCAGAACGGGTGTCGGTGATGTCCTTGCGCTTCTTCTTCTCTTCCTTCTCACGCTTCTGGGACCAAACTTCATCAACATCCAGAAGCTCAACGGCAACCAAGTCACCCTCAAGGGCACGGTTGCGATCCTTGCTACCGCAAATAAAGATATCAGCATCAAGCAGGCCGTCCTGAGTGGAAACGTAGGCGTCGCTGCGGTTCTTCTTGTTCACGCGAAGAATACCAGACACGAGCTGCCCATCGCCGAGAAGAGCCGGGAGGGTGGCTTGGGGGAGGTAAGGAGTGAAAAGAGTCTTCCTCTGCTGTTGCTGCTGCTGGTTTCCACCAAGCTGGCCACCATGCTGGCCGCCCTGAAGGCCAACGAATTGCTGACCGCCCATCTGGGCAGCCTGAAGGGCCTGAAGTTGCTGGATCTGCATGGGGTTCAGTTGCTGGCCCGGGTACATGCCCATGGGGAGCATGTTGCCGGGCATCTGCATAAGCTGAGGCTGACCGGGGTATTGGAATGCGCCGATGTTGGAGATGGACTGGTTTACAGAACCACGAGTGCGGTGGCCCGGCTGGAAGCCGCCCTGCTCCTGGCCCTGGTTAGCACCCTGGTTGCGCCAGTTTCCGTCAAAGTTGCGAGAGCCGGTTCTGGCGTGACCACCGCCGCCAGTCTGGCTGCCGCGACGACCAAAGTCGTTCTGGCTAGCATCACCAGAGAAGCCACCGCGCCCAGCGGCGCCGCCGCGACCGTTCACAGCCATACTCTGGCTGCGACCATGGCCACCGCGCCCACGGCCGGCACTAGTGCCCTGAGCAATCGGAGCCTCGGGTTGAGTCGGAGCGGGGGCGGGGGCGGAGGCACCACCCTCGGCGCTGGCCTCAGTGGAGGGGGACATTGGGAAGGAGAAGCCGGATGTCGTGCGCTTCTGCTGTGCGATTTCTGCCGCCTTCTTCGCGTCGGCAAGCGCCAAAGAGTGACGTCGCTGGTGTCCACCGCCGCCGGCACCACCACCACGACCGCCACGGCCACCGGAGTTTTCCCTGCCGGGACCGGCGCCGGAGGCATCATTGAAGTTCGTGCCGGATGCACCAGAGGAGGGGGCGGGAGGAGGACCCATTCCCATGTTGGGGAGTGCCGACTGATTACGGCGATGTGACATTGGCTGGGTCGGAGGACCGCCCATGGAGACATTCTGCTGCGGAATCTGCTGGGGGAACTGGAAGGCGCCCTGGGGAGCCATGCCGGGCTGCAGGGGATTGAAAGCACCGCCTGGACCGAGCTGTTGGGTGGGGGGCATCATTCCCATGTTCATGTATTGTTGCTGCGTAGCTTGGATCTGTTGCTGCTGTTGCTGCAAAAGCTCAATCTGCTGCTGAATAGCTAGCTGTTCCACTGCAAAGCAAGACTCATTGTCAGCATCGATGTTCAATTTGGTATGATGAAACGGATGACGCGGGGTCGGGGGCATCGCGCAGGAGCCGCAAGATCATGTGTGAAGGTGGGAGAAATGATGGAAGAAGATGCGAATCAACGTACTACCCGGGTTGGCAAACATGCTCATCAACGGAGTCAGCTCGGAAGGGCTTCTCCTGTGCGCAATGTGAAGCCGTCGGCCGGTTGGGCCTGGGACGCCGCCGGTTGGCTGCTGCGGCGGCTGCTGCTGTTGTTGCTGCTGCTGCTCCATGATGGGCAGTCACGCAGATGAAAGATTGGCTTCTTGTTTTTTTGTATCTTGTAATGCACGTCAAGTGCGTCGTTGGTATAAAGGACGGATGGGGGTAGGATTGATAGCGTCGGGTACCGAGTGGTCGGCGTAGGCGTCGATGAAGCTTTATGGGATGATGTGGCACGTAAGGTATTGACGTATGTAGTTGGCGGACTAAAGACAGTGGAGAACTGGGATGGATGTGGTTTTGGGCTCTTGGTTGGTCTTTTGGATTTGTGGACGTGGTTGCTTCTGGTTCAAGGAAGGTAGTTCTTGTTTGTCTGATCGATCGATGAGGGATTGAAAATGGAATGGATTGGGGAGTGATTGGGAGGAGAGGATTGGATGTCTGGCGAGACGGAGCGAGGTGGAAGGGAAAGGAGCTCGCAAGGAGTGTGCGAAGTGATGGTTGAGGTGGGAAAAAAAGGATGAGGCAGACAAGACGTGAAGAAGAAGATGAGGCAGGATGGGAATGTCCTCTCTGGGAGAGACTGACGGGGGGTTTGTTGCGAAAGGCGAGTCGGGTCGGGGGGGTGTGGAGTGGGGAGGGGGGGGAGCAGACCTGAGGAGAGAGAGCGAGCGAGGAGGAGGAGCAAGGACAGCAGTAGCACCCGCCCCGGTGGAGGAGGGACAGGCAGTTGCAGCAAGAGCCGGCCCGCCTGGTGGGAAGACTCAAGACACCGGGCCAGTCCCGTAGCTAAGGTAAGTATAAAAGTACCTACCTACCTTACCTCACCATACGAATGCCTTCCCACCATTGGGTACGAAGCACACCTCCCAGGAGCACAACTGGCACTGGAAGCTGAGCCGCTGGTAGACGACAAGGTACATGGTGCGCTAGTGATTTACCAGAAGGCAATAGCACACACGGCGGCCCTGTAGGGAGACAGACAGGTCGTACCCAGGCGAGGTAGGTAGTCCAAGTATCTTACCTTACGTAGGCAGGCGGGAGACGCGGCGATTATGATGATGACGATGGTGGTGCAGGCTGCTGCTTGGTTTGATCTTGTCTGCAGCAGAAGCTTGTGTACTCGTGCTGGACTCTACATGTGTTTCTGCTAAAACATCCCTTCCTTCACAACTGGATCCGAAATGCATCATTCGCACCTCGAGCTCTTTTCGCAATCCTTTTCGCAATCCCATCCAAGGGTCTCGTATGTAGCTATCCCAACCAGCCCAGCTTGGAAATGCCTCCAAAAGTCGAGGTAACGACAAAATCCAGGCCAGGTATCCGTAGGTACCTTACCCCAAGCTAGAGGTACATGGCTGACGGCTTGTCCCCAAACATGGCACTCTAGGGGCGGATAGGTAAGCAAGGAAGTACCTGTCCTCCGTGCCCCCGAACGAGCCTGACTTGGGGTCGAGTGCTTTGTACCTTGTGGCGGATACTCTGTACGAGAGTACATACCCACCCAAGGAAACAAGACTCAGTCAGACGTCTCCAGTCAGTCAGGTCTCGACGCGGGTGGGGAGAGTCCACGCCGCACCTACGCTGCACGCCAGGCCCAGAGACAGAGCCAGAACCAGGTCAGGGCTTCCGGGTTCGAGGACAGGTAACAGGTTAGCCGCTCGGATACTTTGCTGATCAGTACCTTGCCGTAGTGCACCACCCTGACTTTAACCTGTCGCCCATCTCACCCGCACCACAGTCGTCGTCCCAGACACCTTACGTAGGTGGGCAAGGAGCGAGCCGAGGGGGGTTGACTCTCAGTCTCT
The DNA here is from genome assembly GCF_030867605.1 of Colletotrichum paranaense. Taxonomy (NCBI): domain Eukaryota; kingdom Fungi; phylum Ascomycota; class Sordariomycetes; order Glomerellales; family Glomerellaceae; genus Colletotrichum; species Colletotrichum paranaense. The sequence continues at coordinate 2,185,104 of NW_026848964.1, forward strand.
ACTGCGTAGTCTCGAGTCTCTCGAGGGCTGGGCTGGAACTGGGACTGGAACGCCCGCCAAGTTCCGTCTCCTGCGGCCCTTTAGTCTCGCACACTGGCACTGACTACTGACACAGTCAACAGTATGACTACCTACATGACCTTCCCTTGTGTACGCATAAAGCTGCTAGCAGCACAAACGAAATACTTAGGGCTAGCAAGTCAGGAACCTTGGCTTCGTACCTCGGGGCAACAGGATGGTCAGCGGCCGGCGAGCGGCGGCTACTTACTAGGTACATTGGCGTCTACGGGGGTGCTGCGCGGTGGGCAAGCCAAATGCAGGGCTCAAGTCAAGGGGGGAACAGGAATACGCCAGTGTTTCCGGATGGATACCGCATCGTTGGACACCACATCAACAGAACCCCTACGCCGTACCGTACCGTACGGATACCTGAGCGAGGCTTGCAGGCTGCAGCAAGCTCTCCTGTCGTTGCGTTGCGTTGCGTTGCGTTGCTCTGGTCGGTTCCCCAGCCATGAGGACCAGGAAGCTCCGGGCAATGGCAGCATGGCAGCATCCCTCAGTCATCATTCATCAGAGCTGTGATTGACATACCTAGGTATTCCCCCCAGTGCAACGGTGGAGTTTACTACGTACCTCCCTGACAAGATTTCTCCTCAATGGCATCACACACTCTATCTGAGCAGGTATCGGTACGAATACTAGGTTGAAGATTCTCTTCCCCGTCATGCCCAGCTCTCGGACGCTCCGTCCAGTCTACGGTCGTGTTGGCTATTGCCGATTTTCATTTGTCAGGCCAGCAAAACCGAGAGGGAAAGTCAAGGCGAGACGGGCCAGATCCAGACTTGAGCCGACTCCCCAGTTGGAAATTGGGGCCGGGTCCGACTCCAATTGCAGAATCTCAACGACATGACAGGAATATTCACTTTTGTTCATTGACCTAGGCACTCCGTAAAGTATGAATGCACTTTTGGTACGGATAACGGTGCAGAGACCGAGGAAGTTCGTACTCAATTCTTGACCGCCCGGCAATAAATGTGACTGCCCGAGTTCGAGCTAATGCCCCACTTTGCGGTCCGACCAAACAGCGGCGACGCTGTGCTCCTTTCTGCCAAGATTCAGAGCTATCATTCGTCCATCTAGCTCCTACTGGACCCACCTGGGTCGCTACCACGGCGACGTCTCTTCTTCGTTTTTACTGAGGTCTGGTCGATTGCTGCTTCTTTGGCTGCTCTGCTGACTGCTCTGCTCCATCACTTTGGTCTGCTCGTCTGCTCACCCACCCCATGGAGCAAAAAGGGTAGAGCTGCAAGCAGCAACACAGGTTCAGGGCGACAGCGCAACAAGGGTCATCGCCTTTTCCCACAGCTCAGCAACAGGCCCCCCCCCCCCCAATTCACCTCAAAGAGCCCCAGGCCGCCGCGAACGGTAGCATTATCCCACATCAAAGCGCGCCTGATACATCGTATTATTTTTTGTTGCTCCACACCAACGCCGCGCCCAACCTGAACTCGACAGTACCTACGCCTTCTACGGCATACCTACCGTCAACCAATACCTTGTCCGCTTGACGACACCACTTGACCCAAACGGCCCCGAAGACGTCAAGAAGCACAGCCTCGTCTGGACTCTCTCAGAAATCGCCCGAGCCTTGCCTTGCCTTCCCCATCCAACCGCCCACCCGCGGACGTCACTCTTTCTGATCGGCCGTTTGTTGGTGTGTTGGGTCCTTGGGTTTTGTTGATTTTGTTTCTCTCGGTTGTCGGTGCAATTTTGCATCCCGCGCCTGACCCCACCGCCCGATGCCGTAGGGCCTGGTCTCAATTCCCACCTACGACCACACCATCGAGGCCATTGGTAGCCAACTGTGCGACCAACCATGGCGCACTCTTCTCCTTCGCGGAGGAGCCAGCACGATAGCAACATCAAGTCAAGCCCCGAACGAGGCTTCACAGCAGATTTTCTCTCCGAGAATCGTAATTCAGAGCTGAGCCATCGCGATGCCCTCGCCGCTGCCCAGCTCGAGCACGAGCGTGTTCGCCTCGCCGCTTTGAGGGTCTATGAGGTCCACCAATTGCAGGAGGAAAAGCAAAGGTTGGAAGCTGAGCAACGGAGGATAGCACAGCTACAAAAAGAGGAAGAAAATCGCCTCAAGGCAGAAGCAGCAGTGCGCGCCGAGCAAGAGAGGCTGAGAGAGCTCAAGGCCAAGCAGATTCCTCAACTCCCTCCCGAACCCGTACCTGAACCGCCCAAGCCGGAGCCGAAGAAGTCGCAAGAATCTCAGGTCAATGGCACAACGGCGGCCAAAGCCGAGCCCGCTGCTGTGCCGCCGGCCGCACCAAAGCCAGCCCCCTTGACAACCGCTACGACATCAGCTCTCCCAGCCGTGAAGGCACCTACTGCAGCGCCTTCACCAGCACCCGCACAGGTCGTTGCTACGCCGTCAACCCAATCCAATGGTTTCCTCACGAAGCCCGCAGCAGCGCCTCCAGCCCCGAAGCCCGCTGTTCAGCCTGCCGCGCCTGCACCAGTGCCAGCTCAACCGACTGTTGACAGGTACACCCAGATACACCAAGCTCTCAAGAAGCTGCGAAAGGACGTCGAAGCCCTGTCAAAACAGCCTGGGAATCCATTGAAGGGCAAGTTGGGAGAAATGCGGAGACAAATCAGGAAGTCTATTGGGCAGCTGACTGCTGGCAAAGGAGCAAACGCGCAACCCGTAAGTCTGGTCTTGTTGGTGTCACAAGACAAATGCTAACGATGTCTTAGCTTGCCACGATCAATGCCGCACTGCGCGAATCTCTCGGCGGCCAGGTCCCGTCACCTCTAATCGACGCAAGCACATACGTGCAGCAAAACAGGGAGCCAGCCGAAGGCGCTGTTAACAACGGACCGCAGCTACCGGCCCTGTTCATATACCTCCTCAACATCCTCTCCAAGGCGATCATCCAGCAATTCTCCAACGAAGGCGGCGCGAACCCAAAGTCGGCCGAGCCGGTCGGCATCGTAACGGCGCAAATCTTCTCCAACAAGGACTACCACTGGCGCGGCGGCTCCATGATCGACATCCTCATCGCCAAATTCCGCGTGGCCTGCCCCGTCCTTTTCGGCTCTAGAGGCAGCGACAAGACGGAGGGCGGCCGCAGAGCCATTGGCTGGAAGAAGGAAAACGGCAACTGGGTGCCCGAGCAGGCGCACAACGACAGGATGACGGGTCTTGGCGCCGGCTTCGCGGCCATTGCGCTCCGGGACTTCAGCAAGGCGTCCAAGACGAACCCTTACCCGCCGACAAACTACTGGAAGGCCATGGCGCAGATTGTCAACTCGCCGCCGCAGCTCGTCTCCAACACGCAGTACGTGGTGCTCAAGTCCATGATTGACGGTCACGAACAGCGCTTCATCAACTTTTACGGCAACGCTGCCGTCGCGGCCCTCAGGATGGCGTTGGTGGAGTTTCCTAAGAGAGCCCCTCCGGGGGCCACGGCCGCGCAGGCGTTGCAGGTCCTAGGCGACGTTTTGAGACGAGACTCTGGGTTAGATGTGGCATAGATGGTGGGGGGAGGAAACAAAAGCCAAGGTAGACGAATTACCTTTTGTACACATACATGAGAGGCATGGGTTGCCAATATTGGGGAAGTGCTTTCAAGGGGGTACACATACTATGGCGTTTCTGGACATCCTGGCATGGGGGTGGCTTATACACCTAAGAGAACCAAAACAGCAAGACTTCACAATGACTTGCGATGAGCACGGGGTCTGGGCTTTGGTTTGGCTCATCCATTGAAGCAAGTTGGGGCGGTCTGCTAGGGGAGGATACAAAAACACGTACTCTAGACATTGCGTATCGTGAGTTGGATGACTGAGATCTATCATAGCCCCCAGATGAAAGGCTCTCAAAGTAGTAAAAGACAAAAAACTTCATTGACAATTGTTCCAAACACGCTCCATAAACTCCCAAACCCTCAATTTAAAGAGAAACGGCATTTCGCCATCACTCTTCCCTTTTTTGTCGTCTTCTAATGATTCCCAAATCCCTCCAGCCATCCATCATTACTTCGGTCTCGCCGGGCAGCAAGCCAATGACACTCTCCCCTTTTTTACAAAATCAACAACAAAATAAGCAACAAGATCAGCACAAAAATGAGCACGGCGATGCAGCAGCTACTCAGCCGGTCCTCGTTGTGCCGCATCACGTACTGTAGCTTCGCCACGCCCGTCTGCAGCCGCCCGCCCACGCGGTCCGCGACGCCGTCCACGACCTCGAGCATCTCCCTCTGCTCCTCGAGCTCGCGGCCCATGTCGTCCGCCTGCCGCCGCAGGTTGCCCACGGTGCGGAACACGCCGTCCAGGTGGCCGTCCTGCTCGCGCATCATCTCGAGCTGCTGCTGCTGCTCGAACTCGGCTGCGTAGTCGTCGTCGTCGTCGTGGTCTCCGTGGTGGCCGTCGCCTATGGCGAAGGAGCTCGGATCGGGGAGGTCCGAGTTTGCTGCTGAGGATTTGCCCTTGCCTCCTGCTGTTGCTGCGCCGAGCTTTTTGGCGAGCTCCTCGCGCATGTCTTCTACTTCGCCGCCGACATCTTGGACTAGCCTCTTGCGCCGCGTGATTTCTGGGCCGGAGAGGCCAAAGGCTGTTGGGTCAGATTCGACGGCCTTGACGGACTCGACGAGGTCGGCAAGGTCTTCGGCTAGGGAGGCGAGGGCGGATTCGAGGTCGGCGCGGGCGGAGGCGAGTTCGGGGGAGGTTGGGGAGGTTGAGAGGGAGCGGATGCGTAGGTAGGATGTGAATAGGGGTCTGGTTGAGTCCAGTTGGGCGAGGACGTCTCTGTTTTGTGCGTTCTTAGTCAGTATTTTTGGTTCAGAGGTGATAGTTAGAGGAAGGATGCATAGTGGTATGTGGTTGGATGCGAAAGGGATGCGATGCGTACTGTTGAACTTGGAGGAAGGGATCCTCTTCGTTGGCGGAGGACATCATCCTGGCGAAGGGTTGGAAAGGCGCATCCGCGGACGCATTGGCTTGCGGTTAGGATCTCTTCACAAAGGATGTGGTTTCTAACCAAAGGTTGCAGCTTGGTCCTAGGGTATTGAAGGAGGGAATGCCTATCGTCGAGGCGGAATTGGCGATCTGTAGTCAATCTAGGTACCCTGTTAGGTAAACGCGGCCTGGGATGACGTTTGCGCGTCTGGCGGCCGGCCGGGTCGGGTGGGTGCGAGCTACCTTTACGGACACGGCTACCTCCCGTCCCCGTCTTCCATAGGTGTCCACTTTTGCAGGTCACTGGTGGTCGCAGCTTCGGGGAAGTGTAAGGGTACTTCCGGAGATTCTTCGGCACGTTTGAGCATTCCTCACCGAGACAATGCACGTCACCGAAGACCCCTGCTCGACCTCTCGGTGTGCCCCTCATTCACCGAGAAAAATTCCCCTCCATTGACCAAATTAATGTAAGTGGGATTTTCACAACCGCCATTTACAACTCCACATAGTCACTCACTCCCATACGAAGCTCTCACCATCTTTCACTGAGCCACTCACTGAATCTTACTCATGCTCTTTGATATATCGAATGTTCATAAATCACTCAACCCAGGGAAGAGTCACCTGCGCACACAAGAAACACATTATTAAAAGCGCCTCAAACTGAGAAAAAAGATGATACCAGAAAAGCCCCTCCCCTGCTCAGACGAGTTCCCCTCGCCAGAAGCCTACGTTGAGGAGCTCCTCGAATTTGCCACAACCACAGACATCTTCCAAATCCTCTGCGGTGGCGTCCACGTCCTCGACTTCTTCACGAACGAAAGGGGCCTCTTCTCCCAGATCCTTCCTCAGGAATGGCAACCATTCCTTCTCTCCTACGGCACCGACGCCCTCCTGGACCTCCTCATGCGAGATGACCTCGATAACTTGCCATTAGACGCCATGACAGTCGCCCCGCCAGAGAGTTTCCTGAACTACATTCGCAGCATCCGCAAGCTCTCTCTTCGCAGGACATTCTCCCCCACCACGTCTGAGAGTAAACCCCCGCCAAAGCTCTCCCGCTCCGTCGCCGTCGGCATGAAGCCCAAGAAAGTCCACGAGGTGGCCCATTTTGCGCGCTACGTCGACTCTCTTGCCGGCTCAATCGCCTCACGCTGGGGAAAGGAGACGACGCATTTCGTGGATTTCGGTAGCGGCCAAAACTACCTCGGCCGTACCCTCGCGCTGCCCCCTTACAACCGCCACGTCGTCGCCGTCGAGGGCCGCGAGCACAACATTGACGGCGCAAAGGGGCTCGACGTGCTCTCAGGCCTGGCGAGCAAGGAGGTCGTCATGCGCAACAAGAAGCTGTGGCTGCAGATGCAGGCTGACAGGCTCGGTACTGACGTTGTCAAGAAGGCACCCGCGAAAGCCTCGCCCGACGCCGCAGCGGCAGCAGAGGACTTTGATTTCAGGCCCATCAAGGAGCTTGAGCCGCGATACAACCGCGCGCTGGGGAAGGGCTCCGTATCGTACGTGGTCGGCAGGCTCGAGAGCGGCGACCTGACCGAAGTCATTGGACGCATCGAAAAGGAGGTACTCCCGGAGGAATCATCCCAAGACCTCAAAATGATGGCCGTCTCGATCCACTCGTGCGGAAACCTCTCTCACTACGGCATCCGCTCGCTTGTCATGAACCCGGCCATTCACTCTGTCGCCATCGTGGGCTGCTGCTACAACCTGCTCACGGAAAAGCTCGGCCCGCCGACCTACAAGCTGGCCGGGTACGCCCGCCCCAGCCTGCAGGCCCTCAACGGCCGCGTCGTGCGCGAATCGGCGAGGCGGGACCCGGAGGGTTTCCCCCTGAGTGAGACGCTTTCCGGGTACAAGGGACACGGGGTGCGGATGAACATCACGGCGAGGATGATGGCGTGTCAGGCGCCGCAGAACTGGACGCAGCCCGAGAGCGACGACTTCTTCACGCGTCATTTGTTCCGCGCGGTGCTGCAAAAGATTTTTCTCGACCGCGGTGTCATTTCAAAGGTCTACCACCGCGATGCTGCCGCCGAAACCGGCACGGAAGGCAAAGAAACCTCAAACCAGACGGAAGAGGAGAGGGAATCCCCCTTTAACACCTCCACGAACCCCGTCATCATCGGCTCCCTCCGAAAAGCGTGCTACAAGTCCCTCAAGGACTACGTCCGCGGCGCCGTAGCCAAGCTGACGACGAACCGCGAGTACAGCCAGTACAGCGACGTGATCCGCGACAAGATGGCGAATATGACGGACGAGGAGATTGAGGTGTACGAAAGGGAGTACGCCTCCCGCAAGAAGGAAGTCGCGGCCGTGTGGAGTCTCATGGCCTTCAGCGCCACTGTCGTCGAGTCCCTCATCGTCACGGACCGCTGGCTGTTTTTGAAGGAGCACGACGACCTCGTCCGGGACTGCTGGGTCGAGACGGTGTTTGAATATGCGGAGAGCCCGAGGAATATGGTGGTAGTGGGTATCAAGAAATAAGCAGGAGAAACCGAGGGGATGATGCTCGTTTTATCTATCTGGAATTTGGTCTGCCGTGTGCCGGGTTTGGCTATAATGCCCTCCGTGACCGGTTTTCATGGAGACATACATTCTCGGCGGGGATTGCTTTGAGCAAGAGCATCAAAGACTGCTGGAAAGTGGCCGACCAGGACCGAAGGAGTCGCCCGGGGTCAACTGCATGTGGCAACGTCACCCACCAATGGCCGCGTACTACCGTCTCGGCAGGAGCTTGGTATGCCCACGGGGAAAGAGCAAGAAGACATAGTCCTCTTCTCCATCCCCAGGTCTGTACCACACAGTCAGCACCACAACGACATCGAGCACGTTGTTCAGCGGCTTTCGGAGATATATCCGTTGGACTTCGGTACACGGCCGACGCCGACAAGGATATATACAATAGAAGGCTCATGCCGCGTCCGTATAGTCAGTCACTGCGGCAAGCGGACAATTCGCGGGCGTCGCTTTGTCCCCCGAGAGAGTCGACGTCATGCATCTCTTCCGTCAGTTGTGTGGTAATGACAAGTCAACTGACGGGCACAAGCCCTCTCACACTCGTAGGCAAAAGAAAAACAAGCGGAGCCAACAATCCCAGCCATTCTGTTCGTAAGGCATTATTCATGCAGAAATTCCTCACGACAAGTCATCTAGACAGACCTAAGAAACCCTGGATGGGCCAGAGATACATAGCTGTTACCATATGTGATGGTTGAGGAATGTTGACTATCATAGCGTGCCGCAAGTCTTTCCCTTGGACATTGATAATTCTTCGACCTATGCTTGAGAGTGATGCGAGATGCATTGGCTTTTATACGTTATTCTACGTCGTCGCTCACGCAACATATTTCCCTACAGACACCGGGGTCTTATCGCAGGCTTCGTTCGCGCAGCTACCATTTGCGCAAGGACAGTAACGGATGCATATGTCTAAGCTAACGTTCCTCCTCGTAATTTAACTAACGAGCTCATCCTCCAGCCCTGGCTCCGACCCAACTTCGTAGGATTCACACAATCGCAACTGCGAAGGTACCATTCTCCTGAGATGTTACATTTGCCGTTCTACCAGCCCCATTCACGCCAAGAGTGAAAGCGGCATGTGGGTTACCTCCTGGGTTTAACTTGATTTCGAAGGGAACTGGGAATTATGTCAGATGATCGATATCGCTCTGGTAGCACATTTCTGAGCTTACCCTGGGTAGCCGCAAGGTCAAAAGTTTTGAGCTTGGAATCATTGACGTCGACTTTGAACGTCTTGGTGCCAGTTGAAGCTCCGTCCGGGTAGCTAATGGTGTATTCTTGAGTAGATCCGGACGATCCAGACCCGGACCTATTGAGAACAGAAATGTTGTATGTGTTTGTCATGTTTGTAAGGCTTGTCGTAGGAGGATGATGCGTATTGCGAGGGCTGCGAAACTGTACTTTGAATGAGCCAAGGAATCTGGAAAAATGCAAACAACCGAGAGGGTTTAATATATATGTGTATCGCAAGAGGATATGAAAAAGTAAGAGTATGGCTTTCAGAGCTACCAAACCCTGCTACCGTGTGGGCAAAATGTCAATGGAGCATAACACCGAAACTTGTGAGCCCTCATCACAGTCCGTGGGTGGAAAAATTGATGCAGCCAGTCTCCGTTCTCGGAAAAGTTTACATCAGCCAGCCACTATTTTCAGCTTCTACATCAAACATTGAACAAGTCACGGCTCTTTAGCGTGGCTTCTTCTTGCGCCTGTCAACAATCTGTGATGATCGTCAAGCTACTGTCACGACTGACAGGTAATAAGTGACAACTGGATTGCGGCCGCATTCGTTCAGACGTTGTCATCGAACGCAACAGGCCAAACCAGTCAGCAGATGCGAGGCCGTCTGGATCATGTTCTGTGGCTGCCATGTGGTCTGATCTTGAAGCGTTCAGCTAGCCTCAGAAACTCAGAAAGACTTTTACTAGACTATAACTGGTCTATAAGCAGAGTGTAGTTGTAGACTCCTTTCCACAAGCTTTGTGAGGGGGTTGATGGGACATGGTCAGCGGTCACTATATGCAGCGACAGGCACATACAACAGAGAGATACTCCTGCTCACAAGACGCCCACGAAACGTTGGCAGACTAACAATGCTTCTTCGGATCCTGTCCAACGAGGTTGACTTTACTCCGTGTGCGACTTCCTCAGGCGGTATATTTAGCCACTCCTTGTTAAGACACCATTCAGTGTGGCTACCATCAGCCCGCCGGATGCATCTCTTGAGAAATGCGCTTGATCTCACTGCGGTACGTTATTTGAAGGTTGCCAAGTGACAGCAGGTCACGGCCATGCCCTAACTACTCAAGCAGCTCACGACGCTGGAATATGACACTAAGGTAACTTATGTATGGACGTTGAGGGATGAACGCCCATCGCCCTATGATATAGCGACTCGAGGTGTAGGTAGCATAGCTGAAGATAGAATAACGATAGCATATCGTAACATTGGAGTAGTTGGTAATAGTAACATCGATTCGATAATTACTGGCACCAAAATTACAATAATAGATCTCGTCAATCACTCTCTCGAGACTCAGGACACTGATATCTCACCTGCCAATATCCATAGACCCCTTCAACCTTGGGGTGCGGCGGATATGGGTTTGTCACTTTTAATCATTCAAGCGTGCTAAGATTGATGGAGGCCAGAGGACGAGGCGCACCTCGCTCAGCCCAAATCCGTCATTGGAACGGATGACGGTGGCAATTAGCGAGAATCTACATTACGCTTTAGGATTACATGTCAATTGACATGCATGTTGAGCACTGAATACGATCATGATTGGGCAAATTGCGGTGATCCCATTCAGCTGAAACTTGACTTTTCCACCGTTCGATCACGTCCGACTACCAGAAAGGTTAGTGCAGCACTACAAAAACTTCGGCACGGCTCGCAGTGCGGGGCAGTGAGAGACAAAGTTACACATGACTGTCGACCAGCTAGCCACGACCCGCGTTCTAGCTCGGATTTTTAGTAAAGATTACTGTCTTTGGAAAGACTGTCTTGGTTCGACTTGAAGGCTTTAGAATGTCTTTGACGAGACGACATTGGATCATTAACATATCCAGGACAAGAACTCGCCCACTATCATGGGTATAGCTTGGGCCGTACATACGTGTCCAGCTGGATATTCATCCGTTTTGGAGTTGGGTAGTGACCCCAGTCACTGGGGAGACCACAACAAGGGCTAAGGCTTTGCAGCTTCGTATACACTATCTCAATTACTATTAAAACTGGTTTTGAATAGAGATAGGCGGAAGATTGGAGTTCATTAAAGGACTCGAATCTCGGCATGCTATTCATCCTCAATCTATATCCATAATATTCCTTCTTTCCTACCTTAGAATGTGACATCAAATGTGATGTGATGTTTAGGATTGTTGTTTTTACTCAATGCGGAATTCCTGCATTAAATGCCCATGCGTTAACTTTTATCCTGCTCTGTCTCACTCAGCTACTAGGAGCCGTCAATACGACACACAAATCTAGTGTCCGGTAGGATATCCTTGGAGGCTTCACGCGTTCTGATGGTTCAGGTTCGCCTCAGAATGAGGTGCTATCACGATGTAATCTTAGTATTGTACAATCCTGAAGCAGAAGATACAATAGCGAGTCAGACATACATACACGGGTTTTTAGGCACTACGTCCGCAGTATGGAGGGTCTGCTCCGAGATATTTACTATGCGTTGTTTCCCAAAAGCTTCGAAGTGTCGTACGTACGGAACTGAACCGGCTCGCTGCCAGTGGCCTCATGAAAACTATAAGTGGTATGCCGAGCTGAAAGATCCTACTGTCACTGTTTTCAGACTGTCTAGCCTGCATCCATCCACCGGCTGACCCTACACCTGACACTCGACTTCTGTCTGGCCATATTTGTTCCCATCACATTGTGGCTAGCTGAGGGTGTTGCTGTATGCATCCTCAATTCAACTCTGTCTGATTGCGAGATGTGATTGTTAGGCATGTCTGCGCATCGTGTCCGAGGCTGAGTTTGCTCGTGTGCCTAGATGTAGGCTGAGCAAGGCTAGTATTCGATGCATGCATTCTAACTGCCCGTACGTGAGATGTTTGCGATCAAGGCTTTCAATCGATACTATACACCCACAGAAGGTCTACGATATCGACATACAGGCACACAAAGCTGTACTAGACAAAAAAGATGGATATTTGAAGGCTCTTTGGACGTCGCTCAATTCACAATTCGCATCCTCCATCTTCCATCAAGTTCATCTCCTGAGTTTCCAATCAACAATCTTCTATAAGAAACACCTACACTATCAATTAATTCTCATCATGGCCAACGTCGAGATCATCGTGAAGAACGAGAGCGACAAGGTCCGACAGTTTCTCATCTTCAACGAGAAGCCAGCGTACTCCGAGTCAGTCGGCAAGGCCTGGACCAACGTCTGGGGCCGCTCGCCCGGCACGGCAGCCGAGCACGGCACTGCTCACTTCTCTATCGAGGAGCACTACTATGCCGTGTGCGGCATGACCCCCGAGTCTTAACAGGAAACAGAAGCAGCTCTGAATTCAACCTTACTTGCACATTTCTCGCAATAGGGTGAAACGCCAGTGACAACAATGAGAAGGGACTCGGGAGTAGGGTAGGTGTGCCTCGGTGAACATTCGGTGATTTACAGCGTGGGCAGTCTCACCGGCGGGTTGGAACGACAGCACTGGTATGAGTGGACGACGATGGGACAGCCTAGTAGAACCGCGCCAAAGACCTCTCTGGTACTGCAGTACACGCGATATTGAACCATATTTCGAAATTTTCTTTCACATCCTTCGTTAGCCGCTGTTTGTCCCGCCGACGTTGAAGCTACCGAGTCTACATACTCCATAGTTGGCCAGAGCCTAGGTATAAGTCGGCAGACGCTATTCGAGGGACCGGGGGGTGTACAGTCATAGTCTGAGATAACGCCAAAACGTTTAGGCCCTTGGTGAGTCCCCTATCTGTGGATCTGGGAACGGGTACGATCTGCTCCGCAACACCAGAGATAAGTGAAAAAGCACGGACGAACGGGGGGATCCATCGGAGACTTGAGGAAGCACGATCAAAGGCTAAAAAAAGGGAAGAAGATGATTGGTGTAGCATTTCTCCAGAGACTTGGATCAGGAAGAAAACGACGAGCAGATGAATGAAAAAGACTCATTGGCCAAAGGTCAAGAGTCGAGACCTCGGCGAAGCTCCGGCCAGATGATGGATCGTGGCAAACCGGTGAGTATCACCTGTCTCCAGTCAAGTGGGCTCATTGAGGGTTTTTGCCTCGTCTTCCGTGTTCTTGTCAGCCTGAGAGTCTCAAGTGCTCTCGTGAGAACTGAGCATCCCACGCCGGCGATGCAGACAATGCCGAATGGGGCAATTGAGCGAGAGCAGAGGTATTCCGCTCAGTGACAAACCCTGTAAACCACTTATTATTGCCTTTCGCTCTGTGGAATCATGTTCAATCTGCCACGTCTCGTCGCTTGAACATATGATACCCAACTTGTGAATGATGATCCAACGTCTTCCCGAAAAGGTGTGCGATGCTGTCATCGGTGTGCGCGGTGACGATGACCGACGTACTGTACCTGCCAATACCTCCCATCTGCATGTGGTGTAAGCCGCGACCGAGTATTCGGGGCACCAAGCTGGACCGATCTGCTCCTTCGACTCCTAGACGCATCGCTAGCAGGCTGAGGAGGTGTCACAAGTCAACCGTCGTCGGGAGTTTGTCGCCGCCGCGACGTCGCCCAACCCATGCTTCTCTGGAGAGTCAGGTTTCCCGACCTCTCTAGGTCGTTGATTTGGGGGTCCATGACCAGCCCTAGCAGCAGCAGAACGCTTAGAAGCGGCCAGGCGAGGGACTTCGCAGACTTGGTACTGGTAGGGTGACATTTGGACGCGGTTGCTGGAGGGATCGGATCCCAGGTTGCAGCTCTGGGATGGGGGTTTTGCGAGTTTGGTCTGGATACAGCGGCCGGGTTGCGGGAGGGGAATAGGAAGAGTGGGATGGGGGCGGACTGTGGGATTGCTGGCCGAGAGGAGCGGGGTTCACCATGCGCCCTCACAAGTTGACCGAGAGTTGCGCCGTCTAATTGGAGCCGTGGGCGCTCGCCGGCAGGTTGTACTCTTCCCAAGGACCTGTCCATCCCAAACACCTGTCGTTCCTCTTTGGCCCGGCTTGTCGATAATGGGAAACCCGGACGTCGTAGCTGCCACGGCACCTTGCAGTAGCAGAAAGCAGCCGTCCTATTAGTAAGGGGGGTTGACGCAGTACCTACAGGTATTGGACCAGGTATTCCGCCGTAACAGTAAAATTCGTCTGGAGGGAACCCATGCTTCTTGCTTAACCCCGATGACTTTGTGCATGGAGCGCCGATTTCGAAGCAAATCAGAGAGGCCAATTGAGCCAGTTGCACGACCAGAAGGGAAAGGGTTCGGACAAGGTTCAGGAACCGTTGTGATCTGCGGGGGGTCTGGTCCACGGTCCATGTCGGACCTGGGGGAGAAAGGAAACGAAGAATTGCTTTTTCCTCCCTCTTCTCGCGGGCCGCTACACAGGCACGCACCGTGGGCTGGCTGAATCTACTGGTCTGACGCAATGGCGTCGGAGATGAGGTGGGGTGTCGAAGCTGAGGACTGCTATTGTGAAGATGATGTAGCGTATTCGAACGAATAGTTAGGCTCAAGGTGTTGATTGAGCATGAGCATACGGCGGGATTGAGGGGTTCAGCTGAGAGGATCAAATCCACAACTGCCGTGAATGCCGCTGTCTGCAGACGTGTCATTGTCGAAGACCATCTTCAAGGACCTGTTCCATGACCTGACGTGTAGACCCGATTGAGCATACGGATGCTCAAAAGCGCGGTCGTCGTAAAACCCCCGCGGGGGTTAACAAGGGTGAATCGTGATGGCCTTTTTTTCCCTCTTCGTGTCTTTCAATCAGCAAGTCGACGCGCATGCCGAGGTCAGCCGCTGTTATGCTGCTCCAGGCAATTGGGCGCTCATGTGCGTGTGTTGGTACAGTATCTGTGGGAGAGACGCCCGTCAGCGTTGCTTCCCGTGTGGTGGTGAGAGTTGATATGTGAGAGGTGACGGGCGAGGTAGCAGCAGACCCCAGGTTGAGGTGAGGTAAGGTGAGGTACGTAGTAAAGGGCACGGAGAAGTGGCCGATGCACCCATCCATCCATGATCACCATCCCTTGCCTACCTCACAAAGCAACCTGGAAGCCAGGGCACCTCGTCGTCTTACATCATTTCCATCATGGTTTGATTTGGGGGGGGGGGGGCATAGAGTGGTAGAGGGTGAGAAGTTAGAACCGAAAGGGAAAATGGGAAACAAACGTGACTGCTTCACGAGTTACACAAGATGTAAGCGACTTCCCCAGTCGTTCCCCAAAGGTCATGGTCTAATGCAGGTTTTCCGTGCCTTGTTTTCCCATCTTGTCTGTCTATGGACTCAGAGAGAGGCTAGCAATGCCGTGTTCATATTCAGGGTACGGATACGCCTGCTTTTGATCCAAGGCCAAGGAGTTATTCTCTGGGGTTCTGTAGTCGCTGGCAACTAGCTAAAGCAAGAAGAAAGCAGGCATCTCGGCTACTACGCGAACTACCAAGTAGTAAAGTACCGGGGAACCGCCCAGAGTTTGAGACCCCCACGCTCCCTTCAACTAGTCTTATGCACGTCGCCCGAAACGGCACTTTGAACCTTTTTCCTTCTGCAGTCTTGCTTCCAGCTCCGGCCGGTTCCTCTTCATGTCCTTCATTGCTGTCCTCCGTCCTTTGAGCAGTCTTCGGTAGGGTAGGTAGGTAGCTAGAGCAAGTCAAGGTGAGGACAAGGCTTCAAGAGTAGTCATCTTAACCGCTCGTTTGCCTGTCTGCCCCATGCCAACCCTGAACGACTCACGACTTGGACATGGACATGAACATGGGCATGGAGGTCACGGTCCAGCTGTCGCGATGGATGGCGAGATGCAAAGCCAGCATGGCGCGGCAAAGCCCAGTCTCATCATTGGTGACACGATTTTACACTTTTGTTGACCATTCCAAGTCACCATTGTAGTGTCGCAATATCTGGCTCGGATGTCAAGGGCCAAAGTTAAAAAAGAGAACAGAAAAAAAAACGGGAACGCGAGGGTTAGGTTTTCTGATAGTGGAGAGAAGATTGGCAGCGGCTCAACTGTTGACTTACACGGGGTTTCCCATGTTTGGAATGGAGAGAGGGACCCCTTCCCGAGGCCCATATGCCTACCTGACTCGAGAGCGCCCGCCGAACCGCGCTGTTTCTTCACTTCCTCACGGCCGAGGATGGAAAATCGCGAGAAAGCGCCGCCGATGCCCGATGGAAGCACATCTCTTTACCTTTGACGCAACACCCGCAATCTGATAAGAAAAGAAAGAAGACAATGTGAGACGAGATCTGAGTAGAAGTAGATCCCCGTGAAACTCCCGCAAAAAAAAAAAAAAAAAAAAAAAAAGCTTAACATCACGAAATAAACCCCCACCCGCTTCACCAATTTCGGTCTTACTCGCCGTGGACGCGGCGACAGCGGCGGCGGCGTTGAGGAGAGACAGGCTGGCCGTAGTGCAGATGCCCACTTCCCAAAGATGCAATCATGGGTCTTTCAAAACCTTGTACTTCCTTGAACCCCTGCTCAACCCCGCCATGTCATGCTGCCCATCTCCGCCCACACCCTTTTCCCTCTGACCTGCAGAACCAACGGAACAATACCCAGTAGCTCTCGGCGATGATGGGTAGGTAGCCGCGTGGGTTTTGGGTTCAACACAATTGCGAGTGAAATCACACCGTCCTCGTCATAGTTCGAGACAATACATTCCAAGACATGCCATTGTCCGCATATAGCCACGCACGAGCTAAGCCTCTCACGAGTTATCCCACGCATAGCACGTAATGTGGTACAAGATAGACGATGGGTTCTTTCATGTATCACATTCGAATCTACGGGTATAGCCCTCATTCGAAGTCAGCGTCGTCAGGTCAAGACTCGGCTTTTGCCGGTGTACTGACCGAGTCTGGCCGTCTTTGAGAAGTGACGATATAAGTGAGATATAGAGGATGTCGTCGAACCAGAAGAGAGCACGGCAGCAAAAAAACTGCGACTGGACGGAAACGACACAACCTTTGACGGAATATTCCACTCGACAGTCTCCACAGAGGGTCATGATCCTTCAATGGATTCACGGGAACGCGGTCGATCCCCGAACCTAGAACCGGTGATAGCCATAACAAATGATGTTTCGTCAAACCAACAAGAAATGAGGAAATTAAATCACGAAATGCCATCCGCCATCTCGGCGCAAAATCACCGAATCGTCGTCACTCACCCCCCTGGGGCCCTGGCTCCAAAAAGCATAGGCTTTCAAGTTTCAACGCTACTGTGACATTACGGACCTCACCTTATCTGCAACCCCCTCCAGGCCCTCCTCCAGTGGCCCGGAATATCGCGGCAAGAAAAATGAACTACGGGCAGTGAGCAGGCAAAGCCGCAAAACCCATTATTTTTTTTTCCTTTCCATGCTCACGCTCAGTGCCCATCTGGCTCCGTCCCGTCTCGTCTCAGCCCCCCCTTCCTCCCACATACTGCGTGAAGTACAATTCCTTACAGCTTATCTTGCTGTGTAGACTAGGTACCGTGCTCGTCGGCATGTAGACGCACAGATCGTGCTCTAGTGCGCTTTTTGGGACGGCCGCCGCCGCCGCAGAAAGTACGCTGCTGCTGCTGCTTCTGCTGCAGCACCACGCCGCACTCCTACGTACCAAGGCCCATGTGCTTTCTCTTCCTTCTCTTGAACACCCCTCCCACCCCTCCCCTCACCTCATTTGGGCTGTAAATGTATCATGCCCAGCCTGAGGTGAGAAGTAGGTGCCAAAAGTAAGTAGGTAGGCAACCCCCAAAATCAAAAGTGAGTACGGAGTAGTGCCCAGCTTCTGTTGCCTTGCCTTACCCTGCCCACCTTGGACAGTAGCTCGTCTTCAGGGTCCTCCCATACGAACCTAATTCCTCTTTTCCCCTTCCAACGTCTCCTCTCGTGCACTTCCTTTTAACCTTTGCCCATCCCCCTTCCCTTTTTCCTAGTTTTCACTTTTGGGGATTCTCTCTCCCTTTGCTCATTTCCCCGGCTTACACATTTCCTCTACCTTGCCTTGGTAAAGCCTCCCAGTCCTCTTCCTTTTCTTAACACCACCAAGGCATCTGTTTCCCCGCAAACCCATCCGTAAATCAGACGCAAGGGGAATTACAACATCAGAGAAAGAGAGATAACAAGAGACGACTCCCCTGTCAGCCCACGACTACCGAAAGCTTAAACTTTTCCAACCACTCTTGGACTTTTCAAGAGGGCCCAAAAGAAAGAAAAAGAAAAAAAAAAAGACAGACATCGGACCCCGCCGGTTGTGACCAAGGAAACTCCCAACGACACCCGAACCCCCGAGCAGCGTACACTCCGTATGAAAAGATCAAACCGAAGCCGGCTGCAGGAACACCTTTAGTCGCCCCCGTCCCCCTCCGATATCATCCCCGGTGCGCGCGCAAACTTTCAACAAACCATCTGTGCACCGGCGCATCGAGCCTGCTATTTCTTCCTCTTGTCTTTCCCTTTTTCTCGTCAAGAGAACTGTGGCGCACGGGAAAGCATTCTTCTGGCTCTCCAACTGCCATCAGAAGTTTTCGCGTCACAATGAATGCCCAGGTCTCGTTTCTCGTAAGTTTCCCCAACATCCTGTGTCACTCATTGCCCCCCTCCATCTTCATACTGCGCACACGACACCCACACACGACCGCAACACGGGAATGAATCTCTAAAGAGTCACCAAAATGCGGGGCTCTTTACTTCGTCCCACTGCAACGCTGTGTCCCGTCACCTTCGCCGCCGCCCCGAGTTGCACATTGCTCTCGGAGCTAAACCAGATAATGACACACACACACAAAATGTCTTGGTCCTTGCAGACCTCTGTGACTCTATCGTGCTTCTCAACTAACACCGCATTTACGCTCCCTGCAGGATGGCCACTACACCCTTATTCACATCCCCCTCGACCTGTACTCGGTACTCCTGCAGCCCATTCTCCGCGTCCTTCTCCCGCAGACCCAGACCCTCAAGGCGTCAAAAGGAGAGCCGGAACATGAATTAGAAGGGCTCAACGCCGAGAGCCAACATGGCTTCCTCAACATTAGCGTCACCCCCATGGAGTGCTCCATCGTCTGCCACAGCTCCTGGGCCAAGAACGTTTTTGAGCCGGCCATCCAGGATCTCCCAAAAGACTTGGCCAAATCCGTATCAATATCCAAAGACACTTACCTCGTGCTCTCCGTCATCAGCGCCGGCATGGATGCTGCCGGTCGTGTCATGGAACTGACTTCTCCCCTCGCTCTCGCCGGGATTCCCATCTTCTTCATCACCACCTATTACTCCGACTTCATCCTCGTCCCCAGCAAGGATAGGCAGACGGTTGTAAAGGCCCTTCTCGCCCGCGGCTTCGAACTCGCCGACAACGACTCCAACTTTGTCAGCCCCGCCGCCTCGATACACTCCCGCGGACCGAGCCAGACCAACGGCAGCAACGGCGCCGGGGCCCCGCCGCTGACCCCGCCACCCTCCACCATAGCCGAGCTGCAGGTCCGCACCTTTGACCTGCTCAAGAAGCGCAGCGTCGCCCCCTACGTCGAGGACAACCTCCTCCTGGTTCAGTGCTCCGGCCGCGAAACCTCCCAGCTCGGCGGCGAGCTCTCCCACACCCAGCGGCCCTCGCTCAGCCGCCAGGTGACCGGCAACAGCCACCGACAAACCTGGCTCGACAACATCGACGCGAAGCTCTATACGGCTATGATCTCCGCCCTGGCTGCGCGCCCGCGCTTTCTCTCCATCACCCTCGCCCAGGAGGACCCGCCTTCCTTGCTGCTCGACAAGTCGCTGCTCGGCCTCTTTGGCGACTCCCTCGTCGGCGACACCAAGACGAACCTGACGCCCATCTTCTTGGACCTCGAGAGCCTGCCGTTCGAGGCTACGGGCATCGTATGCGGCGTGGCGGGGACCCTGGTGCAGGATATGCGCACGGGAGACAGCGCGGGGCTGTCGTACCTCTCCACCGCCCGGGCCGGGGCCGTCATTCTCGATTGCGAGCAGTCGATACTCGCGCTCGAGATCCTCAAGCCCAAGCTCTTCAAGGCCTGATTTGACATTTGATTGTGCAATACAGGAGGAGGAAACAACTGCATTGCGGAGATATCTGCCAGATGGGGAATCCTTTTAAAGGAAAGAATCAGAGGGACCACTACGAGTTTTCCACACATTTCGAGATCTAACGAAGTTACATGAAGGGAACGATTGTACTAGCATGGAACTGGTATAGGCGGGTTGGCAATCTGTCGTTTTTGTGAAAATTTTCGCGCGCGCGAATTCGGTTTGGCATATTGGCGTTTTACGGAGGGCGGCTCTCTGTTGTTCGATACCAATTTTTGTATGTCTTGTCTTGCGAGAGAACGGGACCAATGTCGGTCCCAAAACTCAACTCGAAGCGATTTGTTCTCCACTTCCTTGGTATCCCCTCTGTGACATCTACAATGCATATCTTGACGCGGGCAGCTCATGAAGCTCTCCGGTGACGTCCTTCCGCCATTCGGTCTATGACCGACCTCGGTTTCCCCGCCTACATCAATGCTAGAAGTGACATGATAGGCGATCCTTCATATCCAGAGTCCCTCACTTGCCATGCCCCTTCTTCTTCCCCTGCCCCGCCTCCTCCGCCCACCCAGCCTTGACAAACGCATCCCTCGCCGTGCTATTAATCAGCGCGAACCGCCTCGGCCCCAGCTTCTGCCCGCCGTACCACCTCGTCACGACGACCATGACGTCCCACAAGTCCATGAGCTGCATCAGGTGCAGCAGCCGCCCGCCCGCCGCCGTCTCGCCGTCGTCGTCGCAGTCTTGGAAGCTCGTGCCGTTGGGCCCGCGGATGCGCCACGCCGTCATGTTGTGACTTGCGCTGCGCACCTTTTTGTCCGTGGCGATGAGGTGCTGGACATAACCTGCGGCCTGCTCGGGGGATGTTACGGGCGCGGCGCGCGCGAGGAAGACGGATTTGAGTTCGACGAAGGGGTCGGAGACGATCCAAGGGGGTTCCTCTAGCATGTAGGAAGGCAGAGAGTCAGCTTCTTGGTTCTGGTTCCCGTGCTCTTCATCAAGCCGTGTCGTCAATGCCGACGCCGGTGGAGAGTGTGGGTTGGTGGGTGGTCCTGACGGTTCAGCTTCTGAAACTTCCTCCACGCGTCGGGAGAACTCCTCCACGGCGTCAAAGAGACAGACAGCGCCCGGCTGGTAGACGGCGGCGACGGCCTCGCGGAAGAGCAGCAGGTCGCGGGCGCCGGCGCCGCGGGGCGCGTTCTCGCCGGCGCTGTGGGTGCCGAGGATCTCTGGCGGCACGTCCGGGTACGAGTCGGCGAAGCGGAGGGTGAGCGAGGAGGCACCCGGGCCGCCGGGAAGCGTGAGAACATAGTTGTCTGGTGGTGTGTGGCGGAGGGTGTCGTCTCCGTAGATTGAGTTGAGGGCTTCTATCTCGTCTTTGAGATCGTCTGACATTGTTGTGTGTGTGTGTGTGGTATGAGGTGTGTGGCGTACCTCTTGATGGGGGATATGATAACGGTTATGTGAGGTTGTTGGTTGATGAGAGGGGGGTTTGAAGTGTGGTGTTTGATGTGGTTGCTACTCTCGTGAGATGAGTGCCGTCTTATTTCGGTTTTCTCATCATATAAGCATACGACTTTTGAAAGGTTTTCATATATATATAAAGGAAGTCTGCGTATGATCGTCAATGTTGAGGTTGAAGATGAAATTGAGAGAAAGTTACATTGAAGTCATCCAATGCTCCCCACCTCCAATCATCTCATGATGTGGGGCCGTCCGACGTCGAAGGCCCAAGCTCCGCAAATACTCCACTCACGTTGACCTCAGTGCTCACTCACACTGGATGAACCTCACAATCTCACAGCTGCAGCTGAATGTGGTATCGTCGTGGCAAGCGCTGACCAGGGACACACGGTACAGACGGGGCGGCTGGCGCAAGCGGAACTTGATGCCGGTGCCAGCCTATCACAGGCAATTTAGATTGCAGCTCTGCAAGCTAGCTGCCTAGGTAAGATGGGCAAGATGGCGTCTCTTCATGTCTCAACATTGGCCTCGCACCTTGACTTGAACTACACAGTGACATCTAAATGGCTTCTGGACAGAAAGCGTCTTCTCATGCTGGACTTGAATTCAGTGTGTTGTATTAGCGAATCCATGGACGGGACCAGACTTCCACCAACGTAGACGACTGTTTTGCAGACGACTGATTCCCTAGTCAGCAAACATGCCAGCCATAGGCGCACCCAAAGGGCACGTAGACCGCCTCCCTCCCCTAGACAACTTATGCCCGACGTGTAGCCAACTCAACCTCTCAGCTGAGAAGTTCCTCTCAGGCCAGCCCAAGGCCAGCTCCCTCCCTGGCTTCCTCGCCCGTCCAATCGACCCCGTCGGGCTACAGCCGCGGGAGCTTGGCTATCTCGACGAGATCTACCGGAGAAGAGACGAATGTCCCTTGTGCTGGCTTCTCTTCAACGCAACGCACGCGACGAACGAAGAAGGCGCAGATCGTTTCGAATGGAGCCGCCCCAACGTCCGCCAGGCAATCGGCTACGATGGCCTCACGAGGGATAACGGCCGCGTCCGCTGCTCCGTCGAGTGGCAGCTCGACGGCCGTTTCTTGGAACCTTCTGTAGGGCCGAGAGACATGACGCATGCGCCGCCGACTCGCCGCTTGAAGGTCTTTAGCCCGGACGAAATCTTCACCGAGGCCTACATCATGCTGCTGGCCACGGAACCTCACACGACGTGGGACAAGACCTTCCTGGCCCGGCGAATTTCTCCTCAACAGGCCGACGTAAGTCTTCTCCGGCGCTGGCTCGACATATGTAGGACACACCATGGCAGCGGCTGTCAGCCCTCCCCGCCGGATGAAGTCTTCTCGCTACTCGAGAACCTCAAGTTCATCGACTTGGACGAGGAGAAAATCGTCACCAGCACCCGTGGCGGTGTTCAAGTGACTGAATACGCGACTCTGAGCTACGTATGGGGTGGGACCCAACCTCTCATTCTGACGAAGGAGAATGTGTCCGGGTACTCTTCAAAGGGATCCCTCGGTCCCAACACGCCAGGTCTACCAAATACCGTCCGCGATGCCATGATGCTAGTCAAAGCGTTGGGTGTAAAGTATTTCTGGGTCGACGCTCTCTGCATCCTTCAAGACGACACGGAGGAGAAGTTCCGCGTCGTCCCGATGATGGACCGCGTATACGGACACTCGATCCTCACAATCTGCGCCGCCGCCGGCAGCGGCTCTCACCATGGAATCCCAGGATCCCCATCTACGCCCCGCGAGGCCCGGCAGCCGAAAGTCCGGTGCAACGGCATCGACCTGGTGACCACCAAGACGGTCGAGGGGCTCGTCGAGAACACAATGTGGAATAGCAGGGCCTGGACGTTCCAGGAACGGATGCTCTCCAAGCGGTCTATGATCTTTGTCGAGAATCGCGTCTTCTTTCAGTGCCGCCACGCGACGTGGTCCGAAGAGGTCTTTTCCGAGGTGCTCACCCCGTCGTGGACCTTGGAAATGATACGGTCTCCTCTGAAATCGTTTGAGAAGAACCCGGTCAGGCTGTACTTGGAGTGCGTCGAGCTCTTCAGCGGCAGGCTCATGACGTTACAGAGCGATCGGTTACCGGCCTTTGAGGGCATGGCGGCCATCCTTTCTCCCCCGCTCCGCGCCAACCTCTTTTACGGGATGCCAGACTCCTATTTCGACTTTGCGCTCTTGTGAGAGAAGAAGATTTACGGCCTCAGGCTCGAAGACTTGGGTGGTCGATCGCGATATCCCAGCTGGTCGTGGAGCGGCTGGCATGGTGCGTCGACGTGGCGGCTGTCCATGGTCTCTGGTATTTTGTTGAATCTTTACGAGTGGTTGAAGTCGCACACTTGGGTTGTATGGTATAAGATGACACGAGATGACCCCACGGGGAACCGTCCACTGACAACTGGCAAGGCCAGCAAAAAGTCAACTTTCGAAGTCGTGTGGTCATCGGGTGAAATCCACCATAATCCAAATCGATGGCACGGATACGCCAAAGCCTCTGCAGAAGACATCCCTTTCGGTCGTCAGATTAGCCAGAGCGATGCAGAGCACCCAGAAGAGATCGCACATGCACCCAAACCAACCATGCCCACCGCAATCATTTTGCGAGAAGATTACCTCTACTTCTGGACCTACACTGCCTTCTTCCAGCTCTCTAGAACAAGCCGCAGCAGCCCGTCCTTTGCCTCCAAGCTCGAGGCAGGCCTCCACCGCTTCGGCCTACTCGATGCCCACGGCGACTGGTGCGGCACCGTGATCCTCGAAGATACATGGTTCGCCCGCGTGGGCGACGTCGTCGAGCTCGCAGCCATCTCGGACGCCCGGGACTTTTCAATGGAGGAGCTGGATAGCTGGAACTACTATGTGCCCGAGGACCGCGAGGTGTCCGAGTGGCATCTGTACTACGCGTTCGTCATCACCTGGAACAAGGATCGTAGTGTTGCTGAAAGGGCTGGGCTGGCGAAGGTTTATCAGCGGGCCTTCGACGTGGCTTCTTTTCACCCGGGAAAGGCGTGGAAGGAGATCACTCTCGGATAGGTAGGGAGTGGGTCGTTGCTTGAAGAGTTCGTGCAATGCTGACAAGAGATCCGAGACAATCTTCGTGAGTTGACATTGAGTTATTATGACAAGAGCTGGCTCCCGTACATGACGCACAAGACAAACTTGCGTTTGAGAAAATGAAGAGTCTATGGAACTTTCACCCCTCATTCGGGAGTGACATCTGTTTGCCAAAAAGCCAAGAATAGTTGGGAGAAGAACTTCGAACAATACCCATATCCCAATCCTACCCCCAAGACGTAAAGCATAGTGAGAAACTGTGCAAGCAAGAAAAGAAATAAGACAGGAAGACAATTGACGCTCAAGTAACCCCAAAGTCTCCCCGTCAACCGCCATGCCGAAATGAATTCGGATGGACGAATAAGGGATAACCTCAAAACCCAGGACTCGAAAGAGAAAGCATCCATCCAGAATGACCAAGTTCCTCCCTTCCTCTTCCCCCTCTTTAGTAGTAATACTTCTTCACAGTCTTCTCAACCAGGACCCTCCTCGGTCTACATAGTGCAGGCCGGCCGTACCGGTCCCGGCAGATGCTCACGCCGTCGTGGCGGTACCCTGGCCCTTCGAACCGCAACCGCTCACAGTAGGCGCACCGCTCCGACCCATAGCTGCCGTAGCTCGAGCCGCTGTACCCCGATCGGTAGCTGAACCTGTCGTCGAAGCGGTCTCGGTAGCCGTAGGACGAGCGGCAGCGGTAGCAGACTGTCTCTGTGAAGGAGTTGTGCCAGTCTATGATGTTAAATCAGGACGTTAGTCTCAGAGGTCTAGGTGGGTAAGGTCATCGGGAAAGGGGAGTATGTCGGGAGAAAAGGGGCATACCCCCCGGATCATCAAGATTCAAAGAGCGAGAGAATGATGACGCTCGTAGATGAGACATGCCAGAAAACCATAAGAGACAAGTGTTACTCACAGCGCCGACATTGCGTGCAGAGTTGATACCCCGCCGGTCCAGGCCCATATCCGTACCCGTACCCCGGACGACCGGGGAACACCTCGGTGGTGGTGACCTCGTTGATGACCTGCGCGCCCGCCGGCACGACAGCCACGTCTCGTTCTCTGTTCGCGACAATGATCTCTTTGTTGACGGGTCCGCGGGAGACCTCGTTGACGACGACGGAGGAGCGATCCTTGACTACCTCGGCGACAGCCGGACCGCCACCGCCGTGACCTCCGTGACCTCCGTGATGCGAGGGCATAATTGCGAGAGGGTGACTTGTTGCCTTATTTTCCCTTTCTTTCTTTGTTTCTCGAGTCCCCCTTTCCCCTCCCTTTATCTTGATCGAAGCGGATTTGGTGGTTTGTTTATGCTTGAGCTCGGTCACTTCGTGTCGTTTGAGAACGTTGGCGAGGGAATACCGTAAGGAGGGGGCGTGAGGAGGTGTAGTTGTAGTTGTAGTCGCAAGCTGAGGGCTGAAATGTCCGAGGGGAGCTGAGTGCCGACGGCTGAGTTCCGAACGTGACGCCGCCAACAAACAAGTGCTGATATGTTGAGTGAGTTGTCCTTGTGATGTCTCGAAAAGTAATGCAATGGGCAAAAAGGGGGTGGTAACCCCAGGCTTCTATACTACCTTACCTTACCTTAGGTGAGAGTCAAAGGGGGCAAGCCCAAGATACACACACCAAATAACAATAGACAGGGAGGTCTCCAATGACTGACCACCTTGCTCTTACTTACACCCTCCCCCTTCCAAGCGATTCCAGAATCATTCTTTCCTTGAACTTACATTAGACTGAGGCAGTACCGTTACTTTCTGTTGATGGCTTCTCACCCCCAAAGCTTACCTTGGCCGTCTCCCCTGCCCGGATGACCACCACTAGCGGAACTCTTTCACCCAACGCATGACGTGAAGGCCAAGACGGAACTGGTGAGGTCACAGGTTCGGAGAGTAAAAGAAAGGGATTGAAAAGTGGTGTGAAGGGGGGGGGGGGGACAACGATGCTAGCTCCAAAACCAAAACACCAAAAGCTGACCGCGTACCCTGCGGGATTGAAGCTAACGATGCACCCAACACGGCCTAAGTTCGACTTAGATCAGACTGCGAGAACGTGGCAGAGCCCAACCCAACAATGCCACAACCTTTTCTGTCTCTCTTCTGCCTGCCTGCCCGCCTAAAACGATGGCGGGCAACTGTCTCAGGGTGTAGGCTGCGCTGCGGCTGCGCTGCCCCTGAACCCCTTCGGAGGGGCTGAGCCGGAGAAGGCATCCTCAACTATCGTTGGATCCGGGCTTCCGGGACCCTCATCGGCGTCACACGTGGGGCCTCTGACCACACCTCTTTTTTCTTCCGGGAAATCTAGAACTGGGCATAGGTCACCGTCATCTTGTTCTCATAGGTGCCGCCAACAATAATTTGTGTATTAGGGGAAAGAAGGACGTATCGTACACGTTTGCAGCGTAAGTGTTCTCGCCTCCGATCGCTATTTAGTCTGGGCACAACGCCCAGACGCCCAAAATGTCATACCTGCCCCATTTCCAACCCATGATTTTTCCGTCGTGTCCTCGTGTGACTTTGTGTGTTCTTCATGACCTTCCGGGCCCGTCACCCTTCTTCGCTACTTCTTTCCGCGGCAAGATCACGACCTTCCGGCTAAGTAGCTCTCTTAACTCGGGAGTGATAATCTTCTTGACCTCGGGCTCTTCAGTTGCCTTGCTCTTGTCCTTGCGTGGCGATGCCGGACCTGCACTGCTTTGACTCTCCTGTGGAGTTTTGTCGGTAGATGCCGACTTTGAAGGAGACCCCGGGTCGCGGATTCTCGGTCCCGGGAAATTGCCCTTCTTATCGACGGCCTCAACCAGGCGGTGGAACCGACGGAACAGCGCCTCCGCGCGAATTAGAGTTGAGTCAAGATCCATTGTGTTGGAAAGCTCGTTGACTGTACCAGATTAGTATGACGAATTGACAGGAATTTCATATGACCACATACCGTATTTAAGCACCTCATCAAAATGCTGCAGGTGGGTCATGATGACGTCGCGGTGCTTCTCCAAAATGGCCAAGGCCACAAATAGGTGGAAGCTGCTGCTCAAATAGTCCGTCCACAGAGTCTCCCAAAGACGCAATACGTCCATCCACTCGAACTCCCGTTTATACCAGACGAGCAACATGCGGAAGAAGAAGAAAAAGTTTGTGCTATCAGCAGACTGGAGGTGAGCGTAAAGCTTGGGGTCCATGAACTGAACGAGATGATCAAGAGTCAGTAGCTGAGACCGCATGCCAGACTGATCTCGTAGGAAATTGCGCTCCATGCGGTCCATGAAGTGCTGGAAGCCCCAAAAGGCGATGGCATCGTCCTGCATCACAGCGTAGATAGGAGCGAGAAGATCAGACATGCCCTGCACGTAGCCGAGGTCCTTATTGTACTCGTTGTACGTCAGGAGCATGTCCTTCATCTGCTCAAGATGGACATTGGTGCCGACCTCGGAAAAGGGGGAGTCGGGATCGGGGTGCGGAATGTCTTCTCCGGCGAAGATGGGCACATTACGATCTGTCCGGTGGACATCCTTTTCTGCCATGATATTAGTCGCGGCTAGATGCGAAGGAACAACATAGAGACTTACCGATTCGACCGCGTTGCTCACGCCACCACTCGCCCTGTTCGCCCTCGCCTCCCAAGTCTACTAATCTCTCCCACCATGCGCCCTTCAACTTAACATATTCGTCTCGTAGGGACGCGAGATGGGCTTTTCGCTCCTCGGCAGTACTATACCAGTCGTGAACCCCGAGAATGAAGAGCCATGCCTCTTTCCTCACACCATCGTCAGGGTCCAGTCCTCCGTGAAACACCCGTTCTTTGACTTCGTCAACAGTGACAGAAAGCCTTCCAGTTCGTGGATCAAAGAACGTGTTCCATTCTTTCAGCGTCACCGTCTTTCTTCTATCCTCCAACGACATGGTGCTACTGCCGTCTAGCAGCTCAAACTCTCCAACATCGGTATCCTCGAGCTCCAAGACCTCCTTAGCAGTCCATATCCTCTGGCTCCGATCTCGCTCACTTTGTTCGGCAATTCCCATTGCCCAGCGCGCCAGGTATATCCTCGCGCTGTCAAACTCATCTTGAAGAGTCTGAACCTCTGGGTTGCGAAGAAGCCTCTTGACTTGTGGGGGAACATTCGGGTTCTGTATGACGTCTTGAGCAGCCCGTCTGGTGAAAGTGGTGACCTTGCTGAACTTCTCCATGATGTTCCATCCAGTTTCTTTGACAAATTTTACAAAGGGGTCCATCTGCGCGTCACCACTGGGGCCAGCGCCGCCGGCTCGAGTCCCCGAACCATCATTTTGGCCGGCCTGAGCCGTACTGGACGTGAGCTTGCCACTGAAAGCCTCGCTATCCTCCTTCGAGGGCTCCACCAAGTAAATGTTGGGCTCGGCGCCGGATCTCTCGATCGGAACGTAGCGCCGCAACCATCGCAGGACCTCATCGCCGCCCCAGAACATCTCACCCCGGTCACCGAATGGGTCGAAGCTATCCCTCGTCCGCCTCTTCCTCTTAAGGATGGTGCTCTGACATTCGCTGTCGTGGAAGAACAGCGCGGGAAAACTGTCACCAGCCCTCGAGTTGATGATTAGAGAGCCGAACCACCAACCCAGACTCGGTGGTCTCACGAGAAGCGAGTATATTGCGCTGACTGGAATGGCGAAAGCATATGTGCCTACAGAGCCTCTGTGGGATGTGACCGTCGGCGGAGGGGGTACCAGGTACGACTGCTTAGGCGGCGAATCCCCTTCACTGAGGTCGACCTTGACGTAAATACTCTCGGATTCGCCGAGAGATGTTTCGGGGAGCCATGCTAGGAGCAGGTTGGAGGGAGGTGGATTGCGAGAGTCTCGAGACGAGGAGGAGGTCGGTCGTTCGCTTGAGCCTCCTTTCTGCTGGAGTAAGGCTATGTAGCCTGGAATATTATCTTTCGCAGATGGCGTGGGGTGAACATAGACCTGCGCCGTTGCAACATTCCCGTTAGTTCCGGTCTTTGTAAGGTGTGGGGTGGCGAGAGTGGTTTCTATGACATACCTTGCTCTTAGAGAATAGAAGCTTGACGCCCCGTCCTGTTTCTGTATGCGTGATTGTGTTGTAGTCCCCTTCCTCATCGTCGCTCAGGGCATAGAAGCTCCCCGAGGGCGAACGAGGTCGCGTCGGTGGTGGAGCGTTGGTGGCCGGCGGGGGATCTGAGTCTGAGGTCATCGTGCAGTGCGCCGCCGATGATGTAAGCTGGGATGTACGGGTGGCTTCGGCTCCGAAGGCCTGCTGTCGTCTCGGGTGAAGCTATTCAGGAAATAGAGCTATTGCGACAGTGGCTCTACTGTTAGAGTTTCCGGTAGAAAAATAAAGTGACAAGAGCGAGAAACAAAAAGGATGATCCGGGGAAAGTGGCATGTGAGCGAACTGTGGCTAATGATATGGGACGTTGGGGGCGAATAGCCCAGGCAAGGTGCTGCGTAGTCGTCGCCGCGCCCTCTGAGGGGCGTGGCCACCCACTTCCGTCACTGAATCACCCCGCTGTGAAAGCTTGCATCCATGTCTCGGAGGGGTAGTTCCCACTGTATCTGTACCGCGATTTAGGCAGCCTTTCAGCGTAGTGTGGCGGTACAGCTACCCGCGCATCAAGGTGAACCATGTCATCTGCAGCATGCATGCGTCGTCATTCGCACCTCCGGTTGGTCCTTCCGAGGCTACGTATTGCACGCGCAAGCAACTCGCTCCATCGTCGCTAGATTCGGCCTCGCGAGACAAAGCTTCATCGCGGACTCGCCGTTCCGTGTTAATGAGTTTCTAGGTGTAAACATCGTGACTCACTCGAGCTCACTATTTCGCGCATCGAGGCGTATTCCATGACGACGGAAGCTGGCGACATACCTGCAACTTTTTGATGAAGCCCAGCAGATCGAACAATACATCAAGGCCAGCGACTTCAGTCCAAATGCATGATTAGTAGTGTGTGTATTGTGTGTATGTATGTGCCTCAGCTCTGCTCTCGCACCTTTCCGGATACATGTCTCCAAGCAACAACCGCAATCTGCCTTGCCTCGAGGGTCTGCGATGTCCACCGTTTACATACGGTCCGCAGATCCTCACACTAAGCCGACTGTCGACAACTTGACTCCGGCCCGCCAAGCATCTTGACTGCGAACGCCCGCATCATAATGAAGAACCCCCGAACAAGGACCTATCATCCTCAAGGCGTATTCTCGCTCGCGTTCCGCGCACCCCTTGATCCCATCCACTTTACCTCATACGAGGACCGCTTGGGAGACCTTGACGTCTTGGGCCAGCAGGCAGTCCTGTTCGCCCACCACTGCCACCGCCGCCGCCGCTGCCTCCACCATAGCCAGGATCGTTGTTCGACCACGGAGAGTTGGATGCCACAAATGGCCTACCTCCGCCTCCTCCACCACCACCGCCGCCGCCTCCATTCCCATCGTACATGCCGCCGGGAGCAAATCGGTCTTCGTAGTCACCGCTCCCGCCTCTGCCCGTCGGTGGTTGGAATGGTCCTTGACCTCCAGATGCCGGACTGGTTGTTCTCGCCCCTCCCCATAGTCGCTGCTTAAGCCGATCCTGTGCTGAGCCGCCCGCTGAGCTGCCCGGCGGTGTGTTCGTCGTGTCTCTTCCATATGCCGCACTTTGCTGATAACTGCCCGCTCGCTGACTGGGCAGAGGTCGTGCCTGCACCTCTTCGCGTCCATTGTCTCCGGCTCGGGCAAAGGGGCTCAGTCGCGCGGGCTGCTGCTCGGCGCCTCGCATCGGTGGGGGAGCTCCGCGACCTTGCCGCAGGCTCATCGTGTCCTGCCTCTGCTGCGCGCCGCCATTATTGTCCCACAGAGAGCTCAAGCCCGTCGTAGGACCAGCTTGCTGTTGCTGCTGCAGACCTCCGTATCGTGCGCCGACTTGCTGGGCTGGTTGGGCGTAGACGGGCGCTGCTGGGGGTGGTGCCTTTGGGTCGGGCGGCAACCAGCCTGGGAACGGACGGCCTTTCTCGGTGTAGTAGCCTCTAAGGACTCTGCACACGTGGGTGTCGTCTTCAGTGTCGCCGTCGTTTTCGCTCTGCAACAAGCGACTCTGCAGGTTCGAGATCTGAGAGGTGGTGTTGGTGAGGATCCTCGAGTACCAAGATGACATCGTGCCTTGTTCCTTGCCGCGAGGATCCTGCGGGGCAAAGGCAGAGAGGCAAAAGGCGCTGTTTTCGACTGTTTTCGGACGGGTTGGGGTAAAGAGCTCTGCTCCGGGGCACGAAAGCTACTCGTCGGGGCTTGTGTCTGTGAAATCGCTCGCTCGCTATCGAAGTAGTTGAGTAGTGAGAAAAAGGAGAAGTTGGGATACTAAATGCCGGCGGGTGGTTTCGTTGTGCTGTTTTAATTTTGGAGGGTTGCTTGAAGTGGTCCGTTTCAAATAAGCCGGTCTTGAATGATTGGGAATGGGAAGCGACCTGGGTTGACGGGTCCGACACTTGTCGCCCGACGGAATGATGCAGGGTGGTGGGGCCTGGGCCTACCCGCATTGTTCTAAAGGAACTTGCACTAATTGAGGTGCTTTGTCTTCACCGAACGCCCCCCGGCTCGAGTAAGTCTCGGTGAAGCATGGATCACTGCTCCAGGCCGCATGCAAGTCACCTCCTACCTCAGTCTCCAACCTTACGTACAGGAGATTTAGTACCAGATATTGGCACACACACGCAGCCTACCAGGCAGTCGCCTATTTGCACGACTTTTTATTTCAAACGGTCTATAGTGAACATAATTAAAGTAAGAGAACTGGAGTATGAATAAGGCAAACGTGAAAAAAGATATGAGACAGAGGACAAGCACGATATGCCATGCACGCAAAGAACCACAGTGCAGGAATATTAAACAGCCATTTGATATAATGTATATCACAACACACGGTGGTATGCACAATGCCCCCAGTTTTTGATTTTCCGTCCCGTAATCAGCCGTAAAGGTATCCGCGCCAGACGCCATTGGAATTCCACGCGAGCCTCTCTCACCAGGTCAATTCCTCCGCAATCTTGGGGCGCTCCTCCTGCTTCTGCTTCAGCCTCTTCTGGTTCATCTTGACCGCCCGGCCGCGCTTGCGCTTGTCGCCAGCCTTGCGAGCCGCCTCCTCGTCGCTGTCTTCAGAGTCGTCATCCTCCTCCTCCTCGTCATCATCCTCGGCGTCATCGTCGCTCTGGAGCCAGTCCTCGATGTCCTCGAGCTCCTCTTCACTCTCCTCAATATCGGAGACGTACTCGACCTCCTTCTCCAAGTCGTCCTCGGACTCATCCTCTTCCTCGCCCTCCTGCTCCGACTCCATACCGGGGTCCATGTCCTTATCACGCTTGCCAGCGCCCTCCTTCTCCATGGAGTTGAGGACTTTCCTCCAGATCGACTCGCTGACGTTGAGGGGTTGGTCGCCGTAGGCGCCGGAACGTAATCTCTCGACAAGCTCGCGCTCAATGGTACGCTCCAACTTGGCGGCGGCCTCGGCCTTGCGCTCTCTGGCCTCCTCGCGGCGCCGGATCTTGGGCGCCATCTTCGGTACCAGCTTCTCGCCCATGCGCTCCTCCTCGGCGGCGATCTTGCGCATGCGAATGTTGACTTGTGTGAGACGGGTGAGACGCTGTTTGCACTTGTGGATGAGGAACTTGGGCCAGTAGATGAGCTTGTCATCGAGCATCTCCAGGGCCTTGGCGTAGTTGTTGGGCAGCTTGATGCGCTCCCATAGCTTCGAGGGCATGTGCGCACGTTCGATCGTCTTCATGTAAAGGTACAGCGTGTCCTTGTTCGGAGCGCGTCGAACGGTGGCATAACGGGAATTTGCCAGCGGGCATGATTGTCTGTTGCAGAGACCTGTGACATTGTTCTCGTTTCTGCAAAACGTCTGCTTCTTCTCTGTGGAAAGTTTGAAACTGCAGAACTGCTGGTTGATGATTTGCCTAGGGCGGGGTGGATTAGGATTGAGGCCTGCAATTAATTCTGTTAAATACAGACTCACCAGATAATCTCGTCGGACGCCATTGTGACGGTTTTTGGCGGAAAATGGACGAGGTTGAGAGTTGTCAAAAGGCCTTGCCGTTCGTCGAGTGCTGGAAGAAAACCGAGGCGGCGGGGCGCTTCTAGGTTGGTTTTCCTCGCTCTCGACGCTACAAAAAAAAATTCCATCCAACGGGCAAGTTGCAGGGGTTCGAGCCTTATCGCGATAAGCTCGGGGGCAAAGCGGCCCGGCCGACCAATCGAACTTCTTGAATTGCAATAGCTCCCAAATCGGAACTTCGTCAACCTGATCTGCTCAATCGTTCAGTGAACAGTTCGTTCCCATCATCTCATAAAATATTACACTCATGTATTTTTGATCGCAATGCGGATGTAGTCGTCCTGCACATAATAGCTTCATTGATTTCTTTCGATCCACTGTTTTACTAGTCCATGCATGCTCTCATTCGATCGACGAGGAGCCTCGGCCGAAACCTCCCCTTATGCACTCGAAGATGTCTTAGTGATCGAGGTTACAGCTCATTGAGAGTTCGGCCCCTGGCGTTACCATCAACTGCTTTAGGCCTTTTCTACCAACGAAATTTACCACAAAACACGAGTGCTCAGTCACGATTCATCACATCGACGTCAGAGGTCATCTTCAAGGAAGACACCATCTATGCCTTGTCAACAGCACAAGGCCGGGCTGGCATCGCCGTAATACGCATTTCTGGTCCTGGATGTATAGATGTGAGAGCATTTCCAGCAATTGAATGAGAACTCGGCACTAAAACTCAATCTTAGGTCTACAAAGGCCTATGCCCGAACAAGGCATCGCCAAAACCTCGATATGCATCAGTGAGAACTCTCGTAGACGGCCAAGCCGGCGAGGAGGCAACAATCTTGGATTCAAACGCCTTGGTGCTGTACTTCCCTGGACCTCAGACAGTAACCGGAGAAGACGTACTAGAATTACACGTCCACGGCGGCACAGCGACAGTCAAGGCAGTCCTCGCCGCGATCCCGCGATGCGCCTCCGCCTCCGAAAGTAGCAGCAGCAGGATCGTTCGCTACGCCGAACCAGGCGAGTTCACCAAACGAGCATTCCTCAACGACAGACTCGACCTCGCACAGGTGGAGTCCCTGGGCGACACTCTCTCCGCTGACACGGAGCAACAGCGCCGGGCTGCCGTGCGCGGCAGCTCGGGCAGCCTAGGCCGGACCTACGAAGCCTGGCGCGAGCAGCTTCTCTTGGCCAGGGGCGAAATCGAGGCCCTCATCGACTTCTCTGAGGACCAGCACTTTGACGAGTCCCCCACGGAGCTGATGAGCAACGTCAGCGCGCTCGTCGCTGACATGCGGCACCGTATCGGTATCCACGAGCGCGCAGGCCAGCGAAGTGAGCTCCTCCGAAACGGCATCCGCATCGCGCTGCTTGGTCCTCCCAACGTCGGCAAGAGCTCGCTGATGAATCTCGTTGTTGGCAGGGAGGCATCCATTGTCTCGATGGAGGCTGGCACGACGCGGGATGTTGTCGAGGTCAGTCTCGATATTCGGGGGTATCTCTGCTCGTTCGCCGATACGGCTGGCATCAGGACGAGGCTTGCTGCCGGCGGCGGTGGTGTTGTCAATTCCTCTGAACCTGCGTTGGGGCTGGTCGAAGAGGAGGGTATCCGGCGCGCGAAGCAAAAGGCCTCGGAATCCGACATCATCATCGTCTTAGCGGCCGTCGAGCCCAGCCCTGGCCCCCAGGGCGGCTTCCGCATCAACTACGACGCGGAGACGCTACAACTGGCGTCCGAAGCGCAGGCCTGCTTAATCGTGGTCAATAAGCGCGACGCCGTCGACGCCGCCACCTTCTCCAGCCTCCTTGAGGGCTTCAGAAACGAAACAGCCTCTCGGATACCAAATCTCCGCACAGTGGAGATCATTGCGATCTCCTGCCGCGAGGCTGAAGCACAAGCCAAGTCTCCCTCCGCCAGTGGCAGCGCCGGTCAGAAAGACCCGGGCGCGATCCACGGGCTCATCGATCGCCTGGTCGAGTCGTTCGCCGGTATGACGGCCCTCCCCGTGGACCAGCAAGACCTGCTGGGCGTGACGGCCAGGCAGGCGCAGCTGCTCGAGCAGTGTCGCGGGTTCCTGGACGAATTCATGGCCGTCGCGCACTCCGAAGAAGAGGAAGGAGGAACAGGAGACGGCGAGGAGCCTGATATCGTCCTGGCGGCGGAACACCTGCGTTATGCGGCAGATAGTCTTGCCAAGATTACGGGGCGCGTCGAGGCCGGGGATGTAGAAGAGGTTCTCGGGGTGATTTTTGAAAAGTAAGTCTTGACTATTTTATCTCCCATGGTTCTGTTTTTGGCACGTTTCACTGACACGTCTTGACGTTTTCAGGTTTTGTGTAGGAAAATAGAGATTAGACTACTATCGAATCCCGGACGGTTAAGTCCTCATATATCTAAATCTAATCTGTCGTAGACAAAGGAGAAATAGGAGAAATGGAGGAGTGAAGAAGAAGAGAAGAAGAGAGATACGAATCAAACCCGTCAACGCCGAGCCAATGCGACAAAGGAAACCATTCCTCTTCGAGAAGAAGTACGCCATGCTTGCTATGCAGTCCCAAATTCCAATGAAAGAAGAAGAGAGAAGGAGGGGGGGGGGGGAGGCGGAAGGAGTGTGATCCGTCGCGATGCTACCATCTACCCCAAACTCCGGCCCAATGCATGAGATAAGAAAAGAAGAAGAAGAAGGATCGCCGCCGCCAGCACCCTTTGAAGCCCAAACCTTTCATGCTCGCGCAAGGGAAGGGAAGGGCGAGGTGGGCGGACGGATGCAAGTGATGAAAACGCCGGTCTAATGCTGATAGGATAGGAAATTTCGAGCTCGCAAGTCTGATGCGGCGGAGCCCCTCGTCTTATATAAGACATTGAAGCTTGGGAAGGCAGCCGCAGCAAAAAGATTGAAGGATGCAAAGCCGGTAACCGAGAGTCCTCAGGGGATCAAGGAACCCAGGAGAAGAAGATGTGCGCGAAGGAGTGGTGAGACGCTTATTTGTCCTCCTCGTCGTCGCCATCCTTGTTGTAGCCGGAGCGGCCCTTGTTCTGGTCCTCGTCGTCGTCATCGCCGTCCTTGTTGTATCCGGAGCGGCCGCGGCTGTCCTTCTCCTCGTCGTCGCCGTCCTTGTTGTAGCCTGAGCGTCCGTAGACGGCGGTGGCGGGAGTGAACAGAAGAGTGAAGGCGGCCATTGTGGTTGAATTTGTGGGTTTTGTGTGTGTGTGTTGGAGGAAGTTGAGCTTTTGGTGGAAGGCGAGGTAGATGGGTTGTTGATGGTGTAAGTGGTTGGTGTTAGTGTGTATAAGAGAGGAGACGTGAGATTGTTTTGAGATTGTATGAGAGCTGTGTCTAAGCTTGTGATGCCGGATTGTGAGTGTGATGATGGATTATATTCCTGCCTCAGATGGGGATATATCAAGGAGTTTATATAGGCCTCAAGGCATCCATATTCTCTCTCATATCGAGAGACGGGGCTGGGCGTTGATGAGGCTCATCGTGTAGGGGTGAGGTACCTTAGACAGGTACGGAGTGAGATCCCAGCCCTACGTACCTTTACGATTTACCTCAGGTCAAGGGGGGGCAGCAGAAGAGAAACCCAGCCATTGGTACCTCGACTTGGCATCTCAGCCTCCGTGCGAGGAGGCGCGGACGCCCGGTAAACGGGTATCGCAACGGCTTGGGGTTGGGGCGTTGGGCTTGTGTGGGAGATTGAGATACCTGCGATGCTAGTTTCGGCACGGCCCCCACGGCTTCTCTGTCTCGCTCTCTCTAGGCAGCCCTTTTGCTTTCCAAATTTGGGACATGTGGAGGGCGATGACATGTACCCAAGGCAACCAAAGAAGAATACGACCGGGGGCGGGTAATAGTTAAAAAAAAATAAAAAAAAAAAAGGACCCCTGAAGGACAAGTCTTAGCCTTCTTTTTACTAAGGTACGAGGAAGTATCGTAACACCTTTCCTCTTCCCTGGGCAACATGAACGAAGTAAAGATGACATCCATCACTGCTCGCCGCGCGCGCATGTGGTATGCGTGTAGTGTCTGCGTGTGTGTCACTGTCATCGGTCTGCAGACCACTCGGCATACGGCAGACCAGAAACCCGGGCGACGTGATGGTGGGTTTCGCAAGGTTCCTCGTCATGATGTGAGATGCAATGTGCGAGGCGAGGGGGGAACGCCATGCGCTGGACTGCCGCAGGCCTGGATTGCGGTGATCTGGGCAGATGTGGCTCTCAAATCAGTTCCCTGTAAGTAACCCAGCAGCTCCGCAATAGGCTGTCATATCAATGGCTCATTTCCGTTTCTGGTCGTCAGAGGGCCAAGGGTGTGGCTCACTGGCTCGTCCTCCGAACTTTTGGAAACAAGAGGGACAGGGACGAAATCCAAGGCGACGGGTTTTGGTTACACGGACTGGTGCATCATGATTAGTCGATGCGCTAAAAGAGACAGGAAAAGATTGTGAGCAAGTCTTGTTTGGCGAATGGGAGAGGCGCCGACAGGGAAGAGGTCGGATGTGTAGGGCTGAGTAGACCAAAGGGGACCACCTGTGCAGAGGAAAGTAAGCACCAGCCTAGCCTGCCTAGAGAGACGTCTCAGGTCGGCCCGGATGAGATCGCGTAGCAGCCACAGGGTATGTCTCTGTCAGCATCTTGGAGGCAGTGCAAATGTTCTTCTTCTTTCGAGTTTCTGAGTAGCGAGGACTGAAGACGCTCGAAGGTGGGCCACGGTAGAGGGTCGATTGGAGGGGATGGAGGCTGACATAAGGGCAACCAGCGCATCTCCATTGAGCAACTAACCGATGAGACAGGCAAGTGATCTAACCGCCTCAGCCAGCTTGACGGTCACCCGTGTAATTTTGATTCGTTGATTGCAGTGAAGGCTGCGACTGCCTCCGGCGGTGCCCGTATGTCTCTACCTTTGGATAGGCGTAGTAATTACAAAGCTCCGGAGCTGCTCGGTGTTTGAGTCCTATGGTCGGTGAGCAGCGGACGGGTCGGTCGTGGCCGTTGATCCCGTCATTGGTAAGACACCGGCGGTTGTTCCCCCGACAGTGATCGACACTGCAGGTGAGCAGGCGAAAGAGTCACCGGTGTCGTAGGTACCTGTATATGAAATCGCCTTGTGAGACATCTCATGTGACGACGAACGCGAGGCATCGCGAAGTGACGGGCATTGAATCACGGGCATGGAAGCGTATGAAGATGGGTGATGCCGGAAACTCCGCTCAGTGCTCGCAGCAAATGACTGCCTTGGCTCCGTGGGGGCCCCGTGGAGCATCCGGAGAGACGGCAGAAGGCGGTGCTGGTCCGCACCTGGAGATGACCTAAGATCCTTTGGCCTCAGTCGACAAGGCATCGAGTGGTCGCTGTAGTCATCATGTCTGGTGTGTGATGCCGAAACGGATGTGGTCCAGCTTGAGTCTCTTGACCGAGAATACTCAAGACGGTCTAGGGCGCATCAGGGATCGGACAAGACCGAAGTGTGAAGTCATTGGCAGTTGTGATTGCAGAGGTGCATCGCATCGGTAGCGTTGGGCGACGGATATGACAGAGTACGGCTGCTATTGCCGCAAGGTTCGTGTTTCGGGCAAAGAGGTGTACTCGGGTGCAGGCCCATGATCCTTCGAGCGACTCGAAATAATAGAAACCACTGTGAGTCAGCGGATGCAGCGCAATAGTGCCTTGAGCCCTGTTGCAAAGTCTAAATCAGGCTTTTCAATGGGCAGACTAGTCTCTGCGGTTCTCGTGTATCTTTTGAGTGCCAACATGTTCGCATTGCCTCTGATAAGATGGTTGTACTCCGTAAAGGCTACTTTTGAAGACATGTCGTTGTTGAAGGCGTATCCGTAAGATGGGACGAGATGAACGGGGATGCGACTGGGATATTGGGGTCCAAAAGGGGCCGCTTGATGTTCCTGAAGCAGCTGCCTAAGGAACTTTGAAGTTGCAGTGCCCGGGTGCGCTCGAAGCCACGTGCGACATTTCACCCATTGTCCGCCGCCGGGATGGGAGTTGGGGGCCATGGGGCCTTCCTTTCCTGATTTCCCTCCAAGGTACGTGAGTACCTAGATATCCGTACGGAGGGATGACTAAGGAGAACGTGGGCAGCAAAAGGTCTGAGCTTTGCGCCCCCTCAAACGGGAAGGCACAGCAGAGGTTCGCACTTTTCAAGGTACGCAAGGGAAGGAGGCAGGTCCTTGCTAGGGGCCGGCGCCCGGACCTTCTATGCGGCCCATCCAATCCTCCCCCTCCAACGTCTGGACTTCCAGTGGTTAGAACCCAAATCCTTCCCGCCTACATTCAACTACCATCGAGCATTAGCCATAATCAGCCACTATCGTGTCGGAAACTCCAAGTGACGATAGTGTTGAAAATGTATGAAAGGATAGAGCAACAGAAAATACGTCGCCTCAGATAGGTGCGATAGCGACGGCTCGTCCTCGTCCTTGTCCTTCCAATCCCGGCGTTTAATCTTGTTTGCCAAGTGACAATCAACAAACAAACAAATAATAACCAGCGCCACCAACAGGATGCTCCAACACAATGCTGGGCCGTCAATATGGATTCGGGTACCTGTGCCGTACGGTTACTGGGTCAGGAGTTTCACCCGTATCTCGTCCATCTTCTCTTTCTCTTATCCTCTTCAGAATTTCTCTTCCACTTCCACGAGCCGTCTCACCTCTCTTGACCTTGACTGCCTTCTTTGCCCCGCGACGAGTCGAAATTTTGCGCAATGGAGTCTCTACCTGTCGAGATCCTTCAAATGACCCTGAGTTACCTCTGTATGCATTGCCGAGACCCCACCGGCTTCCCTCACGCAGATACACAAGAGGTCCGAGACGACAAGAGAGCATTGGCTTTCCTTTGCAGAATCTCAAGACGCATATCTGCGGTAGCCTATCCGATCTTGTACCACTATTATGCGACGGGAAACATGCATCTTAGACAGACAGTTATCACCAGGCAAAGGCCCATCAGAAATACCCCCGAGCCGAACCTGGTTCAGAAATTCACCCGTACCATCCGACAGCGACCTGACTTGGCCTCATACGTCGATGCTATGCAGGTTGCAAGCTGGGACCTGGAAATCAATTATCGCCTAACCTCACCGGACTCCTCCAGCTCCGACAGCAGTGTGTCGGATTCAGAAGTGCCCCCCGAAGTGTGGGAAGCTGCCAGTACATTATACGCTGAACACTCGAGGAAGCCACAGCCACCGACGCCAATAAAGGACTACAGCATGCTAGAAGGCGAAGTTCCAGATTTGATAGCGGCTATCCAGTCATGTCCTCGTTTGCAAAGTCTTCTCGTCAGTTACAGTGACCACGACCCCATCTGGCCCGAAAAAAGCTGGCTGGGGCTGAGAATGCCCTCGATCCGTCGTCTGGGTGTCATAGTCGGCCTATCCAGGCAATGCACACTCTATATCAATTTCGCCGGAATGCAGAACATGTTTCCCAACGTGGAATCTATCCATGCTAGCACGGGAGGCCTTTGGATTCTTCAGCGCGGCACGCTTCCGACCAAAAACCCGAAGGACTTTTTGACAAAGTTGAAGAGCCTATCGATTGCGGGAATGCGGGATCCTCACTTGGAGGAGCTGTTGACATGTCTGCCTGGTCTCGAACGCCTCGAAATCACCAACCAGAACTACGATTGCTCCTGGCGAAGGGCCCTCAAGCCGGTGCAAAACCGACTCAAGAGCCTTCACATATCCTACCACCTCAAGCCGCACCATGGCATGAAGCTGTGGGATGTCAAATTTCGCCACAGCGAACGGTTTAGATTATGCGGCGCTCTGGAGGAACTCTCGCTCGACTGCCGGTTAATCCGGGACGTCGTCACGCCCTATGCTCCCGAAGCGAGACTAGCATCGCTGCTACCGCCATCGATTCGCGTTTTTAGGATTCGGTATCTTCATTATGTCATGTCAGGGACACTGAAGTACCTAGCAGACGTGGCACCCACCCGCTTCCCGCATCTCAAGCTCATCCACATTGGGGTGAGCGAATGCGAGTCGCCCGGGAATGAGAACATGGTTGCGGCAATGGAGGAACCGACGCGCCGGCTCTTCGCGGCGGTGGGCATCGATTTGTTGTGGATGCAGGATCTGGTTTGGGAACAGAAGAGACCTGGAAGGTTCCTGGGGTCGGGGATAAATTTGACGGCCGACATACCCCTTCCGGTGGTACCCGAGCATATGATCATTCATTAACGCAGAAAAGGGTGTGCAGGGGAAGGAATTTCGGCTGACCGTCATGAGAAGCTCATGTGTTGTCAGTAGTGGTGTACTGACAACGTCGGTTGGGGTATGCTGATGGACTCAGAGTCGAGAAGAGAACAAGTAACGGTGATAACGGGTTTCTGAAGCAGTTGAAAGCACGAACCAGGGGAAGCCTAGCAACATGTCGGTCGGTGTCCATCTGCTCACTGCCTCCACATCGACTTTGAAGTCGATAGTCCTATTTCACTTAGCTAATACATCACTTACACGCCCATGAGCTAAGAGGCTCGATGTACATACTTCGTGTATCTACTATTCGCCCGAGCAATCAGCAACGGCAGGATAATAAGTAAATAAGGTATGTACATCATGCTTCACAGCCCCTAGTGAATCCCCAACGCCACGAGACATAAGCTAAAATCGTCCAAGAAAGGCTTGGGAATATGAAGCATCCACACACCTTCCTGTCCCAAATTCACGGCTGCCTGGTTTGGAAACACAGAGGCTAACCTGATTTAGGATATCTCACTTGAGCCGCACCAGCCTTACGACCTGCATGTAACCACCACCTACCCACCATTATCAACATCTCTCCTGCTGGTCTGGCGCTGACCACCGAGCCAAGACTTGGGTTCCACAACAGCCCTGCCACTCGGTCAGCGAAAGTAGGAGAGGCGCACATACACAGCCTACTAATGCAATGCAACCAGAGCCAGGAAAAGGCGGGAAATTGCAAAGAGAGAGACCTCGTGGTTGTGGAACGTGAGTAAGAAATAGAGCAACTCTGTCCCTCGTCAACCCCCCCCCCCCTTTGCCAGCCTTGTAGATCTCCGAAAAGGGAAATAGAGCCAACCTGGAGTGTGACACGGAGGCGTGTAGGTGTGTATCTGCATGGCAAATTTGGGAAATCATGTGTAACGTACCACGCTTAGCAAAGTTCACGTCGGGCGGCCGCCGAGGTCTGCGGACCCGCGGCAACCATTTCTGGGTCCGCGGCCCTCCTCACCATCGAACCGACGAGGTGCGAAGAAATAACGGCAGATAGACTAAGAATGCTATGCGAGGAAGGAGGGAGGTGGTAGCATGGCTTAGGACTTTGCTAAGCCCAGGGATTACTCACTCACGGACCAAGAGTTCTGCTAAGGAGGAGCCTCTCTCGAGGGCTTGGCAGGCGGATTCGGGGTATCACTAAGAATTTCTTGTCTTGGATCCTTCACTCGGCTCGCTCCTACGCGGGCGGTCCCGTGTGTTGAACGACGTGTTTTAGCCCCCCTGAGGCGGAATTGACTCCGGAGCTTTAGGGTGCTTTCGTCTACGGATATTGACGCAGCGGGAATAACTTTCTCATGAGCTGCGCGTTCCGAGTCGTCATTGATGTCTATGTGCGGCGAAAGGGGGACCCTTCGCGTTTGTCCAGACTTGGAGAAAAGGACTATACATGGATGGTCTCACCTAGGAAACTTGGATGGGAAGGATACGTAGCCAAATCTGTCAGGCAGAAGCCGACAATGTCGAAACGATGACGGACGCGAATGCTTTTGCCGTCGCTCGTCGCTTTCTGCTCGATTCGGTCGACAGGGACAGACATGGTGTGTGTGCTGACTTGAGTCGAGGACGGCTTACATATCCCCTTTTCCTTTTTGGTATCTGTGGGCTTACGCTCCTCGGCCGAACGTAGAATTGTCAGCACACCACACACATTCACACTTACATGCGACTATCAAAGTTCAAAATCCGGCAAGGCCGAACCAAGCATCTCGTCCTTCTTCGGAAACACGTTCGAGGGACCTGGAAAAAAAGGGACCTTGCATGTACAACGAATTCAAGCCAGCCGAACAGACCGGCCTTTTTGCATAATCTCATTCCCCGGACGGGCTTCTCAAACCAGCGTGCCGCCCGAAAATCACTCTATGCTTTTTTCCCTTTTTGCTCTCTTCTTACTTCGTACATGCATTGCCTCTCCTCGATGCGCGCGTTTCCGTGTGATGTGACGAACAAACAAGGTACGTGATTTACAACTCGTCCCTAACGTGCCCGCCGCCGCTGCCGCCGCCAGACTTGCTGGGCTCCTCCATGGCCATAAGCTTGACAACTAAGCTCGTCCAGCCGGTGAAGTGCTGGGTGCGCTGCCCCTCGCCCGTCTCCGGGTTGTACTGCTCCCAGGCGAAACCCGTCTTTTCCCAGCTGTTGTAGACGGTGTCGACGAGGTTCTTGCGAAGGCGGGTGAAGAGGTCCGCAGCCTTGGCCTTGTAAGGGCCATCTTGGGAGGCGACGTTCTGTGGTACTTGTTAGTGATGGGTGATTCTTGTCGGTAGGAGATGGGTCGGTGTGACTTACTCTCAGTTGGGAGACGGCCATGTAGTTGATTGGCATCCACACGGGGCTTCTCCAGTAGTTCTCGGCCGTGCCATAGAACTCATCCTGCTTGCTCAAACTCCTCAGGCCGTGGGGGCTGAAGAGGTGCTCCTCGTCGCCAATGAGGTCGAGGAGCTTGCCCAGCTTGGGGTCGTCGGCCTCAAGAAGACCGACCAAGAATGGGAACAGCGAGATGTAGCCCTTGTGGCAGACGAGGGTGTTCTCTTCGTAAGCATCGATCGTGGCATCGCAGTAGCAGCCCTCCTTCTCGGACCAGTGGAGGTCGT
Organism: Colletotrichum paranaense; assembly: GCF_030867605.1. NCBI lineage: Eukaryota > Fungi > Ascomycota > Sordariomycetes > Glomerellales > Glomerellaceae > Colletotrichum > Colletotrichum paranaense. The sequence goes on from NW_026848964.1 coordinate 2,229,201, forward strand.
TCAGGTTGCGGCGGATGGCATTCAGAGTCGCCTTGAACTCGTCAACCTGCTCCGCCATGCCAAGAGCGTCGGCAATGTTCATCAACGACTTGGTCATCAATCCAACCCAGGACATGAGGTCGACGTGGAGTTCGCCGGGGTGAGGGGGCTGGGGACGAGGGTAGTCATCGAGACCGCTCGTGAGAACGTGGGTCTCGGTGCGGCCGCGCCATCTGTAGCCTTCCTTGTTCGAGAACGCGTCGCGGTCGTAGGTCTTCAAGTCTCCTCGCTGAGTCTTGCGGAACCAGTCGTACTGCTGGCGGACGAACGGGTACAGCCTTCGGAGGAACTCCTCTCCGAGCTCGACATTGTCCAAGTGGGCGGTCTGCAGGGAGGCCTGAGGGCCGAGATGCTCTTTTTCGGCGGGCTGGCTACCGTTGGTCTTGCGCAGTCTCTCCATGAAGCCTTCAATGATGAGGAAAAGAGTGGGAGGGTTGGCGTAGTGCGGGTACTGGACCTGGAATTCCTCGGGTACCTTGCTCCGAGCCTCGAGACCTAGAATTTGCTCGCGAGGGATCCATCCGTCTTCGTCCATGGTGTTGAACCAGCTCTTGACGATCTCCAAGGTCAAGTCAATGTCCCAGTCGGCGATGGGGATAAGGTGATAACCCTCGTCCCAAAGGAATCCTCGAGGGAAGAAGGGGCGAGACGGAACAGCCGTGAAGAGCTCATACGGGCCCTCCAACTCCTGCTGCTTGCGTGCGCGGGCAGCAGCGGTCTCCTCCCAAAAGCCCTCGTTCTCTTCGTCGTACTCGGGAGCGTAAGAACGATCAATCAGCTGAGACCCGTGGAAGTATCCGATGCCGCCAAGTAGGTTAGAGAACATGCTCTTGGCAAACTTCTTGTATTTGTCGGCAGTGAACGGGGCCTTCAGGCTGAAGATGGAAGAGAAGCGTTCTCCAAAGAACTCGGTGACCGACTTGATCTCGCGCGTGACATCGGCACTTGTGAGCTCGGGGCCCGCAGAGGCAGATGAGAAGATGACGTCAAACTCAAAAGCTCCCTCAAACATCTTCTGGACGACGTGCGTGTTCCCTTCGCCGGGCTTGTTCTCGATCTGGTAGGTGAGGTATGCCGGAGGCGGCTCGTTCATCTCGTAATTCTCCTGGACAAACTTGACGCTTTCCTGGATGAGGTTGAAAACAACACCCTTGCCCTGCCACTGATGCTCCTCAGGAACTGTCAGAGATCGTACCGTCGTGCGATCGGGGTGTCTCTTTTCGGACAAATCGTGGCTGCTGGAAGGGTGCTTGCCCTCTCCCTTAGTGATGACCAGCTTATACTTGCCGAGCTCCTGGGAAGAGCCTCCGAATGCAACGTCGCCGTCGAACCCAGCGGGGTCATTCTCACCGGAGAATGCGAGCTCTGCTTCGCTGTTGTCTTCGGCGATGTAGTAGTGGATCATGGTCTTCAGATCGGCGGGTGCACCCTCTCTCGGAACACCCTTGATTCTTGCAGCCCAGCTACCGCCGTTGGCTCCACCGGGGACCTTGACAAACGAAGTGGTGATGTCAATCTGATTGCCTTCGTCGTGGATAGACTGGATGCCTCCCTTCCGGGCATCATACTCGTCCCATCCATAGCCATGAAGGCCTTCATGCTGTTCGCATGTGTAGCGGAAACCTAGACTTGTAAGCCTTTACATATGTATGAAGACGCCGGTATACAACATACCTTGCTGAACGTCTTGGTAGTTGTCGACTCTGGACCACATCAATCCAGTCCACAGACTCTTGGGGGATCGGTTGCGGACGCCAAAGTACAGGTTCGACTTATAAGGACCCCAGAACAAGCTTTCGTTGTTGAGGCGGCCGACCTCGGAGGTCAAGATTGAAGCCGAGCCGGGACCATCTTCCGCCGCAAGGGCTAGCTGTGCCCCAAAGGTATTGAAGAGGGAAAGCGTGAGGAAGACGGCCAATTGCGTTATGCGGGCCATCTTTGCGGTGTGTGAATGATCATTCAACGCTCATCGGAGCTCTGAGGGGAATAATCTGACACTCACACAACAGCTATGTGAAATTGCCAAGCTGTGTGCGTCAGTTTGTGTGTGTAATGTCAGGTCTGAAATAGAGAAGTGAACGAAGTCGGGTGTAAGATGAGAAAGAGGCAAGTATCAATGTACCTCTGGCCAACGCTGCTGGAGTGAACACGTTGGACGACTCGCAAGCTGCCTGGGATGGAGCTCGGATCGAGGCTGAGGTGAAATGTGGCTTTGACAGCTTGGTTGACGTCGGCTGCCAAACGAACCAATCAACCCCCTTGGAGCATGTCAAGCTTGGGCCAGCTTATGTGTGGCGGCGGGTGTTTTAGCGTCAACCCCGTTGTCGATAGCTGCTACGATCCCTGAAACTTCAGCAACTGTCGGTTGTCCCAATGTACTCCACTGGGCCTTTGGGGAATGGAATGTTGCGCCTACTTGACTTCCTCCACTGAAAGCCCCCCCCTGCCGAGTCGCACACCGTCAATTGCTGCCAGTGGCTGCATGTCAATTCCCTCCCATCCACTCTGACCTCTCTCTACCTCACTGGTACATGCTCCTTTCCACTGTTCACCTGCATCAAGTAGCTCTTGTCGACCTGCAGCCCAGCCTTGCGCTTGGTCACGGAAACGCGCACGATATAGCCATCGCATAACCAGCTTGACGACCTCAGAAGCCACCTGTCGAGCTTCGCGCACTTCCGTGTTCTCCTGGTGTGGCGCCAAACGCACGAGACCATCGCGATATGGCCACATAGCTCGCCCGCAACATACTTTGAGTTGAAGATGCTGGACGGGAGATACATATGCTAGGATGAGCTTGGACTCGCTGTTACCCATCGCTCCCGCGAGGGTGAAGGCATTGATTCTACCCCTGGGCCAAATCAGAAGTGATCGTTTCTCGTCCTTCATTGAACGCCTGCGGCCTGAACATGTCGTCTCCTTGCGGGATGTCAGCCCTGATGGGCGGCCAAACAGGAGCACGTCCTTCCATTTCCCACATTCTTTTCAAGAACCCTCATACTGACTGTCAATCTGTAGATATGTTTTCCCCTTTGGCCTTCCCTGACGGCGCCGTATTCTACGAACTCATAACCCACGTCCCCCCACCTTCGCATCTCGCGCTATCGCCGTTCGACTTCTACCGTGAACCCCTAGCGGTTATTGCAATCGCTGACGGAGAGGAACTCAGCCGAGTCACCTTCAGCAAGAGACACTCTGGAAATGCGCCCACCGTTGCCGAACAAAACATCCGAACGCTGGACCAGGAGTTGGAGGACTTGAGAGACCGCTTCGGAAGGGCACTGGTTCACCGAGTGCTGATCTTCGACCATGCGCTTTCGAAGGAGAACCCGGTACCTTTACCCGAGGGACTCATCGCTATACCACCGCCGGACGAGTGCAAGCGGACGACCATGAAAACTATAATGTGCGACATTACGTCGCAGCTCCTGGCGGAAATGACAAGACTGGCCAAGTCGTTTGAAGCCTGGAACTTCATCGATTCTCCCGGACAGTCTCAGTCAAGTAGACAAACGAACGGCGCATCATGGGGCGCAGATGATTCTGGTTCGGTAAATAAGAGGGCATCTCAATTCGTTCCTGGTCCGCAGAGATCGAGCTCGACCAGTGGTATTCCAGATCGGCACATGAATCGCATGTCTATGCCGGTTGCGCCTATGAAGCACAACTCGGCTGTATCGTCGAGCAACTCAACGCCCGCTCGGCCGTCAACTCCTGTGAAAAGCGGACTGTCGAACCCTCCTACCACTTTTGACGATTTGACTTCCGGCATGAGTAGTGACTCTTCGACCCCTGACCGAAATGCAAGGCCGGGTGCTGGAGACCACTTCAGGTCAGAAAGTTCAGATCGAGTTTCGGTGCAGGGCTTCGGCCCCGGTGGTCTCAACGATCGCTTCAGAGCGAAAGGCAAAAGCAGAGTCAAGATCCTTATGGGGTCTTTGTATCTGCAAGCAGGTCGCTGGACCGATGCTTTGAAAGAACTTATAGATGGCGCAACAGTAGCCAAATCGATAAACGATCACATATGGCATGGCAAGGCACTCGAGTTGATCACTCTCTGTCTACTGCTGCTAGGCTGGGTCAAGGTCGACTTTCAGGTCCCGTCTATTTGCCTGCCCCCACAAGACAAATCTACGGCTGCTACATATGCTGCCCTAGAAGCAGCGACCCCAACTGATGCAGGCCAGCCCAAGCATATTCGAAACCTTCAGATTATACTTCCAGACCTTTTGGACCGAATCGCCGGGCTGTATTCTCGTATATCTGCTGAGCATCTGCCTCCCTTACCCCTGGCGGAGACGACAATTAGATTCTCCAAGATTTTGTCTGCTTTGCACCTTGCTGACGGAAAGCTCGGAGAGCGTGCCTACGAGATCATGATCTTTGGAAAACTGCCCTCGACCCCTCTGACGACCTCGCCCCGGTTGACCGTTGTCCCGAGCCGACAGTCAATCGTCACATTTCTCTTCCGCGCGTTTCCTGCCTCTTCGTCGGAGCTTCTCACCATCGCAGATAGAGTTTCGATTCTAGCAGGAATCGCATCCGTTCTTGGACCTCTCGGTCATCATCGGAAGAAAGCAATGGTAACCAGAGAACTCGTTTCCGTCCTAATCAGCGGACTGGTTGAGGCGCGCACTCGTGGTGCTGCAGACATGGGTATACACCCTGCGGCAGGCCTGGTAGCTCTGAATGCTGCCAACGGGCACAGTAATAGCGCAGTCGCACTCGAGCTGGGCGAAGGCGACGTTGAACAGGGAATCGAGGCATTTTTGGCTCTTTTGTGCAAGTCTTACGGTGTTGTCGGCTTTGACATGAAGAAACAACCCGCAGACGATGCCATTTCGACAGAGGACTCGGACGCTGCTGTCATCGATAGAATTCGGGGACAGGCAGCTGCGAGATTCTTTGGGTTCACCAGTGTCAAGCTGAACATACTGAGAGCATGCATCAACTTTTCTGAAGCGTTGCCTGACTTCAATGGTGTTTTGAAGTTCTCCAGTGATCTGCTTCGCACCGCTGGCTCAGGAGTTGCCCCTGGCCCTCGCAAAGAAGATGCATCACCGGTCATTACTCGCGACGAACAGACCCGGCTCGCCACAAATATTTCAAAGACATCGAATCTCGCGAAAAGATTAGGCCTTAATCAGCTCGCGGCGGAGTACTGGGACGAGTTCTTCGTCCGTGGCGTCGCCTTAGAACCACTTCCGATTACCAGAATTCCGGTCCCGCATGCCAAGAGTACACTTCCTGGAGCAGTAACTGCGAGAACTTCTCAAGACGTCAATCCTTTTATATACAACCCATTCCTTAAGCAGCCCGATAAAGCTGCTGACCACCTTCTCGTTGCGAACGAGCCCGCAACCTTTAGAGTTACTCTTCAGAACCCATATGACATCGAGGTGGATGTCGAAAGCCTTCGCCTGGACACCAGCGGCGCAGAATTCGAATCGAGCTTTGAGAGCACCATTATTGGCCCGTACCGAACACAGATTCTCAAAGTCTCGGGAACACCAAAAGGACCGGGTGCCTTGAAGGTAACAGGCGCAATCATCCGTGTCCGCGGCTGTCGCGAGAGACGATTCCCCATATTCAAACAGCCATGGACGCCGCAAGCAGATGTCAAGGTAAAGGCTACCGGACTTCAAGCCTTGGAAACCACCCTTGCCTCAGGAGCCCTTGTTGGCCAACCGCTGAAGGTAGAGAGTGTCGCATTGAATGTCATCCCTAAACAGCCTATTGTTATTGTCAAGTCGACAACGTTACCCCAGGCTTCCGTCATGGTGCTCGAGGGAGAGAGACAGGTGTTCTCTGTCACGTTGCAGAATCTCTCCCAAACAACTCCAGTGGACTTTATGCTTTTCTCTTTCCAAGATTCCACGCAGGGACCGCTGCAGGCAGGCATCAACAACAGAGATGCTACGCCAGCCGAATTGTACGAATACGAATACATTCTGATGAGACGCCAAGGTCTTCGAAGGTTGAACAAGAAGGAACCGGAGAAGCGATACATTGCTCCAGGAGGCACTGCCACATTTGATTTCGAAATCCTAGGCAAGCCTGGGTTGACGAACGCTGCCATTCAGATCGACTATGCCCATCTCGGAGTGCCTCCCGAGGAAGTGACGGACAAATTCCATACCCGGCAGGTCTCGCTGCAGTTGACGGTCACTGTAAATGCTAGCGTCGAGCTCACGCGACTCGATATCCTGCCTCTCAGCGGACCCGTACCCAAGCCGCTTCTCAGTCTTACAAACCTGGAGTCCAAGGTTGATCCTTCGACATTGGCAGATGAATATTGTCTTTTGTCTATGGATCTGCGCAATGCTTGGCCGAACAATATGGAGGTCGAAATGGATGGTGAGGACGGTATTGTGATTGAGGAACACGTTCTCCCGGGGAACACCAGTCGCGTTATCGTTCCCCTACGGCGCATTTACCTCGAGGACCCTCACGCATCGATCCCGGCACTCAACCCATCAAGACAGCGGCAATTTGTTGTGAGCACAAGCAAGATTACGCCCGACATGGAACGCTCGAATCGCGAAGCATTCTGGATGAGGGAAAAAATACTGGAAACGCTCACAGCCAGGTGGAAAACAGTATCTGGCCCAAAGCGAAGCGGTTACATAGACCTGAGAACCATTAGGCTTTCACCCAGGATGATGGACGCTCTCAGGATTGATGATGTCGGCATCGAAATATCGGTACAGGACTCGGGCCAAACTGTAGGCGAAATGGTCAAAGAGACGATACTCGTCGACAACTTTGTCCAGGTCAAGATTGGTATCACCAATCGGTCAGCCAAGCCAGTCTATCCGATGTTGAGACTGATGCCAGCCTTATGCCACCGTCCGTTGAACGTAGCATTGGACTTTACGCGAAAATTTGCCTGGAACGGTACCTTACAGCAGGCACTTCCGCTGTTGGCGGCCAAGGCGACTACAGAAGTGGAGATTCAGGCCATGGCACTCTGTCGAGGAGAGTTCGAAATAGGGGCATCCGTTGAGGAGTACCAGATTTGGGAAGAGCCAAAGGGAAAGAAGGAGCAGGAAGAGACACAAGAGAGCCGACAGCGATCGGACACTCAGACGATGCTCAACGCGATCATTGGTGCGAAGGAAAGGCGCATATGGCACTCAAGGCAACCCTGTATCATCAAGGTGGTGGATCAGGACTAGCGACTCGAGCTATTCACATGACGAACTGTATGATGGTGGACATGTAGAAGAAGTGATTCACACCATGGTGGAGTTGGCGATCGCAGCGGCCTCCAATAAGTAGATAATTGACTTCTTGATAGACGACTCAAGCCGCTACCAATTCTTGACTAGCTGCGACGGGTTCAAGCAAGGTCCAATCCAGGGATACCTCGATCAGCCCGGCGATCGAATTAAGCTCATCCCTGCGTCCCGAACAAAGGGCTCACGGGCGATTCATGCGTGGGTCTGACCGCCTTCTCGTTTCTGCTGTTGCCACCAAATTTTCCTTAGGGAGTCGCTTTCCGGTGCTAGCCGACAGCGGGCCTTTTTACCAACCCAAAGAGATCCGTTTCCGCCGTACAAGCTTTGGTCAAGCCATTCCCGTTTTGCGAGCGTTGCATTCGAGGTTGTCGCTGTCGTCGTCTTAAAAGGAAAATCCGGAATCTCACTAATAACCAAGGATGACGCGACCTCAGATTCTGTTTTTTGATGCGTACGACTCCTTTACGAACAATATCGTATCCCTTCTCACAACGTTGCTTGACGCCGATGTACACGTTTTACCGATTGATACGCCCTTGCTAGACCAAAAGTCGCCGACTTTCTCGGTCGATTTTCATCGGGAATTATCACGGTATCATGCAGTGGTCTGCGGACCTGGGCCTGGCTCCCCCGAGAATGAAACGGATGTTGGGCTCATGAGATGTATTTGGAGATTGCAAGATGAGCATATGCTGCCGGTTCTTGGCATTTGCCTTGGGTTCCAGAGCCTCGTCCTCAGCTCGGGCGGTAAAGTAAGGAGGCTTCAACGCGGGTTGCACGGGATGGTTCGCACTATTCAGCATGAGAAACCTGAAGCGACGTGTGCCGAGGACATCTTTGATGGCGTCTCCGAGTTCAAGGCAACCCTCTATCACAGCCTCTGTGCCGACATCGGACAAGATTCCATCCCAGATTCCACTTGGGCAGAGTGCCGTTGGCATACCCAGAAGACAGCTCTTGAGCTGTTGCCTCTGGCGTGGGTGGATGAAGAAAGGGATAGCGGCCGCGAGAGAATCCTCATGGCGGTCAAGCACCAGAGCAAACCCTTTTGGGGCCTTCAATACCACCCAGAGTCTGTATGTACCCAGCCGGCAGGTCATGCGGTCATCAGCAACTGGCTTCGCGAAGCCATGGCGTGGAATTCGAAGGCGAATAGGACTGTCTTGACCGGAGAGCGATTCCTGGCAAGGAACGCAGTGAAGCCGAGTCTCCTCTGTGAGAACCGTGCCGCGGCCCAGCGAGGGAACGCCCCGATCCTCGAGTGGACGGAGATGCCTACGCCCCTGGCGACTGTCGGACTCGACTGCGAGTACCGATACAAGACCATCAGCCTTCCGGCGAACATCAAGGTGCCGGATATCGTGGAGATACTAAAGAGTGGCAGGACGGAGCACATCATTTTGGATTCGTCCAACTCGAGCAACATGGCGACGGGAGCTGCGGACGTTCGGGGCCGATTTAGCGTCATTGCTCTGGATGTGGAGGAGTCACTGCGAATCGAGCATCATGTGGGAGACGATTTCGCCACGGCCCGGATCCCATCGATTCAGGGGCTGCCCGTCGACCTGGTGGAGACTGTCCCCTTCGGGTCGCAAAGGAACATTTGGCATCTCCTCTCCGGTTTCCTTGAGAAGCGACGCATCCCGGCCTCGGGGGAGCTCCAGACACCGTTCCGAGGAGGCTTCATGGGCTACCTTACGTACGAGATGGGACTAAAGGGGATCGACGTGGAGGTGGCTGCTGAAAGAGGGCATCAGAGGCCTGACCTGTGCTTCGCTTGGGTCACTAAGAGTATTGTGGTCGATCACGTCAAGGGCTTGTTGCATGTCCAGCACCTTCAGAAGCGCAAACTCAATGCCGACTTTTGGATCGACTCCGTGGTGGCATCGTTGCAGACGTCCCACTTTTGGCAGTCACCGGGCAAGACCACCGTCAACGGTTCGGATGCTTCGACGGTAGCTACGAGGCCCGTTATTCGGGTCCCCGCCGCCGACGAGTACGAAGGCAAGGTCTCGCGCTGTCAAGACTTCATCGCCGCCGGCGAGTCCTACGAGCTGTGCCTGACGGACCAGACGACAATCACATTACCCGGACGCTCGACAAATGAACACCAAAACGGCCTCGCCAACGGACACCTGTCTTCAGAACAGGTGCAAAACAAATCCGCACACGTTGCGCCCTGGAGGCTCTACAAGACGCTCAGAGCCCGCCAGCCCGCACCCTTTGGCTCCTTCATCCGCCTCGGCGGCGCGACCCTGATCAGCAGCTCCCCAGAGCGCTTCCTCGAGTACGACGCCGACGGCTTCTGCTCCATGCGGCCGATGAAGGGCACCGTCCGCAAGTCGAATCAGGTCGCCACGCTCGCGCAGGCCGAGGCGATCCTGCACGTGCCCAAAGAGGAGGCGGAGAACCTCATGATTGTGGACCTCGTCCGCCACGACCTGCACGGCGTCTGCGGCTCTGGCAACGTCACGGTGCCGCACCTGATGAAGGTGGAGGAGTACGCGACCGTGTTCCAGATGATTACGATTGTCAACGGACAGCTACCGAAGCCCAAGACGACGACGACGACGGGTGCCGATCGTCAGCACACGGGGCTCGATGTCCTCGCTGCTAGTCTCCCGCCGGGCAGCATGACGGGAGCCCCGAAGAAGCGGAGCTGCGAGCTGCTGCAGGAGATCGAGGAGCACAGGGAGAGGAGTCTGTATTCTGGCGTGGTGGGGTACATGGACGCCACTGGAAAGGGGGATTGGAGCGTCACGATCCGAACTATGTTCAAGTGGGATGATGAAGCTGCGCCGCCGGAGGAAGGCGAGACGGAGCCGAGAGAGGTCTGGCATATCGGGGCCGGCGGTGCCGTGACTATCCTGAGCACTGCCGAGGGTGAGAGGGAGGAGATGTTTACCAAGTTGGCGGGGCCTTTGGGCGTCTTTGCGGAAGCATGAGCGGGTTCGGGATTTGGGGATAGATTGGGAGGAGAGGACCTCGCAATTTTTGGAATCGGCTTACTGGCGTTTACTATGTCATGAAGGGGGATATTCATGGTAAGGGGGATTTTTTGGTTGATACCTCAACGTATCTGGGATATTAGACTCTGGACCTTCACGGGTATTAGACTCAACTTTTAGACGACCCGGATCATCCACACGAAACTAGTAGAAAAAACAAGATCATTATTAAATAATCCATGTTTACGCTATCAGTTTTCCGCAGTCGGTCATTGGGAATTAGATGGTTTTGTCGTTGCATAACAAAAGCGAGAAAAAAGAGGAAACGCCCGCCTGACGGAATGATGCTGGATATACATGTGAAGCCTCCAAGTAAAGCGCACCCCGTTCCAAATCCCACTTTGCCGGATTCCCGAACCCGAGCGCCACAATGGTTTCCGACCTCGTCTCGTCGTACTGTACACGTCTGCCGCCAATTTGGTTGAAATGCGTATGCCCTCCATCACTGCTTCTGCTGCTGCTTCTGCTGCTTCTGCTGACACTACTTCCCCATCGCCTGCTCATAGCCGTATCAATTGTCCCCGGTCGTTGCTCCCGACGCTAGTCAGAAGTCCTGCTCCTCCTGAAAGAACATGCTAAAGCTGATGATGGTTCCGTAAATGAGGAGACCGCCAATTATCGACATGACCATGGCCTCAACCTGGATGAGATCGGAGTGGGCGAGAACGATGGGCAGGGCTGCGATAGAAGAGCATGGTCAGCAACACGATCCTCGCAATGATCAAAGACAAAAGAGCCGTAGGGGTTGGGAAAGGGGGGGGGGGGGAGGGAGAGAAGAAGCTCACCAATTCCCATAACCACCATGAACCCAGTGCAGAAGCGGCCGAGGTCCAGCACGGCGGAGCCGGAACCCTCGCCAAAGTCATCAGGGTTGGTGCATCGCGAGCAGACCCAGTTGGGGATCGGGGCCAATACGTAGGTAGCGACAACGAGAAGCGGGTAGTAGACCTTCCAGAGGGCGCAGGAGAGGATGACGAGGAGAAATCCGACGGCGAGGACGAAGGAAAGGGCGATGATGGTCTTGAGCCCGGCGGTCGGCATCTTGAATATCGTTGGAAGGTAGGCTGTGGTTTACTTGTTTCGGACGGGTATCGAAGTCGGAGCTGGGTATAGACGGCCCCGCCGGGGGTGCAAATGTATTCCTTCGAAACTTCCTTGGGAGTTCCGTTGAGAGCTTCGAGCGACGATCGTTTCTTGCGATTAGGCTGTCTTTTGATTAGTCGTGGGGAAGCTTCGTGGTGGTGGAGGATCAATCGGTCGTGTCGGTTGAGTAGTAGTTCGCGGCTAGGCTGGCAGGCTGAGTTGCGATGCGATGGCGGGTCCCAGGCCTGACGCACGAAGACCGTCGTCAGCGCACGGCGCAACCTTGTTCCAGCGGCCGGACAGCCTCCAATGACAAACCGCAAATAGTGGAAGGTCTCCACTCGGAAAGACCCCGGCTGTGAGTGAGGTCAGGTACGGGGGCAGGAAAGTGTACGTACCTCAACGAGGGATGCACGGAGCACCTGGCACCCTGGCACCTGGCTCCAGGCTGAGAGAGTGCTACGAAAGCTCGACCTGCCTTGAGCTGGGCCTGGCGTGCGGGAGGGACGCTTTATTATCCACCAAGCTGTCTCCCGCTCTCCCATCACCGACCTGCTCGCCCAACGACCACCCCGCGATCGAATCTCTCCCTCCCGTCTCCCTCAACCATCCACGACCCGCTACACGAAGACTCCAAGTTCCTTCCGTTTCCAGAAACCGCCGAACCGCCTGACGAAGCTACGAATCACCCCTCACGCCCGCCATGTTCAGAAACAATTACGACAACGACTCGGTGACATTGTAAGCTGTTTGGCCCGCTTCCTCAGCCTTCCCTTCCAGTCTCCCCGACTCCGCCGTGAAGAAGGCCAGCATAAAGATGGAGTGCTAACCTTCAACGTCTCATAGCTCGCCGCAAGGCCGGATATTCCAGATCGAGTATGCAGCCGAAGCAGTGAAGCAGGGTTCCGTAGTAGTGGGCATTGCCAGCAAAACACACGCCGTTCTAGTAGCAATCAAGGTACGACGTTTGCCGATACCTGGGACCTCTCTCTCTTGCCTCTCCCTACATCATCCGTTTTCAATCGATACTCGCGGACCTTTACTATAGAGCGCATGAAGCTAACATGCCATTCTTTCCCCAATAGCGCAACGCCGAAGAGCTGTCCTCGTACCAAAAGAAGATCTTCACCGTCGATGAGCACTCCGGTATCGCCATCGCAGGCCTCACCTCGGACGCCCGCGTCCTCTCCAACTTCATGAAGCAGCAGTGCCTCGGCCACCGCATGACGTACGGTCGCTCAATGCCCCTCCGCACCCTCGTCGACATGATTGGCGAGAAGGCCCAGATCAACACCCAGGTCTACGGCAAGCGGCCCTACGGTGTCGGTCTCCTCGTTGCCGGCGTCGACGAGCGCGGCCCCCATCTCTTCGAATTCCAGCCCAGTGGTATGACGGAGGAGATGGTCGCCTTCGCCATCGGCGCACGCAGCCAGATGGCCCGCACCTACCTCGAGCGCAACATCGACGCCTTTGAGACGTGCTCCCGCGAGGAGCTCGTGCAACACGGTCTCAAGGCCCTCAAGGAGAGTTTGGTCCAGGACCGCGAGTTGACGGTCGAGAACACCAGTGTCGGTGTCGTCGGCTACACCGAGAAGGATGGTGTCAAGACGGTCCAGCCGTTCAAGCTGTACGACGGCCAAGACGTCAAGGAGTGGCTCGACAGTGTCGCCGCTAGCGAGAGCCAGGGCGGCGGCGAAGAGGGCGGTGAGGGTATGGAGGTTGACGGCTAAGCGCTGCGGAAATCATGAATTCAGGAAAGATGCGCGGATGGGCTTCTACGCTGCGTTGCGTTGGGCTAGGCCGGATCGTCGCCAAACAACCTCCTATCCGGGGGTTTGGCTGACTGGACACGGCTATGGGAAGGAGACTCACCGTCCTCGAACGCACAGAGCCGGCCCGTTTAGACTTGTACCAATACACTGCAAAAAGGAGATTCGATGGCCCAAAAATGAGCTGCATCCGATGACTCAAGAGACAGGAAGACACGCAATCTATGTGCTCACTGATGATCCGGAGCTTGAGACAGATACCTGAAGATGCAGGTTTGCTTTATTGGGTTGTGTAACTCATGAAGGTCTATCAAACTACAATACGTGCAACCAACACCGATGTGACATGATAGATAGCCGAGCGATCCCCCGTTCATGCCCCTTTCTTTGAATGTCTTATCCCGCGTGTCACCAACGATCGGAATGGAGGAAACAAGACTCACTTTCCTCGCTTCGCTTCATTTTATCCAACCCGACCACCTACCGAGCCTCAACGTATAGGAGTTGGGAAACACGAAAGGGCGCCAAGACTCCGGTACGTATCCGCTTTTACATTGCACACGCCATCTGTCTTTCTCCGTCTCTAGTTCCTGCACATGAAGTTCCGTTTTCTGGAAAGCATTGCCGACGGACTACCAATATGACCTAAGAGTTGGTCCAGTCGAGCTTGAAGGTGGCCGCAGAGACCTGGTAATCCCTGAGCGCCGTGATGGCACCCTCGGGGGTAGTAGCGGTGACGAGGATGTCGGCGTTGGCGGCCTTGATGAAGCCCTCCTCGACGCTCTTGTTCACCCACTCGAGGATGCCGTCGTAGAAGCCGTTGATGTTGAGGAGGCAGATGCCCTTGTCGTGAATGCCCAGCTGGTTCCAGGTGGCCGTCTCGAGAACCTCCTCGATGGTGCCGTACCCGCCGGGCAGGGCGACGAAGCCGCTGCCGGGGCCGCCGGCGAAGACCTCCTTGGCCATCATCTGCTTGCGGGTGTGCATGTCTTTGACAACGGTGGTGCGTCCGTAGACGGTCTCGTCCGGGACGTACATGTTGTCCTTGTTGACGGTACCGTAGGTGCCGTCACGCTCATACTTGACGAGGGCCTCGGGGATGATGCCGTGGACCGAGTCCGGGCCGGCAAGGGAAACGAGTGTCTTTGCCACCTCTCCCATCAGGCCGACGGTTCCACCACCGTAGACTGAGATGTTTGTTAGTACATCATGAACTAGAAACACATTGGTAGAGGTTTTGCCTCCTATGTTTCATCTTGTCTGAGAAGGGTTGCGCCACATGTTGTCATTATATAGTGACTCGGACTTTATCGCTGCCCAAATCGTGGATGGAGATGGGGAGTCGACAGGTTTGAGTGAGATAAGGAGCGTGAGGACAGTGACTCACCAAGATCAATGTTGTTCTCGGCCATGATTCTTGCTAACTCACGAGCGGCTTCCATGTGCTGAGGCTTGAAACCGGGAGAGGCGCCGCAGTAGACACAAATCTTGGTCCTCTTCTGCACGCCATTCGTGGTACCGTTGGTGCCGTTGGTGTTACCATTCGTGGTTCCGTTGGTGTTGGTGCCGTTGCCACTGGGTGTGCCATCCCGGGATGCCGGGAATGATGGCAGGGGGGAAGGGCCGCCGGACTGCATAATGTTCGTTGCTTGCTTGATTTGTGATGAAAAATTGTTTTACTATAGGATGAACTCCCAAATAACGTGGCTCTTGAGCTTCGAGGTAGAAATTTTTGTTGAAGAAGGGAGAAAATGCTAGAGTAAGTAGTTTGCGAGTGAGATGGTACTCAGTCTTTACACTAAGAGGCGCAGTTATTGGAGGTGAAGATGACGGAGGATTTGTGGAGAAAGATAGTATGAGGTTCCGTTCCGGCCAAGAGACAAGAGTCACAACGGAAAGAAAGTACCCGGAAGACGCCGCCTTTTTCTGCGGTATTTCCTCAAGGTTCTGACTTTGGGAAACGAATCCAAGTCCACAAAAAGATCAGAGAAGAAGAGCCCAAGAGAGAAACTGAAAGTTAGGGGAATAGGCAGATGGCGGTGAAAAAGAGCGCTGTTATATACGTTCCTCTCGAGACCCAGAAAGGGATGCTAGTTTGTCTTGTTGGTTGGTATGGGCTCAGGGCAAGTGGACAAGTGTGTTGTTGGCGAGTTGGTGTATCAATTATCCTAGCAACCACCTGAAGGGCAATAAGAAACAAAAAGAAAAGAAAGATTGGACGAGGCGAGAGGAAGCACAGATGGCAATGAGACAACGAGATGTCAGTTACCGCCACGGCGCATGGCGACGGGCCGAAGTTCTGGGTTTAGCGTACTAGCTGGGACAATCAATGGCTTCGAAGGGTTCGCTCGGGGATCCGTGGCTCCAGTGCCGGTACAGTAGTGTAGGCTTTAGTCGATGCGTGGTATTCCAGCTGGGGAGGAAAAGCAAAGCAGACTCCAGACCCAGAGAGCCCCCTTCCCCCTCGCTGGTTGCTAAACCAGAGATTAGGAACGGGGTCGGGTGACGGTGGTTGACATGGACGTGGACTTGGGACGGTGACGGGGGAACCAGAAGACGGATCCGGGACCTGGGTCTAGTACCTAGTAGCACATTGTACCCTAAGATGGAGAGGTACCTTTGTAGAAAGTCTGATACACTTTTCATCGACTCTGTTGAATTCGACTGGTTCAGCCGTTTCCGAGACCTGATGGGTTCGGGGGCACCCTAGTTTGCCTGCGTGTTTGGTTTGTCAACTTGTTACGCTGCGACTGGCCCGCACCAGTGAAGTGTCCAGGTGACATGTCGGAGGCGAGGTCCGAGTCCAATGTAGTGCGTAATTCAACCTCGACGACTCTAAAGCTGGGGTTGGCTAGGTCCGTCCCGCGGGGATGTCCATCCGGAGCTGAAGAAAGGGAACCAGGAAGACTCAAGTCATCGATCGAAACTCAAGAGCCTCAATGATCGAGCGTTCCAAGCACCATTCTCCGTGAACTATCGACTTTCAACTATTCGAGTAGATGATCTGGGAAGGTAGCTGCAGTAGTGACAAAGGTGACGAAGAACGGAAACTGGGAGAGACAAGAGAAAGTACCTAGGGTAGAGACGAATGTCTCTTGATTCGAGGGCGGTCGCGTATGCTCGGTATGACAACGACAGACACCCGCGTGTGCAACGTGCCGCTGACGAATGGACGGAATGGACCACGGGAGGCCGTGTTCGCTGTCGATTGGACTGGTGTTTGATTGTACGTGTACGGGTTGTCAAGATGATGGAGAATACGATGTGCAAGAGATCTTTCTGGGTGTCAATGGAACCCAATCAATCGTTCACTACTTCCCAATCAAGCAAGGATGGAACACCAAAGGTACAGAGGTTCAATGCCTCTTTGGCAGGTGCATCTAGCATCGACATTGCACTTCCAGCAGCCATTTGTTTTCCCTTCAGCGTCTTGGCCCCCTGTTTCCCCCCCAAGCCTACCGCGCCATTCTGCTGGGATCGTGGCGGCGCCTCGGCCGTTGATTCGCCCGCACAGCACGCAATTTGTCCCGCCCGCCACCCAGCCTCCAGGGTCCAGTTTGCGATCCAGTGCTTTCCAAATTCCGGGGCCATGTCAACCCAATCTCCGTGAAGACTTTCCGACTTCACTCCTCCAGCACCCGATATCGCTGGCATACTCGGCATCTGCGCCGGAGAAAGACACGGTTTCACTTGCCATTCTACTTGACGAGTTGCTATCATTGCAACTATCAGTAGCCGAGCTGCCATACGCCATCGGTAGCCGAGTCCGCCGTGCAACGTCCCCGCATCGCTTCTCACGAGCACGCGATCTGTCCTCCGCAGCTTCGCGATTTTCAACGTCCTCTCTCTAAAGACATTGTAGCGCATTGTGCAAGATGTCTCAACCCGCAGCAGCAGCCGGCGCTCGCCCTGCTGGCCAGCAGCAGGAGCAAGGCGTGAGTCTCTTACCCACGCCCACCGCGAATCGCGCCAAGAGGCCTTGAACTAATGTACCATGATCGCAGGGCATAAGCTTGACGCAAAAGCTGCTACTTGGAGCTTCTATGTATTTCGGCATGAACTTGCTCATGAACAACATGTTCTCCAAGACGCAATCCGGTACCCAGGTCAAAGATGCCGACGGCAATGTTGTCAACGTACCCGCGAATACCGAAGACATTCCGCCCTACCTGCTCCGCCCCAAGGAATTGGACGAGGGTGCGACCTGGAGCCAGATCCCGCGCAAGTTGGCACCTATATGGCCAATGGATAGCTACATCGACGTGACCGTCACTATTTCCGACACCTTTGTTCCGATTCCTCTGGCCCAAACACCCTCGGAAAAGGTTGTTCTTAAGGAGGAGAAATTCAAGATTGGCAACTACAGCGAAAAACGCTCCATTGATACCACTATCGAGGTGCCGCCCTCCGTGCAGAACAATGGTACTCTTTGGGGCCACTTTTACGTTTCACTGCCCGGTAGCCAGCCCGATCCTCACGTTGAGACCTACGACCCAGCCTCTGCCTACTACTTTGCGTTCCCTCTCACTCAGTACATCCCCAAGAAGAAAAAGTTCAAGACCAGATCCCTTCTCGAGGGCAAGGCCGAGGAGGAGGTGGAAGAGGTGGCCGAGGAACAGGAGACTGGGCCCGTCATTGCCAGTTACTACCACCCGAATGCCAGCTTCTCCATCATCCCCAACACTGGAGTGCTCGATTACCGCCAAACCCATCCCGCAATTCGCCAGTTCCTCCATGTCGAGCCGACTGGTGCCAGAGATGGCTCCGGCCAGCATTCCTGGTATTGTAAGTTGCCCTTTGCGCTATTCTTGGCGAACAGAACTAACTGCCATAGACCCTATTCTGTTTGTCAATACCTTTTGGCAACTCAAGAGTCAAATGATCCTGCTCAATGACACCGTCACGTCCGTTCCTCTGCACATTGATTTGAACAACATGCGCTCATGGCAATTCAACACTCTGGCCGCGATTGAGGCTAGTGCGAAGGAGTCGGCACGCCAGGCTGCTTACGGTGGATCGCTGCCCGGTGGCGGCGACGGCTCCGAGATTGAGATGGTCAAGGAGATCTTTGGCGACACGAACCCGATTCTCCTCGGCATTACCATTATTGTCAGTATTGCGCACATGATCCTAGAGACGCTTGCTTTCGGTTCCGACATTGCGCATTACCGCAAGAAGAAGGATAACGTCGGTATCTCGGTCCGTTCCATCCTAGCGAACGTTTTCATGCAGTCCGTGATCCTGCTTTACCTCATCGACAACTCGCAAAATACCAGCTGGATGATTCTGGGTGGTCAGGGTATCGGCATCATTATTGAGCTGTGGAAGATCACCACCATTGTCAACGTTGCCGTCAAGGCTGCGCCAGCAGGCTCATTGCTGCCGTTTAAGATCGTTGTCGAGGACAAGCACAAGCTCAGTGAGACGGAGGAAAAGACCAAAGAGTACGACGAGATTGCCTTCAAGTATATGTACATGGCTGGTGTGCCTCTGCTCATCGGTTACGCCATCTACTCGCTGGTCTACGAGACGCACAAGTCTTGGTACTCGTACATCATCGCCACGCTCGTCGGATCGGTGTATGCTTACGGCTTCCTCATGATGGTTCCTTCGCTTTACATCAACTACCGACTCAAGAGTGTTGCACATATGCCTGGCAAGGCCATGATCTACAAGTTCCTCAACACCTTTATCGACGACCTTTTTGCATTCACCATCAAGATGCCGTTCCTCCACCGTCTGTCCACTTTCCGCGACGACATCATCTTCTTCATCTACCTCTATCAGCGCTGGGCTTACAGAATCGACTACTCTCGTGTCAACGAGTTCGGCCAGGGTGGTGAGGATGAAGAGGACGATGCGGCTAAGGCCAAGGCCAAGGAGCTACTTGAGACCGACCCCGCTGTCGAGAAGGTAAAGCAAGTGGCGGGTAAGGCCACGGGTGCCGACACCGGCAAGGCCAAGAAGAGAAAGTGATTAGTTGATGTTATACGGCTGAGGAAGAGAGTGCAGCCAATATCGTGTACATCATGGAGTCGGGCACAAGTAATACACATGAGCCTTGGCAGCTACGTGTCCAGGGTACTGCCTAATGACTAGCATGGATGGGACATAGCTAGTCGAGACATGAGGCTACAAATGTGATCAAGTCCAGTCTTCATCGCAATTCACATCTCTCGCGCATGGTGCATCTCATCTGCAAAAGCACATCAAAGTACCGCATGCACGCTTGGACAGAGGACGAGACGACTAAGAAAGTGTTGAGGAAAAGCAACAAGCAACTGTTCAGCTGAAAAGGGGGCTCCGCATGTCTGTGTACAAGGGAGACCGGACAAGCCAAGTCAAGTGAAAATCTGGGCAGAAGATCCAACAGACATCCGTATTCTATACGTATAATTACTACCTCAACACGCTTGCAATATCCCACCGGACAGATCGTTGATTTGCCTTTTGTAAGGTTCACGGCCTACGGGTAGAAGAATGGCCCCCCCTTTGCGGCACGGAAACTCTTCTGAGGGTCGCTTCGCGGCTAAAGATGCCGCTGAGAGACGTGACAGACTACTTGGTAAGGTAAGAGTGCCCCCCGAACCGAACAGGGGCCCCGGCAGAAGAGTCGCTTGGCGGGGGGTTCGCAGCTGTCGGAGCCCCGTGCCTGGTAGGGCAGAGACAAGCTCGTATGTCACCGCGCCTATCAGAGAGTTCCATTGGGGAACCTGGAAGGGCCCGAAGAGGGATGACGCCAGGTCCCCTTCCAACGGTTGTGTTTTGGGGCTAGGACGGTGCCAGCTCCACGTTCTGCTTTGCTCCTGTTCTTCGATTGAGGTGCCTCACCTTACCTTACGCACTAGGCTATTCATACCTCAAGGTAAGGTGCTGGTATTCGTAGACGGTAATTAAGCACGTTACCTTAAGGTAAGGTCAGCATGTAATAAGGTAGGGTACGGAGCACCTAGGCATCCATTGCTCATCCCCTACCACCTAGTACCCGAGTTATGGACCATGTGGCATGGAGACCTTTTAGTGTCGGTCTTTCGTCAAAAGGTGGAGAATTGCGGGATCTGTATACCGAAAATAGTTCAGAATGATTGCCGTCGTTCCTGAGCTGCATAGCAAATAGCTCTTGGCCTCTCCTGAACTCGGTTGATCGGATCGTGTCCACGCAATTCAGTGTTTGAATGGAATGGATTCAAGGTGAAGGCAGAATGTGTATTTCGTAAGATGAACGTGAGGTGGTTCTGCAGGTTTCATGGAAGGTGACGGGATTTGGGAAGCAAACAAGAAGGGCACTCCCCGTCTCCCCTTGGACCCTCTCCGGTTGGGGCCTTGCAAATGTCATCGACAATACGAAGAGTTAAAAGTTGCCCAAAGCAGTCATGGCTGACCAGGTCATCCACTCTCAGAGGCACCCTCAAAACCTAAAGTTCCCTCGACCTTCCTCCGTCTTTGACAGCCGCATAATACTTGTCTTTTAGAAGTTAGGAAGATTGGATCCAGTCCGTTCCTTCCTTCGCCCAGCCAGCGCAGTCAACTAAACACACACACCGGGACCAACCAACCAAGGGAAAATAAACGACCGAACGCAATCTTTCTCAAACTCTCCAGTCTCTTTTCTTTCGCTCTGGTTTCCGTGTCCTTTTGTCTCGTATCTTTTCTTTTCCCTAAACTTTCTTTCCACATTCCTGCCTGCACTACACTTTCCATCCTTTCACCACGTTGTCCCTCGACGTTTTCCTCGTTGCCGTCTCGTGGGTTCCTCCTCTACCTATTCAACCTCCATTTGAGCCTCTCGGTCCCTCCGTTTGTCACATGCCCGGGTTCCCCCGTCCATCACTCCAAGTTCGTCCCATGCGTCCGCTCCGGTCATGACATACGGACGGCCGCATAGGGTCCCCCAGCAACAACCACTTCGAGAAATTTACTTTGAAGCCCGCCTAGCACGCTTCAAAGAGCACAAGCACAGGCACACAGGCACACAAGCCACACCCAAAAGTTCGCCGGACTACAGCGAACGCACCCGCCAAGCAGAGCTCCGGACCTTCGGTTCGATCGACGGGGATTCGAGGTCCACGCTGCCTCGTACGCAGTGGACAGTGGAGTTCCACAACGCGTACCTGACGTCTTCTCATCATCCCAAATAGGGTCGTCCCCGGCACCCCGTTCGCTCCAAGGGGAGGGAGCCAAGGCCTACTCTACGGGAAACGTAAGCTACAAAACCTGTTCGGACGGTGTGGCCGTGCCGCCCGCGTGCCCGCGCCCGCCGTCCGCCATTCACTTCGCTCCAGCTCCAGCTCCAGCTCCAGTCCCCTGATCCCCCAGTCGGGATATTTTACCCCCCAAAGGGCCCAAAGGGGGCGCTCCTACGCCCATTTATCATTGGGGCGCGCGCCGCACCGCACCGCCAAAATCCGACTACCCCTCGATCCCATTGTTGTGTCGCCGCCGCCAAGCAACACTCTCCTGATCCCCCCAACGATTCCCTCGAAAAGGACACTTTCGAGGGAACCGGAGGGCTCGCCGAATCATGAGCAGCCCTACCGTCGGGTCCCTTCTGGCTGCCATTGCGACACTCGTCAGCGATGGCCTGCGTATCTTGAAGTTCGCCGATAAGCGCCAATGGGGACCTGACGAGCACGAGCAATTGCGCCTGCTGGAGGATACTCTCGACGACGCCAAGAAGGACTTTCAGGAGCTATCTGTCCTTGTCAACGGACAGCGCTATTATATGAACGACCGCAAACGTGAGTTCACAAGCACACTTACATCGTTCTTGATTACTTTGCGCTGGCTTGGGAGATTGGTCGAGACTTTCCAGAGCCCTGCCGTACAGCGGAGGGAGGGAGGCCTCTGCGATTACCAGCCAGCTCCCCATCAAATCTCGCTTCGTGCTAGCTCACGTCACGCACAGCTGGTTATATATGAACCCTCGCTAACTATTTCGCCTTCAAGCTCCGTCAATAGCCGAGTTGCGAGCTTTACAGTCCAAGGTTGAGCATCATATCGACAACTTTAAAGATTGGGCGAGAACAGGCGGACCGATCAATCCGGTTTGGGCACGAGAAACGACGCAATTGCGCCGCGAACTGCATCGCGCACAATGCCGAGCGGCTAGGAGGATATTCGGGGCAGAGCAAGAGGCCTCGGCAAGATGCCTGGGCGCCTTTCTCGTCTACAGGAAACAGCGGGAATGGCAAAGTCGGCCAGCTACTTCGGAGGAGGAGCACCACCGACGACACGTGGAAGAGGTAGTAGCATGCAACACGAGTGGCAAGTTCGAGCGGTTTGGCGACGGAGGCATCGCATTCGTTTGCGACTTTTGCGACGGCCATCTTGTATGGGAGGACTTGGAGAGCATGCCATCATTACGGACAGCCGAAGAATCCAGCACGCGCCCAGTACCGCCTATTTCGCCTACGACCGGGATGCCAAATTGGCAGGCGACCGGGTTCACCGCCGATAAACGAAGAGAGGAGAAGACGGTCATATTTGCGCCTCTAGCAATAGCGAATCATATAGCGCCGTATCAGGGAGACTGGGTAGCTCGACTCCTATGTCCTTTCTGCGATGAGGCGCCATATACCGAGGCAGGCGGTGATAGCGACGATGAAATGCGGAATGCCCAGGACGAATCCGGTTTCGAAGATCTCCAGGCCTTCCAGGAGCACCTGGAGTGGCAACACACAGCTGCATCGATACCCGCCGTCCCCTTGCCCAAGGCAGCCAAGGACTGCGTGGTGATGTGACATCATTAATTCGACAACGATGTTTGTTGGTGGCGTAAAAACGGCGGTTCGTTCGTTCGTGTACATATATTCACAGTGTGTGGTCTTGACAATGGCGAGGCGTTGGGGGCTTCCAAAGAGGGCGGACGATGTCTCATCCGCACCTACGACTTATGGAATTATTATTTACTTTACTCGATGTCAGAAGGCTTTCCACCTCTTCAAATGTTGGGGATGGTCCTCACCACCGGTCTGGACAGACCGATGCAGCAACAGAGATACCACAGTCAGGTAGTGCTGGATCACAATCCACATTCAAGGCGCAAAAACCAATTCTTGTTTCGTTGCCCCTCTCCGTCTTCCCCTGCATCCGCCTGAGAAGTCCGTGCCGTAGTTTGATTGATGTACATGAATCAAGAAAGATATACACAGTCGCCAACATAACGCCCAACATCGTCAAAGAACCTTTGCCATTCTCAGGCCAAAGGATCCAATACCCCCAAAGGAAGGGAAGAAAACCGTTCCTTGTCCTCATTTGCATCGCCAAAGGAGGCAAACCAAACCCCGTCCCTCACTTTAGAAGAACCGCCACCAAAAGAAGACGATAACAATGAACCCCAGCGCTCCGAGGGGGCCGTACTGCTTGAGCAGCAGCTCCCAGTTGATCCTCACAGCCGCGCGCCTGTACTTTTTGCTGTCGTCGCGCAGACGGGAGCTGAGCTCGCCCATGCGCTCGAGGGAGTCGCCGCGGTACAAGAGGTCCTCGATGTTCTTGGTCATGACTTTGGTCACGTCGCGCAGCTCGTCGTTGAGCTTGTCGAGGTTCTGGGAGGCGCGGGCGTCCGAGTAGGTTGATTTTGTGCGGGAGATGAAGGTGTCGAACTCCATAAAGGCGTAGGGGCGGAGGGAGGGGGAGTGGAGCTGGGAAACGGGGTAGGTTGTCGTGAACTCGCGGGCGAGGTCGGAGAGGTAGGTGAAGGCTAGCTTGCGCGGGTAGGATTTGTCTGTTATGCAGATGAAGGTGATGTCCGAGTCCATTAGGTAGCTGTTTTGGACACAAAGGTTAGCAAGAGTTCCTTCTTCTTCTTTCGACTGGCTCCTCTCGGTGTAAAAGGGGTAGACAGGAGAGGGGTAGACGGACTTCAGGTTGTAGGCGCCGCTTTCGATGCTGGCTTGGGGTTCCGAGTTACGGGTGAGCTTGCGCAGGACTTGCTTGATTTGCGACTTGACTTCGGAGAGAGCTGCTTCTTGTTGCTCGTCGTCGACGGAAGCGCAGAGCATGAGGCCTGGGGAGCTGGGTGTTAGTGAAGGGTGGCTTTTGGTATGGGGATGGGTGCGCGCGCGCGCGTGCGTACCGTCAAGCCTTGCTATTTGAGTTGAGCGGATCATTGTGTGTATGTGTTTGCTTGCGTGTGGTATTTGGAAAAGTATTTGTCGTCGTTCGTAGGTCAAAAGGGTAGGTATAGCAAAGGAGCTGTCGACGGTGGGTTGGTGTTGTATCGACGTGTCCTCTGAGGTAGCTTCGATGCCTATTCTTAGGCTATCCGGATGCGCGGGTTGACGAGAAGTTGTACTCGAGTGGCTTGGTATCTCCGACTGGGTTGATCAAGTCACGGGCACTTTTTCGAAGTACCGTCCAGATATTCGTTGTTGTGTCCTCTTTTTCGAGCCAGGGGTGGTCGCTTTTTCGCTAGCAAATAAACCAAAAACCAAGGATCGCCGTCGACAATATGTCCGGGATGTAATAGGGACGGGAGCTCTCCACGTACTAGTATTGAAGATGACACCATGGGCGGTCATCACTGGCCAATTGGAGGGCTTACGCGGGGGCGTAGCCCCTGCGCATTTGGTGGTCGATGTGGCGCCCGTGGCTCGGTCCATCCAGCCTTGTTTAGGTACTGCGTACTGAGAGCATGTTACTTTTAGGGGGACCATCCAACTCACTCAGTACTCTGCTCTCATGGGTTCTACTTCAACTTTAACCACCTCACTTACACACATTTGAAGGGAGGTGCGGCGGGAACATAAACTCCTTCCGCCATATCATTATCTGGCACAAACCACCTGGGCTATTCCAAGACCTCGGGATTTAATGATAAGGACTCGATTGCTCTCTTTTTTAAACTGTTTAGGGCGCCGTAGTCTCATCTTTGTTATTGATGTTAGAGTGTCGTTTGTAAGTTCTCAACATGTGTTTACTACCTTATTATCTCGTGTCCGGAAACCGCTTTGTGGGAAGGAACAATCAGCAAAGGAGGTCTTTTCCATGTTATCAAAACTGCGACCGTGCCTTCCAGAAACGACATGATTCTTTCACCAGGACTTTTAATAGCACAGTTCTTTGAATTCCTTTTGGCTAATGCCCAGTTCAGGAATCTTTCTATGGACATCGTAAACGTGAACCGGCAAACATCCTCCATCCACCCTGCCACTCACTCAAAATGGGAGGGGTCGCATCCGATATAGAGATGGCAGACGCCTGCGCTCCATCCTCGTCCTCATCCTCATCCTCTGGCCTCTCCCCTCCGCCCACCTACAGCTCAGACTACGAGGGACTTTCCCAAAAAGCTGAGAAAGATTCTTCCAAAGAGATTGTCAAAGAGACTGTCGGCTCTCCCAATGCGCGGGAAGACCCGGAATCAGAAGCTATCAATACACAACTTCCCGGCACAGATCTGCCCAACATGGCTCGACGTTCGGCGCGCAACTCGAGTAAGCCCAAGCCCGCGACTGCTTCCCCGCCAAAAGTCGCCAAGAGAAAACAGCCTACCAAAGTGGTACCCAAGAAGGGCCCAAAATGGACAACGCAGAAGCTCTTGACGGATCCCAAGTCGCCGCTTGCCAGCGCGGATCTGAGAGTAAGTGAACCGTCGCAGCTTAGAAGGGATGATTTTATGTCATCCCAGAAATTCTTGTCTCGATTCTGGTACGCTAACTTACCGCGACCCTCTCTAGGCGATACTCTGCCAGCCAGCGGCATGGGACATACTTACGAAGGAGGAGCGTGCCGAGATCGTCAGCCTCTTCCCAGCCGGCACGCATATCATCGACGCCGGCACCGACGAAGCCCGCCCGGATTTTGACGCACTTCGCAATAACAACAACTTTCGCCACGACTGTGCCACGTACGCCGACAACATCTCCCAGGGCAGGCACGACCCTGAGTGGCTCGAGCAGGCGTGGGTTGCGCGCGAGCGGCGGCGGGCGGGCGACTTTGACGACTATGTCACGCAAAAGTTTGAGGATGAGTGGTCGTGCAAGGTGCCAGAGGGCTTTAAGCCAAACAGAAGTGGCGATGCACCAGGCCCCGCTGCGCCTGCGGAAGCTGGAAAGGCTCATGTCGAGCAGACGGAGGAAAACACCGACCAGACAAGGGGAGATGCTATCGACAAGGTCCAGGTGGAAGCAGAAGCCATCAAACAAGTGACGGACACGAAGGCTGCGGACACGACGGGTGACGCTAATACGGCAAAGGATAACGATGCGAGAGAAGCACCGGGCGTCGCACTTGGGTCTCCTCTTCCTGAAGACATCTCATCAGCAAAGATTGGCACAGCTGCTACCGAGATCTCCCTCGAAGAGCAGGTGCCAGAATCCTCGGAGGTGCCACTTGGAAGCGTTTCTCCTGACGATTCATCCCCAATGGCCAATCACCAAAACTCGAGCAAACAGACAGAGAAGCGGAAGGGAAAGAAGCAGGTATTCACAGAAGGAAACTAACAGAAGCTCATCCGAGGGAAGCATTATCGTGCTGGCGAGGCTCAAGAGGGTGTGAAGGTGCCGGAGCATCAATGCTGAGAGCTGCCGATGGGAGATACATACAAACGCATTTGTCTGTATGCAGCATCACGAATCATGATTCATGAAAGGGAATGGAATCTGGGCATCTCGGAGATACCTATTTGTTGGGCGACACGAAATCTTCTGGATTGTCGGCTGGAGGCGGGCTTTCTTGAGTAGGGCCTGATAGCTATGGAATCTAGCAGTATGATTCAAGCCACTTCAAACCCGTCTCCGTGAAAAGGCGCATGATCATAACGGAAGATTCGATGTCGGCTTCGGTGAAACGGTCCTGGTGTTGACGCCCGATGGTGGTAGTCTCGGTCAGTGCCCCACATCACCGACAAACCCCAAATTGAGTGGGCGAAAAGCGTCCATCACAGAAATCGCACCTTGACAATCTTTACTCTCAATCATCTTACTACCTATCTCATGCGAGAAGGCTTTTCTTAGTGCAAGTCATACATATCACAGTCTTACAGGTTTAAGTCTGGAAAAACATCAACGGCGAGAAGATTCGCGGTGCCAGGCTGTACCTTAGAAATTGCGCAGCAAATTCCCTCTTCCACAATATAGCAGGAAGATTCCTTCCAAGACCTGCCACGATGGCCCCCTCGGCGGAAAACCACAGTCGGTCACATAGCCTCTTACTGTTCCAGAAGCTGCTAAACCTGAGGGATGGCGCGAGCCCTTTGACCTTGGTGCTGGACAGTCTCGAGCAAGGCGCCGCGCCAGTCCTTCGGGAGTTCGTCTCCAGAGCCAAGGTATGCGCTACTGATTTTCATGACTCTGTAGATAGACAATATGATTCCTATCCCCAAAGACACAATTATTAGTTTCGGTGTCATGGTTCAAATATCTGGTATTGACGAAATATATAGGTTGCAAAAGCCAAGGTAATTCTGCTGTCTTTCGCGACGCTCAAACGCCCACGAGGCGTGGACGTCGTCGTCAGAGCCCGCGGCAAAAACCTCAAGGCCCTGAGAGCAGAGATTCTTTCACATTATCCCAAGATGGACCCTACGGCAGTCAAGGGTGCATCTCCGTCTCAAAGTGAGTGCTGTCGCACCCCCCCCCCCCATCCTGTGACGTCCTCTTCATAGCCTCACCATCACATATCCACCCTCTGACTCACACATCTTCTCGTGACCAGAAACGGTAGTCCTGCTCGACTCCCTCAACGAGCTCGCCACAGCTGCGTCACAGGTCCTGCCTAGCTTCCTCTCCAGCATCATCGTGCCCGCCGTGTCGCTGGTGGCCGTCTACCACACCGACGTGCCCCTCGTCCTCCCGCGCGCTGTGAGTGAATACGAGCCGCACCCACTGACGGTGCTCTCTCACTTGGCGACCTCGATCCTGAGGCTCTCGGGCCTAAGACAGGAGATTGAGCGCCAAAAGGCGCGGAACAGGAGTTTGCAGGAGCCCGAGTGGGGGCTGGGGGAAGGGCGGGAGGGCGTCCTCGTCGGGCTCAAGGGCGACGTCAAGTCTGAGGATTATCACGGCGTCGTGGTCGAGATGGAGGTCAGGCGGCGTAGCGGGCGGGCCATGGCGGAGAAGTTTGGTATCTTGCCACAGAAGTTACAGCAGGTTTCTTCCTCCGCCGCTTCTACTGCTGCTGCAAAGGGGTCGAGAATCTTCCTCCTCTCGGAGCACCCCGTTTTCGCTGCCCCTGAGGGTTCCGGAGAGGCAGAAGCAGGTCGCGGAGAGGATGAGGAGCCGGAGAGCACGTTCAACCTGGGTCTCACAGAGAAGCAGCGTAGGGACAGGGAGGGTATTGTTCTTCCTTACTTTGACGCCCAAACGGACATAGGGGCTGGCGAGGGTGGCAGGATCCTGTATGAGATGGGTAGGGAGGATGACTTTGATGACGAGGAGGATGAGATTTAGGCGGCCTTGCCGCAGAGGCAACACACGCTCTTACGATTATGATGTTTCCTCTGCCAAACGCAACATGAAGGTGACATATTCCTGAGGCACCTGAAGAATGAACATGAAGCGCGGCTGGTTACGCATGAACTTTGGGGAGGTGAATGTAAGCTACCTTACCTTAGCCAGGCATCATCACAGATTGAGGCCGTTGCTAGGGCAGGCAGGCAACTGAGGCCAACCTGAGGTAGTGGTTCACCTGCCCTCCCTACTGAGGCCAAAACGTCAAACGGAAGGAAGCAGCGTCCCGCGGCTGCCTCCCATCACCAGGCATCAACCACCCGATGATCGAACTCACCAATCAAGAAATTCGATCCTGCCCATTAAATAATTCAGCACTCACCATGGAAGGTATCTCCAGTACGTATTTTTACTGATCGGGGGCCGTCGCACAGGCCATGCCCAAAATCTATAACAACCCCTCCTCCCACCCACGACTTTTCACCTTTTCCTTCTTTTCTCCTTAGCTCTTCTTTGCCATTTTGGCTTAGATCAAGTGTAGTATCTGTTCTTTTCAGTTTAATATCTGAAAGTCTCCCAATGGGGGACAATCAATATTATTCCTATTTTTGATCTTCTCGGGGAGCGGTCCCTTTGGCTTGCCATATCACTGCTTCCCACCGTGTCCCTGGTATCACACTGCCTCCAGGCGACGCAAAAGGCTTGGCTATTTCATTGCTTGCTCTGGCTTGTCCAGGGCAGTGGAGAAGACGTCAAATGTTCTTGTTTTGCGCTGATTATGCTTCCTTCTTGTCTGCTTCGAAAAGATGCATCACCCCGGTGGACGACAGCAGTCGATCTACGTGAAGTTACATCGTGATGTCTCAAGATTACCTTAACATGTCGTGGTGTTGCACCCAGTGAACCCGCTAGAGCTTTCCAGTAAAGCTCAGTGGAGCTTTGCCCAGCGTTGTCCGACCACTGGGCTCCTGCAAGGCTCCCGCGCTAAATTTCGGGGGGCGGAAAGCTTAAACTCTGCCCAATTAAGCAACCCTTTTAGGTGCCTGCCGAACATCAACCCGTTAGAAGATTGCCATGCCCAAAATTTCCTCAGCCTCATAGTGACGTTATTTCAAGTCTAAATAAGAATTCCACACCACCAAGTGTTTGTTTCACCCCCATCCCGGTCCAATTTCTCAAGAACGCATACATAGAGATGGGTCGCGGACACGATAACAGACCAACCTGGGACGAGCCTGACCGTCGCAGTCGCCACGGCGGCGGCGGAGGAGGCGGCCCACGAGACCGAGACCGAGACCGCGAAAGCTACAGAGACCGCGACGGCGGCGGCAGACGAGACGACCGCGACAGGAGAGACGACGGCGCCTCCAGGCGATACCGCTCCCGATCCCGCGACCGCCGCGACAGAGATCACCGACCAAGATCCAGAGACCGCGAGAGCGGCGGCCACCGCCCCGGACGCGGCGACGATCGTGACGGAGGCGCGAGGCCGCCGCGCAGAGACCGCGGTAGTTGGCAAGGGCGAGATGATAGAGACAGCATCAGGCGGCGCAGGGACGATGATGAACCGGCAATGGACGAGCGGCCTCCGAGGCGGCAGTTTGGAGACGATGACGAGGGACGCAGTAAGCTTTTTGCCCCTGGTTACTTGCTGTTTGGCTTTTATTTGGTCGGCGCAACAGAGAGAGACTGGCTGACGTTTTTGTGAAAAAAGGTACACCACGCGACAACAGAGACCGTAGACGATCCGCCTCCCCACACCGAAGCGGCAGCCCGCCGCAGCCTGGTGCCCCCCGCCGCGAGCACGGCGGCGGCGGCGGATACACCGAGTCCCTACCCACGCGCACGGTTCAGAGGGGGAAGAAGGAGCAGCAGCATACCATGTCCTTCAAGGTCGGACGACACGACTCGCCGCACTTTGACAGCGGGAGAGATAGTGAGCGTGGTGGAGATACACCGATGAGTGGTGGCGGCGGTGGCGGCGGACGCGGCCGAGACGATCGAAGCGAGGAGGATGACGAACCTGAGCCCGAGGTGGAGGACGACGATATGGCGGCTATGCAGGCGATGCTCGGCTTTGGCGGCTTCGGGTCGACAAAGGGCCAGAAGATTGCGGGAAATAACGTCGGGACTGTGAGAAAGGAGAAGAAGACGGAGTATCGGCAGTATATGAATCGGCAGGGCGGGTTCAATCGGCCTCTCAGTCCTGGAAGATGAGTCAACTGCCCGAGAGCGTATTAGGAATTGGTTAATGGGGGTAATGGTCATTTCAAGAGGATGGATCGGCTCGATGGAACAGCATGCCAAGCACGACCCCGTCATGATCGGACAGCACTAGGTATGCTTCACGCTTGTATAGATTTTCCCAGATACCTATAGATGATCGAGAACGAAAAAGACATTTACAACAGCAGAGCCCGTGCAGATCTGCTTGCCTCATATCAACTTGCTCCAGCTCAACCTGACGCGGTTGACGCGGGCGCAGGCGGCGTAGACTCCCTCGTCTTTCCCTCCTTGGCCTCGGCCTTGAGCTCGCTATCGAATATGTCAACAGCCAGACTCGCGTCCACAAAGTCCTCGAGCTCCTCCGTCACCGTCTTGAGCTTCTCCTTGACCGCGGTAGCGCCTTCGAACCCGACAATGTGTCTCGCCGGCGGGTTCTCGTGCCCGCCAATGGCCGTCAGGGCGTGCACCGTCTCCAAGACGAGGCGATCGGTGGCGCTGGGCGGCAGCTTCGGGTACCGCACCTGGACCTCATCGGTCTCGTTGAGGTCGGGCACGGCGGTGTCCGGGTTCATGTTGAGGACGTTGCCGAGCATGTCGCGGACGCTGGGCGCAGGGTTGACCTCGGCGTCATACCACGGCAGCTGGGGTGCGAAGATGATCTTGTTGGTGAGAGATTGGATCTCCTTGTTGGGCTGCACGATGGTGACTTTGATGTTGAAGGGAGCAATTTCGTAGGCTAGGGAATCGCAGAAGCCTTCGAGGGCCCAGATGGCCGATGTGTAGATGGGCATCCCCGGTGTGCCGATGTGGCCGCCCGTACTAGAGAGGATAATGATGTGTCCCGTGTGCTGTGAGCGTAGCAGTGGTAGGGCGGCCTTGATGAAATTGACCTGTGAGAAGAAGATTGTCTCAAACTGGTCGCGGACTAGGTTCTGTGTCAGAGGATTCGTGGATAACTCCTCCACGCTCCCCACGACGGCTGTTTAAGGGGTTGTCAGCATTGTATCATTGTCATTCAACGGGGGCTCGTCATTAGATACCTTCAGATTTGCAACAGAGGAGGATGTCGATCCTCCCAAACACCTGAACGGCCTCGGCCACGGCGGCGCCGCACTGGCCCATGACGCGGCCATCGCAGCGGATACCACGTATCCTGTCCTTCCACCCTTCGCGGTCCTTACGGTTGCTCTTACACTCATTGATCAACTCTCTGAACTCGGCGCTGCGGCCGTCGTCCTCAATCTCGCTCGGCGGCAGACAGGCGACGACATAGTCTCCGTGGCCCAGGAGCAGTCTGATGAGCCTGATGATGAGCGGCGAGAGGGCCGTCGTCAAGAACCAGGTCCTCGGCGAGTTGTGCGTAGCTGAGGAGGGGGCGCATTAGCCAAGAGATGCGCTGCCAAGGAAAGCCGTGCTTGCTAGTGAAGTGAGGTGAGATACTCACGGAAAGACGCCGCGGGAATGGAATGGGAATGCTTCGCGGCGTCCGCCCCCTTGCGGTCCGCCATGCCCGGCGGCACTTCTGACAAATCCTCGTCCCTTGAGTACGCAAATCAGCACACGAAGACAAACGCGATACTACTACACAATGTACAGAAAGACAAATGAAGAAGCTGCAGGTGTATGTACGTGATGTACGGGATATCAAAAGCGGTGGATACGTGGGGGGGGTTTTATGTAGGTCAATCTTGAGAGAGTGGGAGACCTGCATCAAAGACGAGAAGGGGGAGGGATATTAATACATTATCTTATTAACAGCTTCCCGACGAAGAGGCTGATACGGCGATCTCAATCACAAGGGGGCACGTTCGGGAACGGCTAGACGTGCCATTAAGGTCGCATTCCCTGGGTGTAGTCTGCAGAGGGCGTCGATCGAGGGGAAGGGGGGCGTGGCAATCGTGGTAGTTGATCAGTTTGGTGATGGGGTTGAGAGAAACACGGCACGGCAGTGGCAGTGGATGACAGCCGTTCCAGCCCAATCTCTATCTCACACCCCTGTCGAGGCGAGGGGCATGGGTGAGGGTAGCCTCCGTGACGAGGGAAGGAAAGGCCCCCAAGGCCCCCCAAGCTTACCTTACCTGGTGACCCCGCCCACCTTGCTCATGAGGTGCAGCTACCACTCACTGTCCACTAATCCAGTGCTTTGTCACTACCTTGCCTTACGTTAGGGGCTTAGTACCTAAGGATGGTACCTACCTAGTCAAATGCAGTGGCCGAAGCGAGCAATACATATGTAGAAGCCCAGGCCCCACCACGGGCCACGGGTGACGGGCCAGCAAGATGCAATTCCAGCGGCATCCCCACGCTAGAATCCGGGGAACGACCCCTCCATCCACTCACGTCATTTTTTCGCTGTCGTTGTTTCCGACACCGGTGTCTCCCGCATTTTGGCGGGGTTACTCGTCTGGAATAGCAACTTTTTTTTCTGGCACCACCGCAACTCCGTCTTCCGTGACTCATTAGAACAAGTCTCAGCCCTACATAAATCTAATTGATCTACCATTCGATTCTCCGCCAAGAACCCTTCCTGTGTCTGTCATTTGTTCGAATCTCGCCCAAACCCAATTCACCCAATTCCAATTGAACCCGCCCGAAGAAACCGCTCCGCCCATCATGCCCTCCCGCGCCGACATCACCTACTTCGGCGCCGGCCCCGCGCTGCTGCCCACCGACGTCCTCGAAACGGCCTCGCAAGCCCTCCTCGACTTCAACGGCACCGGTCTGGGCATTGCAGAGCACTCTCACCGCAGCGAGATCGCCACCAAGATCATTGAAGAGGCCAAGGCCGACCTGGCCACCTACCTCGACATCCCCTCCGACTACGAGGTCCTATTCATGCAGGCCGGTGGTAGCGGCGAGTTCTCCGCCACCGTCTACAACTTTGTCGGCGCCTGGATCGCCCGCCAGCGCGACGCTGTCCTGGCCAACCTCGGTGCCACCGATGAGAATGACGAAAAGGTCGTCGCCGAGCTCCGCAAGGTTGTCGACGAGAAGCTCAAGCTTGACTACCTCGTCACCGGAGGCTGGAGTCAAAAGGCCAGCGCCGAGGCTGCGAGGCTTCTCGGCCCAGAGTTCGTCAACGTCGCTGCCGACGCCCGCAAGATCAACGATGGCAAGTTTGGCAAGATCCCCGACGAGAAGGACTGGAAGCTCAGCAAGGACGCCGCCATGGTCTACTACTGCGACAACGAGACGGTCGACGGTGTCGAGTTCAACGGCTTCCCTAGTGCGCTGGCGCCCAAGGAGAATGGCGAGGGCCCCATTGTCGTGGCGGACATGTCGTCCAACATCCTCTCAAGGCGCATCCCCGTCAAGAACTTCAGTGCCATCTTCTTTGGTGCGCAGAAGAACCTTGGCTCGACTGGTATCACTGTCGTTGTCATCAAGAAGAGCCTTCTTGCCGCACAGCCCTCTCCTGCGCTTATGCGCAAGCTTGGTCTCCCTATCGCCCCCATTGTTCTCTCCTACGAGACCATTGCCAAGAATAACAGCTTGTACAACACATTGAGCATCTTTGAGTGAGTCATTCCTCTATATCTATCCACATTTTCTATCCACTTAACTAATCACCACTCTACAGTGTCTATATCGCCGGCCAGGTCCTCAAGAAGCTTCTCCGCACTTTCCAAAACAAGGTCGACGGCCAGGAGGCCATCGCTGATGAGAAGGCCTCTCTCATCTACTCCGCCCTCGAGGCTCACCCCGACATCTACCGCATCGTCCCCGACAAGAGCGTCCGCTCGCGCATGAACATCTGCTTCCGCGTCACCAAGGGCGGTGACACTGACGCCGCGGAGAAGGCCTTCCTCAAGGAGTCTACTGCCCAGGGCCTCACCGGCCTCAAGGGCCACCGCAGCGTCGGCGGTATTCGTGCCAGCAACTACAACTCTATCCCTCTCGAGGGTGCCCAAAAGCTGGCCAAGTTCATCGAGTCCTTTGCCCAGGCTTAAACTAGGATGATTCAGATGAGGGTCCATTCAACACCGTCAATATAATGATACCATGTAAGAATATACATGAACCAAAAAAAGGGAGGGAACGGAATTGGGAAATGGAAATAGAGCATATTGGGAATATTTAGGGAGCCATGATTTAATTCAACATTTATGCCAGGGTATTATGGCTTCACGTTGCACACAGTTCTGCCTTGGTGAGTTGATTGTGAGAGGAGAGAAGGTAAGCGTTACCTTGATGGGTAGGTGTGTGGATGGGTGACTGAGTTCCACTTTCGCAATTAGGTAGATTGATGGCACATTCAACAATGTCTTCCCAAAATGATAGGTGGTAGTGTCACCGCATGGAAACGCCTTACAAACAGCATCGGGGTTACCTAATTGAAGCTATCACGGGTATACCGGCTTTCACATGAGCCGAGTAACCTCAGAGAGCTTCAAGGTCAGGCAGCTACATCGGGAATTAAGACTACATGATTCAATACGATTTCATTCCAAATACTCAGCAAGATAAATTGCTCACTTTCCCCCAAGTAAAACCTCCAAAGTGACTCTTGCAAGTAAGGTAAGGTAGGTAGTTGAGAGAGAGGAATGACTTTCATACATCGGCCCGGCGCCCATGTAATGGCCCGTGCGCACCGTCGGCAATATGTCCATCTTGCGGCTCCTTGCCAACTCTTCACCCACACACCCTTATCTTGTGGCTTCAAACAAGAACTGGGTACGGCCACCGGGATGACTCCGGTCCCTTCATCCCGCAGGAGCCGTCGCCGTAGAATCGCAGACGAGGATCGAAAGCGGGCACCTCGGGCCTGTACGCGTTGCAAGGCCCGTAAAAGCAAATGCATTGAGACGACGTCGGGTATATGCCAACGATGTCTTCAGGGGTCACACAATTGCAGCTTCAACACGCAGCGGTTGAGCATATCCCCAGGAGTTCTACAGTCGCCTATAAGAGACTACGACGAATCATTGGCAGAGCTGGGTCCCAGCCCGAGCCCCGATCCCCTTGCTGATGTCCCGGACACCACACAGTCATCACGTCGGGATCTCTGCTCCGACAGTGACGCTCCCGAGAACTTCATGTGGCCACGATTTCTATCCAGACTTAGAAACGCATTCTATCTCGAGCCAAATTCATCACCCGCCGAGAGAGAAATTGCTAGACTTGAAGCTCGCTCGTCGCGAGCCACTGCCTCTCACCAGTCTGCGGAAGCAATCCGCTTGCAGGCGGCCACTGAAAGCCTCCCACCCAGATCTGTAGCCATCTTTCTGAGCAAGCTCTGTATTCAACATGGAACCGACTGCTTCTTCTACTTTGATCAACCTTCTTTCTTGGCTGAGGTGGAGGAGTTTTACAACGACTTGAGCTCACCTCTTCGTCGGGATCCCAGCTTCCTATGTCTTTTGCTGTCAGTTCTTGCTCTGGGAGCTCACTGGAGTCCGCGAGCCCGACCATCCGCTCTGTCTGGGTCTCTTCAAATTCCTGCGGAAGACCCTGGACAGATATTTTGCGGTCATGCCCGGATCTTGATGGCAGACACCATGGATAGAGTGAGTATGTCCTCTGTCAAAGCGGCGTTCGTCCTTGGGATATACCTCATGCCGTCGAGTGCGGTAGGGGCCTCATACCTGTATATGGGTCTTGCCTTGAGGAAAGCCATCGCTCTTGGACTGCATCATGAATCAGAAGACCCGGACACCGACAGCCATGAGAGAGAAATGAGACGAAGGTTATGGTGGGCTATATTTTCTCTCGAAAGGTTAGTTGACTTGCCAGCACTCAGTTCCATCACGGTGAACCCGGACTGATATCCTCTGCGTAGAACTCTAACAATCAAGCTCAATCGACCGAGATCGATATCTCAGGATGTCATAACAGCTCATCTGCCTCAGCGCCGAGCAACTGATGCCCTGCAAAGCTTCGATAACTTGGATCACCAAGTAGCCAACGCGCAATTTGTCAAAATCATTGACACTCTCATTGAGCCGGCGTGAGTTATCTCTTGATGCATGCTATTGATTTTTCCCACTGACTCGAAATGGTCCAGTACGTGGTCAAGCAATTCTCAACCCCCTCTGCAAGACTTTGAGGTTTCACTAAAAACCTGGAAACGATCTCTGCCTCCCAACTTACGTCTCCCAAACGTGGAACCTCGCTCGCCATACTATCGCGCCGTATTCCACCTCTACCTGAACTACTACTTTGCTTGGATTGCGATAGGTAAAACTTCTGTCGTTACAAAGATTCGGAGCCATTTACGGTCAGCTGCATCAGGCTTACCGGAGCCTCGAACGACGGAAGATGATGATATTACGCGGCAATTCAGATCATGTGGCATCGCGGCAAAGAAGATGTTGAACATACTCGAAGACGCTAGTCAATCTGGAAACATGGCCCCAAGATCCTTTACGGACTTTCAGGGTTGCAGTATCGCCACAATCATCGTGATCCTTACCGGCATTCTGGAGCGAGACTCGGCCTACGATGCCCGAGTCGCCTTCGGTCTGCGCTGTCTCAGAAGGATGGCTGACTTGCACATGGCTGGTCGAATGGCAGTACGATTTGTAGAGGCACTCATCTCCATCGCCGAGGAGGCACGGGCCAAGGTCAGGCCGTTCGGTTCGACACAATTCGATGGGGATGTCAACCAAGAGGCTTCTGAGTACCTTCTCTGGGCAGACTGGCTGAACAGGAACACAGACACATCTGGAACTGAAAGAAATCGATCCAATGCAACCAAACAACGGTCGCGTGCTCATTCAGAAGCTGCACAAGCTGCTTTTGGCGCATCGCCAATGTGGGAGGAAGCTGCTGCATTGCTCCAGCTTCGAAACCCATCTACACCCAACCAAGCACTCGTGGTTGAAGATGTTGCACTGCCAACGTCTGCGCCTGAGTTACCAGAAGAGGCACCGTTCGATCTAGGTCTGGATGCTGACTTCCCTCCGGCCACTTTTGCCGAGAATCACATGCAACTGATGGGTCTCACTGGTATGGACATGTTGGATTTTACATTTGACATCTAAATAAGGTACAGCAACAGCTCCAAAAGCAGCCAGAAGAAGATCTAGCCAGAATCTACCGGCCAATCTTACAGACGCCAGAAAAAGCCTGAATCAAGCTTCATTCGAAGGGTACAACACAGTGTCTGCGCCGACAAGGTCCTCCTTCATACTCCTCATGCTGGTAAAGCGTGTCAAAAGATTTACGCTGGTGGCCTTGTCATTGGTACCGCTCGCACGACCACCTCCGAAAGGCTGGTGCCCAACAACGGCACCGCTGCTCTTGCTGTTGACGTAGAAGTTGCCAGCCGCGTGGCGCAGCCCCTTTTCCGCCGCCTCAATGGCGCTCCGGTCGCGGGCAAAGACGGCGCCCGTCAGCCCGTACTGCGTCGTAGAGTCGATGATAGGGAGAATCTCCTCGTACTTCGCGTCCGGGTAGACGTGGACGGCGAGGATGGGGCCGAAGAGCTCGTTCCTCATGAGCTTGTGGTGGGCTTTGTTGGTCTGGAAGATGGTGGGCGAGACGAACCAGCCCTGGCTGTTGTCTGTGTGACCGCCGGCCAGCAACTCGACTGCGGGGTCCTTTTTGGAGTCCTCGATTACTTCGCGGAGTTTTGTCCACGAGCGCTCGTGGATGACGGGTCCGATGAAGTTGTCGACCTGCTCGGGGGAGCCGACTTTCAGGTTCTTCGTTTCCCGCAAAAGCATCTCCTTGAACTCTGGCCAGATGGACTCGGCTACGTAGAGACGCGACGTCGCAGAGCACTTTTGCCCCTGATACTCAAAGGCGCCCCGAACAGTATTCACCACCGCGTTCCGCACATCGGCGCTGCCGTGCACCAGGTGGAAGTTCTTGCCGCCCGTCTCGCCGATCATGCGCGGGTAGCTCTCGTACCGTCCCGAGGCGACGCCCTCGCCGATCTTGCCGTACAGCTGGCGGAAGACGTCCGTGGATCCGGTGAAGTGGAGCGCTGCGAACTGGGGGTGGTCGAGGACGGCCGAGGTGATTGCTTCGGGCTCGCCGGGGAGAAACTGGATCACGCCGGCGGGCAGGCCGGCCTCTTCAAAGACCTTTTGGAGGAGGTAGCTCGAGTAGATTGCGTAGTCGGAGGGTTTCCAGAGGACGACGTTGCCCATGATGGCGGGTGCGACGGTCAGGTTGGCGCCGATGGCGGTAAAGTTGAAGGGGCTGATGGCGTAGACGAAGCCCTCTAGCGGTCGGTATTCTGTTCGACTGGTAGATGCCGTTAGTTCGTGTACGATGTAACGAACTTTTCTCTCCCCTAGGTCATTTAAACAAGAAGAAGGGGACACTTACTTCATGAAACCGGCATCAGTCAACGCGTGCTGTTGGTCATACAGCTGAGCTGCGTAATGCACATTGAAACTACCGCATCCCATCAATGGTCAGCGAAAGCTTTTCTGGATTGCACGAAGTATCGAATCTGCTTCTCGTAAACGTACCGCAAGAAATCACAACTCTCCGCTGCCGAGTCAATTTCAGCCTGCCAAATATTCTTCCCCTGCCCGAGCATCGTCGCAGCCATAATGTCGTAGCGATACTTTCCCGCAATGAGCTCCGCCGCCCTAAGAAAGACGGCAGCCCTATCCTTGAAAGACGTGTTCTCCCACGCGGGTTTGGCTTCCAACGCCCTGTCAATGGCTATTGACACCTGCTCGGGGCTCGTCTGGGCGTATTCGGCCAACGCGACGGAGTGGTCGCTTGGTAGGTATTGCTTGGCTAGCACTGACTTTGCGTTTGTCTTTGGAAGTGACAGAGTATGTAAGTCCAAGAGCCGAAAGGCTGCGACTTATGGGCGAAGATGCCACTCACGATTTCAGGTGCCAGGGATGGTACTCGCACGGGAAGGTTACTCTTCAGTCGTGAGATCGCATGTTGGAGCTTCTGACGCTCGACTGAGCCCTTGCTATATGATGGCTTAGGGTCGTTTTGTCAGCTGATGCTTTAACCTATCGTGAGTTATGCTTCACTGCGGAATACTTACATTTAGCTCGTTGCGGACTGGAGGTGCCTTGAAAGTGCCAAACCCCCTGATGCTTCTTTCGAGTGGCCAAGAGTTGACTCCGAAGCGAGAGGATGGCGCTGTGAGCCGGCCTGCCTTTTGAAAAGGGGTCGTGAGACCTCGTACTAAAGAGACAGACATTTTGATGCGCCAGTAGTTTCGGAATTGGTTGTAGGTAAATTCTAACGTTCAAATGAAGGCAATACGAAAATCGACTATGAAGATTACATTTATATGTCTTGGGAGCCGCAATGCAGAGCTCCGGCATCGCGATACCGTTGCCGACACTTGTGGCACATTGCCGTGAGGTCGGCAATTTGACCAAGCGATAGTGTCGGTAGCCGATCCGTTGACCGGAATGGCCCCCACCGCCTCTTCTTATCCTAATGCATGTCACCAGCGGGGGAGTTCCATGTCCAGAAGTCTTTGACTGATATTGATTTACAATTTGCTTGCGCCGTGCATACCAGTCTTACTTGGCTTGTCAAAGCCACCGAGTTTCTGCTGTCCAGCCCCTTTCGTTAATTCAACAACCGGATCTCCAATCGCTACAATGGGGACTACGGCCCTGGATTCATTCAAGGATATAACCTCGGGAGCTGCAGGAGGTATAGCGCAAGTTCTAATAGGTATGTAACTTGCCGTAATGAGTCTTGCATCTTGTAGGAATGGACTTGGCTTACACTG
The DNA here is from genome assembly GCF_030867605.1 of Colletotrichum paranaense. Lineage (NCBI taxonomy): Eukaryota > Fungi > Ascomycota > Sordariomycetes > Glomerellales > Glomerellaceae > Colletotrichum > Colletotrichum paranaense. The sequence continues at coordinate 2,269,623 of NW_026848964.1, forward strand.
TCTTGCATAGGCCAACCTTTCGGTAAACCGACCCCTCTGCACTTCTACCCGTCAAAAGCCTCTTGAAACGCCATGAGGCTGTGGGATAAGTTCAGTTACTTACCAAAGACTCTCAGACCTCGTAAAAGTGCGCCTTCAAACCCAAGGCGGAGGAGGAAATGCCCTAGGTCTAGTCCGCAACATCTGGACTAAAGAAGGGCCTTTGGCTTTTTACAAGGTCAGCTTTGACTAATTATAGTCTATGAAATCGGTAGTTGACACTTAAATCCAGGGTACTCTAGCTCCGTTGCTAGGTGTAGGTGCTTGTGTAAGTTGTATAACCCGCATTCAGGGAACGTGCTTCAGCCTGACCATATCAAACATTGAATAGGTCAGCATACAATTCGGCGCCTTTCAACTCTTCCGCCGGCGACTCGAAGAGTATCGCGAAATCTACCCAGCCGACGCTAAAACGAGCAGCAAATCACTCTCCCTATCTGACTTCTACCTCGTGGGAGGAGCCGCGGGCCTGACCAACAGCATCATATCCGGACCAATCGAACATGTCCGAATCAGGCTCCAGACTCAGCCAAACGGCGCAGCCCGTCTATACTCTGGGCCCTGGGACTGCGTGCGCAAGATCACGCAGCACTCCGGTATCAAGGGCCTGTATCGTGGGCAGGTCGTCACTCTTTTCAGAGAGTTCCACGGGTACGGCATCTGGTTCGCCGCGTATGAGGGATTTCTCAGTATGGCGATGGCGTGGGAAGGCGTCAAGGACAGAAGAGAACTAGCTAGCTGGAAGATTGCCGTCTGTGGAGGTCTTGCGGGCGAGGCGCTGTGGCTGGGGAGTCATCCGCTCGACGTGATCAAGAGTAAGATGCAGAGCGACGGGTTTGGGAGAGGCCAGAAGTACTTGACTATGCGTGACGCTTTCCGCCAGACTTGGAGAGAGGGTCGGTTTCGAGGACTATTTCGAGGACTTGTTCCAGCGTTGCTGAGGGCGATGCCTGTGTCTGCTGGGACTTTTGCAACGTAAGTGTTCTTGACCAGTTCATCATTCCGTTACTGCCATTCCTATACACGCTTTGGCACTGGCTAACACACACTTGCAGGGCTGAGCTTGTAAGAGGGGCTCTCAGTTGAAACTCCATGATATAGAGTCGATCCATGTGATAGATATACAGTAGATCAAATCTCATAAAATCAGGCCTTAAATAAGTTTCATGTGTTCTTTTTCTTTCATGGCTTGAGAAATTATTCACTGCCTCCAGACTTTTGTATAAGTCCGCTGCCCTTCGAAACGTTGGCTATATTATCATCCCGCACTCTAGATGGACTGTTCAGTCAGGAAATGACCTTGACCTTAACCGTTGCGTACCAATCCCTCAAACTCAGTTATTCTTCTGATTGTTGTTAATAGAGAGATATTATCCCACAGCGCGTTACGCTTGCCGAAGGCTGCACTGGAAAGCGATTGGAATATGTCGCATTGCCGGTGGCACAGTGCCCGAAATCGGCTACGGTACACATGTCCGTCCGACGGTATCATGAGGGGTTGCCGCATCTAGATGTAGGATAACGCAGGTATTCAAATAGGCTCGCCCTACAATTTCTATCGCATAGTATCGAGTGAACCAAATTTCGCCGGTTGCGACCCCAGTAGCGAACAATGTCTCTGTCGAACCCTCACAGCCAGCGGCTCGCAGCTCTTCTGAGCCGGCGACATCCAGCTGTTCACTATGCCAACAATGCGTCTCTTACACGTTTCCAGTCGCGATACGCATCCACCACTTCAGGGAACCCAGAAACATTGCCACCACACTCCAAGCTGCCCTTGAAGATTCTCTTGCGGTCCCTGTTGGTGGCGACCACTTCTTCCCACCGGATCTTGCTGGGCCCGTCTCTGGCTATTTTGAAATTCCTAAACGACTCGCACCGAACCTGGGTCTTTGACGTGCAAAGGAATCCTTTATTGCACGCTATACTAAAGAAGACCATGTACAACCACTTCTGCGCCGGCGAGAACCGACACGAGGTGACGTCGACGATTGCGGAGATCAAGCGCATGGGGTTTCGGGGAGCCATCCTCACGTACGCTCGCGAGATTGTGGTCGACAACACGACAGAAGAAGAGAGCGGTCGGGGGTTGAAGGAGATGGATTCCGCTTCAGAAATCGAGTCAGATGCTGGGATCGACGCTTGGCGTGAGGGTGTCTTGGAAACGGCGGATATGCTCAGTGAAGGAGATATCTTGGCTCTCAAGTTGGCGCCCCCGAACACATCAATATGCATTCTCATGATTTGCTGACTTTCTCCTCAGACTGACTGGTGCCGGCGCCGCCGTTTCAGAGGCGCTCACTTCGAGGAAGCCCCTACCAGCGCAGATGGAGTCAGCTCTCGCAGACGTATGCTCTCGCGCAGTGGAGCGTGGAGCACGCATCTTCATGGACGCCGAACAGATTTCAGTACAGCCCGGAATCGACGCAGTAGCAATAGACCTCATGCGCCGCTTCAACACGAAAGAAAGAGGCGCCGTCGTCTTCAACACCTACCAAGCCTATCTCAAGAGCACACCGGATACCCTGGCTCAGCACGTGGCGCTAGCTCACAAGGACAACTTTTTCCTCGGTATCAAACTGGTGCGCGGAGCTTATATCAGCTCAGAGCCAAGGCACATGATCAATGATACCAAGCAAGCAACCGACGACTCGTATGACTCTATTGCACGGGAGCTATTATCACAAGGTTACAGAGACTATGGCGTGCCGGGCGGGAAGTCATTCCCGGACATCGAGTTGTTCCTTGCAACGCACAATAAGGACAGCGTCATAAAGGCCAACGAGCTTCAGCAAACTCGCGCCAAGGAAGGGAAGGCCTTGATCAAGATTCAGTATGGGCAGCTTCTGGGCATGGCCGACGAAGTCAGCTTCAGTCTGCTCCAGCTTGCAGACCAGGGGGTTGATGCAAAGGGATCGGAAAGTGATGCCCCTATAGAGGTCTACAAGTGCTTGAGCTGGGGCTCTCTTGGTGATTGTACGTCGTATCTCTTGCGGCGGGCGGTCGAGAACCGGGATGCGGTATCCCGCACAAAGTCGGAGTTCACTGCGTTGAAGAACGAGTTATGGAGGAGGCTTACATCTTCCAATTGATCATAGCAGAGAAAACAGAGATATCAAAGTCGGTCCATCGCACTCTTATCATCGTGAGGTTGACTAGGAGAGCCCATCGCTCTCTCAGTGTAAGTGAGAGATTGGTGAAGATGAGAATCATGAAGAAAGGCAACATTTGGACTACGTAAACAAAGTAGTGGTCGGTGCTTTGACCAGGGAACCTCACCCCCCGGCTGGAGAGCTCTCATTACCCGTACTTTATCCGAAAGAATGACAGAATGGAACCGAAGCTCCCTCTAAATGAGGGGCTCTCTCCACAGCTCGGAAGAGGTACCTGACCTGCCACAAAGCCCCACCATCTCAACTCCCAAAGCCACCGCGCAAGCTACAAAACGACATCGTCACATCTCACCCAGCGCCCTCACCTCACTCACCCTCCGACCACCCCACTCCCTTCCGAAAGTCGACACCTAGACGGCATTCCCGATAACCCACCCAACATGGCAGCCAAAGGAGACAAGATTGAAAAGATCATCACGCGGCTCCAGGCCCGCATCGGCGAGGGCCAGTTCTACGAGGCCCAGCAGCAGACCCGCGTCGTCGCCGCCCGCTACATCAAGGCCGCGAACTGGCCAGCCGCCATCGATATTCTCTACAATGTCGCACAGTCCCTACTGAAAGCCGAACAGGGCGGCAGCGGCGGCGACCTTGCCGTCATGCTCGTCGACGTCTTCAAGCAGGCCGAGCTCAAGCCCGACGCCGCCAACAAGGGCAAGCTGCTCACCCTCCTGCGCCTGTTTGCCGCCCAGGAGCCCACGAGGAAGAAGTTTATCGGGGAGATTATTGCGTGAGTACCATGGATCTATTCCTCATGGGGCAGTACATCGGGGGGGTAGAAATACGATTAGTTGTTTCTAACTACTAGGGCTATAGATGGTCATCAAAGTTCGGCGAGTACCCTGCCGGCGATACCGACCTCCACCACGTCGCCGGATCCCTCTACGCCGAAGAACACGACGCCTACGAGGCGGAACGACACCTGGTGCTAGGAACAAAGGACTCGGCCGAGGTGCTTGCAAAGATGGAATACGTCTGGTACAAGGAGGACGACTCGCACACGGCGCCACTCTACGCCGCCCGCGCCATCTTCCCCTACCTCCTCGTCGGCAACGTCCGCGCCGCAAACACCTGCTACCGCCTCTTCGCCTCCTCCCTCAGCGATGACAACAAGGGCCTCGGCGTCCAGGACGTCAGCAGTAATAGCGCCGACCTGCGCATCTTCCCCGGTTTGCCCCTCCTCAACTTCCTCGGCCTGCTCCTGCTGGCGATCCAGCGCGGCGCCCCGGACGCCTACAAGCAGCTCCTGGCAAAGTACTCGTCCAACATTTCCGAGGTCAGCGCGTGGAGCGAGGCGCTCGAGATTATTGCCGAAATGTACTTTGGCATCTCGCGCCCAAGGCAGAGCAATCCGCTCATGGACATGATGGGCAGCCTGTTTGGTGGCGCCGGTGGTGGTGGCGCCCCTCAGCAGAGACGTCCCGCAACAAGACGGGTGGAGGCACCCGCGGCTGAGGGCTTGGATTAGATGAAAATGTTTTCCGTCGATTCGGCGTAGATGCCCACCGTGCGTAAGAGCGCGTTTCGTAATGAACCAGACGTTGAAAACATGTGTCGTCGAGGTAACGACCAGGATATCCAGATGGGAAACGCTGGGCATCGTGTTCAGAAGCCACGGGGCAGCTCCGGCTCGGCCTCGTACATCCAATTGTCGTCGGCGAGAGCCGAGACTTTGGCTCGTAAACTGGCTTTGACGGCTTCGAGGAGCTCTGATTCGTACAGGAGCCGGTTAGAAAACCCTTTTTCCTCCAATGAAGAGTTGGACACAGAAGTATCTCGCAAGGGGGGACTCACCTTCGGGCTGTTCACGGACGGCGGTATGGTTGACTTGATGCTGCTTCACAGCCTCTGCGAGCCGCTGCCGCTCTTCTATAAAAGCATAGTTAGCATTACATATCAAAATCAATACCCCTTTCAAAGAACTAGAAAACAAAGAGAAAATTGAACAAGAACAAGAGCAACAACCGTGAATAATCAAAACAAAACAGAAAAAAAAAGGGGGGGGAGGGGGGGAAAAGAGGGAAGAAAATAAGTCTCACTCTTGCTCTCCTCCCGATCATCCATCGCAGCAGCCTCATCAGCCTCGTCAAACACCAGCGTCGGCAGATCCCCGAGCTCAATCTCGCCGTGCTCGTCGCGCACCACAATCTCTGCGGGTCCCATGACGGACGGCGGCCCGCCGTCAGAGAGGACATCGACATCGAGGCGGAGCGTCTCGCCGCCCCCGACATGACCGTTACCGTTGCCGTGAGTAGCAGCAGCAGTTGAAGAGCTCCCGCCTGGTCCCACTCCTCCCATCGTCGCAGCAGCAGCAGTGGCAGATACAGATCCCGCGCCCACAGTAGAGGCCATGGGCTGCCCCGTCGTTCCCGTCGTCGTAGTCCCCGTCGCTCGCCTCGTAAGTCCCTGGAACAAATTCCGTCGGACCGCTCGTCGCGGGGCGCCGGGCGGTGCTGGTGGTACGGCTCTCGAAGTCCTGTCTGCCATCTTTCTCCCTCGCCTGCTTTTCCGTCTCTTGTTGGAATAGTATGCTGTAACGGCGATAAAGAGTCGCTGATCTCCGATCCTCCTTCCTTGATTTTTCTGATACTTCCTCTCAGTTATAACACGTGTAGTTGCCAATGCAGGATAGTAAGCGTCTTCCTGCTGTTACAACTCAAGGATGTCAATTCGTAAAATAAGACAAGGATGTTGGATGTTGAATCTTCTCAAAAAGGGGGATTGAATATTGAGTCGGCAGGTATGGGGCTCGTAATGTGTAAGCGCAGGTCGCCCCTCTGTTTACATTTGGAGGGTGAGGTCGTCCAGGCACCGCAATGCAGTGAGGTAGTTATCGATAAGGGGCAGTGCGGAGTACCAAGAATACAGGCAAACACAGTGCCTCATGTAGCACCTACCTCATCACCTCACCGAGCTCACTTCGCACCTCACTTACACGGTCAAAACATCACGACCTGGGACAACCAAATTGAACATCATTTACTTCATTGACTGCATTTTCGCGTAAACTTTTTATGTTACAGAACCATCCTAGCCTGGACATGCATGATTCCCATTATGTATCGTACATTAGAAAAACTCCCACAGCCGTGACGAAGACCTCCAACCGATCGATACCCAGTTCCCAAATACACACAAAAAGAAGAAGATAAGGAAAAACCGGTAGAAAAGAAAACGCCGAGATATGCATACCCCGAACCCACCCAGTCATAACCGCTCAATTCCCTTTTTTTCGACATTGCCTTCGCGCATTTCAAATCAAACAAAAGACAAACGACGCAGTAAATCGCGGCATGATCATCCCACACATACCCACTCGGCAAAGACGCACCAGCGGGCGGTGCGGTCTGCCAATACCAGCCCCCTCCACACTCCCTTCTCAGAACACTTGATGATGGTCTCCCACGTCCCACCATCACTGAGATCCTCTTCAGCCCCTCTACTGCCGACACTGACTCCTCTGCGCTCCTCTTTCCTCATAAGACGGAGAATTTTGCCGCCAGGAGTCTGAATCGCCAACTTCGCTGGCTTCTTCCCACCGGCAGCTGCTGAACTGAGGTTCGAGCCGCTGGCGCTGGAGGCGGTCATACTCATGGCGGAGCTCGGTCTTATAAAGGGGATCGGGCTTGCGCCTCCAGGATTGGATGACGGTGTCATCACCGAGCCGACCGCGCCCGCAGAGCTGGGATGCTGCCGAATTGCGAAAACAAAAGTGTTGTTCAAAGCCAGACGTTGACATTGAGGCTGAACAACGTAGATATCGTGACGCTGTGCATGAGGCGTCGGGTGCCGCGTCACAAACTCGTACGGAGGGTTCTCGCCCGTATGAATGATGGGCAGCGCGAATGCCACTGGATGAGGAATGTCTTTGATGCTATGCATCAGACCACGCTTGCCGGCATAAATCTTCAAGACTCCCTGGCCCTCATCACCAGGCAGCAAAGCCTTGACGGTGTATCGTTTGGTGCCGTTGAACCACTCCGCTTGAGCCAGCGCTCTCTTTTTCACAACTTCGCCGCTCTCGAATACGTCACCATCGACATCTCTGGTGTAGCCGCGGACTTCGACTTCAGCAGCAATCTCGACGTCAGGTGGAGCGTTGAACTTGACATGTACCATCTCCAGATCCTCGATGCGAGTTGCTGCCGTATTGTAATCGACCATCTCGAGCGTGTTCTTGAAGAAGGGAGGGCAGGCGCAAGGCAAGTTGAGGAGAACTTCATGAGCCTGTGGCGGGCACATGTGTTGTTGAGTGTGGTGTTCAGGGATATGTGTCCAGCAGAGCTCTGTCGGCCGCGTGAGGAACCACCAAAAGTCCGCGGCGCTGTTGCTAGCACTCGAGTAGAGATGCCGCCTGGGATATGAAGGGCTGGCCATGCAGCAGTCAATCATTCGCCAGTCGTTGTCGACCAGAACCGCATTCCACCAGTGATTCGCCCGAGGCATGATATTGTGCTCTGGAATCTCGCCGGGCGTCTTGAGGTACCCGCGGATGACCTCGCACTGGATACCGACGGCGGAGCACATTTCGTACACAATGACCGCATACTCTTCGGCACTCGCTCGCTTTGATTGCAGTACCCTCCGAGTGTCTACTTCGCCTTCAAAGTCCTCTTCCCAGACAAGCTTCTCGGATACCCAAGTAAAAATTGCCCGCAGTCTCTGGACGTCGCTGCGGTATGGTCGACATACATAGGTTGTTGCCAAGCTCTGTGCTGTCGTCGTTGGTGGAAAGCTAGCCACAAACCTCGAGTTCTTGTCCACCTGGGTGAGATTTATTGATTGGTAGTCGATGGGGTCCTCCACAGGCTGACCGTCGGCGCCCTCGTCACCCTCCATGCCTTCGTACAACTCATCGACTGGGTTCAACGCAGGGTAGTCGAGCATTTGGCAGCGGTCTTTCCGCTCGTTCCTCTCATTCTTACTCAGAGAGTTGGATCGATTGACGTCTCTGCGGACCTGAACCCAGTCCACTCCGCTTGCAAGCCCCATTTCCCTGGCTGCTTCCCTACCGAAGCCAGCGCTACCCAAGTTGGTCAAGTTGGATACGCTAGCACCAGCTTGAGCGGCAACATTGGGCATGGAGCGAGCAAAAGGCGACGATCTGGGCGAGTCGGCACCCATGGCAATACTACTGCGCCCGGATGCCACCCCGGTCTTGGCTGTGTCGAGGAGCTTCTTGAAGATGTTCCTCTTTGGGGGTTTTGGGGTGACGAGGCCTCCAAGGCCAGCATCTTCATGAAAGCCAGCTTGCGACTTTGGCCGAGATGCTTCTGAGGCGTGACTGCTGTGATAGGTAACCCCAGTGAATGGCGTTTCTGGGCGCTCGATATCAGCATCACGCATGCCCAGGGCACTCTGGGCCCGCTTCTGGGTTTTGCGAGCGAAGCTGCCAGCGCTCGTTGCGCTAATAGCGCCGGCTGACGACCCACTCATCAAACTCCTGTCGCTGCTTTGCGTCGTCGAACTCTGATTGCCTGAGGAGGCGCTGGTAGAGTTGGTCTTCGTCGTAAACGTCCTGTTCAGGACGTTGCGGCCAATGTCGTAAGCCGACTTGCGCCCGCGAAGCTTCCTCTCCTCCGGTCCACCCATCGAAGACTTGGGTCTCTCGTATAACTGGCCTTTGGGGGGTGGCTTCGGTGCCTCATCCTCAAGGTCAGCCATACTTGCGCTATGTTGATGCATTTTTTTGAGACGACTTTCCATACGTTCGACGTAGTTACTCAGTTGAGGTAGCTGCTCTTTATCCTCCCGATGTCCGTTATGATAGGATTGGTCTCGTGACGATCCGCCGCTCCAGGTTTCGTACCCTTCGTCCTGTTGTGCTATGCCCATGGATGTCTGTGGTCTTTGGTAAGTGTTCTTTCTCCTAGCGCGGTCATTCACCATATCAAACGACTCGGGCGACCACGGATCCAGTGGCGGCTCTGGTGTCGGATCTCGAGGCATTCCCAGTGCGTCCAGCTGCTCGATCACGCCATCCATTGCCTCTCGCAAAGGCGAGGGAGTCATATGGCTTGCTGATGGCGAAGGTGGAGCTGGGGAGTGATGCCGCTGAGTCTGTATCGGCGATGGCCGATGAGCTTGGTATGAAAGATGAGAGCCGTGCCTGTCCAGAGGAGGATGGCGGTTATCATATGAGGCGCTCGAGTCCTGCCGCACGACATCGAATCGCTTGTCAAAGGAGTTACCCGACCCATGTCGACTGGAAGTAAAGCGGTTGTCGAATGAGCCGTGCGAGTCCTGACGAGAGCTATCGTGCCTGCTGTCGTAGGATATGCTTTGCTTGTGCCGTGAAGCCGCTACATGTCGGTGCGGAGGTGGGGCCGGGGGTGGAGGAGAATCCACCTTTTCTCGTGTGGGAGGACGGTAAGGCTTATAGCTGACTGAGGGAGCCGGCGACGGGCCTCTTGAGTGGAAGTTGTGGGATGGCGGTATGGGAGACGGGCCCCTTTCCGTGTTGTAAGAGTTCTGTCTTGATCCGTGGCCGTGGCCATAGTCGGGGACGGGCGTTCTTTCTCTAGGGGGTATTGGTGTTCTCTCCCTTGGGACGGGTGTTCTTCCTCTTGGCACAGGAGTCCTTCCTCTCGGCATGTACTGCTGTTGCACGCCATCGTTGAACGAGTTACCCCGCGATACGTAACCGGTTGGGGCTGGCGACGTGTATGCTCGCATTCTAGTCGAGGCGGTTTCATTGAAAGAGTTCTCTCTCGAAAGGAAGGCTTCCGGGGCCGGTGACCGGTCTCTTCTGGTCTGCTCCTCCATTGCACTGTGAATCGACTCTCCAGAGTGCCCTCTAGGCCTCGGATTTGGGTTCGTCCGGTACACCTCGGGCTGTTTCGCAGCGGTGTAGTGCGGTGCTTTGGAATAGGCCTCGAAAGGCTTTCGGAAAGTCCTCGACTTTTGAGGTGTGCTTGGACTCGGTGTGTTCTCTGCTGGGAGAGGGCTGGCTGACCTCGTCGTTGGTCTAAAGTTCGCGGGGAGGACCTCGACGAAATTGGAGGGAAACACTCCCACAGTCCTTCTGTCGCGCCATAGTCTTCCTGTCCACCATGAACCATCTCCAGCGTTAAGACATTCGATCAAATCACCCTCGATGAAGCCGAGATCTCGTTTAGACTGCGGGAAGTCAAGTCAGTACTTTGTAAGCCAGTCCTCTCATCGAGGCTCGAATAGCTGCAACAAACCTCTCCGCCCCAAGAGTAGACTGCTCTGCACCAGCACGGGAACCGTGTCGGTAGAGATTGTGGTGCAGGCACCATGTTGAAGATTCGGCAAATGCACCTGCAATCGGAAAGGCTGCTGGTAGGAATGCGATTGTTTGCGTGTTGATGTCGAGTGCCTCAGTGGCTGTTGGCGGAGCGTGGCACTCGGCTCACGCAGTGACAAGTTGATTTGACGCGATTGTGTAAGTTGCAATGAGGTATCGTAACGGTCATGCAAAGGCGTGGACGCGCGCAAAGGCTGGTGGCAAGGAATGATGACAAGATCGAGCTCCCGCAGCGAAGCGAGAGGCAAGCGAGAGAGAGAATTCAGGGCTCGTGGGAATTTTTTTGCAAGCCTCTGGGAGTTTGTTGTTGAGGAATGCAGGTGAGGCTCGCGTGCACGGCGACAATGACCTTGTTTGAGTGGGTAAAGGCAGTTGGTAAATGCGCGAGGTGGGCGTGGGCATGGGAGTTGACGTCGGGTGTGGTGTGGGAGATGGTCAATGTTGGCGGAACAAAGTACAAGTCGGGTGGAAAGTCGATCTGTCGGACACGACTTCCAAGAAGGGGATGCGGTGAATGTCAGCGAAGCCGGGGGTGCGGACCCGGGGCAACCAACAAACAGAGGGGCTCGTTGGCGGGGGGACGTCGGGAGTCTCCAGAGGGGAGTCCAAACACTGGCAACTGGGCGCAGTAAGGTACCTTGTGTACCTGTAAATCAGGGCCTAGGCTTACCTTACCTTACATTAGGTACTTGCCGTAAGTCAGGGCAAGCTTGTAACGGGTTGCGACCTCCTGTGCGGCTGGCGCATCTCCACCGGCGACTAGTGGGACCCTCTCAGTGCCTCCTTGGCGCGGCGCTAAGCCTGGCATGGCACATCTGAGGCCCCTGGACCTTGGAGAAGTCTTGGAAATCTTTCGGTCACCGCCTGCGATGCCGAAAGCAAGGACCACTGACCAAGTATTTCGCACCTTTCAGAGCACTTGGATTCGGTACCTTGAGGCTTGAGGTGGGCAGAGACCCCGTCATCTTTCCCACTATTAACCTTCTCTTCAGCTTGCCTGATCCAAGTCGTGTTATCGCCCAGCTGCCCACGGAGTATTACGTCGCAGATACACAGATGCGTGGAGACTGGAGTAAGGTAGATTCTCCCTTGCAGTACGTATCACTCGTTGAGATACGACTATCCATATATTGCGTAAGCCTGCACATTGTCTTGGCCAGCTTCGGCAAGGGAGAGAGGAATCCAACCCCCGGCCAGCTTTTAAGAGAGTCGGTAAAAAAAGGCTTGTCTCCTAGCAGCAAACCTGGGAGGACCTGGGATGACAGCAAAAACGAGAGACGAGAATGAGGCGTGAGTGAGGATGTTCTCTGTAGAAAAGCAGGGGCACTCGTAGGCACGTCGTTTTAGTGCGATGAACAACGCAGCGCCGTCTCATGGGGAGGCCCTGCATACCTTAGCTTAGCACCATCGCACACCAAACACATTGTCTGGCGCCGACTCACTTGCCGTTGGCAACCAGAAATCTGCAAGGCAACGCAGCTAACGTTTGGCGCGTCGAATAAGGTCGCACGAAACTTGGATGGCAAGACAGACTGACGGGCGACAAGAAAGTCTGCAAGCCGGATCAAGGCCAGATCAAGGTCACGCTCGCAATCCTTCCATCTCTCTGGCATGCAAACGACGCAAGCACTCACACGACAGCTATCAGTGAGCACACCTCTTTCTGATCACGTAGCACACTTTGCATTCTCGCCCTCGCCCGTTGTATCCGTACGTCTCTTTCTCTCACTCCATTTCTCATGCATATCAAGGAAGCACTAAACACCAACCACTCCCACATCTTATTCTCCTCCTCCGCTTTCTTTCTTGTTCGCGATTCTCACGATGCTTCAGAAACAGCGGCTCTCGACCGATCTCTCTTCGCTTGCTTTTTTCGTCGCAAGATCGGCTGACTCGCCCCGGTTCATAGTACACTACAAAGTACCCCCCCTGGTGCTAAATTGCGGTTCCCCGGAGCTCCCCCAGCTATACCAAAACGGAAGAAAGTAAACAAAGGGCCCGAGCTTTGCGACGAAGCACCGTCCAACGCCCAACTCGACACTTGACCACGGCACCACAGTACCACGGCCAAAGTGGGAGACCAAGGGGGAAAAAAAGACCACTTTCACCTTGGACCAGGCCCTGGACTCCCGCTCGACAAGCGAACAAGCGAACAAGCCCGCCCGCTACCGCCGCTGTCCCAAGCAACCAGACTGCTGTCGATCCGCTTGCTTTATTAAACCCAATTGCTTTTGGTCCGCCCTAAATACACAAGCCAGGCCGTCCTGACTGACACACGACAGCCCGTTCCCTGGATACCCATTTCTTCTCTCGAAACTCTCCTAGCATACTGTCGCTTCGCCTGCGCAACTCTCTTCTCGAAATCCCTCGGTCTAGGACTCCCGGGTCGACCGTCGCCAGCTCCTCCCTCCCTCCCACTCCATCTTTGCTGCAAGGAATTCTGTTGAGCGAACAAAAACGATTCAATGACGTCCAAATCGGCCGCGATGGCCGACGAGGGTGTCGCCGAACACTATCAAGTTCTGGAGGAGCTCGGTCGTAAGTCTTGCCATTGTCTACGTCCTTTTGGAAACAATTGCGCTGACATGATGTCCAGGTGGAAGTTTCGGTGTCGTATACAAAGCCATTGAAAAGGCCACTGGCGAGACGGTCGCCATCAAACATGTAAGTCGACGCATCGCATCTTCGACTTGGTGTACTACGAACAACAGACTAACAAAGGCCTGCGCAGATCGACCTCGAGTCAAGCGAAGATGACATTCAAGAGATCCAAGGCGAGATCGCTGTGCTGAGTACATGCGCGAGTTCCTTCGTCACGCAATACAAAGGCAGTTTCCTGCGCGGCCACAAGCTCTGGATCGTCATGGAATATCTTGGTGGTGGTTCATGTCTCGACTTGGTATGTCACTTGGCGCAACAAGTTTGCCGGAGTCCGGCTAGCTAACATTCCTCAGCTCAAACCCGCCAATTTTGCCGAGGTCCACATCGCCATCATCTGTCGAGAGCTTCTTCGTGGCCTCGAATACCTCCACGCCGAGGGCAAAATCCACAGAGATATCAAGGCTGCCAATGTTCTCTTGTCCGAGGCAGGAAAAGTCAAGCTGGCCGATTTCGGCGTCGCCGCTCAATTGACCAATATCAAGTCCCAGCGGAACACCTTCGTCGGCACTCCTTTTTGGATGGCCCCCGAAGTCATCCAACAGGATGGCTATGGTTTTAAGGCAGACATCTGGTCTCTCGGAATCACTGCCATGGAGATGGCCAACGGCGAACCTCCCCTGGCGCACATTCATCCGATGAAAGTTTTATTCCACATCCCAAAGAACTCTCCTCCACGACTGGAGAACAACTTCAGCAAGGACTTTAGGGATTTTGTTGCACAGTGCTTGGTTAAGGACTCCGATCGCAGGCCTTCGGCTAAAGATCTCCTCCGTCACCGATTCATTAGATCGGCGGGCAAAGTTGAGGCTCTTCAGGAGCTGATTGCGCGCAAGCAGATGTGGGATGCGAACCAGAACCGGAGGTCCCATCCCACCTTTTACCAAGAGACCCTGCATACCATGTCTTCCAGGGACGACACGGACGAATGGGTGTTTGACACGGTCAAGTCAGTGGCGCCAAAGCGGCCGAATGGTCATGCACGGAAGCCTTCCTACTTTGCGGCAGAGGAGGCCATGCGCCGGCTCGACCCCAAGGACGCGCCGCTCGGCCCTTCGTCACCCGCCCCCGGGACAGTTCGCCGGTCGACTGTGCGTCGCCAGCCCTCGAGCCGCCAGAGTTCCGGCACACAGATCCAAACAAACGGCTCGCCTCGCTCGACCGTCGCTCGACGGCCTTTACAACCAGACATGTCGTACGGTAACTCTGGGTCCTCCGTGCGGCTCTTCCGCCGGGTCCCCTCGGATGGCTCCGTCACCGCATGGGAGGACACCTCGCCTGAGGGTACTATGGGCAATGAGAACAAAGCACCGATGCGGGCAGCCGCGATTGATACCAATAGCAAAGAGGCGCTGCTTGGGCGGCGACTCTTTAACAGGGTCCTGGACCCTACCCTCGCCGAGCTTCACGCGCAGACGTCAGGCATGCAGAGGCGGGAGGCGCTTGCGAAGCTCACCGATGCCTTCGCGCTTTTGGACTCTGTTGATCCCGAGGGTGCCTACCACCTCATGCAGAACATGATGACAGCTGTCTCCCAGGATCCCAAGCTGAACCAGGCCTTGATGCCCCAGCAATCGGTCAAGATTCCGTCGGATGGCACTCCCCAAGGAACGGTTATCATCAGGAGCGCCGCTCCCACGCCATCAAGCAGCCCGACCAAGCTGATGATGGCAGCGAACAACCCACACCTCAAGAGCCATAGGAGGCGCAATGGGTCGATTGCGACACCCGAATCTGCCGAGAAGGAACGTAGCGAGAAGACGGCCGTGGAAGCCAAGTATCCCGGTCGCCCTCCCCGGCCCGGTATGGAGCACTGCAAGCAGCTATCGGACGTGCTTTACGGCCGGTGGACGGAGGGCTTGAGAATCAGATGGCCAGCGGTCTAGCTCCGATATCTGTTTGGCGGTCATCTGAAGGATATGGGTAAAGATTGACACAACATTGTTATTCACGAGAAACATGCTGTATGATGAGAAGTGTATGAACACGTCGCAGCATACCGGGTTGGACAGCACACACAAAAAGCATTGGGAGAGAGTTTTCATTTCAGCTTTGGGCAGATTGGAGAGTTACCACTGAGGGTTAGGCTTGGTTTTCATTTTCTATCCGGATGGAAGACGCTGATGATGGGACTGACTTTTTTCCGTTGATGATCTTACTTTCACGACGGGATGAGTGTCTACACGCGGCCGATTCGGGTTTTCATGTTCGCTCTTCTGCTTCGCATTGGGTTTGGCGTTTTTTGGGGTCTTCATTTGGTAGTAGTTAGATACCTCCTAGGTAGCGTCAAGATTGCGTCTTTTTCAACAATGAAAAGGGATTCGTTGCGGTATGATTCATGTTCCCGTTTGCGTGGAGATTGTGTGTAAAACATCGTGATTGATATTTGAATTAGCCAATAAGTAGTATCCTATGGCTCCTCCGCCAATGGGACATTCTTCATGGAGAGCTTTATTCTCCAGTTGATGAAGTCGTCCGTCAAGAGCTCCCCGTGCCCGGCCTCGTCGACTTTGAAGACTTCAATGGTGGGCTCGCCCGCCCGCCTGCGTATCCTCCACACGCCGTCATCGTTGATCGTCTGCCGAAGCCCTGCGACTGAGGGTTAGTGACGGCTTTATTCATACTCAAGCAGCTAATGTAGTAAAATTGGCACGACAGAAGGTAGGTTTAGAGGAATTATGGAAAAAGGAAAGTAAGAGAGTTCGAGATGAGAAGGGAGTAAGGGGGCAAGGGAGGAGAGAGCTCACAAACGAGAAACTCAGCGGCGAAGTTGACGCACATGTCGCCATTCCACGTCGCTTTCCCGCGGCGCAGGACGGTTTCGGGTATCTTTTCAGTCTCAATCTCCTCGACGTCGGTGAGGATGCCGTGGCGGTTGCGGAAGCCGACGATTATTTTGGGGACGCCCAGGAGGAAGGACTGGATCCAGAACTTCATGAGCTTGCGGTGGAAGTTGTCGACGTCGCGGTCGTCGCGGATGGCGAGGCTGGTCTTGAGCTCGACCCAGTTTGTGGGGGCGCCCTGCTTTTGGGGCTTCGAGTCCCAGACTTTGGAAAGGGTAGCGTAATGTCAATAGGTGATGATGATAAGCTGAGTGGGCGAGATGAGGGACGACGTACCGGCGTCGACTTCGCCGCCTATGCAGATTACGGTTTGTCCTATACCAGTCCTGACTACGGAGCAGTATTGGGCCTTGTTGTTCACCAACTCGACGTCTCTGTTCTCGATGTATTCTCTGGGTGTTTCGCCCCAAGTGTTGGGGAGCGTGGCCAACGTCTCGAACTTGTATCCTGAGTTTCCTATTAGCATACTTCATCTCCCTGGCAGAGGAAGAAGAGAGGCTCTGGTGTACCCCAGAACTGCATCACTTCGGGCGGGATCGGTCCCCGTCTCTGCTGTGCGTTTTGCTGCTTCTGAGACGCCACTTTGTACTCGTGATTCTCTTCAATGTAACTATTCCAATTGTCAGTCTGGCCGGAAGGGATAGAATCGTCACGACGTTGCTGTGCTTGCCGTACATGCAGTCCTGATTTATGTTTTGGTCAGCTCAATTGTTTGTATGCGGAAGTTATGGGAGTGTGTTCATGCGCACTTGGTACAGCGTTGCGTTCATTTCAAAGCTAGCTGTGCTGTCAGCCCCCAATCATTTGAGTAAATCTGCAATGGTGGATGCAAGACTAACCCATCACGATCCTCAAAGGGCGATGCCATGATCTGTTTTTCTCTTGGTTAGTTGAGCCTGGGACAGGGATAGCAGGAGTAACTTCATGCCTTGGTCATCATGCCACGCCATGTCACGATTTGGGCGTCAATCTTTTGGCCCGTCTCCTCCTCGTGAGCCTTGATCGTCTTGAGAAGAGCTGTTAGGTGCTCGGGCTGAGAGTCGTCGTGCTTGATAAAGGTATCATAGCCTTTGGATAAGTCGGCGCCGAGGGTAGGTGGGTAGTAGTATCTCAATGAAGAGTCGCCTAGATGGAACTGATGGTTGTCGTCATATGAGAAGCAAGCAAACTCCTGATCCGTGTTAGTCAAAATGTATTAAGTTATTTCATTGATACATGAGACTCATGTTGACGAGATATCCACCGCAACAAGAAACCCGGGATGCATACCTTTGGTCGTTTGACCGGCTGGCTTGCGGCATAGAAACGCCCAATAGGCTGGATGGGGAATTGTTCCGACATGACGGCTGTTGATGCAGCGTAGCACTTGGATCCGAATTTCAGAAGGCGTCGTGTTATTCCAGCAGGCATCCCATTATTCAGGAGTCGGTGTGAGTAACGGGCTCGGTCGGCAGCCCCGGTCTCAAGCTTCGGTATCGGGAGTTGAGAAAGGAGCGTCTGCGGCGCAACGGCGCGTCGAGACGGCAGGGCGGGTCAATTGGCATGGAGTCCGTCCGGGGTTGGTGGAGAACTGATGTCGACCGCTGAAGCGAACCACTGATAGCCCTGGGTGACATCCAAACATCGCTGAAACATGCATGCGGACGGCTGGGCTAGAGCCATCCGGCACCCCTAGCTGCAGCGGGACGCCAGCACCTTCCAGGTTGACAAGCCAGCTCCGTCCACTTCAACCACGAATACAACTTCATCAACTTGGAATCCTCACCCCCCTCCGCCCGATCACCAACAGATTGACAGCACGATTGACTCGAGAATAAGCGCCGCATCTCTCCTTCGAGTCGATCATCGCTCCCTACCGATACTTGCCGGTCCTCACTCCCTGACGACCCCTCGTTCGCGATGCGATTCCCCTCCCTACCGACCTAATTCGCTATACATACCTGCTCCCGCACCATGTCCAATCGGTACGGCGGTGGCGGCGGCTACCGCAACGGCAACGGATATGGCAACTTTGGCAGGCAAGAAGAGGATTACGATCCATACGGGAATGGATATTCAGGCAGCGACAGAGGAGGCGGCGGTGACCGATACGCCGTGGGATCACCGCCAGCGATGAACCCCCGATCACCACCTACACTTCGAAGCGGCGGCCCACCGCCAGTCCGCAGCCGCGAGCGCATCCAGGAGACGAACGCGGAAAGACAGATTGGCCAGGTTCTTGAGCGCGTCAAGGTGGAGTGGCCGGCAATGTGCCAGACCGACTGCGTGCCCGTCCAGCTCGCCCTCCAGCTCCTCGACACCAGCTCCGTAGGCCGCGCGCACGACTACAACCAGTTCCGACAGACGCACGACTATCTGCAAAATTCCCTCAAGGGCATCGTCCACGAGCACCACCAGGGCTTCAACAGTTCGATCGGAACGTTCCACAAGATTCAGGGGAGCATCCAGGCCTCGCAGAAGAGGGTGCGCACGCTCAAGGACTCCCTGCTGACGTCCAAGGTGAGCCTCTGCACGTCGGACCCGGACCTTAAGAAGCTCTCGGCCACATCTCAGGCTTACGATGAGCTGCTCACCACGCTTAACGAGCTGGAGGAGCTGCGTCTGGTGCCGGATCAACTAGAAGCCCGCATCTCCGAGAAGCGCTTCCTAAGCGCAGTCGAGGTCTTGCAGAATGCTCTGCGCAAACTGAGGAAACCAGAGCTGGACGATATCGGTGCTCTGAGCGATCTGAGGGGCTACCTTGCCAATCAGGATACAGCACTCATGGACATCTTGGTTGAGGAGCTTCATGAGCACCTCTACCTCAAGTCGCCGTATTGTCAAGAGCGGTGGCAGAACCTCGCCAAGACTCAAGGCGCTCTCAAGGAGGGCAACTACGAATCAATCACCATTGCTCCTTTCCACCAGGTCTTGGACGCTATGGATTTCGAAGCATCGGCAACTGAAGATCCGGCCAAAAACCCGGAGGCTGACACCTTCTCATACGTGTCACTGCTCGTGGAGTCCCTTAACAAATTGGGAAGATTAGAGACGGCTGTTGACACCCTCAAGCAGAGACTACCTGTCGAGCTGTTTACCATTGTGAATGAGACACTTAACGAGGTCGACCAAAGGCATCCTAGCTCATTACGCGGCGGCTCGACCAACTCTCAGGGACTGCACATCTACGGTAGTCGAGAGACCCAAATGAGAGCAGATGTCATTTACGATCTCCTGTGGACACTTTTTGGCAAGTTTGAGGCTATTGCTGAGGGTCACCGCGTGTTCCACGAGGCGATCAAGGCCCTCATCCGACGAGAAGGCGCTGGAAACAACAGCGCCCTGTTGGGTAGCTTCAAGGAGCTTTGGAATCTCTACCAGAACGAGATTCGTTCTTTGCTGCACAACTACGTCACCACGGACGCCGACGTGTACCAGTTTAGTACATCACCAAAGCTTGGGACCAATGCCAATGGCAAAAAGGATGCCGCTAGAGAGCACCTATTCAAGTTTTCTGAGGGCGACCCCAAAGCTGTTGATATGACGACTGAATACGAGGCTCTTGAGAGCATTATCCGATCTGCCGTTCCCGGCTTGACTGACACTTCTCGGAAGGCCGGGGCTGACAAGAAGCGACCAGTACCCGAGGGCAGCACCAAGAGAGGAGGAGGCGCTACAGGTTGGGAGAACAAGCAGACAACTGGTACATACAAGTCTCTGGTCGAGCCCAGCGTCTTTAACATGAGCTTGCTCCTCCCTCCTACTCTTGTCTTCCTTCAGCGTCTCAAGATGATTGTACCACCGGGCTCAGATCTTGCCACCAGCACATTGACGTCCTTCTTGGATAACTTCCTGGTTAACGTCTTCCAGCCTCAGCTGGATGAGACTCTCGGAAAGTTGAGCGATACCATCTTTGGCGAAGCTGATACATTTTTACAAGACCAGGAATGGACTCAAGTTGCCAGACGCCCCGTCTTCAAGGGCACGACAGCTTTCTTTGCCATTGTCACAGCTTTCTGCCGCATGCTGGGTACCATCCCACACGATCAGGCTTTGAGCACGCTCATCATTACCCAGATGATGAGATACTACGACCGTGCTTTTGGATGGTACAAGTCCCTTGTGAGCAAAACTCAGGCGCAACCAGACAAGCCCACAAAGCTACGCATGTCCGCAGCGATGGCTCTAGAGGAGGGCGATGTCCAAGAAACTATCAAGCAACTGTGGACATCGGACACACTGGAGCGCGAACTTCTCGAGAAGGAAGTCGGTTTGCTCATTGTTCAGACCAATGAGAAGCGCATGGAGATGGCCGACATCATCCAAGACAAGGACACCATCTCTTCTCTTTGTCTTTTATATACCAGCATGAAGTGGCTTGCAGTCAAGATCTCAGGTCTGCGTCACATTACTCGCAACGAATCCGACTCTTCCCGCCCAAACATGAACCGAGGCTCGAGCAAGCGGTGGACGCTCATGAACGACCCCAACAAGGCGACAAACGAAGATGGACCTGTGTGTCTGCCAATGACGCAGGAGACCGTCCAGTAAGTTTTCTTCTCTTCTTGAAGTCCCCATACCATTCTTGCCTTGCTAACACAAATACCAGGGCTTTCGATGGAATCGTCTCGTCGTTTGAAGAACTTGCCGGCACCGCGCTCTTGACCCTCCACATGGAGATTCGATGCGAAATCATCTACTCCCTTCGCACTGCCCTGTCCACCGACACGGCCCCCTATCTTCTCGACCAGGAAGTTACGGAGCCTGACCCGCAAATCCTCAATCTCAACTCGGACCTCGTCCTCTACGATGAGACCATTGCGCGGTACCTTCGCGCCAAGGAAACGGCCTTCATCCGCACCGGTCTGGGCTTGCTCATCAACGACTACCTAGTCACCAACGCTGCCTTTGTCTCGCCCATGAACGCAAAGGGATGCGGCCGCATGCAGCTCAACATCTTGGTCCTGCAGCAGAACCTCAAAAACGTGGAGGAGGGCGTCGACCTCGCGCGCGCGTCAAATTACTTTGCCCTCTTTGACAAGGGACCCGACGCTATTGTCGAAAAGGCCAGCGAAGATAAAGACAAGGACGAGCACGCGGACCCGTCTGACACGTTTAGCTACGAAGAGCTGAGGACGCTGCTGGAACTGTGCTTTAGCGAGCAGCTGTCCAACCCCGAGCGGGGGATCGCCAGCGCCGCCAAGAGGCAGATGGCGGATAAGATGCTTGGGCTTAGCGAGCACATGTGGCAGACTTAGAAGAAGGAGAGAGAAGTGGTCTTTTTTTTCATGGCTGATGATGTGTAGTTGATTCGATCACGGCTGGCTGGCTATGGTTTAACTATACTTGCACTTTGCGAGGCGTTCAGGAGAGGTAGAGAAACAGAGAAAGAGGGTTACTGACATCATCTGGACTTGCTCTATCATGTGGTTTCGGTCCTACTGCGTTGCTACGGCTTACAAACCAGAGTTGTCGTTTCCGATTCATCACCGAAATATGGGAGGGATGACACCCTGCAAGTCTCGATGAAATTTTGGGGGGGTATTATTCTTGTAGTCTATAGCTTTTTCAATGCCAGCAAACTTTTCCCAACCACATGTACACGAAAACACAGGCACACAATTCGTAATTCTTCCGCATCCACCTTTTCTCGTCCTTCCATCTCTCTCATACATTTCACCCATACATCCCGCCACTCAGAATCGCAGCACCCCAGCACCATCCATCACCAATCCTCTCACGAAGAAGCAACGAGATCTCTCCCCCTGTTGATCTGCACCTTCTTGTCCTCGCCACCGCTGACCAGACCCCACGTCTGGTCCCACGCGAGGCCAAACACCTTGACGCCCTCGCCGCCGGCGGGCGCCTTCTTGCCCTTGAGCCACTCCCGACCGATGGAGTAGACGGCCTCGCTGACGCTGCCGCCGCCCTCGTCCTTTGTCGCGGGCCGCACGCTCCGCAGATCCCAGATCTTGACGGTGCCGTCGTGCGACGCCGACGCCAGGCTGTAGTCGTTGTCCGGGGAGGGCGCGAGCGCCGAGACCATGTTGGCGTGGCCGCGGAGGGTGAGGACCGAGGTGGCGGACGCCGAGGCGCGGGGGTCGAGGAGGGTGACGTGGCGGGCCGAGGAGCCGGCGGCCACGAGGGAGGAGTTGCGCGGCATGGGCGCGAGGCAGAGGAGCGGGTGGAGGGTGGTGAGGGTGGAGACGACGGAAGCGGTGGTGAGGTCGAGGGTGCGGAGGGTGTGGTCCGCCGATACGGAGTAGGCGACGGTGGCGTCGGTGGGGTGGAAGGCGGCGCCCGTGACGGAGGCGTCGGCGGCGTGGGCCTGGATCATGGCCAGGGCGCCCTTTTGCGGGACGGTGACGGACGAGTTGGAGAGCTTGGCGCGCTTGACGCTGCTGGCGTGGGTGGCGGGGATGTCGTCGGCGTCGACGTCCGGGCTGCCCTTTTTCGAGGCCAGCCAGAGGCCGACGCGGCCGTCGGCGGAGGCGGTGAGCATCTTCTTGGAGGCGCCGTGGACGGCGAGCGAGTTGATCATCTTCTTGTGGCCGTGGAGCTCGAGCGTGGGCTTGAGCTCGCCCGAGAAGCGGTCGGCCGACTCGGCGTACTTCCAGACGACGACCTTCTGGTCCAGGCCGACGGAGGCGATCTGCGTCGACGAGAGGAATTTGGCGTCCGTCAGGAGCTTGGCGTGGCCACCGGCGCGGGCCGAGGGGGAGGTCGCGAGGCACTGGCCGGAGCCGTCCCAGATGCGGACGAGGCCGTCGTAGCCGGCGGAGAGGATGCGGTCTTGGCCGTGGGCGAGGGCGTCGCCGGACCAGCGGCCCGCGGCCGAGGTGGCGGAGAGTACGTCGACGGCGGCGACCCAGTCGTCGTGCTCAAAGGATGCCTCGTAGACGGGGGGCAGCAGACTGCGGACGTACTGCAACGTGAGCGTCGTCTCGAAGGAGAGGCCATTCTCCTTGAGGTATTCTTCGATCGTGGTCCGTAGGTAGGTTCCGTTGACGAGGAAGTCGAGAGGCACGGGGGAGGAGGTGTTGAGCATGGACTCGGAGTTCAATATCCTTGAGAGGCCATATCGCTTGATGTCTATAGATGAGTTGTACAAGGTCAGAGTCTGTGGGAAGCCGGTAGGTTGGGATATCCGGTCGGGTATGCATACCTGCGGGCACAATCAACTGCCTCTTGCTCTCGTCCAACTGCAAATCCTCATGCGTTGTCGTGAAGTTCACCTTCACCTGGGCCACTGAGGACTCCATTGCGAAGAGGGTCTGAAATCTTTCTTGTTGCGATTGGCTCAAAGCTTCCGAGTGAGAATCGAAATTGAACCTAATATTCGTAAATACCGGACAATTTGGTTGCTTTATACCCTGTGATAAAGTAATAGTCCGAGGGCAGCGAGAGTGGCTTCGATTGATTTCCCGTATGTTGGAGTTCGGTGGTTGATAGACGGGGCATTTCCAATTTTTTTTTTTCCTTTCCCCAAGCTTGATGTCAGCCTTGCAGGAGACTTCCACCCCGCCGAGCTAGGCATATCCAATCATGACTCCAGCGCAAAAAAGGGACCAACGCTAGGGCCAGCAGGCTGAACAATGCCCCGCATCCGCTGACTTCCGCACAGGGGCTTGAGGACGTACTCAGTATCAAGTCACAAGGGACCGACTTACTACCCTGCGCAACGGGCTTGTCCGCTATCACAATCAAACACAAGTTGGACCGATGACATTAATGGCCTTTTCCGCTGTCCAGGTCACTCATTCGGCTACTGAAACCACCATTGTATACTAAATTGCTTAGGAAAGAATCTGTGCCAGTTTTGAGCTACCTTGTCGAGATCGGAATCCTTGATCTCATATCCACCAGGGCTTTCGCCTGGTCCATTGCCAACCCATGAACCATTTTCAAGTAATCATACATACTGAAGGCACGCTGCCTGAAAAACGAAGGACAACGCCCGTCGTGTCAGTATCAGCCAGGCTGATTCAGACGGCGTTGTCAAGAGCAACTTGCTCCTTGCTCGCCTCTAAAATGAAGGCCTCCTCAATGGCGGACCTCCGGCGGAACACCCTTAGCCAACGCTCACCCCAGCGGCGAAGCAGGGCATCGCGTTGACCGGCTCCGTCCATCTCCTCCATCATCTCGTCCTTGCTGCCTGAAGCCCAGCTAACTAGCGCATCCTCCATCGCTTTGAAGAGATCGCGCATCGCCTTGGTGTCTCTCTCCTTCAAATCCTCGTCGGCCTCGGCCTCCTTGGTCAGAAGTTGTCTGACGCGGCCAGTCACCTTGGACACGGTACCAAACACCAGCTCAAAGACATGAGGCTGCGCCAAAGAATCGCCCGAAGATTGTCCTTGCACGTGGCTGCCTCCGGAGAGAGCCCACTCAATGACCGAAATGGGCAAAAGGATCGAGTAGTTCAAAAGCTTTTCGACGATGGAAATGGCAACACCGGGTTGCGCCGCCCAGTACGACATGACTGCAGTAATGATTTGGGACTTAGCCGCCTCGGATGCCGCGCCAACGTCGAGCAGACGATCCTTGGTGCGCTCAATGCACGCAAGTACGTGACTGAGCGACTTGGACCCGACCCAGCACACGGCTGTGACAAAGACATCGGTGCTCGTCACCAAAGGATCCAGACTGCGCTCTATCGCAAGTGAGTGGATCCGTTCGATAATCGGCTGGAACTCTTCGTCAGGTGCTTTGCGTCTCAGCAGAGCAGCGATCTCGCGACCCTCTGCAGAAAAGGGCGTACCTATCGTATCTGTCAGTCTACTAAACTTCTCGCTAATCGCAGCTCGTCACTTACTCTCATCACTAAACTTGAAGTCTGGAACATCCTTTTCTTTCTCGGGCCCAATCAGTGATTGGTATGGCTCGGGCAGTGTGCCCTTGATACGCTGAGCGAAACTGAGCCGGATCTCCTTGTCGAGAGCGCCAATAATGAATGCCTTCTGAGGGTGAAGGTCAGGCAGATACACGTCATCAACCCACTCCGTCCACTTCCAGGTGAAGCCAAAGTTGCTCAAGTGATGCGAGAACCAGTCAACAAACCTCTGAGAGAGCTCCAGGTCGATTCGGCTAGAGTTGCGGTACATGTGCCGGATTGCTCGACCCAAGCTGGGAGCAATTGCCGCAGGCGCAATCTTGCAGGCCTCGGTCAGGACTGAGTGGTAGTAAACAAGCTTGTGTTCCGGAAGTGGAAGCTGGAAGAGTTGTGAAAACACGGCATCTACAGCTACATCCTCGGGCTTCCACGTTGAGCGGCCAGTTTCGACGTCCCGAAGTCTGTCAAAGGGGGTTGCACGCTTGACGAAAGTTGAGTCTGAGAAGTAGCAATCTAGGTCAATAAGATACCGCGCAGTAACGTTGCGGTTAAAGTCGAGAATGTTAATCGTATCAACCAGGCCATCTCTGACCAGCGACGCGGCAATATCCGTGACAGGCGGGACAGACTCGACGTCCTGAGTGCTATAAACCGAATAGTAGACTTCGGGGAATAGCGGTCTTGATCCAGCGACAATCTTCTCGGGTACTGTGATGGTGGGGAGGGTATGCTTTGTAGCATTATCCAGCTTCTCTTGTGCTTCGATCTCCTCTAGGGGCAGCTTCCAGGGCCTAGGCAGGCAAGATAGCTCCCAGCCGTTGGCCGCTTCATGCTGCAGTTGCTTTTGGAGCATGCCGATGAAGCTCATGGACCCGGTAGGCTGGTCTTGCTTCTCGGCGAGGTACGGATCGATCAGAACTTGCAGGGCGTGAGGCTCTGAGGCAATGATTTCGGTCTTGTCCATCAGGTCGGCGGCTTTTTGGAGCCACTGATCGGGCGTTGCTGACATGATGTACGGAATCGTGAGAAGAATAATCTTCACAAGCTCGGTGCCAATGGTCTACAAGGATGTTAGCAACTTGGGTAAACGTAGCGAAGGACAAAGGATATCTACGTCATCAGAGCTCGCGGTTTGCAAGTCTACCGCTCGGCCAAATAGCTCCTCGAGGACGGGGAAAATTCCCTCGCCATCCAAAGAGCTTTGTAGGCACGCAAGCAACTTGAGATAGAGCTTCACATCTCTCCATTCACCCGCTTGGATCTTCTCTTGAGTCGCGACGCTCAGCTTGGTGAGAACCTCATCCACAATCTCGGGCTTAAGCGTGTTCACGAGAAGAACCACACCAGCGACGAACGGTGTCTTGAGCGGTTGCTCTAGCGAAAGCTGTAAGACGAGACTGACGAAGCTCTCGCGGAGTTCGGCGTCCTCTGCGTTTTCGGCGACGACGTGCGCGATGCCTTGGACCTCTTCATGCCAGCGTCGCAGCGGGGATTCGGCGAGAGAGAGGAGCTGTCTTCGCACTCTCACAGGAAGGGGCGCAGTATCGATCCTACGTCGCGACTGTCGGTGATCGTTATCGTCGTCGTCTGTCGTAGCCAGAGTCAGTTGGCGAGATTGCGCTGAAACAGAGACAAGGTGCACAATGGGGAGAAAGGCTCACCTCGATACCTTCTCTTCCTGTTGTTGTAGCCTCCACCGCCGCCACCGCCACCATGATAACGTCTTCTCTCGTAGTCGCCCATATCAACCAGCTGCGTATTTGATGATTGGGCAAGGTTAGATATGGTGATGGTGTGTGTGAGAAGGCCAATTGGTAAACCGGGGACGAGATCTTTCAGTTGCACGTAGCCTCGAGGCAGGATCCATCGAAAAGTGACGGAGCAAAGACGCGAGCTTCCCCTGCTAGCAACTGTGAGTTCAGGTACTAAGGCAGGTGCAGGCCGTGTCCATTGGCCCCAGTGAGCCCCTGCCTGCCCGCCAAGACCACCAGACGTTGCGTTTTGGCCTGAGGCAGAACCACACAGATACAGGACACACCCAGGTTCCCGCTAGAGCCATAGCTAGGTACCTCACTCGTATCCTCACGTTGTGTGAATACCTCTCTGTACACCCGACCTCGCTAAATGGTCTCTTGGCTTCAAGTTTCTACTTTCGGCGGTCGAGAATAATACATCATCACATGCAAACAAGTGTGAAACAATACCAGCCATGAGCCCAGAATGAAGAATAGAGTCGATTGCCTGGCAGTTGTTCTGCTAGGCCACTCCGAGCCAAATTCATAATAGCAGCCTTTCCCAATGTCTGAGCAAAGTAGCCAGTCCCGACCCTTTTAATTGACCTCCTTGGCTCGCCGTCGTTGCGTTGCCATAAATAAACAGAGAAAGCTAAAATCTTTTCCTCGGAATCATGCCTAATACCAATCCAGACCTACCGCCCACGTCTCCCAACCAACAGGAGAGGGCATCCCGACTCCAGAGCTTCCTCCTTTCTCTACCAGCAACCATGAGATGATTTAACCCCACAATCGTACGTAGTATCTTCCCTGCACTCCCGAGTTCTGATAATTGAGGAAGTCTTGCCAGACCATACTGAGTGACGAGAAGACGAAGAAAGGTGAGGCTGAACCGTCCAGACAATCGTTTGCCAAAGCGTCCTGAAGCGTTTTCGATAATAAGGTGAAGAACAAATTGAAAGCCATTCAGAATCCTGTATCGTGATATAGTCCAGAATGGCGTCTTTCGCAATACGCAGCAATACAGCCTCCTATGAAAAGGTGGTCATGTATTGCGGAATCCGTAGGCGTACCCCAATAGCCCAGTTCTTGCCATACCTCCTCTACACTGTAGTGGAAGGGCTGACACTTGACGAAGCACAAGATACCTCGCAAATCCTCGCCAGTAAGCCTTTGCGCTTTGAGCATTCGATGCAGTCCAGCTTCAAGTCGTCATCGCACGTGTAACATCTCATCGTCATTTGGTCCATCGTCCGGTCGAGGCCGATGCCCCTACATTTCATGCAAGAACTCCATCTCGGTGTGCGCTGGTCGAACGATAGGCTTGCAGCCGAGATAAGTCGGGAACGATCCACGAGTGCGCTGAGTTCCTGGACAAGTCTTCGGCTGGCTCAATCCAATTTGGCCATCATGTCGGCCTTTGGGATCGGAGTAAAGTTGTCAATGTCCAATCCTCTTCCTGCGAGTACGGGCTTGATGTGCGCGGGCACCAACTGGTGGTTCAGGTTCGGGGCAATCGATAGTTCTAGCAAAGTTGTCAGAAATTACGAAGCGGACGTAATCAGATTATAATACTGACCATGTCGAGTGAAGTCGAAAAGAGGTGGCAGATCCCGAATCTCGCCGCTTTGATGACGAGAGTCGGGCAATCTCGTGCTCGGGTCTCTCAGCTCATCAAAGAAAGGATGAACCATGGCTTCCACAGCCGCTTGTCTCTCGGTAGGGGTGTACTCAAGAAGGCGCGCGATCAAGTCAATAGCGTTCGCATCTGCCTTCCTAAAGACCTTAGCGAAGGGGTGCGGCTTGATCTGTGGGAATTTGTGTTCCATGTAGTTAGGGTTCATGGTGCGAATCTGCTCTCGTGTTGGAGTGCCCAGGACCTTGATGATCTCGACTAATTGATCAATGCCTGACTCTCCAGGGAAGAGGGGTTGTCCGAGCATCAGTTCTGCCATAACACAACCGGTAGACCATACGTCTGTCATAAAATGTTAGCATTAGGGGTTCGCCGACGGTATCAATGAGCTCACCAATCTTGGTAGTGTAGTTTGTGGCACCAAAAATCAGTTCTGGTGCACGGTAGTATCGAGAGCAGATATACGACACATTTGGCTCGTTCTCGACCAAGATCTTGGCGCTACCGAAATCGCAAAGCTTCAAGATGCCTGAAGTAGGATCAAGGAGAAGGTTTTGAGGCTTGATATCACGATGGCAAATGCCTTGAGAATGGATGTAGGCGAGGGCGCGGAAGAGCTGGTAGATGTAAAGCTTAACCTCGAGAATGGGCATTGTCGTCTTCATCTTGTTGAAGAAACGGGACGCACGGTAAACGGTCTCGGGAACGAACTCCTGGACAAGGTTGAGATACACCTCATCTTTCTGTGTCGTGTCAGCATATATTCGGGTTCGGGCATAGGACAATGCTTACGCGTTCGCCGTTGGAGTAGTAAAACGCCTTCAGCTGTACGATGTTGGGATGCCGGACAATCCGCATGATCTGCAGTTCTCGGTTCTTTGGACAAGTCAGCATGCCATAGCAAAACATGGTCGGTAAATATTATGGCGAACCTTGAACCTCTTGTCCTGGAGGACACGCTTGATAGCCGCATCTTCTCCTGAAGGCGAGAGCTTGGTCTGGAAGACGACACCAAAAGAGCCGTTGCCAACAATCTTGCATTGCGTGTACTGGAGATCTCTTGTCTCTCCAGTGATCCCGTCCTGGACCTTTTCGCGAATAACCTCTGGCAGTCACGTTAGTATGGCCATGGAAGGAATTGGTTTCCAGCTGGCTATAGCTTACCTCCCATTCTGAGAGTGTTGAAGGCGGCGGGGCGGTTCTGCGCCATGGCTCGGAAGGTGTTGTCAGCACGGCAAAGCCCTGCTATTGTTGGCCGATGTTGGGCAAGTTGAGATCGAGAGGAGTGAGGGGTAACGGATCCGAGACTCGAAGGCGGGCCGTGATGGGCAGCGGAGGACGAGAACTATGCTTCGCTGGCGTGGGATTCGTGCAAGGGTGATTGCACGAGAGTGAAGTAGGGAGCCGACGAACCAATCGCTTGCTTCGAGAGCCAAAGAAATGGATGCAGGTGTGGTCGCGAGGCAGGTTGTAATTGAGAGCGGCGCCGGTAGCGGATTCGCGTCGGGGATCGGTTCAGTCTCGCCCGCTAAGGGGATTTTGGATTTGTGTCAAAGTCGACGTTGAGCAATCTCCGGGGAGCTGATGATTTGGTTGATTAGCAGCCCGTCTGGCAGTGTAAGATTCGAACAAGTCGGTGGTGATTGATAGGTTGACGATGGAGCAGGGTATGGAGCGTGTTGTGCGACGAGCAGTGATGAGCGAGGATGACGGACGGACGGTCGAGGGGTGCGGGGTGGGGAGGTATTTTGACAGGGAGAGGGAGAAAATGGCAGGGCAGGGGAATATGAATGATGGCGACGATGCAAGGCGAATGGTGGCAAGGCGAGGAGCAGAAGAAGCGGAAGTATTGGAAGAGGTGAGGTAGCAGCCAGCGGAGGAAGAGGAGGGCAGAGCAAGCCAGGACAGGACAGGTTTAGGACGTGGAAGACAGACAAGACAGAGAGGATAAGAGGGGGTGGGCAGTGTTGTGTGTATATGCGCTGCGCTATGCATGCAGTACGCAGTGAGGTGATTTTTCGCTCAGGCAGAGGGGAAAATGCCAGGTACGTGCAGGCTGGTAGTGCGAGCGAAGCAGCTACCTTACCTAGAAACACCTTGGGCGGAAACTAAGGTCACCACCACACAGCAAAGACCACTTCTCTCGCGTGTAGGTGAGCTGCTAATGACGGGCCGGGAAACAGGGAAAGATTCGGCGGGTTGCGGTCCAGCGTTGTGGAAGCGAGTGGTGAAGAAGGAGGAAGTGGACTGGGAAGGGGGAATGTGGTGATGACGGCACAATACGTCGCTGAGGGGCAGGGCAGGCGGATCAAGCAAGCTCAAGGATAGTGATGATGGTGTTGTTTCTGCCTCATGGGACACGAAGTGGGAGGAATTGGATGGAGGAGGGCTAGCTAGAGGGAGAAAGGCAAGAATTACCTACAATGACTGGAAATTGTCGACGAAGGCGGGATTGTAGGAAGACAAGAAAGATGGTAGAATGAACCTTTCTCCTCTCGTGGTGCTCTCAGAGTAGTTGCGGCCGGCGGCTACAGGCAAGGTGCGTTGAAAGAGAAAGAAATGGAGCAGAGGCGATGACTGCCTGGGGGAGCTTTGGTTTGCTGGGGTGGGTGGTGGTCTGCGGGTGCGGGTGCGGTGCGGGTGGGCAGACGGGAGACAGTGTTTTCTCGGGCGGCGAAGAAGGATCGTGAGATTTGGAACCGAAGTGGTTTCGAGGACAGATGGGTGTAATGGCTGGTGGCTGATGGAGGGGAGCTTTGCGTTGAGGTATCTGTATGTTGGAGACGACGAAAGTCGAGGCGAAATGCCAGTTGAAGGTGAGAAGAGGAAGAGCAATGCGCGGGGGGTGAGAGGTTTGGTGAAGTTCAGGTTAGGTACCCAAGAGGTGGGAGAAGGAGGATGTTGTCACGCCGTTTAGAGGAACGCGAGGTGGGTTGGTTGGTGGGAAGGAGTGGTCGGTGGTGGAGACGTGGATTGAAGTAGGCAAGGCAAGGTAAGGTAAGGTATCCGTGAGGTACGAGGGAAGGCACGCCTGGCACGCCTGGCACGGCAGGGGAGAGGTAGGGAGGTACTTCGAAAGAGGGGCAGCAGCCCGCAGCCCGCAGCCCGGGGTGGATTGTGCGTCTTGGTCTTGCTCTGTGGTCTTTTGCCTTTTGGGCTTGAGGCCTCGCGGACCACACGGCAGGGCAGACTAGCGCGCGCAGCTGGACGAGGAATGACGGAGTGCGTCCCAAGTCCAGTCACTGGGACAAGGGGGGTGGCCTAGGTACCTACCTTACTTAGGTACTGACCTTACCTGAGCCTTGGGGTGCTGAAGTATGTACATCTCAGTACGGCACGAGGGGGAGGGGATATCAATGAAATAAAAATAAAATAAAAATGCATCAGAAAATGCATACCTAGGCAAACGAACTGAAGCTATCGTCGCCATCCATGGCAAGATGTCTCAGTACCTTTTACCTTATCATTGCTACTTGCCGCGGCTACCTCAGTACGACTCTGCCAGGATACCACATCGCCATCAACTTCACGTTTGACAATTCTCCTCGGCCCACTATCAAGTTATGTTCAATTAGACGCCCCTCATGATAGATCTTGCACGGACTCTGGTTCCCGGCGTTCCTTCTCTTCATCCGCCTTCTTCGCGATACCCTCATTCTCAGTGTGACTGCCTAGTGCCTGAGTTGCTCGCAATTTAATGACTGAACAGAGCACACGCTCAACACAATTTGGTGTCTACGGTGACAGTTCGAACGACGTTAAACAGGCAAGTCACTAGAGTATTCTCAGGCTTGTCAACACCATGGACTCCCGCAAGACTGCTTCCTCAAGGTTGTCGGGCCTATCCCACAAAGCAACAGACAAAGTATCGAAAGCGGCTCCCAGAAGTGGCAACAAGAGATCCCAGCTTGATCGTCTGAACCACACTCGAGATTGAACGTTGACCCGAATAGACAGTAAGATATCGAATGCCATGCAACTGTCCATACACAATGGAAACGACATTATTAGTCGAAGCAAGTGATGTAGTCCAGGACATGTCGCCGAGAACGTGAGGGTACACTACGGTTCTCGAAGGAGCAGACCACCCGGGATCCAGAGAGGGGCCGTGCTCAAGGTGCCGGAAAGTAGCTCAAGGTTGCGTGCGGTTCGGGAGAGAACCGCAGCACTTCATTACTGAAGAGCTTCCAAACTTTGGCATTGAGGGATGTTGCGTTGCAGAGCCAGATGAGTATGGTTTTGTCGAGTCTCGACGCAAGTCAAACTTGAGATGATCTACGCACGACACGCTGCTTTTGCTCGAGGCATGTTGAAAGACAACAGAGCCAGACAACAACAGGTAATAAGTGATGAGCAGCCTGCAATGAACGAGCTCTGGTCCAAAGATACAGCATGCAGTCGCCCAGGAAAGCCGCGAGAAAGTACCCAAGTATCCGTAAACAGTTCAAAGTAGGTAGGTAGGTACCTTACGTTTGGCACCCAACCCTGGGACTTGATCGACCAGGAAGAGTGCCGCTACGCAGCAAAACACTAACGGCAGAATCAGCAACTCAAGTCGATAAATCTGCCCGCCCACAACGGGTAGAGAGCAGATCAAATGGATGTCTTTTTCTTCTGTGCTGTTGTCTATCTTCCGTTGACAAACCCATCGAGTCTACCTTGTTACAGAGTGCCTACCTTAATGTAGAGTCCAGGCTGAGTCCAGAGCTCTGGTGAGGTGGGGACCAAGCACCGGCGGGACACGCAGTTCGAATGGCTCCAGGTTAGCCTTTCATTGTCGTCCCCTCGTCGTCTCCAGACAAGGACCCGCTGCACCAGGCTTGCTCATGTGCTCATTTTGAGACGGGGAGGCAGGCGCTAAAACTCGGCAAGCGGAAGTCAAAAAAGCCAATGGATGTGTACGCAGTACCTCCCTGTCTGCTCCTCCAGCTGTCAACCGGGCTTGCCTCAGTAAGGTACCTGCCGTGCTGTTTCCCAGCTGTCCAGGTCTTCCAAGCCAGCTACGAACATTTGAATACGTACTCTTCTGTCTTATTCTTCTCAATGGAAGCTAGGTACCTACCACCTAACATAGTACCTACCTCAAGTACACATGTGTCTTCCGTCATGGTAAGGTAGGTGGCACGGTAAATACCATGGCCGTTCACTCGTTCTGCCTTAGTTGATTTTATACCTTCAAGTACTCTGTACCCGACGTGGTCAGCAAGTAACTTAAGGTAAGGTAGGCACGCACGCAGGCACATGGGGGTAGTATGCATCTGCGTGCCTACCTGAAGAGAAACTTGGGTTCGGACTGGGCTTCCCATTTGCAAGGAAAAGCGAAAGAAAAGAATCAATACGATACGAATCTTTTCCACACATTCATCACAACCTTTAGAGTATTCACAACATCCCAATGGAACATTCGGTGCGGCTTTTGCAGACAAGCCCTAGTGGTGGAGGATGAAGAACCCAACGAGCATTTTACTTGCCTACTCACACGTACGGAGACTTTCCTTACCTAATAGGCCGGTAGTTTCTTTGAGACACCGTCGGACTGTCTGTAAGGTAGGTAAGGAGAGGTGATAGCAACTGCCCCTGCCTCCCCCAAGTACTATCGAGCCTATCTTGCCGTGTTGCCTTAGGTTGCTTGCCTACCTTACGGATACTTCCTCAATATCTACCGTTGAGATACCGAAGCAGTCAACTCCCTTTCATCTTCTCAGCCTCCATCATGACCATAACGCTTCCATCATGTACGTGCCACAAACCCCTCTCTTCCCGGCCCTCGAGGATTGCTCATCCCACATTTGCTACCGTACCTTGGACCAAAACGGGCCGTGTCCACTAATCCGCTGTCATTCGCTAGGGTACTGCCGGGTACCTTTGGCCAGCTGACCTGCTGGGTCTTCTACGTGTATCATCCTAGTACACGACGCGCAACAACTCGATGTGATTAAGGCACGCACTACCTTAGTATCTTGCGTAGCCGGCTACCAATGCGCCTCAAGACCAACCTGCTGAGCGGCCCCGATTCTGCAGGGTCCAATAGGCACTCGCACGGTTCTTCCAACCTGACTTCAATTTCTTCCGTGGCCGGCCACGCTCCCAATGGCCCTGCCCGCCTCCTAGACGCCGCACGAGAGGTTTTGATCGTTCGTTGCTTGAAGATTCGATGTTCACTATGAATCAACTAGATTTCTTAACAAGGCAGAGAACAACATATTCCCCTGGGTTAGCCATTCGTGGAAACGACATGTTACCTTTGACACAGCTGGACTCGAAGTGACAGCAACGCTTCCAGTTTGGAAGATCAAGACAGCGTCAAGACAACCGCAGAACCTTGCCGTTCACAGTCGCCACATCCGACCGCCGATGGAGGTTTTTCTACCTGCAGGATGGCAGACTCATCTACATACCACCTTAGAATGCGTTTTCTCTACATCTCAAGCAGCTTGACGGCGAATTTGGCAGTAGCTAGTTGCCAGCATTGTGTCCAGCGATTCCAGGTCCAGGAATCCAGTCTATGCTGCGGATAGCCTGGATTTGCAGAGTCCCCTGTTCTGACGGCGCTGTGGGTGGGCAAAGAGTTTTCACATCATGCTTTCTTTTATGTTGGGATTCGCCCGCCGCATATGTTCTGCACTCGAATGGAGTCCAGGACGCTCTGGTCGCCTCTGACAGTCTGTTCGGCCGTCTGGACATGCAAGAGCAGGGATACAGTCACTGGGTTAAACCTCGCCGAGCTACGATGAGGAGGGGATGCCTGGATTGATGGGAAGGGATAAAGCTGGTGCTAGTCAATGGTCAGAGCTTCCGTGGCTTGCGGCTTGCCTTGGCGCGTGCCCTGCTGCGGGCGGCCAACAGCAGAGAAGGGGTGAGAGAAAAGGGGAAAGCAGAGGGATTTTGCGCATCTCACTGTCCATGGGATAGGCAAAGAGTCTCAGGGAAACCCAGATATGGACTTTTGGAACTTTCTCTCTCTCCAGAGTCCACGGAGACTCTTCATTTGTTGTGGCTCCGGGTTCCTGTGCTGCTGGATCCTCCCACTCCTCCTTGGATATTGCCTTGTCCCCTCTAGGGCCCAACCCCGCCAAAGAGACTTGGCCGAAAGGTCCTATGACGACGTTCCCATGTGTGGAGGAAACGGCCAAGTGCGGGGCAATGAGCCCAGCAGGAGTCGTGGTTGTGGCTCGCGTCTCATTGAGGAGGGGCCGAGAGGGTGGAGCCTGGAGCTCGCCAATGTAAAGTTGGTGTTTCTCCAGGACCACAAAGTCGTTTACGAAGTATCGCAGCAACATTACATTAGCAAGACGGGCCAAGCACAGTACAGTAGTTGATGGAGGCACAGCATGACACCAATCCCCATGAGCGGATGCTCTTTGTGAACAACCAAGTGGAGTCATCGCACGAACCGGTTGCTATTGCCTGGGTCCGTCAACCCTTGGGCCGTGACAGCATACGCAGTAGTAGGATCTGCCTCCTGGTTCTGTGGCTTCCCTTGCCGGAATCGAGATGTGAGAGCCGCTAGGTAGGGTCTTGCAAGCGACGTTGTCAGCTACAAGTCGACGATGAAGTTGGACGACAACGACAGCCAAAATGGCCGCACTGGATCGACAAGGGTTGGATTTGTACGCAGTGCGAGACCCAGAAGGGGCCATCAAAGCCATTGACTTTGGATGGGCATGGCTTTCATTCGTCCAACTACTTGGCGGTTGCCGCAGTCGAGCCAACACAGATTTAGTTTCGTCCAACGTCTATCTGATTGTCGCGAGCACATCGGCATTAGTACGCTACGGCTGCAAGCCACCACAACCATCTTGGTGAGCAGATGCGCTGTCACTCTTTTTAACATCCGATCATGCCAAGCGGTCAATTATAGTTGGATGTGTTATTTCCTGACGATGCCCACAGCGATGCAGTAATTGAGGTAATGACAGCTGGTCTAGTTGCGAATGCCTCATGTTGATGAAAGACTCCTACGTCATCGCACGGTCCAAGCTCCCGGCCCTGGTTTGGGGCTTGGGCTTCAACGAGGTAGAACGTGCGCCCAAAGTTTGCGGCAGCATAACAATGGCAGTCCGCAGTACGAAGTATCCGTAGTAAGGTGAGGTACTACGCAGTAAGGTACGGAGAGTCGAGAAAGGAGCACCCCGTACTCGATACTGGCTGGATAGGCAAGCTTGTTGAATCATGCAGCCAGGAAGCGCATGGGTTCTTGAGCCTCTTGACCAACATACTGGATCCAGCAAGCAACGGCGGGTCTATTTTTGTCGGCTGGCCTGCTTTTCTGGTAACTTGGAGGCAACTTGGGGTGCCTGGGAATTGTGATTTGGTGGTTACGACTCGCTGGCGCCTTTCCGGGACTCCAGCAAGGGGCCTGGGATGTGTTCTCGTCACGCCGTCACTTTGGCTCAAGGGCCCTTGTCCACGTGCTCCATATAATCGCGTGTTGCTGCCATGCTGTATCCGTAACCTGTAAGGCAGGATTCGACGATGGACCATTACCTAAGCTTTCGATGCATGTGACATGCTTCACTTTCCTGCGTAATTAGGTACTCGGTACGGAGTGCTAGAATGACGGGTAAGGTTACAAGTAGGTAGGCCAGCCGCCAGCAGCGGACTGTCTATCATCCAATGGCAGCCCAGGGCCAGAGCTCAACGGCGGGAAGGACTAAAGGAGGGGCTCGCAAAAACAAAATTCGGTACCTAGGTACCTTCCATCCTATGGATGCAAAACTTATGAGGAAGGAATGGAACTTACTTAAGGGACTTGACTCTGGAAAGAAATAATCACATCACGGCTCGAGAGTCACGAGTAAGCGTGTCCGTACACTCTCACGACACTCTCACGACTCCGTACCTCACCGTACGAAGAGAGAACCCTTACCTGCGGACTGCGGGCTTGCATCTCACCTCACCTCAGGTGCAGTGGGCTGGCTGGTCCCTTGTGGAGGAAAGAGGAGGAGAGCGCAGTGGGCTGTGGGAACTGTTAGCAATGGTACCTCTCTAGCAGACCCCGTTCTGCGGCGCAGCCCCCCAGGGTTCGGTCTGTCTTTTTCTGGATACAAACAGGTCTCATGACCTTTCTCATGCGACGCTAATGATGGATTTTAGGTTCACCTGGACCACCAGAGGTCAGCAGCATCTGATCATTTTTCTTTATTCTTTGCCTGGCACTCTAGGCGCATCTGGCCCCAGCTCATGCTCCTGCTCCTGCTCCTGAGGTGCTCTCCTCTTTGCTGGGTATTCCCCTCCCACCCCGGTGTCAATGGTCATATTATTCAGTCCGGCGTTTCTAGCGAGGCAAGCTCGACACGACGAGCCG
The DNA here is from genome assembly GCF_030867605.1 of Colletotrichum paranaense. NCBI lineage: Eukaryota > Fungi > Ascomycota > Sordariomycetes > Glomerellales > Glomerellaceae > Colletotrichum > Colletotrichum paranaense. The sequence goes on from NW_026848964.1 coordinate 2,307,088, forward strand.
CAAGGGGCATTCCCCCGTGGATCGTGGCAGGTTTTATTGGCAACCACGGCCGCCGAACAGGAGCTGTATCGGTATCGTACCACGCAACGGGGAGCCTCAATAATCAGGGGACACATCTAAACCGGCCGGCACGCACGCAGCTTCCCAGGATTCAGGAAAAGGAGACTACCTAGACATTGTGAACCCACCCATGCGGGCAGCGACTCACTGTGAGACTTCTGAGTTCTCACAATTACACACACCACCCAGAAGCCGGCCAAAGGTATCTGGGTTCTTGTTACCACCTCAGCCATTGAAGCTTTACTTTGAATCAACCCAGCACAGGTTGTCAACATCGTCAGCTTCCCTCACCAAGGGGTTCGTGTGTCTGAAGCTCCTGCTCGAGTCTCCATCGGCTCACTGCACCGTCTCCAAACAGGGCCTGAGAATCGGACAAAATCTGCTACAGCAACCATGCGCCCAGCTGTTTTTCTTCGTCATCGAATGCGCAGCCTCCCATCCAGCAATGTCCACCACCCACCACACGTACGCACACCTCACACACCAGCGGTGACCCTCTTCCGTCCCGGCATCCAGTCTGCAGCCCGGTGCCCTGTCTCTGCCGAAATGAAACCTCCGAAGGAACGGGCGACGCGGGCATACGGACTAGTGACCACACGATTGACAAAAGCGCGGACCGGGGGGGGGGGGGTTAGCCTCACATAAGCCGCAATGTGCCAAAAATTTTGCGCTGTCTTCTCTCTATGTCGCTCGCCCTGAAGGCTTTTTGGGCTGACGAGGTCAGTTCTACAACATACCTCGCCATCGCCAGTCAAGTATACCAGCAAGTCCTGGCACACTGCTCTCGGGTAACGCGACGTACCTTGTCTCTTCGCTGGCCTGGCCTTCCATACGGCATGAAGCATCATATTGAATAGCTGTGGGCTGGCCTGACTAATACCCCCCTTCTCAGTCGCCGTGGGCGCTGGCTTGTCCCTGCAGCCGTGTCGTCGCTGCCCGGATTGGTCGGCCGATCTGGCCAATATTGTTGCCCGCCTTCGTCGAAAGAATCCGCCCCTACGGTGCGTTATTAACTGGCAACCACGAGCTCCCGTCGTCACCCTCAAAGTCACATTCGGGTTCTCTGCGACTGGCTGATCATCGTTCGGCTACCATGGCTGGTCCGCCACCGACGCCGACTCGACCTTTGCGTTGGGTTGCCCACTTACCTTATACGTCCGATCCGATACCCTCTTCCGGCCACGTGAGCCTCGAGATTTGGATTGCCTACTGCGTCCGCGTCTGCGTCTGCGTCTCTGGAAGTACACAGCTTCAATATACGGCAGTAGAGAGGCGCGCTCCGGGTCACGGACTTGTTTGACTTGCATTTAATGTCCTGCAGGCCATCTTTGGGGGAGAAGGAGTTCCATTCCTGTTGGTTGAGATGCACAGACAGAGCTTGTCGTTGGACTAAGACGTGTGCGAGTTCCCATGTCGGCCCCCTGCCACGCATCCGTTGACTGGCCTGCCAGGGGCTCCTCTGAATTCCTGAGCCGAGCGGTAATGCACTACATCTCGTCACCGCATCCCTTTCGCGGCAGCCGCATGGCTTCCAGACCTCCTGGCCATAGCATTCCAACCATCCCGCCGCCAACCTACTTAGCCTCCATCGGGAAGGGCACAGGGGCATGGGTTGAAGACGTTGCTCATGGGATGGCGCACTCAACGGACGGCAAGCGGTCCATGAAAGCCGCTCGTCGTTCGCGTGGCTGAACTCCAACGTGGCATTCTGCCGTAAAACTCACAATTCCCGATGAAACCCTTCCAAATTACCCGTTGGAGAAAGAAAAGATATATGACAAAAGTGAAGCACGTCGATACTACAGAGTTCCAGGCATTGCAACTCAACAGGCTTCAGGTCAACGCTTGCTATCTCCGGCCTGGCCCGGTACTGCGAAATCCCACGACCGAAGCAACCGCGCAACGTACTTTTACCGTCACACGGTCGATAGATGGTGGGTCCTCAAACACTCCAAAGGACAATCTTGCGCCACAGAAAGGCCAGCCTACTGCAAGAGAGAAGGCATGTTGTCCCGTGGGCGATGTTATTCCTGCTTCCTCTCGTCACACCCTTTCTCGGTTGCGAGTGGAGAGATGTCAGTGCATCCCGACCCAACTGCAGAACAACAGACCCGGATTGCTAGCTACTTGCCGCACAGACATGAACTTGGTCAAAGCAATTTTTGCGGCTCTCACCATTGGATGGATCGTCACCAGACCTCTCCCTCAACCATGGATATGCCAAGTTGCAACGGCCGCCTGCAGCCGCAAGGGAAATCGCTGGAGTTGAGACCGCTTGGTGTGCCGAACAGTCGAATCATGCCTGGTCTTTTCGACTTCTTACCCACAAATTCTGGCCCGAATTCTCATCGGTGAGGGCCCCGGGGAAGCATCAGAGACCCATCTCGAGCGGCCGGCTAGTTACCAGGGCTGCCCGTGCCAATGGATGGGCTACAAATGCTGCCAAATGATCTGCCATTACAAACATTACACGCAAAGGTCCGATAACTTTGCTGTCGACAACATGTGACATGGAAAGATTGACCTTGATTCGAGATACCATCATACCGGTAATCTCTAGATTGAGACATTCAGTATGCAGCTCAGCTCTGGGTCACTCGCTTTGAGGCGAACGTCTTTTAATTCTTGGGGCTGTCGGTGCCAAACAAGTTCAAAGCAGCAAAACAGCGGCTCAAAGGTCGGCAAGTTTCGAGTCTTGGACTGTTTCAATACACCTTGGGCTCGCATGCTACCAATAATGGCGAGCTGCAAGTTCTAACAAACTTGTGGCTGGACTAAGGTCTTGAGATCCCTTGACGTATCTCCGACAGCCACCGAGCTATTTCGGTGTGTGTACTCCATGCACAAAGCCCGGATCATTCGGCGGCTGCTGCTTTCTCACCGACCGCCGCTAGTAAGGTGTGCGAACGCGTATCAGACGGAACGGTGCTATTCTGACAGCATGCGTCAAATGTAACTCTTCTGTAATTGTGCACGAGGCAGAACGTATTGCTGAGTGGGCCCTGCGATGCGACGGTCACTTTGATAACCTTTGGTCTTTACAGAAGAAGAGCAAGTCGTCTGCAGCATTTGCCGGGCAGTGTCTTTGCTCGGCAAGATCGCCAACCAGACGCCCGTCCTAAATCCCGCTTCGGTCAGATTTGCATGGGCATCTGTAAGTTTGCCTTGCCGTATTAGGTCCATGGTCTTCAGCCAGGTACGTGCATATTCACTAACTATTGAAAATTTTATCACAACAGATGGCGGCCAAGATGTTGAGGGTGTACACACCAACTCGACATTGTAGCAATCCAGCAACCTCCAATGGCTCATCATCTGACGGCGATTCCAAGGCGCCTCCCTCTCTCATCTCGGATTGCCATCATCGTTGACATGGGCTTGCGTATTACACGCACGAGACCCGGCATTGGCTCGCATCGTACGACACGTCGATGATCTTGTCCCTGACGAAGCATCTTGCAGAAACCAACCTGGTTTTGTTCGTGACAGATTCTCGGAGAGATCGCCAGTCCGGCCATGGGTCACAGCCAGCCAGCCCGCCACCGCAAGATCAGCTACCGGTCTGCTTGGGGAACACCTGAAGCAATCCATCTTCAATGGGTGCCTGCGAGTTGCTGTGCCTCACCTCTTTCGAGCGACCTGCATGCTGAGCTAAACCCGTATCACCACCCTCCAACCTCAACCTTGCAACGGCACGCTACATGGATGATGGCGGCATGGTTGGTCTGCTCTGGTGTTCAGAGATGTTGTGCTGCAGAGCTTTGTGTCACAACCACAGAGATGTTTCATTCACCTGCATCATCGAGTTGCCTCGGACGCCTCGCTGCAGGACACCGTCAGCCTTTCCGGAAAGCAGCTGTAGCGCCCCGTCCAGATGGTGCCAGTGACTCGTACTGATGGCATCCTGTTTCACTCGATGTGAAATCTTCAGCTCTTTTCTCCCAACGGCCTCAATTATTCTCGGTTGTCGCACGACGACCAGGTCTTCGTTCTAGATTTATGGCCGGTTGTTTCTCTGCCAAACAACGGTGAGACCTCTGATGCGAGCGTCGTCAGGCGCGCCATGCTTGTTGTTGCGATATGAGGAGCAAAGACCAGCCCATATCGCTGGTTTGGGAGACAGAGAAGTCAGCCGGCGGCTCCCTGGACTGAATGAGATCGTTCCACGTGCTTTGAGGACTCTCCTGTCGCCCCCATCGCCGCCTCCGAGCCGCGTCTTGTCGTGGCACCTCACGGCAAGCCTTCTTACGCACGCCGCCGGTCTAAGGGCGCATCTCCCGCCCAACAGGATCGGCAGGAGGCGGATCCCGAGTTCAAAGCAGCCTCTTTGTTTTTTTTTTTTTTGTTTTTTTTTGGTCTCCCTCTCTATCTCTCTTTCATCCGCCGATGACGGATAGGTTCTGCAGGCCCGGGAGCGCGAATGACACCAATTTTGACAGCGCAACATGTTTCAACGCCTGCATGTCTGAACGCCAGGAAAAATTTCTGTCGGTGCGCAAACGTTGACCGGTCTCTCACCGACGGGTTCTCGAGAGGGTTGTGGCGCGGTGAGATGAGACTGTCGAAGAAACTATTTTTTCTTTTCCTTTTCTCCGGCTTCCCAACAAAAATTTCTTCTTCACTCTTTCTTCACCGCCTGATTGTTTGACCGAATTTTTCGATTCTCCTGAACGAGACAACAGCCACCCGACCAAAGGTGTGCCACGGCGCAGGTACGGGGTTTTTGATTTGCGGTGTTTCCAAGACAAGTGTCTGGCTAGAGTGTTGAAGCGAGTGGCCCTCTTTCTACTCACAGAAAGTCGCAGATTTCTTTTTCACGCTTTGCTACATTGCTAGGATTCTACAAATCCGTCTACGTCGTATATGCCGATTGGGATATAGATCAATGTCTCGTTGACTTGCCAAGAGAAGACGGACGCCCCCAAACGTGCTCGACTCTCTTCACTCAAGCGGGATCCAGGGGTCTGAGGTGGGCGTGGGGGGGCCCAGGGACACTGATTCGGCCCGGCAGAGTCTTGCCCCAACCCGTCCCTGGCCGGGAGTCGTCGGAGGTTTTCCTCGTCGACGGTTCACCTTCTTGTTTCGGGCCGGCCCGCGGAGGGGTCTGGGGCTTTATGGGTAGGTTTTTTGATAAGACCCTGCGGTGGTGCCCATTTCAGGGCCTCCGAGTGTCGTTTACACGCTGCGGCTTACGACTCACGAGGGAAGTGTTGTGGAGTAAGTAAATACGCTTCACTCCCGGGTTTGCGCTGTCCGTCTTCCGTGTAAGCGTCGGGGAGCTGTGAGGTGCTTTCCGGTTTGTTGGAATCCCCCCTGGTCATCGAGATGTCATGCGTTGACACTCGATGCTGTAAACCCTTTTCTACCTGGAACCTTCCGTAAAGGGAAGGTGAGGATTTCGGAACGATATGTCTTTCATGTTTTGTGGGTTTGCCTTGAGTGTAGTCCCTAATCTCTGGTGGCGATTAGTATGAGCCACACCCTGAGTTAGACCATGATGCATATATGTAGCCCTACGTAGATCCTTCACGATGGGAGAGACAAAGCATGATACTATTACAAAGAACTATATGATCTCTTACGGATGACGTACCAGCTTTGTCCACCTTTGCCGCCTCGAGTTTACGATACATATGTTTATTGAGTACAATAAGGCGACGGGCGAGATAGAGTTCAGACATACCTTTATACTGGACACTATCCTCTCCACCATTCGTAGATCGCGGTATCCCCCGCTCATCTTAACAAGCTTTTTGTCGGCTTGTCATGTTCGAACAACTTGTCACTAATCATTCCTATTTGGTTTATGGGAGCAATTGCGAACAACAGCTGATTGCTGGTTCGTTCCCCGTGGTATGTTCCATTCTGATTCCAACCCGTTCTAGTCAGTGAAAACAGCTCGTCGGCGCAACTGAAGCCAAAGGCATGTATCAATCCACTTGGTCTTCCAGGCTTCGACTTCGAGAGTCGGTTCTTGTCTGGCGGGCCGTTGTCGAAGCTGTGACTCCCTTCCGTGACCTCTTGCACGATCTAATATGTATATGTATATATATATATAGGCCGCGTTTGCAAATCTGGATGTAGTATCGGCACTGTCGTGCTCAGTTGTCAGAAGACGACCTCTGGGCAGATCTCGGCCTCGGGGTCAGTGGCTACGTATAGCGAGAGGCGAAGCAATGTATCAGTCGTGGCATAGGCTCAATTTCACCTAAACCGCTCAGCATCGTATAGTTCTAGTCGTTGATTGTTCACAAGGGGATCTATAGAACAAGATGGTCGTTCGTGATGGTTCAAGCTGGTCCTGATATGACCCGGATCTAGGCTTTATCTTCTGATAGTTACTAATTCTCAAGCATAAAAGGCGAGGCGGACCTACGCCGGACATCGACATATGTCCAAACTGCGAGTTTGTGATTCGCGGAGCACGATGTTATCATTGCGTGGTGATCCCTTCGTGATGAGACTGTTTACGTGGCGGGCATTTATATATTGAGCGAACGCCTCTAGAGGAGAACAATGGGAGGTCTTTTCATGAGCCATATTGTCAACTGCTCGGTAAACATAGTAGGCCCCGAGCTCTGCAGGCTTCTTTAGCTTTCGGTCACTACAGGAAAGTACTTAAAGAGGTATGATTAAGTCTATCACTGGTTCCCTTTTACCACCAGGATGACTGGGTTTTCAGAATGGAAGGTCCAACCCGTGGGCAGCACCTTTTATTTACTGCGCCAGCAACGGCCCACGTTCTGGAAGCGGTGAACTCATGACGTTTAATCAATGATAGAGACTATCTAGTAATTGCGTCAGTCGCCCCCCGCCCCCCTTCGCTAGGAACGATCTGAATTATATTCCATATTGGATTCACTTATGGAATAATCGAGAGAACAGTGGTAGTGTGTTGATATCTAAAGAGGCGGTCCTCTTGATCACAATGTGATCGACGTAAACACGTGGAACCCGTTCCCGTATGACCGAGAAGGACTGAACTCTCTGATTTTGCTACCCTGACGATGGAGACTCACTTGGGGAGTCTGTGGAGTTGTATAGCGAGAGCACCTACAGCCTCTCTTTGTATAATTATTGCGCCACAAAATATCTCCCCAGAATTCAATGCCGAGCCGCCTGAAGCCGTAGTAAATAATATTTGATACTACATTAGCATCTGTCCTATAATAGTAGGAGGTAGTTAAGACAAAAGTGTGTATAGCATTAGAGAAAGGGGGACCAGGCAGCTCCCTTGCTTATAAATGTTTTAGATGGATATAACTCAACATAACTTTTCTCGACTTTTGTACTTGTCTAATTGATGAAGGCACATGTCCAAGAAATTTAGCAACGCAATGTACGCTATTGTAGATTCGTGTAGTTGTATACGAGAGGCGGCTCACGCATACGAATAGCATAGCGATGTTTAGTATACCATAGCCTCTTCCGCAGAAGCTTCTTGCACCATAACAGATACTCCAGTGAATGTTGCCATGATATACCTAACTGACCCACGTATAGTAAACACCAGTGAAGGAAAACTACGAGAAGGCCGTTGTTGTGGTACGTGGAGGAAACGAATCGGGATCGAAGTGGTGCCTTGGTTTCGAGACTTTCACGACTTGAAGCCACTTACAACACCCGAACTATTGAACTCGTCAGTAAAGATGCAAGGGGCTTACTTGGAATGAATAAAAATTTAGGACAGGGTGTATTTCACCTAAGGAAACAGTTCCTTGATGACCACCAGTACGACCGCCGCGATCCATCGACGGTATAGACGTCTTCCTTGCCAGAAAGCAGCCCTTTAGTGCACACGCCCAATGCAAGACTAATATATAAGTCAAGTAACAAACCCCTCGGAGTCATTGGCGTAATACAATCAAAGTATCCGGGTCAAAATACTATCTCCTATGACGCCATGACGCAAGACGAAAGCACTCACCTAAGAACAAAAGAAGAGTTCACCACCGGCGTGGCTACATCTCTTGGTGCTCATGCTGGGAACTTTTCTGGGGCGCTCATGCTGGGATTCGAACTCGGGTACTCGTATACGCTAAGCCTGTCGTCGAGTAGGCTGGTTGGCGATTTTAATCGTCGACCTTAAACCATTCCACCACCCAGCCAGTTTGACCTGACCCGCCGACCTAGACGGGCGCCTGCTGGCTGGTGACAGAAATGAGAGGGGTTTTATAAGCTCCTTTCCTTGGGTGTTCATCGGATGAAGGTCTGGTACGTACTGTATGTAAATTTGATGTAGGGCTAGCCAGCACCTGCCTGCCTGCTTTGCACTCATGGTCATGGATACGCGACAACCTCTGGTCCTCGTGCTCAAGAATGAGGATGAGTTCGTGTCAATATTCTTTGTCAAGGAACGAGAATCTTCTCTGTCTACTTATCGCCAACTTTTACTGTGACTTCCAGCTCTAGGAGAGATTATTCCATGTACTATCCTCTCTCCACGCTGAAACCAAAGAAGCTACCAGGATTCCTCGAATCTTTGCTCTCATTTGCAGCCCTAGCATCCCTGTGTTAAGCAGACAAACCGGTAAGCCCGAAGTCAGTGGTGACAATTGGACTTTTCAGGACGCGGAAATGGACAGAGACCGAAGAGTTTGCGAAAAGAAGGCTCAAATAAAGGGAATAAAGTAGACTATAGCCATGCCGCCAATGTCAAACCCATGCGCCACAGAATCCTCAGTGCTATAATTATACACCTGCGATCCGAATCACCCGATTCATACAATCTTCAGCCATTCTGGATGAACCAACCCGGTTCGTCCATACCATAGGTCCATGCCATAGCCTCAGGAACGACTCTTCCACGAAGACCAGCCAGCCCCCGCGTCACTGGCCACCTATAAAGCACCCTTTTCCCCTATTTACAGAGCAAGGTTGTAGCTATACTCATCCTCCATATTCTGGCTGATCCAAAGCACGACACTGCTCAAGCCCACGAGCGCATTTGCGACAACGTTCTCGATGCCCATGCCCAGCGCCGGCATGGCGACATCCTGCACGACAAACTTGAGCACAAAGACCGTCACGCCGCCCGCCATACCCCCGGCCAGCGCGGCGAAGCCGAGGAACAGCACGACGCGGGCCTTCCACGCGACGCCGTTGCCGCTGTACGAGAAGCTGTCGGCCGACAAACGCGCCTTCTCGACCGAGTTGATGATGAGCATGCCGAGCGAGGAGAAGATGAGGGGCAGCCAGTCGACAAAGGTGACGTGGGTGTCGGAGCCGTTGCGGGCTGACTTTGACCAGACGGCGGAGTCGAGCATGACGTAGAAGGCGACGGAGAACTGGGGGGGTTGACGACGGTTAGCAGGGTTTTTGAATCTTCTGTTCTTCTCATGATTTTTGGTTTTTGGGGAAGGTTTTGAAAGGAAGAGGAAACCAGCTGATGTTCCTTCGCGTGCTATCTATCCTACGACACTGGCGGGTGACCATCAGGCGAGAGAAGAGGGAACAAGCTTACCAGAGCTCCGGCGCCGTAGACGCCAAAGTTACGAGCCCAAGCGCTGTTGAGCCATTCCGGCTTGCTGAACTTCCAGAGGCGCTCTTCCTCCATAGTTGCGAATGTGGTGATGGGATGGATTGGGTTATGAGGTGTAGTTGGTTTCGGAAGCGATTAGCTGAAGATAGCTCCCAGTCTGCGAATCGTTGTAGATGGATCGGGCGGGCGGGGATCTGGGCGTGTTTCGTCGGGAGTGTTCTCGAGCAGTCGATGCTCTTGGAGGAGAAGAAAAGTGTCGTCGGTATATCGCCGGGGGGGATGATTGAGCCGCGCGTGCGTTGTTCGTCGTCTGCTGTCGTCTGCTTCGGTGTAAGGCTGGGCTTGGGTGACGAAGGCACGGGCTCCGGATGTTGGTCGCCTTGACGTTGATCCGGCACAGCTGAGGCGTCACAGTCCCACTACCTCATCCTTGTCCCGGAGCTTTGCCGTTCACACGTGACCCTTGACATGTCACATGATCTTTACATCGCAAAGGTACTCGTGCATCTTGACTCTGTATATCTTAGGGAGCTAAGGGGAACGAGACAATACAGAAAAACGCTCATTTCAAAAGTATGATCGAAACCGAGGAAAAGAACCTAGTCTCTCTCATATGTATAGACTACCTTGGTAAATATGTGCTGTTGCGACGCCATCAGCAAGTCAACTCATAGCTTACACCTCCAAGTCCCCTGCTTCGTACATGACTCTGCCTGCACCCGTGCTCATGAACGACATTCCATTGCTCGAGACACGGCGTGGACCCTTCCTCGTAGATCCGATCGAAGCGGAGCGGTTCATCGCCATGCTCCGGGCTCAGGTTGACCCCCGTTAACACCCCGCAAACACGAATCGGTCCCAGTAGCACGGAACACGAGGAATTGAGGGGCGCATGCCGCTGCACGCCAAATACATGCACGTAGGCGCAAAGCCTATCTAATTCATATTGACACGAGAAACAGAATACGATTTGGCCAAGGCCGTCACAGCCAACCTGTATTGAGGACTAATCCTACGCCCTTGCCTCGGAGCGCTCGAGATAAAAAGAAGTAGACAAAAGGTCCTAATAGTACACTAACAATTACCGGCACGCCTACCAATTCCAGCTTGGGATATTATCGTCCCATTTACCTCATCTAGGAGGACGTGGTCCGCAACACCCATCTCGAGACAGCCGCAAGGCTGCCCACGAAAATTGGCCGAATATGGCAGGTTGGTGCGAATGTACGTATGCCGCGCAGCTATGTCCATAGGCTGCAGAAACCTCAGAATGGGCAGAGGCCCACCCGACGTATTCCGGTCCCGGCCCTTTCCAGAGAGAGCCCAAAAAGGAAGAAAAGATGAAGAAGAAAATAGACTTGGAAATAAGCCCAGCCGCCGTGTTCCCTGATGCTCGAAAAAAAAAGTCTTCAATGTTGTATGACCCCCTGCGGACGTCCTCTCATAATGATTAGAGTCACGGACGCCTCAAACGCCGATGTTTTGCTGTATGACGGGCCTTGTCGCGTAACAAGACCCCGAGAATAGGGGAAACCGTATCGTCGTTCTGTCGTATCCAGTTTTGCACACCTTCTATATCTCGATCTCCTTCATCGGCTCCTCCGATACCTCAGGTTGCTTGCCGTTGGCTTTGGCGGTGCCATTCATCTTGCCAGCGGGGTTTGCGTTCTCCTTTCCTTCGCCCTCCGCAGTCTCGACGTGCGAAAGTAGCGACACGCGGGAGCCCTTGGGGGTCTCTTCGCTCGGCCGGGGAGTTTCGACTTCGACAAGCTTCGTTGGCTTGAGGCCGTTTGTCTGCAGCTCCGGCAGAGGGGTTTCCTCGGCCACTCGTGCCAGGGGGCTGGACTTGCCATAACCAGGGCGAATGGGGCTGGCAATCGGAGAAGTGCCTCCCAGTCGTTGCATTGATCTTCCTCGTTGTTCGCCATTAGGCTCGGCTGATGTCGGGCTCGCGCTCGTGTACGGAGAGTTGGCGCCAGATCCAGCGGGAGATCCGGCTCTGTTAGTAGGTGCAACCGATCTGCGCTTCGCAGCTCTTCGGCCGTACTTCTGATCCATTCGCCATCGAAGAATGCCAAAGTAGGGAGGCTCAACACGTGTCTCCTTAAACTCCCGCAACTTGAGCTCGTTGGTCTCCTCATCCACAAACCACTTGCCAGACGAGAGGTCGTCCGCGACCATGGCGAGGAAGTGAGCCCAGGAGCGGGCAATGACATACTTGGTATCGTAGTCGCGACCAAAGAGAACAATCTGCCCCCATTTGCCGCTGGGACCGGGAGCGAGGTCGACAGCCAGGTTGTTTCCACCCCAATCGCGCACCAAGGGGATCCAGGCTGGGTGGGCATACGATCGCTGCACTGCGTTGGGAGGCACGCAATCCTGGCGAGCAATGAGGTCCTGACGCCAAGAGCCATTGTTTGCGGCCGCAGGAGATGCGGGTTCTCTGGAAGACGATGCCTGGTTGCTGCTGCCGAGGGCCTTGGGGAGAGCGGCAGGTCTTTGGTAAGCCGCTTCGGAGAGGAATTCCTGGTTGACTTTGCGCCACTGGTCCCATTCCTGAACAATCTCTTCGCAATCAAGCAACATGGAGCCGAAGATGATACCAGTAGGCATTCCCAGGCGCTCCTGGCCGTCGTGAACCATCAGTGACTCTCTCACGTCAAGGGGCAAGGAGCAGTCGAGTTGATGCTCCAGTTCGTTGAGATCGTTATCAGTACATCCCTCGCAGAGCTGGTCCCACAGCTCAGGGTAGTGCTCTTCAGCCCAAGCGTCAATCTTCTTCCACGAGTGGGAAACGGGAGGGGGAGGAGGTGAGCCGTCCTGGAAAGACTGCATGGGGACGTCTCCGGGGCTCTGTAGCTCAAAGCCATCGTGCTGGCTTTCGCGGCGAGCAGATTGAGATCTCAGACCTGGGGAATAAGGCGCAGAAGGGTTGGGGCTAGTTGGTGTGTAGGGCATGCCACCGCCCTGGTAGCTGTTCTCGCGCGAGAATCTGTTATAATCGTCGGCGAAGGGAGAGGATACATCGGCGCGGGATTCGGAGGCTGTCGCGACGGAAGTAAGGATGCCGCTCTGGCGATTCAGAGGAACGTGGCGACCGGTTCGGTGAGGAGAGTCAATCGTAGAGTCTAAGGTAAGTTAGTTTTGTGACAGAGGTAGGCGTTGCAGAGGTCATTCGGGAGGGGAAAACGTACGTCGGTCGTAGCTGGTCAGGTCGTGCCAGAGAGAGCGCATAGCCGCACCGAAGCCGAACCTGTCATGGCAAAGTCAATGTCTCGGTCCTCTTAGGCGTCCCAAGAAAAGGGGACTGAACGGTTGAAAGAATGGATGCCAACGTACGTGTTCGCCATGATTGGCGATAGGGCCCTCGGCCGATTTGACAAGACAATAATCCTGTTCCGGGGTTGGAAAAAGAGACGCGATCGACCGGTTGCGGTTGTGGAAAAGTAAGGAAACGGCAGCGAAAGTTGGGGGTGTTGAAGAAGTCGATTTACCCCTTTGGTCGTTGGCGTTGAGGTTAGGGGTAACGGCCGAATCGTCAAAGACAGATGACAGCAGGTGCTGGGTGGGAGTCTCCTTAATTTAGGATGCTGTGTTTTTTTCCCACCACCGTTGAGGTATTGTCGACTCGCAATGAGGTTGAAAGTGTGAAGGAGTGTTGGAATTCACAACCAGCGAAAGTATGCGGTCTGAGTGGTGAATTGGGTTGTTGGAGGGAAAAAGAGGCTTCGAGGTCGGAGGCAGCGCGGTCAGGTCAGGGGCGGGCCGCGAGGGTTGGATTGTGAGGTGCCCGTGTTTATGTCTGACGGGGCGTGGAATTTTTAGAGTTGGGGACGATGGCGTAGTAAACCCGTCGCGGTCCTCGAGTGTGCCAGGCGGGTGCAGATGTTAGTGCAGTGAAGGACGGGAGGCGAGAGTGAGGTGTGCTGCAGCTCTCAGTGCGACGCAGGAGAATAAGTGGAGGCAGGTAAAATAGTGCGGTAACGATAGGTAGCTGTGCCTTGATATCTTTCTCTCTCGCTACCTCAGGGACTAAGGGCCAGGAAAGAAAAAGAGCACCTCTGATAGCGGGACTGGACAGGCAGGTAAGGTAGGTGGACAGGGTTAAATTTGGAGACGTTGAGGCTTCGTCTGGTCAGTTTGGTGGATGGCGCCCGGCGTGGTTTGTGGCACTTTAGGGGAAGGAAGGAGCCCCAGTGTCAGTGTTTCCTCCCTAGTCAGTCTTGGTCGATACCTCAGGAAAAAGCGAGGATACCTGGGTATTCGTGGTAGTAAGAACGAGATGGTGGTGGATGTGGTGGGCTTCTGGGAGTGGCTTGGGGATGAGAGAGGGAGGGAAGGAGGGGGCGGACAGGCACGGGGGGTTCGAGTGAAAGTGGGACCTTCAGAACGGTTTAGGAGAGAAGGGGGACCCCTGGTCTCTCCTTTCTCATTAGACAAAATGAACCGGTGCCTTCCTTGCTCGAGCAAAACCAAAAGACTAAAAAAGCAGAGGGAGAAAAAGCAAGCAGTGCCGCGGCGACCCTGAACGGCGAGGTTACTCCAGTAAGGTACCTTGGCACAATAAGGTAGGTAGGTCTGCTGCTTCTGCGGAGTTTGCGACGAGGTGAAGCCAAGGTGAGAGGGAACGAGAGAGGACACTAGTAACGAATTGCGACGCGAAAGCGAGCGAGCGAGTGTCGGTCAGGTCGGTGAGGATGTTTCCTGTGTGATAACGAACGCTCTGGATGCGAGAGTGTGTGCAACGATAATGTAGGCAACGACTGTGGGAAGTAAGTAATTGATGGAGATGAAGATGAAGATGAGAAGGGGAGAATCAGAAAAGCACGGCTCATGTCAGGACAGAGAGAAGAAGTTGGCATTAATGGCAAACATAGTGTAGATGCTAATTATCTTTGATCTTCAGGAGCACTGCAACTACGACCTCCACTCAATGCTGTGTACAATCACAGATAGAGGTACATCCACGCTATTCGACTCCCATCACACTACTACAAGTGGTACAGTGAATACAGGGCAAGTTGCTTGGTGGTCAAATGCGCACTGACAAACTGGGTAACCCAGCCTCAGTCAAGTCACTGTAACAGCGGGATGGCGATGGCAAAATCAGGGTAGGATTGGCACATTGGGATGGAAGAGGGGGATGGATGGGACGGCGTTTGACGTCGTAGGACTGGCGCCAGGCTTCGAAAGACTTCATTCAAAGCTCAGCAATCTGGCAATCTGGTAAATTGGCAGAAGGGGACCCGGAGATTCGCGCGTCAAGTTGGTGCCGCCCCTGCCACGATTCGCAATCAATTGGCAGACGATTTCCGGGTCTTTTGGATAGATCTTTGCCTACGAGAAACCCGCAGTACTGTAAGGTACCGTACGGAGTATACACCGTACTCGTAATTCGGGGCGGTGTTAGGAAGGGGCGAAAGGGCAACCTACATTGATGATTGATGAAGGGATGGGTGTGTAGGATGGCTTGGATTGGATCCCCTCCCCAAATTTACCATCTCTTGCAGGCGACTATTTCGTGTGCAAGGTAAGGTACATACCTTTTTGTAAGTACCTGTTCGCGTTGTCTTGTACGGCAGAGGACATGCGGGCAGAACTGCCGCGGCCCACGGACGAAAAGATAGGAGACAGGGATGGATGGCCAGGTCTCGCAAGTGTGGAATGCCCGCCCGCTAAAGAGGACGCGCCGAAGAGAAGGCGCGGGCGGGCGGCGGGCGAGTGGGAGTGGCAGAAGTGGTTCAGAAACTGGAAGTCTTGAGTGGGCTCAGAGTCATTGAGTGTAAGGTGATGGTTGTGTCGCGGCTCAGGAACCGGCGCTGCTTGTGCACTGTTGCTGCCGAGACCCCTGACTAGTAGGAAGCATTAGCCGGATGCTGATAGGAAAATACCTAGATGAAACGGGTCAAATCGAATGTGTTGGTGTGAAATGTCTTGAACTGACGTAGCGGGCTACTACGCCACGGGATCAAGCCGTTTCTTTTTGGTCCCCGCTGCGTCAACTGGAGCCCAATTTGCTAATCAGGAGCTTGGGAAAGTTCCTTCTTTCACTGAAGATCCCGGCGTAAACGGCTGCCTCTACCCGTCGATTCTCTTAATTTCGAAATCCTGTTGGCAATATGGACAAGACGGAGTAGGTATGCAAGTGTACATCAGATACATCCATCGAGTTTATCTCTGCAGCTGGCAACAACTGTAAGTACGTACTTAGATAAGGTAACATTACCTTAGTCGTCAACTACGCGGCATAAACCGCCATTTTGTTTCCCACCTCAGGCGCATGCTATTCTCATTTCCAACCCGCACCTGGTCGTTTCCACCCCTGGACCGCATCGACTCACCTCTGGCCCTCATCTCCAACTCTGATTACCTGATATGCAACCAAATCTACAAAGTACTTTCCAATCTGCGCCGTCTGGTCGTCGTCGTCGTCACCTTGTTGATTAGCGCAGCTTAAGCCCCGAAAGAGTCTTCATGTAGGTCTCGGACATGTGCCAGATGAAATGAACATGCAAAGATGAGAACAAAGGAAAAGCCCAAGTCTTCTAGGCGTCTTCCATGAACCGGTAGAGCTGAACCCGTCCAGGGAAAGAAGCATTCCATTCCGCACGTCTCCTCATTTCAACAGCTTTCCCCGCCCCCGAAACAAGCCTGGACCGGCGGGAACCCTGAATCTTTGGTCGCTCAATTTTTTTTCTCGCAGCTTAAATTACCTTACAGTCCATGTCACGCTGGTAAACTTCTTGAAACATGCAGTCTCTGCCCCCGCTCGATGCAGAATATTCCCGACGTCTCCAAAGTCAATGTTCCAGAGTACCTGCGGTACAGATACACTCCACTTTCTTTTTCTTTTTCATTACAGAGTCCGGACTATTTGCTTTGTTTTTGCTTCCGTAGAGAGGTAAATGAAGGCGACGTGAAGGTTGCACACATCGGTGTCATGGCAGCTGTGCGACAATGCCACTGGCTTTCACCTCTGCAGGAGCTTGCAGGCGGCAGTGCGATAAGAGGCGCTAGAGACGCAGGAAGCGGCAACTGGATAATAGCACCAACGACGACGCAGCCCAAGTCGTCACCCAGACGTTGCGCACGGCGACCAGCGGCGGCTGCGCGCTATCTCGATCGACTTGCAGCTTGAGAGAGAGAGAAAGAGAAGTGGGAACTTGGAAGCAGACACTAGAGATTGGTGGTTCAGATGGCGGATGGCTTGGGAACACCCGACTACCTACACTAGCGCAAGGGAGGAGGGCGGACAGTTTCGTGTGGCAACCGTTCGTGATCGTCTTACTGGCCAGTGCTTCTCTGGGTTTCTGGTGTTTCTCCTCCTCACCATTGGTTTATCTTGCGGCACCATAGCTCACTGGCATCTCTTGCTTGCATCGTTTGACCTGGCTGTTTTTCTTTCTTGGGCGGCTGCGGCTGGCGGCGTCGGTTCGTTGCCACGTTCACAGTTGACAGTTCCCCAACTGTTTGGGGCGGGATGCAGCGCGACTCGCAGCTGCATTTTGTCAGCGGGGACTTTCAGCTGGCAATTGCCCGCTGAAAACGTCCAGTGGCGGCTTCCCGGCTTTGCAGCCGCCGGCTGGTCCAAAATAATTGCCTTGATGCCGTGGCTGATGCTCTCTCTTGGTTCCCTCTGCACATCCAACCGCGTTTGCATTCGCGACCACATGTCACGCCCAAGGGGCTTCGGACTTGGCAGCATTCAGCAGAAAGCATCAGTTGTGCCATCCGATTTTGGTACTGCTTCCTATAATGGGCCACCTGGAAACTGCAGGGTTTTTTTCCAAGCCTCCAGGGGCGAAGGATGTTGCTTCCGAGCCTTCATTCTCCGTGTTTGACTTGATAGCGCCCATCGAGACCCGTTTACTTGACGGATACATCCCTGGTTGATGTCATGACGGATCTGGTCCCGTCCCACCTTCATCTGCAACCTCACCGGCTAAGGTAGCGACTACTGCGTACGTGTAGAGACAGACGTCCCACTCGGTGCAGGACCCAGCTGGACAGTGAGATGACTATGCCAAGGACTGAAGCGTCCCCCTAAGTCCACCTTAGCGATTCCTTCTTGGAACAAAATTTTTGACAACGGCCGCGAAGCCAGTCTCTAGCTTGGTGTGCTAGTCTAGATCTAGACAAAAGTTCGGGTCTCGGTATTGTCCGTATACTGCCTCCACATCTGTTCTCATATCACGTTTAACACGACACCTTCGCGATGAATTTGGCACGGTCCGAACTCGCAGTACTGCCTAAGAAGCCTTCGAGAGTCTGGAGCCTCGGCCAGATACCGCCTTAGCCGAAGCGCTACCTGTTTCTAGTATCTCCTATAAGCATCCAAACCCTTATATGCCTTTGCGGTATCGACCGTCTTGTGGACTATGCAGTATACCTTGACGTCGAAGTTCACGGCAAAGGGCCACCCCAGGCACTACAGAGAGCATTTCACGATGATTTTCGTCGAAATTTCGAGAATATCCAGGGCATGTGGTGCAAATTGGGTGTGGCTTAAGCTTCATTGTGCCCCACATGGTGCCACTGCTCATTTGCTCTTCGAATTGCCATAGGTTTCGAGTTGAAGTCTAGATATCAGTCTTGGTCACCAAGCTGAAGAGCATGCTTGGTCCCTTGGCTCTCCACAGCTATCTCGATAAGCTTTCAAGCACCATGAGCCGATCGGTTGGCAGCATCCACAAGTGGGATCGCAAAGGGCTTTGGACACGGCCAAGACTCTTCCTTTTTACGCTGGCCAAAGACAAGAAGCCACTGGACATAATAGGAACGAGCCTCGTTACTAGCATGGATGGAATAGCCATGCTTTACTCGACAACCTGGTAGAATTAGGCCGAGATGTATCACATGTTCGACCGAGTGCCTCATCTCCAGTTCGATAGATTTCAGCAAGCCTCGAGGCTACATGATCGTTTGGAGTAAACGATGAGCATTTCAATATGGCAGTCGTTTGTCCTTGGTACCATACCTCGTATAAGCCAGATAATCGGGATCACCGGGCTGTAGGCCGTAGCAATCTGCCACAATACCCGATAAAGTCCACACGCCAAGGTCCTAAACGCAGGTAAGAAAAGAAAGAGCTGCGGATTGGTTTCGCAATCCGATCACACGAACGAAGGTCTCGGGTCAGAAGCATGTCAATGATGCATGGAAGAGGCAGGAACCGTACGGGAAAAGCACCGCCAAAACAGCCCGAGCGCTTCTCCGAGAACACCCCAGACGTCACCTCACGACTTTGTCGAGGACCGAGCACGATCCTAGTTTTAGAGATTGTGGAGAGTTCCCTAATGTAGTTGCAGAGACAGCCCCATAATGCCAAACTTCGGACGGCGAGGCAAAGACGTCAAAAAGCAGGAAATATCGGGCGGGCCACAATCGGATGATGATCTTCTTGGGAGGCCGTTCGCAAGCTGCGACGGATTCGGGATGATGTCGAACTTGTTTCCTCGCTGCAAAGCCGTGAGGCCTGTTCGCTCGGCCATTCCGAGTTATTTTCAACCTCGGATGTCAGTCGTGGCCAACTGCGAAAGACATCTGAGCTGGCCTGGCTTAGGACTTGAATCAACTCCCCTTCATCATAGTTGTGAGGGTGACTGAACAGGTCATGAACACATGCTCGTCTGAACCCATGTGTACTAAACAAGCATCGTCTCGCAATCGCTGCTCTATGATATTCAGAATCTCCTTGGCATCTGCTTCTTCCACGGTTGGCAATCGTCACTATGTTGTATGTTGTTGATATTTTTGTACTTTCCACCTCCCTGAGACCCCAACAAGAGACGAACCGTCGAAAAAGTTTATAATTTGTGACAGAATAACAGCCCAGATGATTTTCCTTCTGTTTAGGAACCGAGACATCTTTCTCGAGGCCAAATAGTTATGAGTATCCCATGCTCTCAACCCGTCCCCATCAACCTGTTCGCCACCACACGTGTAGTTCATCTCGTATCGCAACATGTTGCTTGCTACATCTCGCATGTACCCTCTACAAACAATGACGGCATTCTAAACTCGGCCGAACATATCCTTTGTTCCACATATACATTTATTCTTATACCTTGACTTGGAAATGTGGCAAATTAGAAAAGAGGCCATGAAATCAAGCCCACAAGCCTCACACCACGCGCCGACAGTCGTAGACAGACAATGTCAACGACGTATCATCGCGTCGCGCAAGATTGTGGCTGTGACGAGAGATATCGTCCAATACCCATTCAAACGATACGATGACAACGACGACGACGACGATGGGGTAGGTCTCCCATGTCGTGTAACCCCAAAGTCATGTCACCCAGGCAATAGGAGTCAGTAGTATAAGTCCGGTGTGATGATGTGTGCTGTGCTGTGCCTCTCCCTACCACAACAAGCTTACTGACATGCATCAAGAGCATGAATAACTGACCCAAGAAAATGATTAGATAGAAAATGACAAAAATAACAGTAAATCCCTGTGGCTCAAAACGAACCAAAAAGTCGACTCGACCCCGCAACCTATTGCACGCAAGAAAAAAAAAAACAAGCTATCCATGGCATTATGTAAGACCGTGAGCCAACATACGTTCTTTGCCAGAATTCGTACCGCTCGGCCATCGACTACAACGGACGGTGCTTGTTGATGAACTGGTCCGTCTTTGGTGCCGATAATGGAAGCCATAGGGATGAGAGATCATCAAGGGCGAGTGCGTGTTGTTACGGTGGAATACACAATGGACGGCAGACATCATGAAGACAAAACAAGAGCACCAATCAAAGAGCTCTACCGCAATTCATGTTTCGAAACATGCAGGGGCGGCTGTGGCTGACGTGCGGCTCGGCGATTGGCAAAGAGTTGACGCGTCCATATGTTTTCTCACGGGCTGCTGATTACTAGCGAAGACTATGCTCGTGGAGGGAGGTGAAATGTAACCAATGCGGGTATCTCTATTATGCATGAATCCAATGCTGAACTACACAACGTATTTTTCTTGGTTCGCTGACTCGTCATGCTACCCTCTTCGTGAATGTAGCTGCGCATCATCTCACGCAACTGAAGAAGAGGCCTCAGTATCGGGCTTATGAGCCTCCAACATCAAAGCTTTGTACCTGCCTTGCAGAACCTCCTTCGGCAGTGTGTGCAGAATCTCGTTTCGCAGCCGCTTCTTGTCGAACGACAGCTTTTCCAACTTGAGAGCCTCCAGAATGTAGCTCACGACCGTGTTCGTCTGGAGCGGCGGGTCTCGGAGGACCTTGGCAACGGCCTCGGGCGTGAGGTCCTCGTTATCGTTCCAGATGAAGTAGGCTCGTACGGCGGAAGGTGAGGCGTGGAGGGATTTGATGGTGGTCCGGTAGCTGGCCAGCTTCTCATCGGCAGCAATGACCCTGGCATCCTTTTGGCGCTTCTGGGTTGGAGCAGCCAGTTTGGCGGCTCTCACGCTCTCGGCGATTGATTGACCCTCGCCATCTGCCTCAACTTCGAGACTGTCTCTGATTGCTTGGCACTCCGAGGCCGACAGAGGTGCTGAGATGTTGCGCGGGTCAGCCTCCAGAGGTTCAATATTCTCTTCTGCCATTGGGAGGGTGACACCGTCTGCGAGCCGGATGTTCAGGCCGAGCTCAGCATTATACGGGAGCGGCGGAGTTGGATCGAGGCTCTTGCGCTTCCCATTGAGAACATGGAATAGTTGAAAGCCGGCATAGGCATCTGAAGCAGAGTCTAGGCAGAGTTAGCAAGTAGTAGAGAAAAGTTTCTGCTAACACTTACACATGAGCTGGTCCATGTTCAGGGACTGGGACCAGTCACTCGACCGGACATCCTGCCCCTTGAACATGGGAAGACCAAGGTGTTCCTTGACCATTGTAGCCAGAGGTACAGGCCTCCTGTTGATCAGTCTCACTTCGCCACTTGCTGAGTACTTCACAAGCTTATACATATGGCTCAACTCGAAGACTCCCCTCGTATCGACCTGCAGATGGTTTCGTATCCGCGTACAGTCACCCTTGATGTTCACGCCGACCTTTCGCACATCCGAGTCCTCCATGATCTTCCGAAATGTCGGAGCGACAAAGTCGTCGGTGGGAAATAAGGCAATGTGAAATAGAGCGATCCGACTCTCGTTGGCGACCTGGATCAAGGAAACATTCTTCTTCGGACCCGAGGTCTTCTTCGCATCCGGGAACCACTCGAGGTCGAACCCAAGGACTGAATCATTCACAAAGTATTGACACACTCTCTCCATGGTGTGTTTGGTCTTGCAGTAGTGCACCTTGACCTTTTGCTCGGCCCCGTCTACCGATGGTCCTCGAAAGAGTGTGTAAGACCAGAATGAGTCTCCCGTGTTCTCTTTTGCAGCTTGGGCTTTCCGGAATGCCGGCAGAGGGATCTTGAAATCCAAGTCTGTCTGCGGAGGATCTGCTGGCTCTGTAGCCGCCTTCGTCTCAGCCTCAGCCTTGCCCTCCTTCGGACCCCCTGCGGTCTCTGCTTGGAGCGTCTGGGCAGTGGGAACGTTGTCTAGCGCGGGCTGATACTCCGGAGCGGTGTAGAAAGGCAGGTCATCGCTGTCAGAGTCGATAATCTCGTTATTCGGCTTCGTCGCGACTGAGGGCTGGCTGTTGTCTGGCGTCGTGGTGTGGAGAGAACGCAACATGTCCACTCGAGGATGGGATGTCTCGTTCTGACTCGCCTGGCCGAAGACGATGCCTCGAATGGGGTTCCATAGTCTGGCGTAGGAAGAAGGATACATTGTTGATTTGGAACGTCTGCGAGTCGTCGATACTGTCAGTGAAAAGCCAAGAGCAGCTTGCAGTTCGGTGAAAAGGGTGTTCATACGTTTGGACCAGCATCGACCTCGGCAAAAGTCGATGATTATATAGAATAGAACTGCTGCGTCTAGGGAAGCTCATCCACGCTACTCGCGGGTGCATCTGAAGGGGGAGTGAAGCGCCATATTTGCCACCGGGCATTGGCGCGACAAAGTGAAGAACGGTATTCTTCAGGCAGACGCGTCGTGGGTGATGGAGGGGTTCAATTAAAGTACGGAATAGGCTTTGTGGGTGATACGCGCCCAGTTGGCGGCAACGACAGCTGGGAGCTCCGGTGATGTGGCTTAGTCATTCACAGCTCATCGCGCAGTCACCTGACATGGGCTGTTACGCTCACCCCTCCGGCCTAAGTGCACGACGTCCATCATCTTGAGCAGCGACGTTTTGGTCAGGCAAAGAACCTTCGTTTGGTGTATCAAAACGACCATCATTTCGTTCGACGACTTTGATACCTGCAGAACCCCTATAAGGAGACTTCAAACGTGAAGAGTTCAGAATCTCCACCAGATTCAAAGATTTAAGCGGCAAAATGGCGTCGCAACTGCTCCCTCTGGGTGAGTGGACAAGCCCATGAATGCAAAACGTCGAAGCTAACGAAGATAGAACTTATCGACAAATGTGTTGGATCGAGGATCTGGGTTGTCATGAAGGGTGACAAGGGTACAGCTGACCATCAAGGGCTCGAGTGAACCTGATCTGCTGACTCAAATGATGGCAGAATTCAGCGGCACGCTCCTGGGCTTCGATGACTACGTCAGTAAGTAAAACTTGAATGTTGTGCTACCCATTTGCTGGAAATATCTAACGAGAAAACAGACATGGTGTTGGAGGACGTGACAGAATTGTATGTGGCCGTTTTGACGGAAACGTATACCCCTGCTAACTACGGGCCAGCGACTACTCTGGCAACCACACAAAGCTTCCCAAGATCCTGCTGAACGGCAACAACATTTGCATGGTACGTCACATTTCCTATTGGGTTTTCTAAGAGAAGGGAGGAGAGAGACTGATGATGAGCAGCTCATTCCTGGAGGAGAGGGTCCGGTGACCGCGTGAAGAAGTTTG
The DNA here is from genome assembly GCF_030867605.1 of Colletotrichum paranaense. NCBI lineage: Eukaryota > Fungi > Ascomycota > Sordariomycetes > Glomerellales > Glomerellaceae > Colletotrichum > Colletotrichum paranaense. Next base: position 2,330,501 of record NW_026848964.1, read on the forward strand.
GACAAGGGTCGCATTTGAGCAGAGGCACCCGCTCTTCAAGATCACAGATAGACTAGGTTCATGATTACTATAACCTAAAGGATGGCATGAGGGAGGCACCAGGGGTGGTCCGAGCAATGCCATGACGGCTGAAGGCGTTGACTCGCTACCCAAGGGAACAGCGCCAAAGAGGGCTTCAAGGGACTGGGCATACACATAAAAAATGTCATGTAGGGAGCCTTTCAGAGCATCGCGAAATTGACGACGTAATGCGCAATGATCAACTTTTTCTAATCCGAGGCCCTATCTCAGCCCGGAATGCGAAAACCAATATGACGATTCCCCATGCCAAACTTCGGTATCAGACCGTTATTCCGTAATGACCTTATCCGCCTAACGCCCAGAGGAAAAATCCCACGCGAGATGTAAACCATCGTCTCGTATGTCCGCCTTACTGGCCCTGCTGATTCGAACGGCCGGCCTCGACCATGCGACGAAGCTCGAACTCGCGAGTAAACTCGCGACTGAGGTGGGACAAGTCCTGCATGAGCTTCTTGATGACCTGTACCAAGGCTTCCTTGGCGGTGATCGTGCCGTCTGTCTGGACTCGAATGAACATCTCGGGGACGTTTGGATGCGCGACTGTGACAAAGGTTTAGTATGCGTGACGCTGGTTGGAGGGCAATGCGCCTTACTCTTGTAGCCCGCCATGAGGACGTTCTTGTGCATCTTCAGGTGCTCGGACAGGAGGTTGCCAAGAGTGTGGTCCTCCTTCTTGATGACGAAGTCGGACGTGTTGGACATTCCTGGGAGGCGTTTAGCTTGGCCGAATGGCTAGGAAAATGGTTGAAGGGTGTACAAATCGTACCAGAGAAGACATTCTCCTCGATCTTCTTCTCGCCTTCACCGAGCAGGAAGAGCTCGAAACTATGAAAGAGTTAGTTCAATTTCCGGGTTCCGTTTTCTCGCAAAGAGACGCGCCGAGGAGGAATGTTCTCAGATTGGGAAGACATGATGTGGCTCAGATGTGTTGAGAGAGGGTGATTCTGGCGTCTGGGAGTCTTTGATATGCCTGATAAAGCAGTGATGCGATGGTTTATGTGCGTGGAAAAACAGGAGCAATGTTGAAATTCAGGATATAGATTTAAAGGCGTAGTTCCGTGCCTTGCGAAGGCGCCTCTGGCAGAGCCCGGCAAGGAAGCCAGGAGAAGACCACGGCCACCTCCTCGAGGGTGACGGGAAGGGTGACGGGAAGGGAAGCCTGAAGGGAATCATAACAAGGTGAAGCCGTTTCGAGTCCGTCTTCCGACCAGGCAGACATAGACTCCCTCCAAATCTCACAAAACAAAACCGTGAAGATTGTCTCACCGATCAGGCGCGTTCATCTTGGTGATTCGTGATAGTAAAGGGGAGGGTGGAGTCGGTTGTAACGAGACTTTGAGGACAAAGCTGAAGACAATGCGTAGTTGGAGATAACTGAACGCAGAATACCGAAGTGAGACTCTATTATGGTTAGTGGAACGTTCTTTCATGACGAGGAATTGATCACTACCTTTTGGTTGGTAATGTGATTGAATTTGAGAGTTCAGCCGGGGTATGAGGGATGCTGGTGAGTGAGTTGGACGTGGTGAAGCTCAGGCTCCTTCTCAGTAAAGATGGGCTGGAGTCCTAGGTAGTGGGTCCTAGAGATTTAGGCTGCGCCACAGATGTACAAATGTGGCGGTGCATAAGCTATTACGACCTTCCACGTCTTCCTTGATCTTCATTTCACCTCAATAGATTAGATTGAGACTCGCTAAGCCATAAGAAATTTTCGTTTTCTTGGCCTCTATGTCCTCAGATGATTTTCGAAGGGAGTTGAAGGATAAGTTGATTCAAAACCACTGCTACGTATACACATACAGAACTATAAACGTGGCGATGAGCCTCTTGTTCTTCAGTCTATGTACAAGCCCATGCTCATTGACGACCGGCCGATGCTGTCCAAAACCCTTGAAGAACCCGCTGGAATCCATGCAATGATTACCCAACGCTTTTCAGACAGCACTGAATGACAATTAAAAAATGCAGTCGCATGCGTTTCCCTCAGGCGCTTTGTGCCGATTTACTTCCCCCTGCGGTCGCAGTATGCCGGAGGTTTAGCACCATCGGAGCCACCAGCCCAGCTGTAAACAGTCAAGGTTGTGGTATAAGCCATAGCGACGAAGCCAAAGATGCAGAGTATGATATCAGAAATCTTCCAGAGCCTGTTTCTCGCAACGGCCTTGTAGTGAAGCAGGGGCTATTTGAGGGTTAGCAGTCAGATTCTATATTGACAAATTAGGTCATGTGCATGATTGTACTCACCGGGTAGATGTAGACAAGTGGAATGCAAGCAAAATTACCGACGAGGGCAACGAACTTGTCTAGATCATCCGCACCACCCCATGCGATGACGGCGCAAAGAATGACAAAGAAAAAGCGGTAGAGGTTCTTCTGCCACTTGATGTAGGGATTGTACTTTCCGCTCTTGGTGAACAACGCATTCTCGGTAATCTTGATGGCGGGGAAAAGCTGCAGAGGAATTGACAGCATAATGGCGATGGAGTAAAGGAACTGAACACTGTTGACAGCCTTGTTGTCTTGGGGCATGTTGAGGAGCACCACAGTCTCGGTCTTGGACCCGTAGGCGGCGTAGGAGATGGCACCCATGCCGATGAAGATGACCGAGATGATGATCATGACCGCCAACATGACACGAGGGAACTTGCTGGGGTTCTTCATCGACTCCTGAATAGGGATGATGAGGCCAATTCCTTCAAACGTAAAGATTGCCGTGCCTATGAACAAGGTCCAGTCGTTGCGGTTGAACTGGATGATGTCCGCGATACCATTGGTGGCCAAGGTGAGGATGTCGTAGTATAGCAGGTATGCAAGACCAAGTAGAATGAAGGCGTCTGCGATCAGAGCAGTAAAACTCAGCTTCTCGATGTCTCGCAGTAGGGAGAATGGCAGGAAGACAAGCACCTGCAAGAGGATCAACCACTTGACAGCGATGTTGGATTTGCAGTCCGATACCGCTAGAATAACGGCCTGCAGATTTTCTGACGTAAAGACCATGTACGCCGCCACGAACCCGATCTGGCTTATAACGATAGACGATAGGATAGTCGCCCTCATCCACTTGCCATAAAGAATGCCGCCAAGATCACCAAAAGATCCGTCGACCTTGAGACGAGTCGTGACCAATAGAACGAAGCAGTAGTAGCTCAGCGCTGCAACCCCAAGCAAGACAGCGTTGCTGAAGACCATACCACCGTTCAGATAAGCGCGAGGCAAGAAGAGAACTCCCGTACCAACGAACGACTTGAGCAGAAGCAGCGCCGCACTCATGGGACTGTTCTTTCCACTGCCGCCACGCTGCTTGCGTCTCCTTCTGTGGCGCGACGGTGTCAACAGCGCGCTGTCTTCCATAGGCTCTCTGTCGTCATCGCTTTCGTCGTCGCTTTCGTACATGTCCTCGCCTGAGGAGAAGTATTCGCCGGGTCGTAGGGCCTCGTCGTCTTCCTCCAACTCTTCACCTGCGAAGTGACCATATATCGAGAGGAACTCGAGGAAGCTGGACGTCAGCAGCCGAGGCTGGGGAGCTTCGCTAGCCTCGCCGCGCTCACCACCATCTCTGGCCGTGGAGGGGCTTCTTGCCGCTCTACGGAGGTAGTTGCGACGGAAACCTCCGGGAACTTTGATTGTATTGATATCAAGAATATCAGTTTCGGGATCCGGACGCGAAACGCTGAAACTCTTGCTGCGCTGCATCTTGCTGCGGGCTTCTGCCTCTTCGGTCCACTTGTAAATGCCTCGAGTCACGTCTCCGCCTTGTAGCTGCAAACTCGAAAACTCGTCCTCGTTCAGTCCGGTGTCGGCGTCGGCGTTCACGGCCTGCTTGCCCTTCACACCATCACGCATGCTAGACTCTTCAGAAGCAGCGTCGGTGGGCTGGACCAAATGCCTCTTGACAATCTCGGGGTCTTCGTAGGCGCCAGCACCGGCGTTTCGCGAACGAGAGTCGAAAGATCCATAGTTGGTCATGGGCGTGCTCGAAAGCTGAGCGCCGGCAGCAGCAGGGGAAAGAGGTCGTGCCGGAGGGGTGGCAGAGCGCACCGGTGGTGTGCCATGCCTCGGTGGAGATGTCCCCAGCGAGTTGGACAAGGCGGCGGCGAGAGCCGAGACACCGGGACCTTGAACGCTTGAAGGAGCAGCTCCGGCAAGAGGAGCGAGACTTGCCGTCTCGCTGGCATCGCCTAGCCTACTTGAGCTCCCGACGAAGCGGCCGGTCTGGGGAGTGCCATATTGCTGCGAGGGTACGGGCGATGCCAGGCGAGCGGTGGCGTCTGCTCGAGGTAGAGAGCCGAATTGTCGGGACGGGGAGTCGGCCCTGGGAATGCTGAGGGGATCTCTCGAAGGAGATGCCATGATGGTGCCTAATGAAACCGGTCGCGGACTATCGAATGCCGGTATTCGGTATATCGAGGAGCCTCCAACCACAGCGTTGCAGATTCCGAACTGGATCAACAACAGACAACAAAGTTAGCGAGGTGTCATGGGCGGGAGAAGATGAGATGGGACGGAACCGGGGAAAAAAGGAGAGCTAGATGATGGAGAAGACGTAGGTTCGATTCAAGTACGGGGAGAGTTTACCTGGACTCAGTTGTAAGACAGCTGACGAGATCAATTGCAGCGCACGGCTTGGGGGGATGTGCGTTCGAAGCTGTTGCTACTGGGAACCCGTGATAAGGACGCCGCTTCCAAGCGGGTCGGGTGACCTAATCTGGCAGGTCTGGAGAGTCTGTGGCTCACACAGATAGCGTCGGGTAGGTAGCGCTACCTGGCAGCCTGCCCTGCCCTGTAGGCTCATACGCTGTAGCAGGCCCTGGGTGGTGTCGGGAGCTGTGGCTGCGCTGCCGAAACCCGTCGGGCTATGACAACCGACAGCCTAAGGTAGCACCCAGGAGCTCTCTCGGGTTCCTCGCTCCACCCTCCGGGCATGCTGACCATGCTTGGTACTGAACCTGCAAGGCAATGTTGTGCCTGTGTTAGCCGCTCTACGCTGCCCCAGCCTCCAGGTGAGGTCTTGTCTCAGTCTCTCAGACATGGGTTGCGAGGTCTCCTAGGTTTTCAGTGCTTGGTAACGGTACTCTTGAATAATCACGTCGCCGTGCTACTCCATGTCATAGCTGGTAAGCTCCAGCCACCAACGATGAGATGCGAATGCATCATCTACTTATCTACATTGCTGCAGCGCTGTCTCGAGTTCCCTAGGTACAACAACAATACATAGTCTACTTGGGTGATTCCGATCATTATTTCTCGTCTTATTCCATTCCCTCTGTTTCTGCTCTCATCTCTGACTTTTTCCTTATGTAATATCTTGAACACTTTGACCGGGAACCGCAGATTCGACTGTACCTACTACCTACGCCAGGACCTCTGCTTCTGGCCAGCGGACTGGCTGGTATTGACCGTCAATCGCATGTCTGATTCAGCACAGCAAAACAGCACAGCGAAAATCCCTGGGATATGTGTCTTTCTTTCCAATGATCGGCCATCCTCCGGTCACTTCGAGACTTGCCAAACGCCTCATAATGGATACGACCTACAGTTTTTACTAGAAATGAGCCGAGTATTTCGTCTTACTGCCAGCGCACACTACCAAAAAAACCAAGGTTCCCATCGGATCTTACCAGCTTAGGTAAGGCACAGCTCGACCGCTACAATAAGCGAACAGATGTCATTGGCTGCATGCACATCCCGCCTCACTTGTTCCTCTTGCTCTGACGGTGGCACGGTGAAATGGGAGAGAGAGTGTGGGGGGCTAGCGCGCTCATTAATCCTGGCGCGGGCTGGGTGTGAACGTGTTTTGGAGCCCCGCGGCGGGTGCTTTTCGGCAGCTCTCCACCTCTCACCTCCCTTGGCCAGAATTGTGAGGTAGGTGAACAGCACCTCACCTCAAGACTCGAATGAGCCCGCGCATGTAGCGGTACCTGGTGTCTGTCTGGGTGTGGTGCATCGCTGATTTCGCATCCCGTGCGCCTGCACTCTTCGCCCTCAGGTTCACTTCACCAACCCTTCACCTCCGGCATTGAAACCCCATCATCGAGTCATGAAGCAGTGACACTCGACACTCCCACACTGACACTCCCATGCTGCTGGCTGATAGGCGGCAAAGCCACACTGGTAACTAGGTACTCGTTCGAATTTCGCGGTACCAGCGGCCAATCCGGCCCATCCCATTGGAATCTCCGGCTTACCGCTGTCATGCGCCTGAGTCAACCGACTGGTCTCTTGTTTTCTATTTTGGAGGTCGAACCCTGCCACGCCAGCATCAGATGGGTTGTCGAGCCAGATGGCTGGCAGATGCCAGGCATTTGACACTTGACGCTATTCTCGTTGGCCTGTGATGCCATGCCCATCGCTCTACCACGCCTGTCTCTATCTATCTGTGGCATGGAAGCTCTCGAGGCTCGTGGGGGATCGGGCAAAGCGGGCGACGTACCCCCAACCGACAACGTCCAGAAGCTACCTAATCACATGTACCTAACACTACGGGATATCTTAGGGGATTCCAAAGAAATCGCATCTCGATTCTGCAGGATACCCTATTAGTTACTACCCCTCCTCACAGATCCTTGGACACGAGAAAACGGCTCTGCACAACCCACAGTGCTACCACAGTGACCGCTTGTCACGCATTGGCGACTGACCTGTCCGATCTGTCCTTCGCTGCTGGATGACGTCGTTTAGTCCTCCTGCTTCGGCCTCTTGCGCTGCATCTCACTGCATTTCCCAGACTTTGGTGCTTGTTTGTGTGAGTGGACCACCAACAAACACGGCGCGACCGGCTGGAGCATATCGCAGCTTTCCAATCGGCACGCGGGGTATTGGAGAGGCTTGCATTGGATCGCCCCAGATATCCCTGGCTCGCAGAACGGTGAACCCTGAAAACGAGACGACGAGAAAGACGCGAGACATGCGCCGGGCCAGTTGGATGCCTGTGCGGCCCGCCGTCCCAACCAGGCCGTTCTCTTACTGGTCGCCGTGATCACCGCCGCCGCGCCGCAAGCCATCGTTCAACTACACTTGGACGCACTGGGGGGTTGATTAGCCAGCCCAGTCCAACATTACACACTGGTGCGATTAAGGGCGGGGACTCAAACGTATATACCTATGCGCTGCGCTCCCACACCGTTAAGTTGTTCTTGACCGAACGAGCAACCATCCCATCTCCGTCACTGAAGTTCGTCGAATCTTTGTCGTGTCGGCTCTTCACTGTGGTTCGGCACCGAGGAAAACGATCGTGGAGGTGGCGCATTCCCCTATCCCCTTATCCGGGAAGAGATCCGGTTCGACCTATTGACTACGACCGGACCCCCTTTTCCGACCTTCACCATGGGCGGCGACGACAGACGACCGAGTCTCTCCAGCATGGAGCAGACCAGTACCAAGGCCAAGTTGGGTGCCGTTTCGGGGGTCTATATCCCCGTCTGTCTCAATATCTTCAGCATTCTCATGTTTCTCCGTTTTGGCTGGATTCTTGGTCAAGTTGGGCTTTTGGGCATGCTTGGTTCGTCAGCTACTAACACAGACGCGCTCACTCCGTCTAAGCCTACACTAACAAAAAACCACAGGACTACTCGTTACGGCTTATCTTGTAGACTTCTTGACAACGCTCTCTCTGTCTGCTATAGCTTCAAATGGCGAAGTCAAGGGCGGAGGCGCCTACTACGTAATCTCGCGGTCTCTTGGCCCTGAGTTTGGCGGTTCCATCGGGATGCTCTTCTACCTCGCTCAGGTCCTCAATACCGCTCTCAATGTTGTTGGTCTCATTGACTGCATAAAGCTGAACGTCGGGGGGTCTTTTCCCCAAGGCTACTGGACTGTCTACATGCTCCAAACCTTGGCTTTGCTGCTCTGTGCTGGATTGTGCTTGGCCGGGAGCGGCATATTTGCCAAGGCTAGCAATGCGCTGCTTGTCATATTGAGTCTCGCCATTATAAGCATTCCGATATCTTCCACGTTTAAGTCTCCCTTTCGAGATGATGGACTTGGTGTACGATTCACCGGCTTTAGTATCGAGACGTTGGTGGACAACTTTGCTCCCCATACAAAAAGCGAGTCTTTCAAAGGATTTGAAACTTTTCGAGAGGTCTTTGCCATCCTGTTCCCAGCCACGTCAGGAATCTTCGCAGGGGCTTCAATGTCTGGAGATCTGGTAAATCCTAGCAAAGACATCCCGAAGGGAACTCTCTGGGCGATGATGACCACCTTCATTGCGTACCTGGTTGTAGTCTTCTCCATGGCTTCCACCACAACGCATGCTTCATTTCTCAACAACACAAACATTATATCGGTCACGAGCTTGTCCCCACCTTTGATCCTTGCAGGAGAGTGTGCCGTCACCTTCTTCTCCGCCGTGATGGGACTCATTGGTGCTGCCAAGCTCATGCAAGCCCTGGCCAGAGACAAGTTGCTGCCCGGTCTGCTGCCATTTTCGAAAGGAACGAAGAGGGCTGATGAACCAATTCAAGCCATTATTCTCACATATGTACTTGCCCAGATCGCCATGTTCGCCAATTTGAACCAGATTGCGACTTTAATCTCCATGGGCTATCAGGTGAGCACCCGCTTACTCAGTCTAGACGAAGCTGTTTGGGACTAACAGAGAGCAGATGACCTTCTTCGTCATGAACCTGGCATGTTTCCTACTCAAGATAGGATCAGCTCCCAACTTTCGGCCTGCATTCAAGTTCTTCAGTTGGGAGACAGCTTTTGCTGGCAGCATCATGTCTGCAGCGGCCATGTTCTTCATCGACCAGACTTATGCGGCTACTGCAGTCTGCTTGCTCATCTTTCTCTTTTCCCTGATTCACTATCTCAGCCCACCAAAGCGATGGGGTGACGTCTCGCAAAATCTCATCTACCACCAAGTGAGAAAGTACTTGCTGCGATTGCGGCCGGAGCATATCAAGTTTTGGAGGCCCCAAATCATTCTGCTCATCAACAATCCTAGGAGCCAAACTCGACTGATTCAATTCTGCAACTCCGTAAAGAAAGGCGGTCTCTATATTCTCGGCCACGTCATTGTGACGGACGATTTCAACAGCGGCGTTCACGAAGCCAGACTTCAACAGGCAGCATGGACAAAGTACATCTCGGAGTTCTCCCGTATCAAGGCCTTCGTGCAGCTTACAATGTCCCCAACCATCACCTGGGGTATCCGAAACTTGATTCTATCGGCTGGGCTAGGGGGCATGCGGCCAAATATTGCCGTCATGGGATTCTACAACATGGACGAGCTGCGAGATTCTCGACCTTCTTTCCAGGTTCCGAAAGCACCGAGCTCGTCGAACATGAACGCCCGCCCTCAGGCCAAAGCCAAAGAGAGGCCTTCACGCAGGAGACGAGGCGACACATCAGCGCGCCTGATGGAAGGCAGGCTGCCTACGGATGTGATGAAGACAGAGGGCATGATGAGTGTGACCAGTTACATGACTATGTTGGAAGATCTCGCTCTGAGGTACAAACTGAATGTCGCAATTGGCAAAGGCTTTGAAGATCTGGAAACGCCGCGCAAGGACAAAGCCAACGTCAAGAAACATCTCGATCTCTGGCCAATACAAATGTCGGCAGAAGTTCTGTCAGATGGGAAAAGTGTCTTGACAACCAACTTCGACACATGTGAGCAGGATTATTGTTTCAATACGAATTTCGCTGATACATTTGCAGATACTTTGATTCTCCAACTAGGCTATATCCTCTACAGCGTTCCGACATGGCACAAAGTATACAATATTCGCGTCATGGTGTTTGTGGAGTACGAAAGTGAAGTGGAAGAAGAAAGGGCGCGAGTCAAGGCCTTGCTAGATAAGCTGAGGATCGAGGCCGAGGTCATCGTGTTTTGGCTGGCTTCCGGACACCTCAATACGTATGAGCTGATCATCAACGGCCAAAGTAACGACCTCGAGTCTCAGATTATGGTCCACGATATACTAAAGGATGAAGAGTGGTGGGACGACCTGCAGAGGTTCCGAGGCCGTGAGCCAAATCTGAACTCAACCGAAGAGCTTACGTCTTTCGCGAATATCATCGAGTCAACCGCAGGGCGGCCTGGCGTGTTCAACCCGCATGTATCACTGGACGATATTGAAAGTGGACGGCGACCAAGTCTGGTGCACTTTGGGGAACTGCCCAGGAAGCCGACGGTTTCGAGGTTGTCCCGCCTTGGCGTCAGTGTTGGAATTCATACGTCTCACTTGGGAGATGAGGTTTTTGAAGACGCCTCTGGCTCCGACGGTGAGATGAGTGATCAAGAACAACAACCATCTTGCCTTGATTCCGATTCTGAATTTGAACCTGGCAGCAGTGACTACAGCGAGGACGAGATGCCAGAGGTCGACGCTCCCCGGCGGCCGTTGTTACTTGGGCGAGGACGAGGGCGAAGCCAGAGCGACGACCTACTCACGAGTCCATCGAAACAAAAAAGGAGCAAATCGAATAAGAGCGCTGCACCGGCAGCATCATACGGCACGATGGTGTCACAAGCTCGTTCTGAAGGTCAGGCGGGCCCAAGCCACGTGGGAAGGGTCGAAAACGTGTCAGCGCCTCCAACTCCGCTGGAACGACCTGTGCTTGATCGAAACATATCTGCTCGTTCCATGGGCGGGTTTCGGTCGGCGGGTATCAACACTTACGATGCGACCTCGGGAAGTGTATCAGGGAAAGCAACCCCAGCAACGAGACCAACGCTCTCTCGACAATCATCAGCAGTGAGGTTCTCAAGTCGTCCAATGCCGGAGACCAGAACCGATGTGGAGGGTGCGTCTGGTCCGACAATCATGTTTGCAGACACCACCGAGGAAGAGACGCCGCGGGCGGAACAACCCGCATTCTCAAGACAGTCCTCTGCAGGACGGTTCTCCAGTCGGCCTGTGCCCGAGATGACGGTGACGGCGGCTGAAGAGTTCGAGCCGAATAGTACGTTTGCGGAACTCTCGTGCAGATCACGCAAAGCTTCGGTCGCGTCTACTGCAGATCTAGGCGACGTCCACATGAACATGGCGGAACTTGTGGGACGCTACAGATTAGACTCGAGACCCGACGCAGACGGGCCCGGCTCGCCCTACTCGACGCAAGGCATCTCGCTCTCGTTCAACGATTTGCCATCGCGAGCGCAGCATGTCATCCTCAATGAGCTGATGCGGCAAAACAGCAAAGATACAGCCGTCATGTTCACCACGTTGCCCGTGCCCACGGAGGGGACTTGCCAGGATGAGCTGGCGAGCGTGCAGTATCTATCGGACGTTGAAGTCCTCTGCCACGAGCTCCCTCCCGTCATGTTGGTCCTGAGTAATAACATGACTGTCACGGTTGGGCTATAGTCTGAACTCGTGGTGGGGCAATGTCTCAAATCCTGCGAGGGAGAACATCCATGATAAGGTCAAACCACGCGGGGGTTAATTCATACTTTGGCGTTTATTTTTTTTCCAGCGTGTCGGCGGCTTATGTCGGGGATCATCACCCGGAACAAAGGAATGTGGTGGTAAACTCTTTTGGGGCCGGCCACATTCCTCAGTGTCTTTGGCTGAAATGAGAAGCTATTCAACTAAGCATTCTTTGTCTGCCAGCGACCGGACCACCATGATGGGCTTTCGCCTGCAGCCTTTACAAAGAGTTTCCCTCGACGGTGCATAAGCAGCTTGAACTCTCGCCATCCAGGTTTTTCTTCCCCTACCTCGGATGTCTGTCAAGAGGAGTGGTTTTCATGGAAGCCTCTTTTGAAGCCATGGACATTAAACACCCAACCCCGCCGGCATTGCCTTCCTCATGGACAATCCCTCAAACAGTCAACATGAATGATCATGGAAGGAAATCGACTTGGACCACGCAATTGTCGCCGTACCTGAAAGGCCTCAAGATAAAGAACCTCATGACGTCTCCTAAATCACCAAAGTCACCCAAATCCCCAAAGTCGCCAAGGTTTCCACTTTCACCCAAATCGCCGAGATTCCCTCTATCACCCAAATCACCCAGAACGCTACCGCCGAAGCTTCTCGACGAGGACTCGTCATTTCGAATTATACATACGCCTGACAGGCCGGAACGACCGATATCAAAACGGGCCATCCCGAATGACGAACAGTGCATGGCATTCCTTATGTCTTTGCAGAGACAAGAAGAACACAAGAGGGGAGGCGTCAAGACGGGCCTCAAGATGTGGCCGTACCCGGATGAGCAGGAGGCCGAGGACCGTAGGTATCTGCGGAGCGTGAGGGTCGAAAGTGTGCACTTGGAGGAAGCTCGTCTCGCGAGGACAAATTCCTCCGGTCCGGCCAAGGTTGTGGAAGTGGGCAGAAGCTCGACCAAGTCGACGATGGCATCACGGCGATCATACCACACCAGCACACCCAGCGTTAGTGACGCAGGGGACGTCGAAGAAAAGCCCCGATGCGGTCTTACAGTGGCCGTGGGTGTTGCCCCCCTCTCTCCACCGCCGACTGTGTCCCGCAGTCAATCAAGGCTAAGCTTTCACACGCCAAAAGCCAATACATCTCGCTGGTCCGATGACAGCATCGAGTCCCTCTTCTCGTCGAGGGACATGGACTCGCCATGCCCTCAGCGAGTTACTGTCTGCTCATCCTCCGACGCGCTGTCACCCACTGTCGTCGGGGACGAGTCTGTTGGCTCATACTCGCCTCCCCTTCTGACGCCAGTGAAAGACCGGCCTGCTACACCGTTCACGGACCCTCGTCTACGGGCGACATCCGAACCGATGACGCCTCCGCCTTCAGATCACATTGTTCACCAGATGAACATCAGCCCTGAGCCGGTGCCGCGGAAGTACTCATGGCGCTCTTCCAAAGATACGATCCTCAATACAGGGGCCCCGATATCAAGATTCCAGTCGTGGCTACCAGAAGCGCGGCCGGAAGAGGATTTCGAGGGGGGACAGCAGCAACAACAGCAACCTGAGCCGGAGGTCTACGGCGAGTGGGCGGATTACTACTTTGAGGATGGCAATTTCTGGGATGACTATTCGGATGGCGATGAGGAAGGAGATGAGACTAAGGTGGAGGAAGAGGAGGATATCGACGCCGTCGAGAAGGAGGAGCAAGAAGTCGGCGACGAAGAAGAAGAAAAGGAGGAAGGGAACGAGGGTCAAAAAGACCGGCTTCGGGTCGACGATGAGGAGGTTTATCCGCGCTACGAGAGTTTTATCAAGGATTACAAGAACAACGTCATGAATATCACGGTTACGGAGGTGTGAAGGTTCTTCTTCGACGTTACTTATTTCGCCCATTCGGATTTGGGGAGTTTTGAGGATGGGATGATATCTCAATCACCTTTCAGGGGTTTGAGACATTGTAACAGTATTGTATGAATTTGAGATTTAGTCGCGATTACCCACTCGTTATTTCGGAACAAAAAGAAAGCCTTTATGATTTGTTACCTTTTGGGTCACCCTGATGCTTCAATATTATCGATGTCTCTGTAATGTTCGTGTCACATGACATCACTCAACTCCCTTGGGCTAACAACTTAGATGAAAACTGACCGAACCGCGCTAATAGGCTAAGTACAGGAGCTCCATACATCACGACGGAGACTGAGAGTCGAAATACCGCACCTAACAAGAGCATCTTGGGATGCCTCCATCCCTTGACTTTGGGTACTACGAGGCGATGTCTCTAGCCCCTAAGCGATACCAACATCCTTCCAACTCGCTCGGTCGAGGAAACCCCCCATTTTCGAATCCCCATTATGACGGAACCGAATAGAGTGACACGATTGATTCCATCGTCGTATTCTTGGACATTCCCCTCCCCCCCCCCCCTAAACCAAAAAATGATCGATGTTTTCACTTCTAATATTCGACCTGGGGGAGAACAGGCTTATCGGGATCAACCCAGTCCGTAGGGCCCTCGATACCGGGCCTGCAGGCATGGTGAGCCCTTTCCCACCACTGCTGGGTCCAGATGCACGGGCCCGGCGGAAGGCCGCCCCTGCGGGCAGCGTCGTTGCAATACCTCCAGCGGACGAGGGCCTCTCTGCACAGTTTCCGCTCCGGTTGGTTGCAGCACCTTCTGCGGTACCAGGTGTAATAGGAGCGGTTTGCGTCGGCGTGGTCGACGAGGAAGAGAAGGGCTGCGAGGAGGAGGACGAAGTGGTGGAGTCTTATGTGCATTTTGTCGGAGGGGTTTGGTTGTGAGTTGGGTTTTTGCTTATTTCGTTTTTTCTGAGAGTTGAGTGATTTTTGTTTGGAGCTGAGGTATGGTGTGATTTGATCCGGCGATGTGTGGTTTGGTGACTTGATAGCAAGAGTTTGATGGAGAAGTTATTGGATTGAAGGAGGAAAATAGGATGGATTGTAGAAAACTAGGTGCTTTCCTGAAGTATGCCGACAGAAAGAGTCTTCAGAGGAAGTGGAAGCTGTGTCTAGTTTGGAGGCCAAGATAGCCATTAGTGAACCCTGAGGATATAATTCTACAACCTTGACGGAACCGATGGGGAGTGTGAGGCAATCTAGGAATCCCGTGCGACTGCAGAATTTAGAACCATCATGGTTGAGAGCCGTGTTAATTCAGGTCAGGCACGGGAGACAGTCGGGTTCTGCTCATTCCGCCCACCGACAAGAGTGAAATAAGACACTGGTTACCCGCACATACTAAATACACCTGGAAGCTTGGAACTCTTGACATATTTCATCAGAAAGACCATTGTTTCTTCCACTATCCAGGTCTCCAATGCACCGACGATGGCTTCAATAAGCTCGACCTCCCGCGGTGTATGCGGCTCGGTGTGGCCCAAGCTCCAAGCTCCCAAGCTCCCCCAAAACTTTCACCTCACACCTGGTTTAACCCTTTCGTCTTTCTCACACAAACTTCATCTCATCCACGAATTTCCTCACGCCATCTAGTCATCCTTTCCCCTCATGACGCGCAATGCAGTGAGTCAGCGGCCGGAGAGAAGAAACACACAGAAAGTAAGCGTGCGCGCACCGCGGTAGATGCCTCGCCTACCGCCCTGCCTCTTCCGCCGCGCCCACGCCATCTCACCCCATGCCGCCGTCCTCCTGCCGGCGTGCCGCGATGTACCCTCCGCGGTGACCGAGCTTCGCTGGATCAGGTCGCACGTCGCAAGCAGCGGTAGGCAGCCGTCATCAAGAGCGCTTCTGCCCAGCCAAGATGAGCAAGAAACCCGCGTCGCACGCCTCTGCGCAAAACGCGGCCGCGGCGTGCCCCTGCAGTACGTCCTCGGCTCCCAGCCCTTCGGAGCACTCGACATCAAGTGCCGGCCCGGCGTGCTCGCCCCGCGCGCTGAGACGGAGGCGTACGCGATCCATCTGGCCGACATAATCGCGCTTGGCCAGCTGCCTGGTTTCGAGAACAGAGAGCTGCGGGTCGTGGACTTTTGTACGGGCACTGGGTGTATCGCGCTCGCGCTGTACGAGCGTCTTACACGATGGGCCAAGAAGCTCAGCGTCGCGGGCGTCGATGTCTCGCCCATCGCTATCAATCTCTCGCGAGAAAATTTGCGGCACAACATGGCTTTAAATTCACTAATACCGCCGTCCCCCGACAAGGAGGTGACTTTCCGAAAAGCAGACGTCTTCCAGGAGGCTGATATGCAGTCGCTTCAACGATGCGATGTACTGGTATCAAACCCGCCGTACATATCACGCAAGGTTTGGACCTATGGTCAGGGCCAGATGGGCTACTCTGTGCGAAAGTACGAGCCGAAGCTCGCGCTCGTGCCGGGGGAGATGGTGCCTACGTATGGGGGGTGTGACCATGCCGACGTCTTTTACGCTAGGCTGCTCGACATTGGAAGTCGGCTACGGACGCGAGTCTTACTATTCGAGGTGGGAGATGAGGAACAGGCTCTTAGGGTTGTCAAGCTCGTCAGACGCAATGACTTTACGAGGCATGCTTTGTGCGAGCTCTGGAGGGACTGGCCAGACTTGTCGCCCGAAGAAGATGAAGTGAGTTCATTCCATGTCGATGGGGAGATGATTACTGTCAAGGGCAGCGGGAATGTTCGATCAGTCCTGATTCGTCCATGAGACTGAGTTTCAAAAAGCTTGGATATACACGCATTTAAAATACCATCCCACATCAGAATATGTCAGGCGCTTCCCATATTGCAAGAGAACAAATAATACGGCACACAGTAGTCAGTTGCAACAATTCCGACTTCACAAGGATGAAGTATGGCAAAAGCAAAAAGGTACTGCCCAGAGGCGGATTCGAACCGCCGTCAACACGGATCGCTGTATAGAAGAACCACAACGTATCATCCTAACCAACTAGACGATCTGGGCCAGTGGTTATTGATGGAAGCGTAGGTCTGGTCACGATTTAAGAATCGTTCTCAAATTGTGGGTGGGGTTTCTGTCGGTTTAGCGCCTGAGACCCCTAATCTTTAGCGGTCGCTCAGCGGGCCCAACGTCTGTAACCGCTGGACCTCTGAGGGCCTCAGGGCGCTTCTACATGCGTGCCTCAGCTGGCTCACTCCTGTCTTTGCGGTTCACAACCGACAGCTTTATCGAAAGAGACGAGGCAACCGAATCTGTGTCATGAAACAAGGGAAGCAACGGCGATGAAGTCATTTCCCGCGAGGAATCAGTGGTGTTTCCACTCTGATTACACAGAGACATCGTGTCTCTGCTGCCCACGGTTCAGCTGGACCCTGTGCGCCTTTAGTGATTGAGATTAGACAAGCGGGGTCCAGATGGCGTAAAGAAACGTTCCAGCCATGAGCTTGATCATCAACGGTCGGTTGCGCGTGTGCAGCCGTCGGCGCCCTTCGGATCCAACGATCCGGGTTGTTCCTGAGATTTCAAATTGCGCGTGAAAGCTAAAGAATTAAATGAAAGGGGTCTTCCCTTGCAAGCCACACCAAGAGACTGCGCCATGCCGTGGTTCTTTGGAATGAGGCCGGAACGGCAGCGGGAAAGGGTCCAGATGTGATGAGTGGAATGCTAGAAACGTAGATCAGCTCCTGTCATGATTGACTGCGTCTGAGGTTCCTTGCGACTTGGATTGATAGTAAAAAATGAAGGCGTGGGAGAACTGCAGCCTGGAAAATGAACCTCTTCCAGGATGATCGGATTGATCTCGATATCCAGCTTCACATGATTGCTGTAGAAACGTGAGTTTCTCGTGACAATCTGATACATGGGCACACCATTTCACGGGCGAGGAGCCTCTTCGACTATGGAGACGAATCAAGGTAGAGTGCCAGGATCAAGATTTCGGCTATCTCATCACGCCGAATCAGGTCGGAGGCACCGTATCTTATCCGACATCAGCTTCGGGCGGGGTATAGGCTTCGACTCCGGATCGCACTCACATCAATGATTCAGGGTTTCCCAAAACATGGCATCCGGAAAGCACGTTGTCAAACCATCCTCGCGAGCCTTGGCAAATCTGGATTCCGGAGGCTTCATCGACTTGGAAAATGAAGCCAGTAAACTCCCGCAGTACGACCCAGCTACGTGCCCTGATGGAGTCATTGACCTCTCCGGTGCCATCAATGGTTTGATGGGCGATGTCCTGGCAGAAGAGATGAACCGATTTTCCAAGGATTACGATTTTGTGAAAGGCATGAGTAGCTTGTAGTCTGGTCGAGAGTTTGAACTGACATGATCTTACAGCAACTCGATACGGTGATGTTATGGGACCGAAAGGTGAGTATCAAGTATATTCCAAGGCCTTGATACTCTTTGCTAAGAATAGGTTGGTAGAGCTAGCCGATGCAATGAGTAGCTTTGTGAATCGCTATTTCGGTCCTGCGCGGTTAGTCACATCCGTTGACATACTGGTGACCAACGGCGTGACCTCACTCATAGACATGATGGCATTCGGAATGTGCGATCCAGGCGAGGGCATCATGGTCATCACTCCAACTTACATGATGTTTCCCCACGATCTGTGCGCCAGAGCAGGCGTCAGCCTAATCAAGGTCAACCCCGAGCCCATTGAGAGCCAGTTTGACGAGAAGACTGCCCCTTTGCTCATTGAAGCAATGTCCAGAGCCTACATCACAGCTCTGGCAGACGGTATTGTCCCCAAGGCCCTCCTCCTCTGTAACCCGAGCAACCCCTGCGGCCGGACCTACCCAAGCACTTCCCTTGTCGAGATTGCGAGATTCTGCGGACAGAAGAACATGCACCTTCTATCCGACGAGATCTACGCCATGTCGACCTTTGCCGGCACAACGGACGCAGATGGACAGGCGCTTCCCCCATTCACCTCCGTGCTAAGCATACAGGATGATCCACCTCGCGGTGTGCTCGCTGAGAACATCCACTGCATGTACGGCGCAAGCAAAGACTTTGGCTGCGGCGGTCTGCGGCTCGGATTCCTCGTGACGCGGAACGAGCTCCTCTGGCGTTCTCTGAGGCGGTTAGTGCTGTTTACATGGGTCTCGACTTTCTCGACTGCATTCTTCACGCACTTCTTGCTTGACGAGGAAGCCGTCGGTAGACATCTTAAGATCTACCGTGAACGACTCGAGGCGCAGTATAGGTTGACCACGCAGTTCTTGAAGGAGAGCGGAATTCCATTCGTGCCGGCCAACAGTGGGGTGTTCATCTTCATCAAGCTGACGGCTTGGTTGGATCACGGTGAGCATTCGGCTGAACGCGACGGAAGCCGCGAGATGAGACTCTGTCGATATCTTTTGCATGAAGCAGGTGTCTTTCTCAGTCCTGGAGAAGTAGGTCTTTCATGTCGACTAAACTGTAATGAGATGATTGACATTCACATAGCTCTCCCTATCGACGGTTCCGGGCTGCTTCAGATTGGTCTACACCGACAAAAGGGAATATATGCCCATAGCTATCCAACGGCTAGCAAAGGCACTGGAAGAGCTCAAGCTGCGTCCTGCATCACAGTCTTCTTCGTCCTCAATGAGTGGCCAAAACATCAAGGGCACCATGAATGTGGCAGAGGACTTGACGAGGGTATCACGGCGGACGTCGATTGCGCGCTTCTTGCTTTGTCAAAGAGCATGACAGTGCAAAAAGCATCTTGCCCAGGATGAAGATGAGCCAACGATGATGATGAGAAGACAAAAAAATAAGATGTAGCTGCTTCATGGCGCCAAAACACAAAAGTGATTGACCAGCCTGGGGGTCGAACCCAGAATCTCCTGATAACACATTTAGTCGTAGTCAGACGCCTTGCCATTGGGCCAACCGGCCATCAATACAAAGGCGAGGCTTAGCGTTGTTCTTGAAGGCTATCGTTACGCCAACCAGCGCGATGCCGAATCAAGGATCAGCCGTGGACCAAAAGACCTTGCCTTCAACGGAATCTGCTGTTATGTGATATTCTAAGTCTTCGCCAGCATTTCTTAGCTGTCAGTGATAAGACTGTGAGTGCTCGCGATGTGAGAATGATTCGAAGCTGTCTCTGTGGGTACCGAATATGCAATAAAGCGATCCACACAGACAAACACTTATTCACTGGCACTGCAAGATCATCAATCCTCCTCTATAGCAAGAGGGAGCAAACATGGACGCATCGTGATTTGAATCTTGAATTTCGTCGAGAAATGAAAAATTGTAGTCTTCTGGTCAGATATACACGGTGATGGGCACATTGCCGACCTTTCAAGATGTCGTTTCCTGACAGATCGGTCGCTCACTTGCTGGGCTCGAATGGTGAGTTGCGTCGTTTGGCCATTAAACTCATAGGCCAAGAAAAGACAAGAGTCGACTTCCTCGGCAGTTTACAAGGATCAGAGGCTGACTTCAAGTAGGACCCGTTCATGCTGTCTCATATTCAGCATCGCCAGGAACATACATCCTCACCGGTTCAGCGGACCGCAACATCAGGCTCTACAACCCGGCATCTCACAACCAGCCCCAGCGCTACGGCTCAGCCATCAACAGCAGCAAGACGCCGGGAACCACCAAGCCCGCCGTCCCCGAAGCCCGCCTCATTCAGACCTACACAGCCCACGGCTACGAGGTCCTCGACCTCTCCGTCTCCTCTGACAACGAGCGGTTCGCCTCCGTCGGCGGCGACCGCGCCGCCTTCCTCTGGGACGTCGCCACAGCCAAGACGATCCGCCGCTTCGGCGGCAACGCGCACGGCCACACGGCGCGCGTCAACTGCGTCTCGTTCGCCGGCGACGGGGACTCGCTCGTCGTTTCCGGGGGCTTCGACACGAGCGTGCGCGTATGGGACGCCAAATCCAACTCGGCAAAGCCCATCCAGGTCTTGGACGAGGCCAAGGACGCCATCACGGCGCTCGCGGTGAGGGACGCGGAGGTCATTGCGGGCAGCGTTGACGGGAGGGTGAGGAGCTACGATGTCCGGATGGGACGTTGCGTGACGGATGTCATTGGGGCGAGCGTGACGAGTCTCAAGCTCACGCGGGACGGCAAAGCCATGTTGGTCGGATCGTTGGACAGCAAAATCCGGCTGATGGACCGGGAGAGCGGGACGTGCCTGAAGACGTACGCCGATGACGGATGGAGAAATGAGGAGTTGCGCGTGCAGGCCGTCCTCGGTAGCAAGGAAAAATATGTCATTGCAGGCGATGAGCTTACAGCCGGCACGGGACCTTCGGGTTTGAACGGTGACGGCAAGATATGGGCGTGGGACCTCTTGACGGGCAAGCTGGTTGCAACGGTCCGGGTGCCGTGCCCAGAGGGCTTCGAGCCCAAGAAGAGAATGCTAGGTAAAGATGGCAAGGAGAAGGAGAGGAGCAACGTCATCAGCTGCATGGCCTGGAGGGCCGATGGATGGGGAGATCAGTTCTGCGTCGGTGGCACGTCAGGGATAGCTACTGTCTTTGGTTCACTCTAGAAGTCATATATGATGCATCGCTATGATATAATCGCAACAGTGATGAGGTATCGTCATTCCGGACGTTCACGTATCTAACAAAATGTTCCAAATCATACAGAGTCATGTCCGTCTCTGACCCCGTGGTACTCTACACACACAAGTGGATGTTCCGCAGACGCCCAACACCAATGTACCCAGATGCTTCCCTGGAAATCCCCAATCGGTGCCAACCAAAAATTACATAGAACAGCAATCGTGCTTTGAAACCACTTCGGTTGATTAGTCCATGCCGACATACTTGAACCAGTTCGGGCGGCAGTCGTCCTTGTGCAGCCAGGCCTCGCCATCAGTGAAGCGGCCTGTTACGCAGCCCTTGCACTTGTTCGAGTTGGGGCAGTTGAAGAAGGGAATGTGCTGGTATCCGATGTCGCGGAACCTGGTGCATGTTAGTTGACTGATCTTCCGTATGGAGCTTCGTGAGGCTTGGCAAAACGTACCAGTGAATCTTGGACTTGTCCTCGAAAAGGCCCAAAGCAATGCTGTGGACAGGAGCATCGCCCCATCTTTCGTAGAAGAAACCCCCAGCGCGGTCCAGATGCTGGAAGTAGTCCTCATACGCTTGGCTCCTCCAGAAGTCAATGTCGGCAATCTCAAAGTTGCTCCAGAAGTGACAGGTAGAGTAGCCATTCGCATCAACGTTGTTCTCGGGACGACCAGCCTTGTCGGTGAGCCAGTCCATGGCGTTGTTCTCGTGGAGGTATTCGGGGTGCTGCGCGAGGAACTTTCTAGTCTCGGGCCACAACGTTGGGATGGACTTGGGCGCGTCGTACAGGTTGACGGTGAAACCATATGTCTTGTTGTTGTCCTGCATGTAGCGGAAGACATCGTAGTCAACGTCGCAAAAGAAATGGACCTTAGGCTCGACACGCCAGTAGTACTTGGTGTGCTGCAAGGCAGGGTGCCTATAAAACATGCCACTGTTCCAGCGGCACATGGAGTGGTACGAAACCTTATCGGCGTACTGAATGTCGTTTTCCTTGAGGATCTTGACGGACTCTTCGTACAGGTCTTTGTTGATCCAAGAGGGCATCTCCCAGTGCTCTTTAGGGATGAGTTCTAACAAGTTTGATTAGCGCGAGAATTGCGTAAGGAATCGTCGCAAAAGCTTACCGTATCTGCACTCAGCCTTGGTGGCCGCCTGAGTCCTTCTCTTGAACTCATCGCTAAAGGGAACCTCATTGAAGAACGTCCATGGGTAGTTGAACTTATGGTTCCAGGTTCTCTCGAGATCGACCATTGACTGAATCATTCCATCCAATTCCTCGTTTCTGACCAGCGCCAACAATGTGGCATTGATGCGAGCGGAGTCTTCGATGCCGGGGGCATATTTGTCGGAGACATATGTCAGAACACCTTGAGGTTCACCGGTAGCTGTGCACGGATATTGTCGTCAGCGATCTATGCGATGACTGTAGTAATTGCAGGCGCAACTCACGATCCAAGTTGGGGTCCCGTCCATTCTCGTAGCGCACTGGCTTCTGGCTTATCGGCCTTTCGGGGCCAAAGATCTGGTAAAGGAAGAAGCACCAAAGCATCACGGCGGCTAACGCCAGAGCTCGAACTGGGCGGGCGACCGCCATTTTGGCAGATGGATTGGAAGCAAGCTAGCAGTCGTAGGAATGATGTGGGAAGGCGGAGGTATCTCGACAAGTCGAGCCGTCGAGCGATGTCAGGTTCGACTTTTGCGCGAATAATCAACGGCTAGCGGAAAAGCCAGGTCGTCGAAGTCGATCGAGTGGTGGGAGATTTCTCGGTCGCGGCTCGTGCCGTCGGTTTCTGAGGGCCGTTCGGTGGTGTGGAAGGGAGATTTGTTGACCACTAGGCCAGATTGAAGAGTGACGCGTAAAAAATCGGAAAAGGGGGCGTTGATGGCAGTTGTCCTAGGTCGTTGGATGCTTGAGGCTGATGTCACCCCGTGAAATTTGCCAATTAGCGTCTTGCATTGGGAGAACCAAGGACCTATGGGCGCTTTGTCCAGCTGTCGCACCCCTGTAATGAGCGATAAGGGAGGATCAGTACCCCCGCGCGCCCCTCTATTCGGCCGGCATCCTAACACCACCTGCGCACCAGATGGCTGTCGCGTGTACTTGCGACAAGCACTTCTACAACGCGTCTCCTGACGATGCCGACAGATTAGCTCAATGCCGACACATGGCCCCCTGTTTCTCATGATCTGACCTTGAAATCCTTCGCCTGGCTACTTCCGACGACAAACAATGACATTCGCTGCAAAGCTCGGCGCCTTGACCGACGAGCTGGTTGAGGTCATCATCACATCGACACCGGACAAGGTGGGAGACGGTTCATCCCATCTTGCATGGGCATACACAATGCAATGCAGCTCGGCCCGTCGCTAACACCAACGGCAGCACATCAGTCGAGAGCGCTTCAATTTATTGCGCGAGTCTTCGCATCGCAGTCTCAAGCATCACAACTTCCTGCGCACCAATCAATTCGACATTGACAAGCAGCTTGTCGGCCTGGAGGAGCGATTTAGGGTCCACCATCGTGAAGGCTTGGCAGATGCCTTCAAGGAGCGGCTCGATGCGTTATCAGAATTCCGAACGAAGTGGCACCCTGACATACTTCATTTTCTCCTCGAGCTTTCCGATAAGCCAACACAGAAAACCCGACTTGGCGACCTAGAACTCCTTCGAGAGCCCGAAAAAGACCTCGAACCGCCGCTTAGATGGGAAGACATCGCGAAAGAGGATAGATGGCACGAGGAAGCTGAGATATGGAACACCATTGACTACAGCGATCACTCTGGCGATGAATATGGCGAGGCTAAGTCAGATACATCAAGTGTATCTGGTGAGACATCTCTCTCAACTCTGGATACATCAGTTGGCCGGAGACCGGAGGCTTTCGAGATTGCCTCGTCTGACGAGGCAGCCCTCAAGGTTGTTCAGGATAGCCAGGCTTGGAGGGTGAAAGGCAAGAAGACTGCGTCTTCAGCCCGACCGCAAAAGGTCGCCATCACAGAGTTCCAGGCGATGAGAGAGGCCCTCTTCATGTTACAAGGCCTACCCACGACATTGTTCCAGAAAGATGGTCTTGCCGACCCGGCTTACCAGATATCCAGTCTTGAATGGGATACACACAAAGCCCTTGTGAGCAGCTTCGCGGAAAGCGGGCGCCAAGTTTCCCAAATACGAACTTTTTCGAAGAGATCCCAAACAGCGCCTCTCTTTCAGGTTTTCCGTGACAATGTCATTGCCTGTCTGCAATCCTTTGACGAAAGGTTATCCAATATCCAGAGTAGTCTGGCAGTGGCGCGGGAAGATACAGTCATCAGCATGGCAGCAGTCCTGGAGGAACTCAGACCAAGGATGGAACCTTTAGTATCTCTCTCAGAGATTATAAGGCAGCTTTACGATCCTGCGAATGGTGGAGCGTTCCGCTTTCTCGAGCTTGTCTACGATGAAATTAGCAGAGCCCAGCTCTCAGGTCGCGATTCGACTTATGACTTCCTAGGACGCATATTCTTCAACTGTTTTCAAGTCTATCTCCGACCAATTCGACTTTGGATGTCAGAGGGGCAACTCGTGCCAGGCGATAAGATCTTCTTCGTGTCTGAGTCGCCAACCCAGGTTCCGCTGCGTCAGGTCTGGCAAGAACAATTCAAAATGAGACGAACATCAGAAGGGGTCTTGCATGCGCCCAGCTTCCTGCAGCCAAGTGTTGGTAAAATCTTCACGGCTGGGAAAAGTATTGTTGTTCTCAAACATCTTGGAAAATTTGATGCACTTCGTCAACTCTGGGATGATCACGAACCCCCTCTAACATTCGAAGCGGTCTGCCCGCCGGGCCTGGAACTTGCACCATTCCCCGAACTATTCACATCGGCCTTCACTCTATGGATGCAGAGCAAATATCATGCGACCTCGGAAACTCTGAAACAGGCGCTCTTTGATTCTTGCAACCTAGAGTCGAATATTGGCGCACTGCATCACCTCTTTCTCATGGCTGATGGAGCTGCGGCTGATGAATTCTGCAAAGGCATTTTCGCCCGGCTAGACGCCCTCAGGCCCGATTGGCATGACCGATACTCCTTGACTGGTTTGGCTCAGGAGGCATTTTCGCCACGAGTTGATACCACCCGCCTCTTTGTCACTGTCCGGATCGAAGGCCAAAAGAAATCTGTTGTCGCTGGTCGCGATCTCATCCGTACGGCCTTGCCAGAAATCACCCTCCAGTACCGTCTTCCCTGGCCAGTGCAGCTCGTTGTCACCGAAGACACAGCTGCCCAATACCAAGCAGTTTTCACATTTCTCATGCAAATCAGACGCGCCATCGGCCTCATCCAACGCAACCGGATCCTCGAAGAGCTTGCTTCGAGAAGCGATGTATGGGGTAGCAAAGCGCTGTACTACCTGCTCCGCTCGAAGTTGATGTGGTTTTGTAACTGCATCCAGACATACCTGGCAACGCTGGTTCTAGCTCCTTACACAGAATCCCTCCGCTGGAAAATGCGAGAGGCCTATGATGTAGATGCCATGATCAGGCTTCACGAAGCCTTCGTGAAGCAAGTTATCGACGCTGCATGTCTCGGCAGAAAACTGGATCCCATACGCAGTGGCATCCTGGACATCATGGACCTAGCCGCGAAACTCGAGGACGCACAAAGCGCTAGCGTCGCCGAGGAGGCTGAGGAACAACAGGAGCTATCTCGTCTTTCCATCATGTCCTCGCCGATGAAAGCGAGTCCCCGCCGTCGAAAACCGGCTGTCTACGCCGAAGACAGTGACGACGAAGGTGCGGAGCGTCTCGGGACCAGAACCAAAAGGGGTGCAATTAATGCAGGCAAGGGCTACCTAGAATGCTTGCGGGAGATTAAGACGGACTTTGAGAGGCACCTAAAGTTCATTTGTGGGGGGCTACGAGGGGTTGCCAGGGCCTCAAGCGACGAGGCGGCTGTGAAATGGGACCTCCTGGCTGAAATGCTGGAGGTGGGTGTCAAGGAGGGCGCTTGAAGGCTTTGCCAAGTTGGTAGGGGACGGCTGGCAGCATTGAGAACTTGGTCGTGGAGACCCGCAAAACCATTAGAGTTTACAGAATTCCGGAAAAGGATAGGGATCGACATGGGATTCCTTGATTCCCATACTCCTGTCAAACCGCCGGGCCAACGCCAACTCATTCCCACTGCAGATGGGTCCTGCAGCAGATTGAAATTATTGGAATCCTGCAGAGATGATCAAGTTGACTTGGTGGGCGGTCAAGAGCAACATGAGACGATGCTCGGTAAGTGCCGCCAGGACACGAGGTTTACTGAACCGTATCGTGCGATGCCTCGACAATACCTTACAGCAGACTTGAGCTTCAACCCACTTCTCCTAGGTGTTGCATCTGATGAGCTGATTCGATCACTGAGGTAGTCTACCTTAGTTGGCTGTGGTCCCTGAAAAAGAGAGAACATCGTTCGCATAAAGGTGTGCTAGGCTGCTAGTGTGGTGATTCATGATTGCTAGCGTAGACCCTTGGAGTCGCAACCACGAGACTGCTCGTGCCGGAACCGACGGGAATCACAACACCACGACGGTGTTCACGATGCCGCCCGACGTACTTGTACGTCTCTCCGGCGGTATCGAGGCATTATGGACTTCGTGCCCCTGCCCGCCAGGGGACGGGGTTCACTGATGCCAACTTTTCGCTCTCCAGACAGCCTCGAACCTTGGAACGAGCAAGATCGACGGTGGGGCCCAACGGTTGTGACCGGAAGCCAGGGGTCCCTTACAACGATTTTGGGACCAGAGGGGGTGTGAGTGTGTTGTTGTCGACGCCGACTAAGGCGCCGCCTGGCGAGCGGGTGAAAGACCTGCCGACATGTAACGTCTCTTTATGTACTCTGTAGACGTGCCCCCGCGCGTTTCCCTTGCGGAAGTCCATGATCCGTCTACGGTGGCCGTCCACGATTTGAGTTGAGTGTTGCGTTGGTGCCCGAGAGTATCCGTAAGAGCAAGGAACTGGGAAAGAGAGCCCAACTCGGGAAATTGAAGCTCAAGCCAGGGTGCTCGTGATCAGTTCTAGACTCTGCTGGAAGGTGGACCTTGGTTCTACACGTGAAGACAGGGAAAGTTGTTCTCGCGGGTTTGCTGAGGCTCGTCAGCGGTTGTTTCCGAGAACTTCACACGTTCTTTCAGGGCTGGCAGCATGATCTTGGCCGGTCTTTGGAGTAATCCATTTCTAGTCGAGTAGCCAAGAACTAATAACAGCAAAGTATAGCCTGAAACCTCCTCGTTCGTGATCATGGAAATGGCCTTTTAGAAGCACCTCACGAATGAGTTGAAGGTACTGGTGCCTTCATGAGACTCTTGGCAGGAATGGTCACATGTGAAACGGTTTGAAAGAAACGGAAGTTGAATGTTTGTGCGAACATGACCGTAATCAGTAACCGGGTGTTTTGTTTCGCCGGCTTCCCGAAACGGCACGGTGCCCCACCATCAGTGACATCCGCCACAGCTGCACGGTTTGCCTGCGAGATATCAACACCTCCAAAAACTTTAACGACAACCTCGCTTTCACCCACAATTGCGCCTACCGAACCCGAATCTATCGTCGCATAACCTTGCGGAAGCCCATCGTTCAAAATGTCTGAACGCAAAGTGCTCCAGAAGTACTACCCCCCGGATTTCGATCCCTCCGCCCTCACGCGTAAGCGCGGTCCCAAGCAGACCGGCCCTAAGGTCCAGACCGTCCGCATCATGGCGCCCTTTTCGATGAAGTGCACGACGTGCGGAGAATACATCTACAAGGGCCGCAAATTCAACTCCAGAAAGGAGACGAACCAAGCAGAGCGATATCTCAACATCCAGATTCACCGCTTTTACCTGAAGTGCACGCGGTGCTCGGCGGAAATCATCATCAGGACCGACCCCAAGATCGCCGACTACGCCGTAATCAAGGGCGCGATACGGAACATGGAACCCTGGCGCAACAAGGAGGGCGAGAAGGAGAGCGTCGACGAGAGGCTGGACCGGTTGGAGCGCGAGGAGGCTGAAGCCGCGGGCGAGGAGGAGAAGAACGCGATGGCGGACCTGGAAGCCAAGAACGAGGACGCGAGGCTGGAGATGGCTGCCGCGGACGCGCTCGACGAGATCCGCCAGCGCAACGCGCGCATCCAGCGGTCTGAAAAGGATGGCGTGGATTTCTCCGAGTACGTCGTCAGGCCCGAGGACGAGGAGAGGGCGAGGCAAGAGAAGGAGGACGAGGAGGCTGCGCGGAAGGCTTTCGCCGCTGCGAGGGAGAGGCTTGGAGAGGAGATTATCGACGACGATGAGTTTGACGGAGGGGTCATTGGTGGACCATCAGCAACCACATCCTCCTCATTATTGGCGGTGGCAGCGTCATCCTCAATGTCAGGGGAAAAGTCGGAGACTGCTGCACCGGCGGGGACCGTGAGGGATACTTCAATGATGCCGCCGCCGCCGCCTCCCGCCAAACGCGTGGTGAAGAAGAAGAAGGATTACTCTGCGGCGCTTGGCATCAAAAAGAAGCCTTCACTGGTCTGAGAGTTGTGTGCCATATGGGAATACAAGCCAGGGCGTGGCTGCAGCAATGTTTGTTCTCGTTTCTTCCCCCTGACTCTTTGTCGCTGCCCACCTGCATCATCGCGCAGGGGAAATGGAGAGCAGCTGCACGTCATCTGTCTCTTTATATCATGAATAGGGCTGTTATTGTACTTGGTGGTAAACTTTAATTTTTGGGCATGGCGTTTCGGAAAACGGAGATTTACCGCACAGACTCTTTTCTGCAGGGTACATAATCAAGGCATTGGGTGGACAGACGGTTGATGGCGTAAGGGTACACGTACAAGGACAATGTACGGAGTAGGTACTAGACGAATATTGAGCGATCAAAGGCAACACCGACAGAAGGGGTCGAAGCCCACCCCCATTCCCCGCCTCTCGTTCTATCTCCCTTTGACTTTTCATTTTTCGGACGATGAATACCTAGCGATATAATTAAACTCTAGCCATCCAGCATTGTTGAGACGTCACTTTCGACCGTTCCCCCTCCTTCTCTCGCTTTGTACGTCGCACTATTTTGTCCTTTGCTGTGTTCTAGATGTTCCTGGGTTGTCTGTGCTTTTTTTTCTTTTGCACAAGCTCCACTGTCGATCTTCCACCTTGACAGGTCCAGCGCTGCGAAAGCCGATGCGTATGTGTGCGTGCCCGCGCATGTTCGCGTTTGTGTGTTGAGCTTGTGAATAGACTCCAAGGTTCGGTAATGCAACCGACCTCTTGGCTCTCTCTCTCTCTCTCCCTCTCTCTCTCTTTCTCTGTGGGTTTCTTCTTTAATTGCGCGATTCAGAGTTTGGGTGTCTGGATCGCGTCGATCGTAGCAGGGTTGGTGGCTCCAAGTAGAGATGGAAAGGATGGCCGCCCTTTTAGGGAGTATCTGCTGGAAGTGGTCGCAAGTCCTAGATTGTGGAGGGATGGTGGAGGAGTATTATCATCGGAAGCGAGGGATATATGAGAAGTAATCGTAGTATGTTGTTTTGCAGTACCCCGCAGGATTGGTTATGACTTTACTATGGTGTGCAGATATGTATTGATCGTATGCTAACTGGGCTTTGTGACATATGCGCATCAAAAGAGTTGTGAGCAGTTTCGGGTAAGGTCAGGTATGTGGTATAGAGATAATGAGACATCACAAGGGAGCAAAGTTGTAAGTTTTTGTAGCGATTGTAATGATTTATTCGTTCTTATCATAATCATGGATGATCACCCTCGACATCACGGGGTGAAGCTGCCCGATAACCATCAAACCACCAACGCCTGAGGGTTTCCCCTTATAAACAATACCCGCCATCTTAAAGCAAACTCTTTCGCGCCAAATGCTAATATTGCCAGATTCTGATTCCATCGCGCTAATATCGTGCTAGACCGAGTTGATTCTGTTGTCTGCTCTTCGCAGTCGCTGAAAAGAGGCTCTCAAGCCGATAAAAAGACCGGTGTGATAAGCCGAAGACCCGGTGAAAAGGATCAATGAATGGAGTAGCCATTACGATGTATCAAAAATGATTTAATACGATGAATCGTGGCTGGATGAGGAGTGGTGAGAGTTGTGAGGGTAACTCGTGCGGCCGCCGGATCTTCTCGTAGAGGAGCGGTTGGCAGCCTCCATCTGGCGCTTGGTGTGCTGGTGCATCGAGCGCATGTAGGTGGAGAGATCTGATGGAGGAGGAGGAGAGACAGGGATGGAGACGGAGTAGGCGTCTTGGCGAGCGGGCATGGTGGAAGGGCTCATGGAGGCGATTTAGATACAATATGTGGTGTTGTTGGAAAGTAAGCCGCTGATGAGAGGCTTAAGGCGTGTGAGGAGTAGTTGTTGGTTGGTAGATTGCTTCCGGTAGTTGGATGTGATGGAAGCGTTAGGTAGATATAGAAATTTGTAGATGTATTTAAGAACGGTGTGAAGTTGTTGTTATTGAAGCTGGGTGCTGATGAAACGGAATTCAAAATACGGTGGTTGGCAGGAAAGGTCCTGGGTTTATAAAAGAAAATAAGAGGGGCGAAAAGGCTCGCTGCAAGGCTTGTCGTGGAGAAGAGGTGAACACAGACGTAGGGAAAGTTGGGCAGGACGGGGTCGTGTGTGTGGTGGTGGTGAGCAGCACGTCGCCCATCAGGCAAAACACAGGGTCCTCCGTCACTAGCGGATGTTGCAAGCTATGGGACCTACGCTAAGGTATACCCCCCTCCCTTTTTCTCAAGGGTCGAGGGGGAGGGGGTCTGAGTGTGGGAAGAGACGAGATTGAGCAGCGCAGAGTAGAGCAACTTGCCCACGCACAGAGAGTGAGAGAGAAAAGCAGGCACCGTTCCTTCCTCTTCACCCCCTCATCCCTCCCACTCAGCAAAGAGGAGCTGCTGCATATCCCGCCTACACTCAATTCGCTAGGGATCGGCAGTGATTGACGGCGTCTTAGCGTTCTGCTGTACCCCCGGGTGAGGCCTGCACGATATGGCGTAACTGGGCCGGGGGTCGAGGCGCAAGGGGCCAATCAAGCAGACCTCGCCCACTGCTGGGTTTATTGCCACGGACAGGGCTGATGATGCAGTAAGCGGTACGGTGATACACTGCAGGCCACAAGAGAGGTGGTTTGCGGGTGCGGGAGGTGGCCGAGAACGGAAAGACCCTGCTGATCAGTTGTCCACACCGAAAGTCACCGGGCATGTCTACCGGTACCTACTGGCCACACATTCTCACGCGTACCTACGGAGCACAGCTTGTTCCTCTCTGCCTTTCGCGCTTCTTTGGAGTAGCTGTCGACATGTCAAAATACCTGTCCCCCGAATCTCGGACAAAGACAGCGACGATCAGTCCCCTCTCCATTTCGCTTTCCTACCCTTGGAGGTTCTGGACCGGCGGACGGGGCGTGGAGCTGGACGGGAGACCCTGAGAAAAAGAGGCTTGAGGGGTTTCTGATCCATGTCCCATCAATACGTCGAGATAGACATGGCCAGACTGCAAGCGAATAGGATTGTCTCGAACATCGTGCCCATCCTGACGCCAAAGGCTCAAAGGTGTGTTGGACCCTTGATTTTTTGGCCACCCCATGACCTTACAGGAGGACGGCATTATCGAAAGCTTGAAACCTCCCCCAACTCTGATGGAGGGTCGGCATGTTCGTTGTACGATTGTGCTGCCACAGCTGCATGATACGTCTATCTCATCCAGGTCCAGGGGAAGCAAGCAAGCTCACGGTTAGGTCGCCATCCACAAGCAAGCAGCTTGCGCGAACGAACGACGATGAGGGTTCAGTCCGGGGGGTCACAAGCCAGCCAAAAAGAAGCGTGTTCACATTAAAGACAGGCGCTACTGGCACTTGACCAGAGCTTCCCTAGTCAATAGGTCAATGACGGGAAAGAGATGGGTGGTAGTAAGTCTTGTCTTGTTTAGAGTAGCAGGAATGTGGTGTAAGGGAAGTGAAAGGTTGGCAACGGCGCGGCCAAGCAGTAGCCAAGCAAGACTTGTCGTCAAAGATCGGCGGGTGGAGCAGACGTCATTGGCCGAAGCGTCTGCGTCGGCCGGACCCCGGGTGTGGACGTTGCTGTCAGTGGGTCCGTCCAGTGTCCCACCTTCCTTCTTTTTTGCCCTGGTCGTCCGCCGTCGCCCTCAACCTTTCGGGCAGTGGAGACTTCACCTTTCACCACTACTATGTGCAACTTGGCGTCCCTGGTCTGTGCCTGGGCGCGGACACCATGCCGTCAAGGCAGAAGGCACGGATCCCAAACAAGAGTGTGGAAGGCTAGCCGCCAAATCTGAAGCCATTCGGCAACTTTTTGGAACTGCTACCTCCCGGGTCCCCACCGTCTTTGAGGGCTATCATTGGTTTGATCCTCGTGTTAGTGGGAATACTGTCCAGATCGTGACCACCTTGCCCAAGGGCCAGGAACGTACCTGTAGGAAATTCCCATGATGCCCTCATGCCCACCATCCTCCGTCGGCATGGGAATTTGAGAAATTTGCCATGGCGGGGAGACTGACTTCGGCACTCTTGGGCCTCAATTTCCCATTCCCCCCTCCCCTAAGAAATGATGAGGATGGGAATTGCCCCCTTCTCCCCCCTTCGGTGGCAACCCTATTCAGCAGAGGCCTCTGCGCTGATTCTCATGATTCCCGTGTCAGGGGCATCTT
The DNA here is from genome assembly GCF_030867605.1 of Colletotrichum paranaense. Taxonomy (NCBI): domain Eukaryota; kingdom Fungi; phylum Ascomycota; class Sordariomycetes; order Glomerellales; family Glomerellaceae; genus Colletotrichum; species Colletotrichum paranaense. The sequence goes on from NW_026848964.1 coordinate 2,363,017, forward strand.
GACGTGCGGCTTGCCCCATCACGCCCTCCCGCACTTGACCTGGTCCCACCGGATCTAGCCCATGCCGAAGCTATTCAGAGTTGAACACTGAGCCAGCAAGATGCCAAGACCAGCAACAGGGAAGCTTTGAACAAATTTCGGCCCTCGACATCACGGAGCCGGGTCACGGAGGAGCAGACAAGGTTCATTGTACCGTAGGCCGCATTCGGTCTTGATCTGACCCTCACCGAGAAATTGGAGACGTTTCTCTTCGGGTGAGAGATTTACCAGGACGTCAGGGGTCTGCAAACTAAAGCTCCGATATACGCTGGGGTTGAAAGGCCGGGGAGATCTGACAAGAAAGAAAACACACTTTGTCGCTAAAGGAAAGCAACCGAAACGGCGGGTTTGCGCGTTTGGAAGCTATGTAATGGCCCAGAACCTCATTGGAGCATAATTGGCCTCTCTCGACCGTGGCGAGACAGTTGTGACGGAAGGTACGCGATACGCAGTAAACCGTAACGTAAGATAGATGGCCGGGGGGATCGCGAGAAGGGATGGATGCTCTCAGGGGGGGATGGAGGATGGGCCATGGATGGATGCATGTGGCCAGGACGTATCCGTTGCGGCGGATAGACCTCGAACCGGCCGTAGCTTGTACGAATAGTGGGAGTGCATCCGTAGGTAGACTACAGAAATTCAGACTTTGGGGCTGGCTGGATGGGACACACAGACGTCAAGGCTGACGGAAGGCAGCTCGTCCTTCCTCTCAGTTTGTTCGGCCTTGCCTCAGTTTACGTCGTTGGAGCTGTTTGGAGGTTGGTGTGTCGTCAGGTCTTGCCAATCAAGTCTCGTGTGAAGTCACGCTGCGCCACTAACCCGGCGCCCTATGATGTCACTCGCTGCTCTTTTTCTCACCCTGGCCCGACGGTCGGATCCCCCCCTGCTTTTCGCTTTAGTTAACCAATCAAAACGTTGGAGCGAGCGTTTTCTTCCATTTTCTCCCCTTCCTCCCTGGTAACGTTTTGACAAGCTGCTCCGTCACACACACCACAAACACGCCCCCCTTTCCCCCAAAAGGCTCAAACGCTGGTCCATTCCGTCACAGGAAGGAATGATACGCGCGACGACCTCATAGCACCACAGACAGCACCACAACTTACGTCTTTCTACGTCTCTTTACGTCGACAGCCCGCTTAGACCGAGTTCCACGAGGCAGAGAGAAACCCTCTTCTCTCTCAGATCTTCAAAGATTTGCACGTTTGCTAGCTAGAATGCGGCTCTCGTCTCGCTTCGCTCGAGCATTGCTGCATTGTCTGTCATGCACACCTAGCTGCTATTAGAGCTAGATTCTTTTTTTTTTTCCCCTCTCTTCGCATCACCCCTTGCCACAGCTTCTCTCATCATCGTGCGACCCTTACGACGGCTGACAATGAAGAAAAAAAGCCTCCCGTCTATACTATGGGGGCACCCATGAAGCAGTTCCCGCCACCTGCATCATACCATGACTACCCACACTCTCTATGAGCTCCCCTCAGCCTCGAATGGAGACACAGGCCCGCGCCAAGGTTCCAGACCCTGACTCTTGTCTGACCCGGACCACAAGAAAGAAGGAGAGCTCACATACCTCAAAGTGATATGAACGAAACTGTTTCTTTGCGCGTCCGCCAAAGGTATGCCATCACACGTGATGACGCCATGCCTCTCACCTCACCTCATCTCTACCGGCCGCTATGCCCGAAGAGCTGGCACACACAATCAGATCTCAATCCTCCTACTTTGGGCGGATGGTCGTCTGTGACAGCATACCGGTACTCAACGACGACCCCTGAATTACAGCTGGCAAATATGTACTAGCTAGGAGGGTTGCTTTCGCCCCTGCGTCCTCAACTCTCGGCCACGGTAGGAGCCGTCCCAACGGCTGGACCACGCAGTATGATCAAATGGCCCGCATAATGACATCGATCTCGCCTGCGATGGGCCCTTGATGGAGGCTGAGGGGTCGTGGAGGTCTGGGGAAACATCCTCTGAAACGTCATGAATGATGTTATACTACCTCTAGAGAATGGTTCCCAACCGGACATCTATGGCTTCCTCTACGCCTGAGAGAGTTGTCGGCCGACGCCTCGTCCACAATGATGAGCCCCGACCTCGAGTCCCCGATCCACCGTGAGAGTATCAAGGTCCACGTACCCTCAAACTTAGCGATGATAGTCCTAGGCTCGAGCATCACTGAACCGCCTGATTGGGGCCAGAGAAGATAGCAGCACGCCGAGTCCTCTTCTTCTACTGCTCCCTTTGATCCCCAAAACCTCTCTGACCGTCCCGGTGCCTTCCCCCGCCACTCTACGGCACCTCTGCGTCCGAATTTACTGGGGCCCAAGGGGTTTGAACTTGTCACCCAACGGGATCCTCGCCGCTAACCGTCCCAGTAATGATTGGCTGTCGCTGAGCTCTTCGGCGATCCTCCGTCATCCTGACGGCCTTTCCGACTCCTCAGGCGCGACCCTCTCTGCGATATCGAAGCTTGCTCGTTAACTACGGGACTCGGGTAGAGTTTGGGCAGGCATCGAACACCGAGCGTCTTTTACATCTCAATACTGAACATCGAGATCGAGATACGGCTGCGGTCCAAGTAGGGTTGTATGGTCGATGTGCGTGTTTCGCAGCAAAAGGGGTCTGTGGCGGTTGACTCGTCTGTCTACTATATCATATCAGCATTGGGGACTTGTTGGTTTTCAGTCTCTCTCCTTGTTATGATCATAGTACGTCACTATCACGCCGATTCGGGCCACAACGTAGGCGGATTTCAGCGTGGAAGAAAAGGTTGCGATGAAGGAGTGCTCCATATTCACTGCCCAAGACTTTTAGAATCCTATCGGAGGTGGACCACGTCGTACCGGTCAGTGAATCAGGCGTTGTTGTAAGTGTAACCTAGAGGATCTCATGGTCCTACTAAACAACGCCTGTGCCGTCATTCTGGCCCCCAGATCCAATTATAGTTGATCATGAAAGTGGGTGTCGCCCAGCGCGGGAGTGCGTGGTGACTGGCGATTCTTCGTCATGGTTTAACTCTCGTAATCTTACCTTAAGACTTCTTGGAGCAGTCTCTTGAGCCATCTAGAGTGTAATCCTTTGTGAGAGGAGACCTATGGCGCTCTTACCAGTGGATTTCGACTCACATCAGATTGTCAACCTTGACGGCATTTCGACAAAGCAATTGTAGTGTGTTTGCCTATCCGTTCTTTAAAAAGCACGCGAGCGTGGCGGGAAAGCTGGCTGATCGTCCTATTTAAATCGCCACTATCATCATACCCTGACGGTCGTATCCTTGTTGAGAGGGATTTCACTCAAGGTCTGGGCCAAGTGAGCACATCACGAGGGTGGTTTTGCTCAGTTGTATGGTTTATTTGGTGGTGGTTGCCCCCGGAGCTGATAAAAAGTCTTCATTTTATCATAGCCTGCCATCGCGTAGCACATCTCTTCACTATGAGGAACAAGTCACAAGGAGGGTTGTCTTTGTATCTCAAGTAAGTAGAGGTACGACTCTAGCCTGGCCGAGTTTATGATCACCGAAACACAAGTCTAAAAAGGGAAGGCAATTTTTGGAGCATTCGAGTATGCAATTCTTACTCTGACCTCGGAAATCGGCACTACCCCTATGAAGACCGGTCGATACTCGGATCAGTGAGGGACCATTCGACCGTGGACCAATAAAAGGCTCTATTGAAGTCATTTTTGAGAGATAACCAGATCTACTTGCTCCTTCCTTGAGGCATACCAACGCAAGTCACCCAAATGGTAGAGTACCAGATATATCCCTGAGTCTTCTCGAATTCGAAAAGCCCAGCAGGTGGTATAAGCCTTCGGCAGCAAACGGGATAACTGTTAGCTTATCTTACGTGATACCATCATTCTCAACCCACTACAAAATAGCCCCTGCCCAGATGCATCATATTGAACTTTCCTTTGATGGTATGATGATTTGCCGAATAACTTTTTCACATCCTGGTGATAGTCTCTAATTCAATGCACATTGCAGTGTTCGAAGTGACGTTAAGGACCAAAACCACCTATGTAGGGTAATCTATCTTGCACGTGTCGGTCAAGAGGACACGCGGGCAATCGTCCTTGCCGTAACCAGGATAGAAAAATGAGAGAGGCACCAGACTACACCTACCAGATGAGAATGCCCATGGCTCATACAAACGGCGCGTCCTTCTCTCCCAACTCGTCATGGTGGCATATCGTCAGAAAAGCGCAACGTAGAAGGTTGTACAAGCCATTAGAATGGCCCTTCCACCCACCTACTTCCACTTCAGGTTAATCAGTGGGCTTGGCAAACTTCTCCCTCCTGTCACATCCTGATGATGTAGTGCAGCATACGATATCACCCACTTCGTTCCGGCCGAAAGGCTGCCCTTCTAATGTATGTACCAACACGCCTACTGCCTACTTACAGCAAGGTTCCTAAGCTCCTCACTCGATTCCAACCGCGAAAGCGAAGCAGGTATGCCTTTGTTGCTGTGCTCACATCAACCCCTCCGAGTGACACACGGTTGATTTCCTCCTCTCTCGTACAACGACGGTGGGCACATGATTCAGATGAAACCACCACACATCAGATCTGACACGGTATTTGAGAAATCTGTCTACATGAGATTGTGATCTTGGTATGCTAACTGGACTTCCAAGGGAGTAGGCACGGCATCGACCACCCGAGAAATATTGTTCAGACGCTTGCGTTCCTGAGCAAAGACGTGCGTAGTCGCGACGAATTACAATACGACTTGTCCAACAAATACGCAGACGGGAAGGAGGATGACGACCGTTGAATCCATCAACGTGTGTCACGATAACTCCCGTCTGATCTTACCTAAAGGACCCTTGTCTCGCCTTACAACAATCGACAGCCCAGGTCGATCTTTTGCCGATCCTCCACCAACCCCGCTGCCGGAGTGTTCTGAGTCGCCGCAGACCATCGAATAGGTCTAGGTTTGGTCTGTATATCATTCATCCCAGACCCTGCTACCAATTGAGGGAATCGGAGGGTCATCGTGGTTCAGCCATGGCTATCATGTCCTCCAACCAGTTGGACGGTGAGTTCGCTCGCAGAAAGCCAAAGTGTACGAATGCATTAGTGTTCGGGCTGGGAGACCCCATTGAGTTGTGCGCATTGTCGATCTCTTGGAGCAGACAAACACTTTTGCGGCGACAAATCACATTGTGCTCATCCAAGGTGGCAGAAGGGTGTTCATGAGAGGACGACGGTGGACGATCATTCCTGCAAACCCCCATTGCTGGTGTTGCGCAGTCGATCAGCTGAAGCCAATAGACCACGGCCAGGCACCATTCCTATCACCACTAAAAGCAACTTGACGATGTCGGCATCCCACGCGGAACCTTGGCGTTCACACAGTACTCTGGTGCTGATTATATGAATGCAACATAGGCTTGGCTCTGAGGCGCATTAGGCGGGCAAACCTTGCCTTGACGACTCATTGACGCCGATTTTGTTGCTGAAAAGGTCATTGGTAGGTGAGACAAGCTTGAGCCTCATTCCTATCCGGATTTGGGTCAGTTCCAGTCATTTAGGATTCACTTTCACCTCTAAATTCCCTCCTTGAACCAAGTCTGTTGCGCAATAAGCCGGATCAGCCGCTGGATCACCGACGAGCAGTAATTTGGGCTTTGCGCACATATTCACCGTCAATATCTCCTCTGCAGCCTGTGGCCTCGTGGTGAAGTTCAGATGGCGTCCTTTTTGGGGTTTATACGTTCCGGACGGCCATTGGCGAAGACACTGGTAGACTCCGGATGCCGAGCATCGGAAACAAAAGGCCGATGTTTCATGGTCTCCTGCAACTCAGTACTCGCAGTGGCGGGGTTGTGCCAGCCACCAGGTCAACATGGATTCCTTGAAGCCAGGCCGGCTGCATCCGTTTCCCCATTTCTTGGGGGCGCCGTAGCAGAAAAGATCATTCTTTATTGTTTTTGATCTCGCAAGTCACGGGACTTTTGTCATTGGCTTACACTCAACTATCAGCACGGAAGAGAGCCGGAGCCCAGCTCAACACAACGTGATTGGCTTTGACCGCAATGGCCAGTCTCTAGGAGAAGACAGTAAGGGCGCATCCCCAACACACAGACCTCGGGTTAAGTCCAGAAACTATGCCGGCGTCGCATAAGCATCCCATCTCTTAGCTGACTACTCCAGCCAGCGAAAATGATCGCCAACCTTTATCTCCACAGACTCTGCCAATGCAATATTGGACAGGTTCAAAGGGCCTTTCCCGGGGTCGCTTGGGAGGATATAGAGCACAGAAGGCAATAGCGGGATAATGCTGGAGATCTCGGCATGGTGTATCGTTATTTCAAGCAAACACCCAAGGCGGACAGAGGGCGGAGAACTCACGATCCCTCGGCTGGGCGCGATGTCGCAACATGCAGTCGCAGCTTGTTCCTGTTAAGTTCAAATAAGGATAACCCTGCATAATCCAGGTACAGGCTCTCCCCGTCCATCGACGCGCATCTCCCGAGGCCCAGGAAGTGTGGTCGTGGGCCAATGCTTCATGCAGCAGGCAGTTGCGTCTTGTAACAATAGTGCTAAGACTGCGTTTCACCCTGGATCGACAATGTTTCCGCACCCACGGATGACCCCCAAGGTTTACTTGAGGCGAAAAGAGTAGGCGCCCTAGATAATGTCTGGGCAGGTCGCTCAAAGGCAAGATAAGTGTGGCCTGAACTCTTTTTCTTTCCTGTTAAACGACGTTGTGGTTGAGCCAGGTCTTTCCGCTTGGCCGTGTTGTTCTTATTCATTCCTTTCTTTCTTTCGATTCTAAACACAGTAGCGACTTACTATCCACTCCTTCAAGATATTTCTTAATAATGTTATCCAAGGCTATTGCCGTCCTGGCGGCGGCGACGTTGACGTCGGCCGCTACGCCCATGGGCTTTATGCCCCAGTCAAACACTCCCCTAATTGTTTCTTACGGAGGCATCTCGGCACTGGATGGCGTGAACCTGCCTAGAGATTGTAAGTTTTCACACGGTCGAGACCAAAGAGCGAGGTCAACCTAACAAGAACCCAATAGCTAGTCAGACGCAACCCACAATTGCGACCGAGCAGCAGCTCAAGGGCCAGTATGCAGTGATAATGGTGGATATCGACGTCCCGACCAACCAACCTCCCAAGACCGGAACTCTCCTCCACTGGATGCAGACCGGTCTAATGTCTGCCGATACCCCGACGACGCTCAACACGACCGCCGGGCCCAAGAAGGTGTTCCTGATGCAAAACAAGATGAACGCAGCCGCTCTGGCGCCGTACATTGGCCCCAACCCGCCCGCGAGAGAGCCTCTCAGCCATAGATACACCTTTGTCGCGGTCGACCACACGATGATTACGCAGCAAGGCCTGATGGCCCTCTCCGGCGCGGCTCAGAGCCGTCGTGACTTCAACGTCATGAACGGCCTCATGGCGGCTGGTCTCTCAGACAAGGTTGTCGCCGGTAACTTCTTCCGCGTTACGAACGCCGGACCCGTTGGTGCTGGTCAAGGAACTGGTGGTGGAGGTAGCCGCGGTAACAGCACCGGTGGCGGAGGCGGTACCATGCAGCCTAAGCCGATGCCGATGCCCGCCCCTGCGCCTCCTGCCGGAACCCCGACTACCCCCGGTGGCGGTGGAATGCCCGGTATGCCCAACATGCCCGGCATGAGCATGGCTCCCGGTATGACGATGCCCATGCCCGGTATGCCGGGTGCTAGCGCGCCCCCTATTGGTGGTGCTCAGCCGTCGAACCCTGCCCGCGCCAGTGGTCTCAGCCTCGCTCCTGGTCTCGGCCTCATGACCATGGGTCTCTGCCTCATCGGTTCCCTGTTCGTCTTCATGTAACCTTTACGGGTCGTTACGGGCACAGAAAGTGATCCAGGTTGGGGAGTTTTTGTTACACTTGCTGAAGAGGCCAGAAGATGTTTTCCTTTCTTTTCCTGGCTGCCGCTATAAGCTGAATGTGGAGGGATGCTAGTCGTATATAGGGTAGAGCAGCATGCCAATACAATAGCTAAGACGCGGCCACATTGCGTTTCGTTCACTTTGTAGTTGTGATTAGCTCGTCTCAGTGATGTCTATGATCCCAGTCCTCCGTACAAACATCCTGGTAATGGTTCGCTCGCTAGCACCACATCCCTACCTGTGGATCGTGGAGCCAAAACAGGCCAACGGTTTTGGCGCAAACTTGGCAAACTTGCATCTCCTACCGATAAACCATCATGACAGCGCAATTGATGGGTCGATATTGCTGACAGCAACAGTGGTGAGAGCCAACTGAGTGCCACGACTCAGCCCCTCGGGACTGTCAAGATCGAGGTCGGAGGGACAGCGTGGCCGGGTCGGGACAAGAACGTAGCCAGCTCGGGATAAGGACCTGGTCGGTCCGGAGGGATTTGGGTCCAGTCCCCGAAATCCTGGCTGAGTGGCCTTCCTCCGCACGGGCCCGGGGGACCGATCATCCCCGTGTCACATGCACAATCATGTGATCTCGTCACGCCCTTCCTTCCCGAGAGGGTCGTCACGACCTGCCATCATATGGATCCTTAGTCATGCCAGCGCCTGCCCTTCGATGTCTTAGTGTCTGCAAAAAAGTCCGCTCCGCACCGCGCGCTCACTCGCACTCTCAAACACAGCTTTCCCTTGCAAGTGTGCTACTCAGTTTTCAATGTCTTTCTTGATCTAGGCCCGTTTCTTGCAGTTGTTCCTTGCAAATAGCGCAAGCGGATGTTTTTCCCCCTTTCAAAGCATTGCATGAGTCACTTACACCTGTTTTTCTCGCGCGCCTAGTCTACAGGTAATAGATTGTAGTCGCCTACCTGACTAATAACTGTATCCGCCCCGAGCGGCTAATCCGTACGATGCGTCTTGTCACAGCCCACAATGATCAATCTAGCACCTGAGGTACCCGTCTAGATCTCTATCTGAGGTGTGGTTCCTTCCGTCTTGGGTATCCGTCCGGGGTTGACGACTTGAGACTTCCGGGAGGCCCTGTCGATGGCTCGGGTGCTCTACAGCGAAACGGAGCAGAAATGTCTCCGAGTTACACCGCGTACTACACCTTGGCGCCCCATTGAACGCAAAAAAACCTAGGCGCAATTGTGAAGTCCGACTTCCCCATCGTCCACAACTTTAACCACGAGTTGATGCATACCAAAGTCCTGCCCCGTTCAATCTTGTATAAAGCATTTCTCGTCGCCACGCTCTGCTCCTTGATACTAGAGGGTTTAGTTTGCCTATCCACCTCAACTCATACATCTTCCCAACGTTTCGAAACGAATCAGAAACCCGGCAGAGCTACATCCTAGCATAACTGCAAGGGGGGTCAGAAACCCTTAATACAACCTACCGCTGTTTGCAAGCTACCTTACCAAGCTCCCGAAGCTATAGAAGCTTCGTAACGCAACATCCCCCCATCTTGCCTCGCACACCAACATACCGCAAGTCTCAACAGCCACGCGATAATGCCTACCCTCGTCGTTCTTGGTGCTGGCCTTGCCGGCCTGCCCATTGCACACCATGCCTTGAAGCATACAGTGCCGCTGGTCAAGGACCTGAAGGTCATATTGGTGACGCCTAACTCTGAGCAGTAAGTTCCCATACTTGGTGGCGTAGCACGCACATACACACGCACTATGCAAGACGTCATCCACTTACACCCAAGCTTCACAGCTACTGGAACCTCGCTTCCGTCCGCGGCGTTGTGCCTGGCCAATTTGGCGACGACGTGCTCTTCCATCCCATTGAGCCGTCATTTGCAAAGTACCCCAAGGAAAGCTACGAGGTCATTATCGGTAAGGCCGAGCAGCTCAACGACGACAAGAACACCGTCGACGTAGTGGTCAACGACGGCAGCCGCAGGTCCATCGCCTACGACGCCGTCGTCATCGCGACCGGCACCCGCGCGAAGGAGAGCATGCCGTGGAAGGAGGTCGGCACGACGGAGGAGACCAAGAAGGCGCTCGGCGACATCCGCCGGCAGCTCTCCGACGCAAAGAGCATCGTCGTCGCCGGCGGCGGCGTTACGGGCACCGAGACGGTGGGCGAGATCGGCTTCGAGTACTCGCAGAAGCGCAGCAAGGAAGTCTACTTTATCTACAACGACGAGCTGCCCCTCGGCCCTCCCTTCACCGACAGCGTGCGCAAGGCGGCGCTCAATGAGCTGCAGAAGCTCAATATCAAGACGATCCACAACACCAAGGTCACGAGCGTGAAGACCGAGGCCAACGGCCAAAAGACGCTCGAGCTCACGGACAAGAGCGGCAAGAAGACAACGCTCCAAACGGACGCGTACCTGCCGACCGTCGGCGCCATCCCCAACACCGCTTTCTTGCCGTCCAACATGCTCGACCCGCCCGGGTACGTCAAGCAGGACAAGAGCCTACGCGCGGTCGGCCACGACAACATCTTTGTGGTGGGCGACGTCGGCAACCTCGAGGGCGGGTACGGGCGGCTGGCGGACCTGCAGGTGCAGCACGTGGTGAAGAGTATCCAGGCTCACTTCACGGGCGCGCCCAGGCCGGCGCCGTACGTCGTCGACCCCAAGGTCGTGGCCGGCATCACGCTTGGACGGAGCAGGGCTACCGGCCAGATGGGAACGTGGAGGTTGCCCAGCATCATCATCTGGGCGTTCAAGGGCCGGTATATCGGCACTGACTACGCCAAGGATTACGCAGCGGGATCAAGAACCATGACGGTCACCAAGAACTGGTAGAGAGAGAGAGAGAGAGGCATGAGAACCGGCTAATGGTAGATGCATATTTTGGTGTTCAGGCGCTTGTGATCATGGAAGGGGGGAAAGCACTTCGTAATGTAGGGCTGGCAGGCTACTTGAGCGAGTCGAGCTTGCGGAGTCTAACAATCTTGGCTTTTGATGTTTTCGGTGTCATTCCGCGTGGCAATGGAGTTTCCTGGTTTCTCTGGTATGATGGTATTCCTCGATTGGTTAGACTAGACGGGATTGAATGATAATCTTATTCCTGAGCATGCGTGATCAACGTGGTGATGGTAACACCGGAACGGTGAAGGTTAGGTTGAAGGGCGCGGTCCACACAACACAAGTGGACACTGTGGATTTGGCAGAAATCTCCGCAGTGTCGTACAGTGCTGACGAACAGTGAGAGAGATGAGTCTTGCACGGTAAGACTGATGGGTCGGGTCCCCAGAACGGCCTAGCGCCGAATTCCAGCAGCTTCAAAAGGGCGGCTCGCTGCGAAAATTCTTTCTCTCTTTCTTCTTCTTTTTCTTTTCCTTAGATCAAAAAGTAACCCAGAGCTGCCACGACCTACACCCAGTCTTTTCTCACGGTGTCGCGTTGCCTTTTCCTCTCTTCGGAGTTGGATCGCTCTGCAGATTAAAATTCCCTGGATTATAGGAAGTCTCTCCCCAGGCCCATTTCACGGGCGGTGGGTGAGGGATGCTGTTGATGGGGGACATGCCATATTCTCAAAACTGGCATGGGTTGTAAATTCTTGTCCGCGCTTGGTGCTCACCACGATCGTCGAAAGAAAACCCGACGCTATCTTTGAAATAGTGAGACCTGTGGTGCCAGGAACCCGGATAGCCGCTCACTGCCTCCTAGCCGTGGACTTGATTTCCGTTTGCGAATGGAAGAGATATGACGGTTTGGAGGAAAGTGCCGACTCTCTGACCTTCGCTCCTACGTTGGGTAGCCAGGAACGGCGCCGGCAAGTGATGCAAGAATGCCCTGAGCCTCATCCCCTGTCTACCTAAGTTGACGCCATGCTGATGGGCTAGACTGGATTGATGCCATGATTGCCATTCCCTACGTGCCGTAACTGGATTCAAACTTTGTCTGAAAGTGGTGGAAGGCAGAGAGCATGCCAACGACACCTCTCGTCATTTTGGAGGAAAGGAAGGTGCAGTCAGCATGGCCTGCACTCCGTACCTTACCTAAGATACTCCTCAGCGAACCATGAAGAGAAGAAAGGTGGATCCTCTAGTGTAGGAGTTCCTGCCGTAAGGGAGCCTCCGTCCCTCCAGGTTCCTTCCATTCCCAGTGCTGTTGCCGTGAGGGTCGATCGAAATCCCGAAAGGACGAGACACAGCCGTGAGAGCCTCAGGTACAAGGGAGAAAGACCCAGGCACGAGAAAACAGCGGTTTGGGTTCTAGACTGTTAGTCCCGAATTTTCACGTGTCTTGGTTTCTGAAGACAAGTCGACAGACGGTTGAAAGCGTTCCCATAGGCCCTCTTTCTCGCGCTCTCTCTCCCCCTCATCCACTCTTTTCCTTCCGTTGAGGTGTAACCATGCCACATGTCTTAGGCCCTGGCTGCATTCTTGGCCATGCTCTCCGAGCAATGCTGCTGCGCGTCAACGCCCCGGCACCCGTCTGAGTCTCTGATCCCGGCAAACACAATATGTGCCCTTGCCTCTTTTCGTCTGTCGTCGTTGCCAAGCGGGTGATAGTATCCCCACCTCTAGCAATCAAGCAACACCAAGGAATTGGAAGATGGTTATCCTCAATCCGACTTCTCGGATCAGCCGCACCACCTCTAGCATCCACTCCGGCCCTCAAAGGTGGATATTACCGCATGCTTTGCCTCTCGCGCAGGATGGAAAGGACATGTCTGATGTCAACGGCTCCTACCAAGGGGACCATCGTCGTCCGGACCCGGGCACTGAGGAATGTACCGCAATGTCCCGGCATTCCCACCAAGATGCTTGCTTTCATACTCCGTACAGCCAGTCGAGGAGGGACAACGTACCCAGGGGCCCGTCAGGCCAGTGAGTGTTCCAGCTAATCCCCTTCTTGGTTCTTGGCTCGTTCTTTTGCCGCGCTCCTGACAGTTGCTGATCTCTCCCTATAAGACGAAGAGGCCGGCCGTGATGAAGGAAACTCTTGGATTAGCCCTTTCGTTCCCCAGTTCTCTCTCTCCTCCCCCCCGTCCCCCGGTCTTCCCCCCCCAGAAGAACTCCCGCTTCACCCAGTCATTCGTTGGACTCTGTCCCCTCACATTCGTTCCATAATTCCAGGATAACCTGTCTGTCGCTCGTTCCGTACAGCTCAATCTAATCCCTCGCTCGCCCATACAACTAATTTCAAACCCTCAAACCACATACACCTAATCAACTCTTCCCCCAAGCTAGTACTAAACAACAGTCAAGATGAGGTGAGAACAGTATCCCCTTCTCGATACAGCACCATCGCCTCTCGTATAAAACAGACTTACTGATACAACCTTCAGTTCCGGAGCCCTCACCACCTCGGCCTTCTTCACCTGCGACCCGGCAGTCACGGTCACCGCCACCGCAACCACCAATGTCTACACCACCGTGTACACGACAACGGCTCTCGCCGCCAACCCTTCCACGTCGTGGATGGCCACTTACACAGTGACCGAAGTCTGCACTGGCCAGCCGTGGGAGTACGTGACCAAGGACATCCCCCCTTGCTTCGCCCCCACCACCGTCTACTGCGAGCCCTGCGCCCAAAAGACCATCCCCATCATCTGCCCCATCCCGACGCCCACCGCCGACGTCGTTATCAACGGCAACGGTGTCACCATGAACGCCAACCCCGTCATCACCGCCGCCCCCTACGGCGTGTACGGCTCCTACGGCTCCTACAGCAACGGGAACGGCCAGGGTACCGGCAACGGAGGCGGAGCCAACAACAACAACAACAACAACAACAACAACGGAGGCGGCCAGAACGGCGGTGGCTCCAACAACGGTGGCTCCACCCCTGGTGGCGGTGCTGGAGGTAACGGCGGTGGCGCCAACGGCGCTGCTCCGTCTGGCAGCCAGGGCGCCGGAAGCTACGGTGTCTACGGCAGCTACGGCTCTTACAACAACGCTGCCCCTGGTGGCGGCTCTCCTGCCCAGCCCGGTCAGTCCGGTGCCCCTGGCGCTGGTGGTGCTCCTGGCGCTTCCGGAGCTCCTGGTGCCGGCGGTGCCCCCGGTGCGTCTGGCGCTCCCGGTGCCGGTGGTGCACCCGGTGGAACTCCCGCTCAGTCTGGTGCTCCTGGTGCCCCTGGCGCATCTGGTGCTCCCGGGACCGGCGGCTCTTCCGGCGGCTCTTCCGGTGGTGCTGGAGGTGCTGGAGGTGCTCCCGGTGCGTCTGGCGCTGGCGGCTCTGGTGGCGGTGCCTCTGGCTCAACCGCCACGGGTGGTGCTTCCGGCTCCAAGCCGTCCACAGTCCAGGTCGCCTCGGCACCGTCTCTCAAGCAGAGCCTCGGCCTCCTTTGCGGTATCGCAATGGCTGCCGGCCTTACCATCTTTGCTTAAGACGACCACTACTCTCTAGTCTTCTGATTCTCATTCATGGCATCTCCCCATTCACAAACGCCGTGTGCTCGCGTCCCCAAAGATCAAAAGAGGAGGGAAAAAGGAAAAAGAAGGTGGTTTCACGGAGAAAGGGGTTCAAAATAGAAATACGGGTATTTTGATCCTTGTTCCTGTGTAAATCCCTTTTTGGCTATAATCCCCGGGAGTTTTCCTCGATTTCTCTCATACATGAAAGAAAGTTGTCATTTTGTTTTACTAATTGGCGGCATTTGTGGGCTACTGCTGCCCACAGCGGAGTTGACATAGGTGGACAAAGGACCCTAAGGTGTTGCGATATTATTTTGAATCAATAACGTTGCTTGTTGTGTTTTTTAGATTGAAGTACGAATACAGGTTTTTCCTTTTGGGTGTTTTGCTATGATCCCCTTTTCTCTCTCTCGCTTGATGTGGTGAAGTTGAATGCTAGGTAGTTGGATCCCCCACGCTTTGATCACCGCCAAGCCCGTTGACAGAATCACGCTATGGGATGACGTTGCGAGGGGTAAAAGTGTGGTACGACAAGAGAAGGCGAGTGCCAATTTCAAGCCAGTTTTCATTTCGTCGTGAAGGCTTCCGTAAAAAAAAAAACCAAAAAAAACCGAGAATGATTGAGATACCAAAGAAAAACGCCGCCCAATTTCAATCAAAAGGCTTGTGTGTATCCAGGCTTTCTTTAGTGGTGCTTTCCTCTTGCTTTGGGTCTCTGCCACAGGCGTTGTTTTTTGGTCGCGCTTTGTTTTCTCATTGAAGAATGCCGTCTTCTCCCTTGCTACGGTGCTGCTGGCGGATGAATTCCTCCACCTGGACGTCGTCGTACGGCCGTTCGGGTGGTCCCGGAATTCCTGGACGCGAAATCTTTTCCTCCTTTTCCTCCTGCGGGTTACCGAGGATCTTGGCGGCGGCTGGAATGTACTGTGTCACTTTTTTTTGTGGAAATTGGTCCATGATGAGCTACACGTATTCTCGACAAATTGGATGGAGGAAACACCAAGGGGGGGGACTGAAGTGGCTAGGACGGAGCTGGGCTGGGCTGGATGGTGAGGGTTATGCGGTGGAAATTGTAGAGGTTATTGGAACTGCTGTGATGTGATTTGACATGATTGCAAAGGCGGGACGGGTGTGATGCTTTACCAACCTTTTTCGACAATAGGGTTCTGCTTGGGCTCTTCTTCGGATTTACGGGCGTCGTGGGCCGCTTGATCCAGCTTCTGCTTGAAGCTCAACTCGCGGCCTTTGTGCGTGATCTGAGGCTCAGGCGCGAACTTGCTGTTGGGTTCGGCGGACATGATGGGTGGCTGTGCTGAGACTTAGTTGATTGGTGTCGGGTGATAGGTGGGAAGGGGATTCGGATGCGATGATGGTGTGGTCGTCAACGTGGTAGGGCTGAGACGGTGGATCGATGTGCGATATCAGATGGGCCGCGGAGGAGAGAGACGATAGTGACAGTAGGGCGATAGTATTGAATAAGGGTACTGAGTTTCTTGTGAAGTCAAATTGAGTTTCTCGAGTGTGGCGGAGCAACAGGCATTGATAGACTAGAATGTGAGATGGAAGGAGAAAATAGCCCGACAGGGCTGGGGGAGCTGGGGAAGGGGGTTACTTCAAGTAATACGGTAAGGTCGGCCAGGATCCAAACGTGGCATACGGTTTTGCGCGGGCTGAGGTGTAGGTATGGGGCCGCTGGGGTAGACTGGGCTGGACCTGAACGCAGCAAAGCAAGGACTTGGCCGAGGGAGGGGACAGACGGTGACCGCGCGTCCCAGCTCCAGGCTATGATCGCATAAGTCTGGGCGGGGGACAGGACCTTTTCCTCCAGGTTTTCGTTGGAGAATTGGTGCGATTCAAGTCGATTTTTCGGGGAGGACGGCTGATCTGGTGCCTGCCGTGCTTGCCATGGTTTGCTTGGGTGCTGTCGATGTGATGCAGGAAAGATGGTGTGAGCCACCCGCAAACTGGGGCCAATGACGTCAAACCGCCTAGCTCGGCACTGTAGTTCCCTTGGCTGCCCGCTAAGATAACCTTAAAATCCCCAGTCGAAAACACTGCTTATCGGCTCTTATCGGACACAGGCTTCTTATCGGACTATCCGGGCGCTCTGCGACCCCTCCATCCCACCACCACGCGACAACCCGCTCCCGAGCGGCGGCGCCATTTTCCTCAACCCAAAAAAAAACCTGAGCGGTGATCTGATGTAGGCAATACAGACATCAAATACCAAAAGCTTATCGGCTGTAATTCTCCCAGCTGTTCTGTGCACAGTTCTTCGATTTTTGTAGAATTTACCGACACCCGCGTGCGCGCACTTTGAGAGTTTTTCTTCTTTTGCCAATCATGGCCCCCATTCCAATTACAATCATCACCGGTTTCCTCGGCTCCGGCAAGACGACGCTCATCCTCAATCTCCTCCCCCAGCTCAAGGCCGCGAATCCGTCCTACAAGCTCGCCCTCCTCAAGAACGAATTCGGCGACCTGGCCGTCGACTCCCAGCTGGCCTCCTCCAGCGCCATCTCGGGCGTCCAGGAACTCCTCAACGGCTGCATCTGCTGCAACCTCGTCGGCCAGCTCAGCGTCGCCCTCGCCGAGCTGCACGCCACCATCCGCCCGGACCGCATCGTCATCGAGACGAGCGGCTCGGCTTTTCCCGCGACGCTGGCTCTCGAGGTCAACCGCCTCGCGCGCGAGACGGGCAACTACACCCTCGACGGCGTCATCAGCGTCATTGACACGGAGAACTGGAAGGGCTACGAGGATACGAGCTACACGGCGCGCATCCAGGCAAAGTACACCGACTTGATCGTCTTCAACAAGTGGGAGCTGTGCTCCGAGGACCGCTTCGACGAGGTCCTCGACCGGGTGGGTGACCTCGAGGTGGATATCCCCTGGGTTAAGAGCAAGAAGGGCTGGGTCGGCGCTGACCTTGTGTTTGGCGTGGATGGCGGTCTCGCGCAGGGCCTCAAGGAAGAGCACACGCACGATCACGATCACAAGGGAGAGGACCACGCGCACGACCATCAGACAGAGGTTGAGGTACTCTCAATCGAACTCAAAGGCCCCAAGAACGCCGCTGTCAACGTAGACAGCCTGCAGAAGCTCTTGCGCGCCGCGCCAAAGGACGAAGTATATCGCATAAAGGCCGTCCTGACCGCGTCGTCGACGGTGAGGGACTCGGACGAGGACTCTCAAATTCCCACGCCGCCGCACCCAAAATCTCGGTACATTCTCAATTGGGCCTTTGGTCGGTGGACTTTCACGCCCATTGCAGAAGGCGGCGCCGAGCATGCTTCCAGTGAAGGGACCTTGCTGCGAATGACGATGGTTTTGGGGCGGTACGAGAGTGGCAAGTGGAAGAAGAAGCTCGAGACTGGATCATTTCTAGAAGTTGAGGGCGGCGAGGGCGAGTTGATCGTTACAAAGATCGCATGAAAAAAATGAGTAGACGAAAAGATGATAGAGATACATACTTACACGACATAAAAGGCGCATATGGGGAGTTTCAAAGTGGTACTTTGAGGCATTGCAATACGCAACGAGCAGAAAGCAGGAGTTAGTTGAGAGCGTAGAATTTAGATCAACCACCGCACTTGATTGTGCTATGGAAGTCGCAAAGTCTCAAAGTTTTAAGTAGGCCTCTGAGTTGCCAGCCCGTTCCTTGAAGTATCAGTGCGGATGTCTCAATGCGAATGTTGACGTATACCCAAGACGGCCTCAACACCGAGCATTGCAGACAAGTTCAGTGAATCAATGTCGTTGTTTTGACGAGTGATGTTGATTTCTTTTTTGTTTCGGCTTCTATGTTGTACAAAACACCGGGTATCTCACATATTTTTACACCTCTAGACTACAAAGTTGATTGTCTTGCCGCCACGAGCCAAGATGACTCTTCTCGGGGAAGTGACATCGAATTGACCTCCAGTAAACTTGGCCTTGCCCTCATCAGACTTGAGAACCTCCGCGACCATCCAGTCGCGTAATGCCTCACCCTCCAGACCAGATGGAGGGTTGGGAACTTCTAAAACACCGCGCAGCTTTCCGTTGATCTGGATAGCCACTGGCTGCTTACGCGGCTTCAACAGGGACAATGTGTTGTCTTGCGCAGGGAAAGTGGTTTCCTCAAAGATGGAACCGGATTCGGGATGCAAGAGACTCCAGCACTCCTCGGAAAATGCTGGTGCAACTGGAGCCATCATCCGAAGGAGAACGGACATTGCTTCCCTCTGGACAAGTGGGCTCGCTCCAGTGTTCTCCTGAAGGGTATTGGTCAGACTCATAAGGTCCGAAATAATGGTGTTCATCGGATAAACAGTCTCGTAGGACTGGGTAATGGAACTAATTGTTCCTTGAACCGCTCTCCAAATGGCAGCGTCAGCATCCCAGACAGCCAGTTCCTTGTCGCCGAGAGAAGACAAGCTGTTTGAGCGCTCTTCGAGGTAAGCCACGATGGGCTTTTCTTCGGCTGATAACTCCTGAAGTTTGGCTGCATGGTCATGAAGCCTATGCAGCCAACGCGTGACTCCGGCGATTTTGTCCTCGTCCCAGTTTAGGATGTCGCCCACAGGCGCTTGGAAGAGAACGTGAGCTCGGGTCGCATCGGCGCCGTACTTGGATATGAACTCGGTCGGGTCCACTCCGTTGTACTTGGACTTGGACATTTTCTCAAACGACACATTTGCCGTCGCCCCCGTTGCTACAACTTTAGGGTTGGCAGGGTCCTCCAAGTCAACCTCATCTGGCTTCAGGAACTTCCCTGACGTGGGGTCGGTGTACGTCTTGCCGTGCACCATGCCCTGCGTGATAAGTCTCTTGAATGGTTCGTGGACTGTGTCAGCTTCACCAGAAGCAGGGAACAGTTCTGTCGTGGCCAAGAACTTGTAGATAAACCTGGCATATAGGAGATGCAAGATGGCATGCTCAATGCCGCCTATGTAAAGGTCCACCGGCAGTGATTCTGCTGCCTCAAGGGAGAGAGGCTGTGATGTGTTGTGAGGATCCGCGAAACGCGCGTAATACCAACTCGAGTCGACGAAGGTATCCATGGTATCTGTATCACGCTTTGCATGACCGCCACACTTAGGGCAGCTAGTGTTTACCCAATCTTCGGCTCTCTCCAACGGGTTGCCAACCTTTCCATCCGTCCAGTGCTGGCTGACGTCAGGCAATGTGACCGGCAGCTGATCATCTGGAACAGGTACTGGGCCACAGGAGCCGCAGTGGATGACAGGGATAGGCGTTCCCCAGTATCGTTGACGGCTGATCAACCAGTCTCTTAATCTCCATTTCTCGACAGGCTTGGCCAAGTCTGCTGCCTCCAGTATGCCTATGAGCATCCGGCCAGCCTCGGTGGAGGATTTACCCTTGAAAGGACCGCTGTTTGCTGTCATGACACCATGCTCCACAAACGGTTCGTTCGCAATCGCGGAAGTTGACTCGTCTTTCGAAGCCGCCAGCACAAACCTCACGGGCTCATCATAGTGGTGCTCCTTCCAGAAAGCATTATCCCGCAGATCGTGACCAGGAACACCCATCACAGCGCCTTCGCCGTAGTCGCCGAGAACATACGGCGCAACATACACCGGGATGGATTTCTTGGTGTCATCGGGAGTCTGCTCGTGATATGCCAGCGGGTTGACAGCCCTTACGTGGGGCAGCATATAACCGACCTTGGAGTCTTTAGGCAATGCGGGTAGAGTATCTAAGTAAGCTTGAAGCTCAGGGTCTGCCTTTGCTAATGATGTCACGATCGGGTGGGTAGAGGCAAGGGCGAGATACTGAACTCCAAACAAGGTATCCGGTCGCGTCGTGAAGACTTCGATAGCTGCGTGGACATCGTGGCCCATGGCCATGACTGGGAACTTGATGACGGCGCCAGTCGATTTTCCGAGCCAGTTTTTCTGCATGGCCAAGACCCTCTCGGGCCAAGCCTCATTCTTGGCGAGCGTGTCCAGATCCTTCAGCAATGCTTCCCTGAACTCGGAGATGCGGAAGAACCACTGCTTCAGCTGGCGCTTCTCAACCTTGGCACCGGATCTCCAAGAACATCCATTTGCGTCAACTTGCTCGTTGGCGAGGACTGTCATATCTACAGGATCATAGTTAACCTCTGCTTCGGTTTGGTAGGCGAGGCCACGTTCGAGCATCATTAAGAAGATCTTTTGGGTGTGTTTGTAGAAGTCCGGGTCGCAGGTAGTCAGTTCCTGAGAGACATCATGTCAGCCAAAGAAGAGATGGCGAGCTAGGAAACAAACCCTCTTCCAGTCCCAGCTGCCATTCATAACCTCCAATTGTTCCTTCATCTTGGCAATGTTAGTCTTGGTCCAAGTTGCAGGTGCGATTCCACGATCGATGGCAGCATTTTCAGCCGGAAGACCAAATGCGTCCCATCCCATTGGCAGCATCACGCGAGACCCTTTCATGGTGTGATAGCGAGCGAGAACGTCGGCAATTGTATATACGCGCAGGTGGCCAAGGTGCAAGGTACCGGAGGGGTATGGGAACATTGGAAGGACGAATTGGTTCGGCTTGCTTGAGTCATCGTTTGCCGCAGAAGCTTTCGAAGCGTCCCATTTCTGGCGCCATTTCTTGTCGAGAGCGTTAAGATCGAGCTTGATATCAGCATAGCTCCGTCGTTGCGTCGCTTTGGCTAAGTACGGGCTTGCGAAAGACGGAGGCTGTCGAATAGCTACTAGTGCTGGGGACGGTCGTGTATTCTTCGCCAAGGTCGCGATGGACCGACTGGACCAGAGGCGGCCAACATGTTTCGCGTGTATCAATTGCATTGGTACGATGTTGTCATGGTCGTTGGGCAGATAAAGGTAGGTCGGTAGTGGTCGTTGGTGGAGGAGGGAAAATGCAGCAAATTTAGAGTCATGCAACGGCGTCACGCTATCGCGGGTTGAAGCGAAGAAAGCAGTGGTCGCGTTTGCAGCTGCCGTGCAGCTCCATCAAAAACGGAGAGCTTTATGGACCCCTGCATCTCCGCCCCTACCCTGCGAGATTTTAGTGGCAGACTGGCAGGTGGCCCTGCAGGGGAACGTCATTTGTTCCGCACACCCCTGGGACATATCATCTGTGAAGGAAGGTGTTACGACCAACACCATGGCACGGGGCTCTGTCGTGATTGGGGAATCTGTGTTCGGATTTTGTGATGCATTGCAATTCTTACTATGGGCAAGGTAGAATTGGACAATATGTCAAGGGCACCTTTTCGAAACTATTAAGATGGTGCATTGAGGTTGTCAACAGAGATCGATTTTCTCCAAGGGCAACAGACGGCAGAAAGAAGGGGGCGGCGGAATAACTAAAAACCGTTTACGTGGCTGCTAACACTGTGTATACCGCGCCTAGCCGCACCTTGGTCGCCTCATCCGAAGTCGGTGATACAGTGCGGGCTGCTATCTCCAAAAAAGAAATTGCCCCGCCAAAATCATTTTCAATGTCCCGCGTCTTTGAATATCTTCGCGGGTGCACATCTAACTTGTTCGTTCTAGGGGAATGACGACAGCGCAAGCAAGCCAATCACGTCACATTTCGTCGGCTGAGACAAGGAGCTCTGTTCGATTGAGTCTTCTGTAACCCCTTTGCTCGTTCCCTCATTCCTCATCCCCAAGCTCCCCACGTTACCTGGCGGTATCAAATTTCAAGACTCGTCCCCCGCCCTGCCCCTCCGTGGCGGTCTGATATCGACAAAGGAATCTCAAACGGTCTTAATCGCCGAGTAGTATTTCTACTCAACGCGCAATCAAGGAGGAAAACACGTTGAATCCCTAAAATACCATCTCAAGCATTCTTTTTAAGATAACGAGCTTCAACTTGTCGCCCTCAAGATGGAGAAGATCACGGATAAGATCGCCGCTCTGCCGGCAGACGCCAACTACTTCTCCTTGGAGTTCTTCCCGCCGAAGACGGCCATGGGTCTCTCTAACCTGCGCGACCGTCTAGATAGAATGGAAAGAGCGTTGAGGCCTCTCTTCGTCAACGTCACCTGGGGAGCCGGCGGATCTACCTCGACGAAGTCTCTGGAACTGGCCGAGATATGTCAGAGAGAGCTGGGCCTCACCACCTGTCTTCATCTGACATGCACAAACATGAGCCGCAAGCTCATCGACAAGGCCCTGGAGGACGCAAAGGCCCTAGGTATCCGCAATATCCTCGCCCTGCGAGGCGACCCGCCGCGGAAGAACGAGTACCGCGACACCGAGGACTCTGAGACCGATGATGCCGAGGATTTCGTCTGGGCCGTCGACCTGGTCAAGTACATTCGCAAGAACTACGGCGAATACTTCTGCATAGGAGTCGCAGCCTACCCAGAGGGACACGCAGATGAGAGTCATCCTCAGGGACAGAGCTTCGAGCACGACCTCCCGTACCTGGTTGACAAGGTCCAGGCCGGTGCGGATTTCATCATGACCCAGCTCTTCTTCGATATCAAGGCGTACGAAAACTTTGAAAAAATCTTGAAAGAACACCCCAGCGGCGCCTTCAAGGACATCATCCTCCTCCCCGGCTTGATGCCTATCCAGAGCTACCAAATGATCAAGCGGACGACCAAGCTCAGCCACGCCAAGATCCCCGACAACCTCATGGCCCGACTGGACGCGGCCAAGGGTGACGACGAGAAGGTCAAGCAGGTCGGTGTCGACATCCTCAGCGAGCTCGTCGAGCAGGTCAAGGAGGTGAAGAGCAGGACGCCCGGCCCCAAGGGCTTCCACTTCTACACCCTCAACCTCGAAAAGGCCGTGTCCTTCATCCTCGAACGGACGGGCCTCATCCCTGACCCTAAGATCGAGGACGAAGAAGCTATTATCGACGATGGCCCGGGCATTCCCGTCCCCGTTGCCGTCCCCGCAGTCCAGCTCAACGGCCTCTCCCCGATACCTCACCCGGCCACCCGCACTCTCTCTAACGGACGACGGCCATCTTCAATGGGCTCAGACCCGCACAACCGCATCATCGTCTCCGGTTCAGCTTCAAATCCCGCATACGAGACCACGACCGCCGGCCTCATGGTCTCGGAGCCCGTCAACACCCGCGCAAACACCCTCGCTATCTCCGAGGGCGTCGGCGCAGTAGGCCGCGAGGCGACGTGGGACGACTTTCCCAACGGCCGCTGGGGTGACGCCCGCTCCCCCGCCTACGGTGAGATCGACGGCTACGGCGTCAGCCTGCACATGTCCGTGACGCAGGCCATGCGCCTCTGGGGCACCCCCAAGACGGTCCAAGACATCAACAACCTCTTCATCCGCCACATCAAGGGCCAGCTCGCCGCCATCCCCTGGTCCGAGGAAGAGCTCCTCCCCGAATCCAACATCATCCAGCAGGAGCTCCTCGAGCTCAACACCCGCGGCTGGTGGACCGTCGCCTCGCAGCCCGCCGTCAACGGCATCCCCTCCCGCGACCCGACCTTCGGCTGGGGCCCTCAGCACGGCTTCGTCTTCCAAAAGGCCTTTGTCGAGCTCTTCATCCCTTCCTCGGACTGGGCCGGCCTCGTCGCCCGCCTCAACGAGGTGAAGGACAACACAATTTGCTTCTACGCCGCCAACGGCGCCGGCGACTTTGTCTCTTCGGACGCGAGCGGCGGCCTCGTCCTCGAGGGCACGGAGGCGAGCACAAACGCCGTCACGTGGGGCGTCTTCCCCGGCAAGGAGATCATCACCCCGACCATCATCGAGGAGGTCAGCTTCCGCGCCTGGGCCGAGGAGGCCTTCAAGATCTGGGGCGAGTGGGCCAAGGTCTACGGCAAGGGCAGCGAGAGCGAGGCGCTTCTAGAGCGGATAGGCTCCGAGTACTGGCTCGTCAACATTATACACCACGACTACGTCGAGAGAGATGCGCTGTGGAAGTTGTTGTCGGGTGAGAAGGAGAACTGAGGAGGTTTAACGTATTTAGGATGTTAACAAAAAAAAAACGGAGAAAATGAAAGAGGCAAAGGGAAAAAATAGTAAAGTGCACGAGGGCTTGGTCCTTCTATTTAGTTGCGATTACCCCTAGCCATGAGTGAAAGAGGAGATACCCGTCAATTTTTGCCTTCAATATCCGACTTGATGCATTGTGAAATCCCGTCGATCATGCTAGGTATCTAGAGATGACCGCAATAGACATCATGAGGTAATGGTCGGAACCCAATCTTTGGGATACCGGTACTGAGATAAAAATGTGCCATGGACTTATGGCAATCATCACTGAAAAGTGTGTAGTCACGGAAAAAACACGATGCCGAGATGTGCAAATCAAGTCGGCCTAGTGCCTTGGTATCTCATTGAGAATCTCTTCCACGCATATAGCTCGGTGAGCTCGGTGAGAAAAGGTCCATCTATCTATAGACGCATAGGGGAAATCCCACTTCGGTATCCTTCGTTTTGTTTTGTACATGCTACCAGTGGCCGATATCCATCCAGGATGAAGGAAATAGTCCAAGCCCAACGCCAAAATCCCAGTCCGTAAGAGGAGTTATCGATGCCACAACTCGGAAAAAAAGTCAGAACAGCGGCATAAGAAAGCGGACCTCGGAATCCTTCGTATCCCAGGTCTTCCTTCGCTTCGCCAATGTAAAGCCAGCTCAGATTTCTCCGTCGGTGCCCATGAAGGAAGAGTCGTAGCCGCCGTTGGAGTTCACCATGCTCTCGGCGAAACTGAAATTGAGCTCATCATTCATGTTGTTGACGGGATTGAAGATAGCTGCATCCATCGACTGCGCGAAGCTGTCATTTCCGGTGAAGCTAGCCATGGCGTCGGGCTGAATGATGGTCTGATGCTGAGTAACAGCCTCCTCAAAGGACGGATGCTGAACGGCAGCAGGCTTGGCCTCGGCGATGGGAGGAAGCTCGTAGCCCGAAGCATTGTTGGGGGTGTCTACCTCACTATCGGAGGTGGTGAGGTCGACGGCAGCAGCTTGTGCAATAGTTGCAGCCGCAGCGATAGTAGCGGCGCGGCTCGGCGTTGCGCTGCGACGAGGAGTGGGTCTGTTCTTAGTCACACGGCCGTCGAGGACATTGTGGACGCGAGTCTTGGAGGGAGTGTCCTCGAGCGCGTTATAGTCGACGGCATCACTACCCTCCCCATCATCGTCAGACATGGGATCAGTCTTGATGGGCATGGTCTTCTTGGCCGTGGTAGAACGACCACCACCCGAGGCGCGAACCTTAGCACCAGACGGGGTTCGGGGCTTCCGAGGAGTCGAGACGTTGCTGCTAGTACCGCCGGTGAAAGTCAGGACAGACGCGGGGTTACCACCACTGTTGGCAGTCTGCTTAAGGGACTCAGCGTCCTTCTTGATGCCACGGAACTGGAACTGGATGCCGTCGGCAGTGGATTCGCCGAAGAACTTGGCAATCTCTGTTTTCTCATGTCAGTATACTTCCTGTCGAATCGTAGTAAAGAGACAGCGAAGTCGAGCAACGTATAGAAGGAAAGTTCGGCCAGGAAACTGATGGATGAAAGCGAGGAAATCAACGTAGAAGCAGAGGCGGCGGTTACCCTTCTTCTCCTTGGGAAGATCCACGGGGATGGCCTTGCAATCCACACCCTGCTCATCGGCTTCCCGAAGCACATATCCTTGGTTTTTAAGGGCTCTGAACCGATGGTTGAGAGCGTCCTTGGTCATATCCGAACCGTAGAACTTCTGGATGTCTGCCGTACGTCAGAAATGACGTCGACCATGGTGAAATGCAGAAGAAGAATTGATACAGACGAAGAAAGTAAATTGGGCTGAACGGCAAGAGAGGAAACAGGCGTATATTTCTTACCCTTGTAGTTCCATTTGACATCGGAGTGAGCGGCCACGATGGCGCGAAGCAGTCGAGCCTGAGACTCGTAGGTCTTGAAGTTGGCAGGAGCCATCTTCATCTGTGATCTATAGAATAGGCGGATTAGTATTTGGTCGACGGAAGGGTCACAGAGAGAAGTGAAAGGAATACAGCGTAGTGGAAAAGGTGATCAGTGACGATCTAGTGAATATATACCTGTTGGTGATGGCGGGCTTTCTGTTTGTGAGTGACCTAAGATGGAAGGATTAGGTCTGGGTGGATGTTGAGAGTGTTGTGTTGTGGTGTAGAAGGTAGAAGCCCGGTACGTGTCGAGGGATAAAGTGAGGTAGGTAGTGCGGAGGTGGGTGAGTGTGGGAAGGAGGAGGAGCTCAGATGGAAAGAAGGAAGGTGGAGTGGTAAGAAAAGGTGGACAGGCAATTGCGGCAGGCGACAATTTCTCTGCACTTTCTCCAAAGATTGATAACAGAGAGGAATCTCAAGTGATAAATCGGTAAACTTACCGAGCACGACGGCTATTTGATCTAGTCTCTCGAATACTGTGATAGGCAGCTTGCCGTATGCCTCTGAAGTGTGTGTAGATGTCAGCTCTTGGCACCGAGTGTGAGGTGAAGAGGAGAGAGTATGAATAGATGAGTTAAAGTGAGGCAAGGGAAGAAGAGTGAGGTTGCGCTCATGAAAGGATGTGCTGCTCTGAAGTGCGGGAAGACGGTGACGAACCCAATGGGGAAAGAGCGGCTCAAGCGTATTGACTTACACGAGGAAGGAGGTTCCGCAGTTGCGTGTCTACCGAACAAGGTAGTCAAGGCGGGATTCGGGCTAAACAGGTCAGCCAGTCAGCCAAAGCGTATTGAAATATGTGAGACTGAAAGTCAAGGAAGGTGAAAGAGATGGATCTTGTCTGAGTGTAAGTCCTGCGAGACCAAATGCAGCTCACAGGAAAGAATGCATGAAGGAGGTTGGTAAATAGTGCTGCTGTAGGCAATAGCAATGCGTGGGATAGAGGGAGAAAAAGATGATGCTTCTGTGTAGGGAACGACAATAGCGTCATACGAGAAGCGAAGCACTTCTTGGTGAAGCTGTCCCAAGTCCTCTGTTCTCCTTCCATGACTGACGTGTGTCTAAGACGGAAACCGGGAAAGCAGGCTTCAATACCAGCGCCGGCATCAAGCAGAATCCAAAGCAAGCCCATCATACTACTTCTCGCAACTTTCAATGAAGCGAAAGTCCATCAATTGGACTGGTAAGAATCCAAAACGGGAGTACGACATCTAATCTAGAGCACTCGTCTCTTGGCAATTTCTGGACAGTAGGGAATACACTGCACTTGCTTACCTTGAGTAAAGGCCCGTCCAACTCTCCAGCCTGGCGCAGACCAGCCGAGCTCTTTGTCCACCCGGATAATGAGCCGCGAAGCAGCCAGATCTTGACGTAGAATGTCCTCTATCAGATCTCAAGTCTGACTGCTCTTCGCGCAGTACAAGGAACACCCAAGTACTAGACCAGAAACCGAACTGGGATGAATGCTGCTGATGCGCGAGGCGCGGCGACGGAGCTCCTTAGACTAGCTTAGAATGCAAGTTGATAGACCATCCGACAAAGCCCCAAGTTCCTTTTTAAAACCGATATATCGAGTTGCGGATTGCTCTATCGTCGATCTTGGTGTCCGGAGAACTGCTTCGACGATTTAGGAAATTCCCTGCTGGTTGGCCGGGTGAAGGAGTAAACAGTGGGATAGAATATAAGGCAGACAAAAGAACTGGCGATATGGCGTGGTATATTGAGATTGAAAGGGTGAGAAAATGAAAATAAGATTAGAAGTGAGCGTTTCTTTGTTTGATTGTTTATAAGGATCAATGTTGGACTTCAGCTCTTCGAGTTGTCAATCGTCTTCAGATTGGATTTGACGATAATGCTGTGGTACGGCAGTCGTCAGTTGGGTGGCCAACTCGAAAAGTGGGTGGTTGGGAGCCTTTGCAACTCCTGGGTGTTGGCGATATTTGGTGAGACCCAGTTAAGAAACGACTTGGTCGCCAGGTTTACTACTTGTTCAGCAAACCAAAATGAATGCAAATAAAATTCTGAAGCATGTATTTAAAGATTTGGGTATCCAGATGAATGTGCGTCACCCAGGACAACATGTCCTACGCCATTTGTGATGCCAAACGCCGTCTTGAAAACCAGCCGGTAAAGTACTCACTAACGCTAGATAACGACGTTGGCCACCATCTAGAGAAGATTGAGCTCTCGTTCGCTCATCAGACCCCTGCAGTCCCACGGCAATAACCATTGGCCCTAGGATGTTGGCCCCTGAAACTCCTTTTCTAATCCCTGTCTAAGCTATGTCTCCCATATCTTTTTACAACATTTCGCAGAATTTACACCGCTGCTATGCGGGACGTCTCCGTGCATATCGGTAGATCGTGAACCCAAATAACCATCTTACATTGGAAGAGCAGGCAATCGAGATGGCTGCGATTTATCGTAATTCCTTGCCAAAGGGGCTAGAGGTTCTTCGGCCGGCCGGACTGGACCTGCCACTGACGTGCTCGGGCAAAGGAGGCTTGTAGACCCCGTTAGGGTACTGAGGATACTGGGACATGGGGTGCTCCTTGATCTCACCCTTCTCGCCATCTCCGTACATGAGATACTGGACACCGAGGAACGAGTCGCATCCAGCCTGGAACATGCCGCACAGCTTAAAAGCCCAGGGGATCTCCGTCGTCGACGTGAAGAACCAGAACATCTTCATAGCGTCACCAATCAGCCAGCTCGCCAGCACAGAGAAGCGGAAGCCCTTGCAAGACTTGGACCGCGAGTTGGAGAAGATCTGGGGCAGGGGCAGCGTCGCCTCGACCGAGAGACCAATGTAGCCGATGAGCATCGAGTAGGTTTGGTATACGGGTCGCACAGGCGCGAGGAGCAGTTCGCAGACGGTCAAGCCGATGAAGAGATAGAGGAGGAATTGCCAGTACCTATGGCAGCTGTCAGTCGTAGCACAGGATGCGCTGCGCAAGGCGAGAGACTCACGGCTTGGGTGACCTCCACTGCCAGAAGTGGTAGGGCCTTTGTGCGCCGAACACAGGACCGTCGTTGACGTTGGCGAACGGCGTCGCGGCCTCCCCTCCTTTGGCCGATGGCGGCAAGCGGTGGTCCAGAGCAATCTTGAGCAAGATAACTTGCATAACAATCATGAGGAGGGCCTGAATGAGCAAGGCAGTATCGAATCGCGCGCCGGGCCAGTAGAAGATCCTGCGTGAATGCGAATTGTGTCAGCTTACTTCGGAAGAGACGGGGCAGATGCGCTCCACGTACTTCAACAGAGAGGCTACCAGCATAATCAGCGGGATGTCGAGAGAGAAGCCTGCGCTGGACTTGTTCTTGTGCATCGACAGGGCTTGGTCGCTATAGGAGAGAACTGGCGACATGATGAGGAAGATGGGGGCTAGATAGCCCGCAAAGGACGTTAACCAGCGCATGATTGCGGCGGTTGAGGATGCGAATGCTGCGGCGCGCAAGATGTTGGAGCGAAATGGAGCAAAGTCAGGAGCACAAGACAAGTTGGATGAGGTTGGCAGGAAAGGGAAACCGGACCAAGTCGTCCCAAGAATCGACGGACGCGTCAAAAGGAAAAGAAGTGACGAAGCGGAGCGCGGCGGGCGGGCAATCGCAGAGTTGTCGAGGCCGATTTAAGAAATTGGAGAAAGGAAGATGGGTATTGCTATAAGGGGAGCCAATCAGTCCGGAAGCTAAGATAGGTATGGGCTTTCCAGTGTTCCCACCAGTGAAGCGAATTGCTTGTTTTTTTGCTGACGTCGCCTTTGACCTCTTGCCAAATGTCCCGAGTGCCCTTTTCTGTACGGCAATCCAATGCTCCGTACCTGAGAAGGTAGAGCCTGAGTGGCAGTGACAGGGTTCAGCACCTGGGCGGGAGTGGAGGACGCGGGCGGAAGAGCAGGAAAGTGATGAAGTGCCGCCAGCTGACGGCCATTTAGTCGCACGGAGAGGTGGGAGGGTCCCGGCGTCCCGAAAGTTTGGGCGATCTTACAGCGGGACTCGCAGTGGAAAGGTCACGCTCGACCTGAAGTTCTGAACAACCTTACCTTACGGATACACCTTCGTGCCTACCAAACCTGATGATCTATTGCGCTACGACAGGACGGGCACGCTAGATTTGTCCTTGCTGCCACAAGTCTTGGTAGACCTGAGTACTGTTGCAGATTGTGATGGACCTGAGTTCGGCATCATCGGATGGAAATTTTGCGATGGCAGGCCTGAGCATGAACGACTGGCTTCCTCGCTGTGCTCGGGTTGGCCCTCGGTCATGCATCCCAAGTCGACCCATGATTCGACACATGCTCCGACCAGTGATGGGTCTCGAGAGTCGAAGAAGTGAAGCACTAGTCACGACGTCTCTGGGACAGTTCTTGTTCGTCCTCACCGACCTCTTCTCCCATCTGTGTCTGTCTTGATTTATTTTGGGCCGCCTCTTTCCGCTTGACCCCACCAGCCACACCCAGACCGACGCACTAGCCACATACATAGAACCTGGAAGACACAAAGGCTCCGACAGCGGGCACACTCACCACTTCAACAGTGAGGAGGGCCTACCTATGTGGGTACGAGTACACAATAGAAAGAGGTCACCAGCCACGATTCATGCGCCCCTGACTCCCGGACGTGGACCTCGTCAAGCAGCAACATTTGTAGTTTGAAGGCAGTGACAGTGACATTTGTCGCGGTGAATGCGCAAAATGCGGGAGAGCCACTCCACCGCCACAAAATAAGTCTAGTGCCCCGCGCCTCCAGTCGACGAGAAAAAAAAAAAGTCACCAACGCCTCCGATTTTCATTATCGGCCGCCTATCTGCAGCTGCCCCACCAAAATTTCAAAATCACCCCGCCATCTCGGAGCGGAAGACTCACAAGATGCCGCCGCCTAAAAACTTATCTCTATCGCCAACCCGACATCCACGAACGCCGGGCGAGACTTCCTTTTTGATCGAAGGCCGCTCTCCGTGTCCTACGCCCACTGTAGGCAGAATGGAGTTTCTCACCCTCGTTGGCCAGGAGGCCTACACCACCAAGCAGGCCGAAGAGCTCAAGACGCGCATCAACAAGCTCGACGCTGCGTCAAACAAGGTCGTCAGCGTTGCCGGCATCTGGGTCTACTACGTTCACCTCAAGAACAGTGACAACAACCTCATTGTCCAGCAAAAGCTGACAAAATGGCTCGGCCTGCCCGACCAGACAATCGCTCAGATTGCCGCCAACACTGATACCCAGAAAACTTACTACATTACCCCGCGGAACATCTCGCCTTGGTCTTCAAAGGGAACCAGCATCACTCACGTCTGCGGTCTCGCAGACAACATCGACCGTATCGAGCGCGGCAGGGCCATCACCCTCACCTTTGAGAACCCCGTCTCTGAAGATGAGATCGCCTTCAAGGATGTCGTCTACGACCGTATGACTGAGACAATTGGCCTGTCGCGCCCCGATCTTTCCGCCATGTTTATTGAGGGCCAGCGATTCCCATTGGAGATTGTCGACATTCTGGGTGACGATGTTCAGAACGCCGATGCCGCAAAGGCTGTTGAGACTCTCAAGTCGTACAACAAGCAATTCGGCCTGGCTCTCGACGACTCTGAGATTGAGTACCTCGTCCAGGTCTTCAAGAACCTTGGACGCAACCCCCACGATGTGGAGCTTTTCATGTTCGCTCAGGTCAACTCGGAGCACTGCCGCCACAAGCAGTTCAACGCCAACTGGACCATTGATCAGCAGCGCATGGGCAAGAGTCTCTTCGAGATGATCAAGAACACCCACAAGTCCAACCCCGAGTACACAGTCTCCGCCTACAGCGACAACGCCGCCGTTCTCCAGGGTGAGACTGCCAGCTTCTGGGCCCCCGATTACTCCACCGGCAGCTGGAAGCTCACCAAGGAGGTCGTCCACGTCCTCGTCAAGGTTGAGACACACAACCACCCCACCGCCATTTCACCTTTCCCTGGTGCCGCCACTGGTGCTGGAGGTGAGATTCGTGATGAAGGTGCCGTCGGCAGAGGCTCTGCTCCCAAGGCCGGTCTCTGTGGTTTCTGGGTCTCTGACCTGTTGATCCCGGACGAGAAGGCCCCTTGGGAGGTTGATCTGGGTAAGCCCGCTCATTTCGCTAGCAGTCTCGATATCATGCTCGAGGCCCCTATCGGTAGCGCTCGCTTCAACAACGAGTTCGGAAGACCTTGCCTTCTCGGCTGCTTCCGCACTCTCCTGACCAACGTCGGCAAGGAGGAGTCCCCAGAGTGGCGCGGATACCACAAGCCTATCATGATTGCTGGTGGTGTTGGAACAGTCCGTCCTCAACACGCCCTCAAGGAGCTCGGTGACGTCCACGACGGTGCCCATGCCATCGTTCTCGGCGGTCCTGCTATGCTCATCGGTCTCGGTGGAGGAGCTGCCTCCTCCAACGACTCCAGCGAGGCCACTGCCGAGCTCGACTTCGCCAGTGTCCAGCGCGGCAACCCTGAGATGGAGCGCCGCGCCCAAATGGTCATCGACACCTGCGCCGCTCTCGGCGACCAGAACCCCATTGCCATGATCCACGATGTCGGTGCTGGTGGTCTGTCCAACGCTCTCCCCGAGCTCGTCAAGGATGCTGGCTTCGGCGGCAAGTTCGAGCTGCGTCAGGTTCACAGCGCGGACAGCAGCTTGAGCCCCTTGCAAATTTGGTGCAATGAGGCCCAGGAGCGTTACGTCCTGCTCGTCAATAAGGAGAATATTAACCGTTTCGTCAGCATCTGCCGTGAGTCCCTCTCTATCATGTCTGCACAGCTGTTGTATCATGCTAATCCGCACCCCAGGTCGTGAACGATGCCCCTTTTCCGACGTGGGAACCGTTGCCGCCCAGGACGCACAAGGCAACGCCAAGTTGACTCTCAGTGACCGCGACTCACCCGAGCAGCCGATGCCCATTGACCTGCCTTTCAACGCCCTCTTCCCTCCCGGCCGCCGTCTCGAGCGTGTCGTCGAGTCCCGCAGATTGGACCTCCCCGCATTCAACGCTGCTGAGGCCCTCGCTGCCGCCGGTGCCGCTGAGGCCACCAACACCGCCGGCCTCATCACCGCCGCCACTGAGCGCGTGTTCCGCATGCCCGCCGTTGGCTCCAAGTCATTCCTCATCACGATTGGTGACAGAACCGTCGGAGGTCTGTCCATCCGTGACCAGATGGTCGGTCCATGGCAGACTCCAGTCGCCGACTGCGCCGTCACGGCAACCTCATTCAGTCTTGACTCTAAGACTCGCACTGGTGAAGTCATGGCCATGGGCGAAAAGCCCCAATTGGCTCTCATCTCTCCCGCAGCGTCGGCTCGCATGGCCGTCGCCGAGAGTCTGCTCAACCTCGGCGCTGCTGACATCCTGGGTCGCCTCGACCGTGTGAAGCTGTCAGCCAACTGGATGGCCGCCGTCAACCACCCTGGCGAAGGTGCCGGTCTCTATGAGGCCGTCCAAGCCATTGGTATGGAGCTGTGCCCTCAGCTCAAGATCTCTATCCCCGTCGGCAAGGACTCTACCTCCATGAAAGCATCGTGGAAGGACCGCGAGTCTGGCGAGGCAAAGAGCGTCACAGCACCCATGTCCGTCATCATCACGGCCGTCACCGTCGTCGAGGACGTCCGCAACACATGGACCCCTCAGCTGCGCCGCGTCGAAGACGTCGGTGAGACGATTCTTATCTACGTCGACCTCGCCGAGGCCAAGAAGGCCATGGGCGGCTCCGCCCTGGCGCAATCATTGGGACAGATGGGCAACGAGGCACCGGACGTGCGCAACGTGGATCTCATTACGGACTACTTTGATGCTCTGCAGCAACTACACAAGAGCGGCGTCGTTCTCGCCTACCACGACGTCTCGGACGGCGGTCTCCTGACCACCGTCGCCGAAATGATGTTCGCCGGCCGTTGCGGCGCCGACCTCATGCTCGACGGCATCGCCAAGTCCGGCTCCCCCAACGACATTCTCGAGGCCCTCTTCCACGAGGAGCTCGGGGCCGTCTTCCAGGTCCGCAAGGAGGACGAGACCAACTTCAAGCGCTGCTTCGCCACTTGCGGTCCTCCTCCCGGCCTCGTCCGCACATTCGGTGTCGTCCAGCCCAAGGGCAACCAGACCCTCAACATCCGCTACGGCGGCCACACCCCCATCGTCAGCCTTGACCGCGCCGAGATGCAACAGTGGTGGTCGAGGACGTCGTACGCCATGCAGAGGGAGAGAGACAACCCGGCTTGCGCAGATAGCGAGTACGCCATCGTCTCCGACTCGGCCGACCCCGGTCTGTCGTACAACCTTACCTTCTCTCCGTCAGAGAACATCATGCCCCTGACGGCCTCCCTCGGCAGCCTCCTCCGCAAGGCACCTCGCGTCGCCATCCTGCGCGAGGTCGGCGTCAACAGTCACAAGGAGATGGCCTTTGCCTTCAAGGCCGCCGGATTTGACCCCATCGATGTTCACATGTCCGACGTCCTCGCAGGCCGCTCACTCGCCGACTTTGTCGGTGTTGCGGCCGGCGGTGGCTTCTCCTACGGCGACGTCTTTGGCGCCGGCGTTGGTTGGGCCCAGTCCATCCTCGAGCATAAGCACGCCCGCCAGGAGTTTGAAAACTTCTTCAAGAGACCCGACACCTTCGCCCTGGGCGTCTGCAACGGCTGCCAGATGATTACCCGTCTCAAGGAGTTGATCCCGGGCACCGAGAACTGGCCCACGTTCGTCGAGAACGCCAGCAGGCAGTTCGAGGCGCGCTTCGCCATGGTCAAGATTGACGAGTCCCGCGCCGCCACGCCCTCCGTCTTCCTCCACGGCATGGACGGCTCGTCCTTCCCCATCGCCGTCTCCCACGGCGAGGGTCGCGCCTCCTTCTCCAACCCCAACGCCCTCGAGGACCTGAGCGGCGAGGGCCTCGTGCCTCTCCGCTACGTCGACAACCGCCTCAAGGCCGCGGAGCCGGAAGCCTACCCGTACAACCCGAATGGCAGCCCTGGCGGCGTGGCTGGCGTCAGGAGCAGGGACGGCAGGGTCTTTGCCCTCATGCCCCATCCCGAGCGGACCATCATGGCGGACGTCGGCAGCTACGTCCCCACGGAGCAGGTCGAGGGTTGGGGAGAGTTCGGCCCGTGGGTCAGGATGTTCAAGAGCGCCAGACGCTGGGTGGGCTGATTTTTTCTACTTCTTTTTTTTCCAAATACTTTGCATCAACCTTGTTCCCCGGTCTGCCTGCCTACCTTGACACCGGCTATTCTATGCCTATGAGCAGGGGGTTGGTTCAGAAGGGGAGAGGGGGTTTTCACGTTTCCGGTAACAACCAACAAGAATGGTAAAATGAGACAGAAAAGGACAGAGAGAGAAAAAAAGGGAGGTGTGGTTTTAGCATTCGGGTACAGCAGCAGCATCACTGACGGAGGAATGGGATATGAAAGCGGATTAGACAAAATCACACAAAAAAAAAATCAAACCTTTTTTTGTTTTTCCACCAGGAGGGGCGGGTTGGCTTTTTCATTGGTACTAAAACAAAGACTACAAATATACACATACACAATGGCTTGGGATTGGGAGGGAAGGGAAGGGACGGAAAGGGTAGGGGGCAAAGGGGAAATGGAATAGTATTGAGGAAAGAAAGTGAGAGGGCAAGGGAAGATCGAGAAGTCCCGTCTATCCTGTCTATCCTGTCTATAGCTTTTTTTTGGCTTTATCGACCATAGCTTTCTTTCGAATTTTCTTTTTTTCGTTAACTTTGGTGATTGACATGTGCTACGCTCTGTTCATCTCGTTCCTCTTTCCTCCTTGACTGACGTGTGTATTCTACTCGTCTTAGCAGGAACAAGGCCACAAAACTGTCGGGTACTTGAACGAAAGGTAACGAAGGGGAGAGTGTGTGTGAGAGACAGAGAAAAAGGCCCGAAGTTCCTTCCTGCTTGCCTTACCTGCTTCCGGCCTCAGCTATGCAGCAGGGCGAGGAGGGAAAACAGAAAGGGGCTTAGTAGCCAATCTCTTCCCTCAGGTCGATCTACAAATGAAACAGGATGGACATAGGTATCCTCGTCTTCTAGTTCTCTAGGCTTGCTCAAATGGAGGAAGATAGACATGTCTGGAGGAGACAGGCACATCATGCAGAGTCCATCGAGGGGGTTGATGGACGTGTACGTTTGTCTCCGGGGCCTACGCCTATCCCTCTCAATGGTCAAATATATTGACTACATGCAAGCACAGTTGGAGCAATTAATAGTTGCCGGTACATACTTTCCAGATGAACGTCAAGATACGTGTAGGTGCGTCTATATACGTACTGACCACTCCATCGCCGTTTCTACTCACCCATGTCCCTTATCTCGCACTGGAGAACTGAAGAAAAAGGAAGTAAAGCGTGGCAGAGAGGGGAGGAGGAGGAGGAGGAGGAGCAGCAATGACGACACCAGAGGGACTTCGTGCAGCAGTGCAGATTGGTAGATGCAGCGAACATGCGGCCTCCTTCATCCTTCGTTCCATGACGCCTGCGCCGCAGACCCGGTGAAGGGGGGATGGAAAGGGAAAGGGAGATTACATTCGGGCCATCTGTATCGTCCTTGACCCTCATCCTCCGCCTCCCCATCCCCTCCCTGTATCCGTATGTCGTTCCCGTATGTGGGCTGCTCCTTCTGCTGCGTTCGGCTAGGAGGGCCAAGTAACCTGCCAGCCTGCCTGCCGGAGAAGGAGAATAGTAAACAGAGACAGAGAGGGATGGGATTTGAGGAGGGAGGAGGAAAGGAAGGAAGGATGGAAGGAGTGGTGCCTCACAGATTTGCGTGGCACTTTCGCTCACCGTCCTGCATTCGGTGAGATTCATATGCCTCCCTCCTCGGGAATCTATCTCACGGAAAGGATTCCCTCGCGCCGTGGACAAGAAGACAGCAAACGACGCAGAGACCAGTCATCTCCCAATCGTTCCGTACCAGTCAGAAAGCGAGCAAAAACCCAATCAACTGTGCCTCTCAGTCGCTCCTCCACTGCCCAGCTTTACGTACGAGATTTGGAACGAATTCCTCCTCGCCTCGGTAACCTGTCCCGATCGAGCTTGCCACAAAGATTGTGCTCCGCGGCCCGGTCTCCTTCTTCCCCCTTTGGACGGGGCGCTGTCTCTCCAACATATGTCCTGGCATATACTAGGACATATGCCAGGTGCTTGTTCGAGATGGGCCATCCAGCGCCTTGGACGAAGGGCGTCCCAACTGTACGGATCGGGCCCACTGGACGAAAAAGATGTGCTCAGACACCGAGAGGCACGCGCCCGCATGCCACTGCGCTTTGCTCGACAGGCGATGCGGGATGCCATCTCCGCCAGCCGATGCCCACATCGCCCTTGCACTGTCTGTGTGAGTGAGCTCGACCCTCGAGACAGAATGGCTGCAGTATAGGGAGTCGAGGGCACCCTCGAGGACTGCCTACTGCATGTGCGCGTGCTGCACAGTTGCGGCGAGGTGCACACACACCATGGTTCCCTCTTTGGCAGCCACAGGCTAACAGCCCATCCATCTTGTACAAAGTGTACAAGGCTCCCGGGGCTAAGAAGCGCACACTGACATATCATTGGAAGGGGACAACTTCTGCAATGGTTGCGTTGACATCTTGAGAGGTTCCTGCCGCTTCCTTCCTTCCTTCCATTGAGCTAGTCCAATGCCGCAAAAGGAGAGGGTAGGTGAACTTGGGACGCTCAGTAAGGTCCGCGTCGACAGGTCGGAAAGGCCATCCGCATGGCGGCTGTTGATCGCGATGCAAGGCAGACGCGGGCGTAACATTCGCCCGTCGGATTCACGAAATTACCCTGTTGGCTGGGAAATTTCCAAAGAGGCGCGACAGGTGCATAAGGTTCATTTTGAGTTGGCCTTCACTCAACGGCCTGCCTAGGATGGTTGGGCTTGCGTGGCTCGTATTAACGCCGGTCTGTTGAGTTGACCGAGGAGGCCTAGCACTGGGGGAGTTGGTCCATCGCTCCCAGTCTGCCCGAGGCGAGAGTTCGTTCACAATCGAGACCGAAGGACCTAGGCAGTTCTGCTGTCCTGTTCCAAGATGCGTGACGTCCTCCCACCGAATGTCTCCCTTGCCTATGTCGCAGGACGTGACCATCATAGATGATAGACATGAAATGTCGGCTAGGCGGAGACTCCTCCAGGTTGACGGGGACTAGTGATATCGGAGCCGCAGCTGACTGGGCTCCGTCGTCCCGTAGGCATGGCGTCCACCACTCGGATGGTTCGATGGCCGACTGCCCCCCTTGAGAACCACAGATCATCCGCCAAGGGAAAGAAAGAGAAAGTTCGTGTTGGCAGGACCATCATTTCCCCTCTCCAGCGGTTGCCTCTCTTACATGTGGCGGGCCGTCGATGGATAGCATAGGAAAGATGGGCAGTTTGGGCCAGTCAAAGGGCTTCAAAGCAGCAAAATCTGAAGAGGCGGCTCCTCCATCGAAATGGCAAGGCAATATGTCCAGTGCCGATAGCCAATCTTGGCAATGGGCCAAAACTTTCTGGCCGTTCATCCCACGGCGCAACGGCACTGGGGTCCCCATCATCGGCCCCGCCTCAAATCCACCAACATCATCTGCATCAGAGAGACCAGGAAGCCCAGGGCCATCCCAGAGCGTGCTTGGGGAAGGAAGCTTTGGCCAGGCACCGTAATTTTCTTTCCTTCTTGATGCGCCGCAAACGGTTGGATGCAGCGTCGGGGTTCCCTTGGCCAGGCGCACAAATGCCAATAAGAACGACTGCCGTGGACAGGGCCCAGGTCCAGATTGCCATGGTGGTGCCATGTTGTAAAGACCCAAGTCCCGAAAGGTTAGACTGATGACCCCTGGCAAGCGTCGCCCGCAGTGCCGCAGCGAGTTAGCCTTACGGATGGACTATACGACGATAACAAATTGGTAATAAGTAACAGACCAATACTTAGTTGCACAAGTACGTTTATTCCAGAGGAGAAGCACGCGAGAGCGTGCATACTCTGAGTCTCTGGCTGTCGCTCGTGCGACGTAGACGGATCCATGGGACAGCCATCCCATCTCATCGCCGCGTGGGCGGCGCACGCCATACCATAATTGAGGATAGACGGCCCTCTGGCTGGGCGGCAGACCAGCAACAACGCTAGGAAAGTAGGCACGTAGGATGCTGTGATGGCGTCTCTGCAGCTGCTCGTAGTGCTCCTCGTGGCGA
Organism: Colletotrichum paranaense; assembly: GCF_030867605.1. Lineage (NCBI taxonomy): Eukaryota > Fungi > Ascomycota > Sordariomycetes > Glomerellales > Glomerellaceae > Colletotrichum > Colletotrichum paranaense. The sequence continues at coordinate 2,402,316 of NW_026848964.1, forward strand.
GCGATGCGCGAAGAAAGACTTGCCGGATCCTTGGGTTTCAAACAACCTATACAAAGGCTAGCTGCTGGTCAGACCATCTAACGCGCTGAGCGGACGTTGGTCGGCATTAGATGCGATAAACGAACAAATCCCGAAGACGGGGGCTCCGACGTACTCTTCCATCAGAGAGTGAGCTAAGCGCCACATCCGGCTCATTCGGAGCGAATGAAGGGTCCCTTTTCAGCGGCTTTGTGGTATGGACTATTCAGTACGGAGTAGTGTACTGGCTGACTCTGGAGTCTGACGCCTTGCACATAGCAGGTGTACGTACGGCTAGAGTAGACTGAGCTTCGTGAGGGTTCACGGTAGCAGTCCTCTCTCAGCGTCCAGCCACCCCGGCTTGCCAATTCTAAATGAACTACCCGATGCATCGGATATTTGACTCTCGGCTGCGGCCTACCTTCAACATCGTTAATGGCCTAGGATGAAGTGTCCTCAAAACTTGTGAAGTAGTGCTCTGGAGCCCCTCCAGTTGTAGTGGGCGAATATTCGAATGAATGGAAATGGCCATTCTTGGACCCTCATGTGTCTACACAGAATCCATATCTGTATGCGGATATCATGACACCAGGGGCATTAGGGGCGGATGACGGTCTCCCAAGGCCATGGTTTCGTTGGATAAGCTAGCGGTTCGGCTGCTGCGCTATCTGATCTCTGCTCACGCGGTAGGTGATTTTTGGTGCATTCGGTGCGCTCAAACGGGGAACATCGGCTATCCATAAGTTTGATGGAGGCATGGTCGCCCGCGGGAGAACAGTGTCGGTAGCTGTCGAGGACTAAAGTAGCGGCCGGCTGTGTGTCATGTCTAGGATTACTCCCCAGGTGAGCCGGGCTTGTCTTGACAGGTGACCCCCCAGTCCAGCCGTTGGTGTTGGAAAGCTTGGGAACCAGCGCCGGAAGCAAAATTTCCTTCAATCAGGACCACGGAACGATGGCTGGACTTGGAATGGCTCGAATACATATGGGGGCCCACGTCATCCTCAGAAAGGGGGACAACGGCTCCGAGGTGCAGGGCCCGGGGGGTATCATCGCGGCCGGCCTGGGGATCTGCTCTCCAGGATTTCGGTCATAGATTTGGGGGTTTTGGTGTGCAATACCGCGGCTATTCTTAGACGAAGCGGAGAGGCCTTTTTGTAGTGTATGCCTCAGTAAGCTGTTGTCCGCACACGATGTGACGCCAGCTTTTTAACGCAACATCGCATCTCAGTCCTTTCCGAAAGTCGTTTCAAACAAATGGCCCGTTGATCGTTCATCCGAACTTTGCTCTAGAAAGTTCACAAAGAGTGATTTACCCATACAGCTGCCGGTATATTCAAGAAACCCATGGTTTCGTATCGCCAACCTGTTGCCGCTGAGCGCAGCAACAGTTCCAAATCCTTGGCGTAAGACTGGCAGGTCCCTCTCTGGACCTGCAGACGATGAGTAAATTGTAATGCCAGGGACCGCCCGATGCATCACTAAAAGGTGTTGACTGGATGGGTGCCGGACACATGGCTGTAGATACTGCGTAGATTCAGGGAGTGGACGCATGGCAGCCACGCCCGCAAGTGCGTAGGAAAGTCGGACGTAGCCCTCCCTTAGCCTTCGAGATTCGAGCATGGTGGAACATGTACCTGCTATCAGCGGTGGTAGAAGGCCGCATGGAATGTCGCTCGAGCCTTGAGCAACGGACGGGCCCGTCTATCGTCAGCCACCGGCGTCCAATGCCCAGCGAGCGTTCCAGCCTGACCGAGCTGCGAGTATGGTGAGCCCGTTGTTCCAGCCCCCGAGGCAGACTAGCGATGAGAATTGATATCTCGCACCGCTGCCGCCCACACAAGGGATGTGACTTGGGGGCCGATCAAAGTGGAAGGTCGCTGACCTTGTTCTTGGCCCTCCTCGGTCCCTCTCTCATACGATGTGTGCGCCAACCGCACCAACAGGCCCCGTAATGCCAACATGGCCTGAGCCGCGCCCGTCCTGGGTGATAATCAGCTCCGCAAAGGCGTGGCATTGTGGAGGATGAAGTAATGAGCCCTCCCCCCACAGTACAATTGGCTCGGCCCTTCCCCAGTACTCCGTATCTCAAGTTCCTTTCCATGGACGAGGGCGGTTGTTTAGCGTCCGATCGAGCTGGGGAGCCACTAAGAGTTTGATTCGCTTTGTGAAGCCTCTTTGGGAATATGACCCCAGGGATGCTGGATTCCGCACCGCGATCTGCCCCTCACGTGCCATCCATGAATTGCGCTGGTTACCTCAGTGGCTGAGTTATTGCCCACAGGGTGTAGAGGGTGAAAGACATGACCTCAACATCTCAATTGCCGAGCTGGCTCGGAGCTTAAGATCATGGAATGGTGTGGCAGTGGATGTGCCTAGTTGAGGAAGAGGTCTCGCATTGCCTTTTATCGTACTGTGGAGTCCGTCGACTCGTTACCTTGACGTGCCGGTGCCTTTTGACTTGATGCTGCCTGTCTGCCTGTACGTAGTACACAGTAGCTGAGCCATCTGCCGAATTGGAAGCACCTCTCTCCGCACGTCAGTCGACGGCACACTCTGGATCAGCCTTGTAACGCCAGAGTGTGTGCCATTCCTTTTGCTTTTCATCAGATATTATTCTGGCGATAAACTTTCTACAGTTGTGACAGCCCTGGTCGTCTTTTCACTGCCGACCTGTCGAGACGGTTACAGTGAACTTTGCCCCTGCTAAGCAGCCACCGGAAGTCAGGCGGAAGTGGGGCGTCGGCGAATTCAGCACCCATGGACGGCTCGTTCGCGAAGGGGGTGTATGGCCAAGCTTAGTAGGGGCTTTTCGGATGATGCTGACATGTCAGTTTTGTGTACGCTGGGTGTAGGTCGCGGTGATTCCAGCCCGGAACCCACGGTGACTTCTAACCGAGTTTGCGTTTCGAGTGGATGCATGTTGTTGATCAAGGCAGCAAGAAGTGATATTACGATCCCGTCGTGCGTTTGAGCTCCGAACAAACGCTCAACGTTGAACGGGCTGATCCCATCTCAGATGATCAGCAGCATACCGTGGTTAATCTCGATGGGTGGTGATGGCGGCATCCCGTTATCCTGCTGCCTAACGACGATGTGGGGAATAACAAGACAGGGTGACAGGAATTTTGGAGAAGCCCTTCCCGGGAAACCGTTCAGCGGCAGCCATTGTCGAAGATTGCCATCGGGATGTCGACCTGAGTTGGGCAGGGTTGGCTGTTGGACGGAGCGCAATGCCGAGTCTAACTAGATCCAACCTCGTTTCACGCAAGGGTATGGCCCTCTGTGGTTGAGCGAATACAAAGGACTGAGGAAGGTGAAGCGAAAATATCGTACCCTATTGGAAATATGGGAAAGACAAGCCGTTAGTTCTCCCAAGTGTTGCCTCTATCGTAGCAACCGTTGTACAGGCTAAATGAATCGGCTCAGAACAACCACATAGCTACCGTTTGCTGAAGCGTGGCTCCTTAATTCAGTTCCACTGGAGTTTGTTTGATGGCGCCTGTTGGGGAAAGTCGTGCGTCAAGTTGAATGCCGGCACTGGGACTCAGCATTTCGGAGAGTACTAACTCTCGTGATGACACAGCCATTGGCGGGTTGCTCATGCTAGGCCAAAGGGACTGATCTTAAGTAGCAGCCAACTATGCGGAGTAAGAAAAGTCCCTCTCATCCAGCTTTGCTGCCAGCTGATGGACTTGTGATATGCATCTGCTCAAACCAGCGCAAACTCCAGAACAGGTTTGAACAAAGGATTCGGCCCCTGGAATTATGCAGCAGACAACAAGATGAGCGAGCGCACTCTGCTCCTGATTGCAGGGCAGGGGCAGATGCACCGTTGCGGCGCGGTGTGTGTTGAAGGCCAGTGTCTGCGCGATGTTTCTCTGTCACCACACCTCAGGTAGTTGAGGTGGTTTCAACAAGATGCCTCGTACAATAGGTCCCAGCGCGATGATACCGAGACGTGTACTGGTAAGCGATTCCACGATGAAATGCCACGTTTCCCCCCCCGCCATCATCGGCTTGAGTCCGGTGTACTTGATAGTAAGCTATACTTGGCCGGCTTTTGGTCGTGAAACTCATACGTGCGTAACGGAATAGCATGACGGCCGATTGATGGTCCGGCCTGGAGACCAACCGGAAGATAGAATCGGGCTGCAAGCTCGAAAAGGAAGTCGGTCGGTTGTCACGCCTCAAGCCACAGATCGACCTGAATCCTGCAGTAAACCCGGCTTGTTGTGTATGGGATGCGACGTGCGCGCGCAGAAGGTCCGCAGGTTTCTAGAACAGCCAGAGGGACTCCTGGTGGCAGCTAGCGCTGCCCTTTTGCAGCCAATACTGGCATGGTCCTTGCATCGTGTAGGTGATTCCGGCGGCGTTGCAGTGAATGAACAGCTGTCATCCCATCCGCAACGAGTGTCTGTGCAAACGGGTCAAACTCTTACAAGTTACTATCCGTACTTCTGCTTGTGGTCAACACTGAGGTGAGGACGACCTCTCCTCCGAACGATGAACCAGTCATGAGTCGCGAACAGCGGCCGCAAGGCGGGCTCTAGTTGTGCCTGGATGGCCAGACGGATAGAATCTTCGATCAACCGCTGTATACGGCGGACCATGTCTTCTTTACCGCAGAAAAATGAGGCGTTGGCTTGAGAACGACCATACTTCCGCATAGAGAAGGAATATTTGCTTCCTGCTCTGTCTATTCGGACCGGAAGCTGTGGGACGGCGTTTATTCCAGAAAACAAAAGTGGTGTATTGGTCGCTGTGGTTGCCTTCTTTGGTTGGGTAATTGCTTGAAACTTGCGGTATTCTAGATGAACGCCTACTCGGGCGGGAGAACCAGCCACTTGCCCCGAGGGGACCAAGTCTAATTTGTCGATCTTGTTAAGAAGGCCCCTGTCAATAGTCGAGAGGGCTGAGGCTTGTCAATGAGAGACCCCTGGACCGACGCATCAATAAGGAATTAGTGATGAAGAACTGCCGTTGCCCCGTCACACCTCTAACAGTGACAGATTCCCACATCCTGGATTGCTGTGTGACCAGTGTTCTCCATGGGCTATGGCCGGCTGCGTAGCATCATAGCTTGCATCGTTAAGAACTGCAGTGGACCGTCATCGATAAGATCGTGATAGAAGCCGGTTGAGCAACATAATATGGCGAACAAATCCTCTGTGGTGATCTGCCGCATAAGCCAAACATCACATTCCTGACCAAGATATTCGATGAGATTCTCTCGAGGAGTGAGTTGCGAGCTTGACAAAATTGTCATCATGGCCTCGGCTCACAGAATGGTCATGCGGTGGGATTTGCGCAGGAATTGATCGAGGATTTTCCCTAGGCTTCGTATAATCGGAACAAGAAAAACCGCGGGGCTTTTCGCGAGCGGCCGCCATATGGGTCTGGCAGAAGGAAGAGGAGCCAACTGACGTGACAATTGATGGGTCTGTTCTCGCGCGGCAAAGCCGGTGCATTTCCCTATCAACGGTCTCTCGGCCGGAGGGTGGGCGAGATATGATTCAGGGACTTTTGCGATGCTGTCGAACATGACAAAATATGAGCCCTTCGCCAAGCCTCACTGGAGAGAAGGGGCGGTAGGCGGGGAAAGGCTTCGGGAACACCATCCGTTCCGAGTGATGATGAGCAAGTCAGAATGGTGAAACCGCGGAAACATGACTCGTGAAGGGAGATGTTCAACGAGTGGCGTAATCAACGTGAGTGACCGAGGCGCCCTCGAGCAACGGGCGCAACCCGAGTCTCGGGACTTTGACGAGATTCAGGGTGATATAAGGTGTGGTCTGGTCCATCTCCGGGACTTGTCACGGCATTTTACGAGGCGCTTGGGCGGCTTCTCGAGTGCCGAGGGTGGAGCGGTGCATTGGCAGGCGGGTGCTAGGCGAAAAGAGCCTTAAGCCGTGGTTGCAATAGCCCACAGCGGATCTCGCCCTTTGATCTCGTGCGAGTGAGTGAGTGAGCCCCGGGCGCGGCTGCAAATCCGGTGCTGTCCGGCTTTAAGAAATGTCGAATTCCATGTCGTTCCTCGGCAGACGCCCAGGGCCAAGAATGTTGCGAGGATCAGATTCAGAGGGGACTCCATTTAATCTGGAGCACTAATCAGGCGATTGGGCTGATCGGACTCTCTCGTTTGCCGAATTACGAAGACGAGGTGGGCTAGAGACCTTTCTCAATTTGCAGTGCTCCCGCCGTAACAGCTAGCGTGTAGTGATCCTGGGCGCGGGTGTGGGTGAGGTAGTGTTGTTGGTGCCATGGTGGTCGTGGGTTTGCCGGTGTTGGCGTTGGCGTTGGCGTTGGCGTCGACCGTCGACATGGAGTGACCGCTGAGTGGATGCCAATTGTGCGGTCCACGAACCCAAGCTAGGATATATCGCACCCTTTCAGCGTATTCGTAGGTCGGTCGGGTGAGTGTCGAGACCCATTTCCGGGGGAGGGTTCACAGTGTTTGTGCCTCTGTAGTGTGCTCGTACGGATACGCCATCGATTCGAGCGCATCGAGGGGGTTTCCCTTTTGCCTTCGGTATGGGACCTCCAGACGAGCAGGGCGAACGCCATGGATTTCCATCCATGGCAAGCTTGGTATTAGCTCCTTGAAATGCGCATCGGTAAAAGAATGTGCCTCTGTGATCTGTCTGTTGTACGCAGTAGTGGGCTGGCCTAGGCTTTGTCGGACAGGCTCCTGAGCCCTGCGGGCTGAGCGAGCATCGAGGTCTCGGCATAGCTTGGATAAAGGTGGCCCTGAACATGTTGGATGTGTCCTCCGTATTGGAACTTACTGCTCGCGAAAGAGGGCGATGGAGAGCGAAGGAGGGGGAAATTGCCATTGCGGCGTCTTGGACTCGTGGGTCTGGAGACAATACCAAAAGGAGGGGGTATGTCCTGAGGTGCATGCAACCATTTCCAGTCCCTTGGGAATTGCTGTCAGCCAAGGGGGGGGGGGGCTAGGCGCCTGGCGCCATGTCTCTCCTTCTTTCTCGAAGCGAGTTGACTAGTAGGGGGGCCGGTATGGGCAAGGGACAGGAGTTGAGCCGAGCGTGGGCCGTCAATTGATCCCGATGAGTGATTGTGCCAGATTTGTGCTGCGTTTGTGGTTATTGGTTTTATGATGTGGGAGATTCTCACCAGATTGAGTATTGATGGAACAGATAGGAAGAGATGTCTTGATGGATCTGCCAGTGGAACTTGTCGTTGGGAATGGGAAAGACACGATGTGGCCTGTGCGGGCAACTCGGGCAGGCAAGCAGTGATGGTTCTTGCCTCAAGTTAAGGTAAGGTATCCGTAAGGTACTTTTTCCGTAGCTAACTTACGTAAGGCAGAGTCCTAGTCCGGCTAGGTACGGAAACTTTCGATCTGCTAGCAAGCAATACCTCATCATCAGGTATCTTACCTTGGCGAAGGAAGGTTGTATACCAATCAGGCGATGCAACAGCACTAAGGTGCACAGAATACGGATATATCATGTTGTATCTGAAGATTGTGTCGTTGTTCCCATCATGACAAGGAAACCGGCACGGGGAGACAAGTAGTGTATGAAAGTTCACAACTGCCGTGCTCTTGCAAAGTTTGAACTCACCGGGCACGTTGGTCTCCACATCGTCAACCGCCGGCCCCCGTGTCCGTACCCGTAGGATGTCCGCAAGGGTAGCAGCGACCGGGGTTTTGGTAGGCAACACTTCATGTTGGTACCTTGCCTTATTACTCTGCATCTGTATTCGTACGGGGACCGTATCCATACTAGGTACCTTGCCTCGAAAACCTAATGGCGTAGCAAAGAACTTTAGCCAAGATTTGTCGGCGCCTTTGAATCCTCATCCTGAGATATTACGTTACCTTCCTTTCGCGAGTAGGCAGGAACGTTAGTCAAGCCCATGAAGCGAGCGGGAGTCCGCCTCAACTTCTCAAGGGTTTTAGGTAGTATCAAGATACTTTGGGCAAGAAGCACTACAAACCTAACCTAAGGGAGCTTGGGGACTGGGGAGGCGTTCGGGCAACTTGAAAGTTTCCCGTCTCCTTCCTTATCTATCCGTGCCCTACATGTAAGGTAAGTAGATAGGTAGGTGGTTGGTACCTCATGAGCCAGCTTTCCGCAAGCGTCCCCTTCCCCTGCCTGGGTTGAGCTTGGAGGGTTCCTTCCTTCATCCTCGCTCGCTCGATGGGTGAATACCTCCATCCCTCCCTCCTTCCTTGCTCGTCAATGGATCCGAGTGGGAAGCCACCTTCGCCTGCCGGCCCCCCTTCCTGTCGCCAAACCATGCCTCCCGGTTTCACCGACAAATTCCAGAATTCCGGATTTCTTCTTCAGGGATTGAATCTACTTAGGTAGCACTCCACGGATACCTGAGTTAGGTCTTGGGGCAATGTTGAATGCGCAGGCATAGCGGGAACCTGGACGGCCCTTCCCTCTTTTTCTTTTTTATTTCATCTCACGTTCCGAACAGGGCAGGCGCGCAGGGTTGGGGTCCTTGTTTCATGCACTTGCCAATCACTCGTACGGGTACCTCTGTTCTTGCACACTCCAAAGAGGTAGGATGTTCCTGCTCCAAGTTGCTCTCTCCTAGACGATTCTTCAACGCGCATTTCTTTTATCAATTTTTTCGTCCTGTTAACTGCCGTCTCCTGCACGTGCACCCCTTGAGTCAGGGTCCTTCCCGCCCGGGTTTGATCTTTCTCCAGTATGACTTATACACTGAGCTATCGAGCCACCGAGCACCAGCTTACCTAGTATCTTACCTAACAGTATCTTCAATCGTTCTTGGGACTCATGGTTGTAACGCCTCGATCATCTCAATAGCCATGTTTTCTTGTCTCAGCCAGAGGCGCTTGAGCTTAACCCAGAATGACAATTGCGTATCTTGGCAAGTGAGATAGATAGAAATGCATTACCTAGTAATCGTTGTGGTTTAGCCCAGAACCTAGGCCCTCAACTTGTCTATTGTGTATGCCTTGACTAAATATCGAGACAGTGAGATTCTATGTCAAGGTCCTGAATAAGAGTCGCCCGCGGCCTTACTAAGGGTCACGATCTTGACATACGCTTATTCTGCCAAGAGACACAGAGGGGCCGTGATCCTCTGGCACCCGTGCACTGCCGTGTTAGTGCACAATCATTGTCTTGGGCTAGAGGTGAGATTATTAGCTAGCGGTTATCGAAACCATTACCTCATTGGGACTTAGTTGCAATGTGGGGGCATTTCTGACCAAAGTGGCTGTCGCCGGTCTCACGCCCTCTCTCCTGATATTGAACGATTGAGCACCTCATCGGCGCGCTACTCCGTCCGGACACGTGTGTGGTGTCTCGTTGCTCGACCACTGGAATGGGCTCCCGGTCACTGACGACTTTACCTTACCCGTCTCGCCCGCCCTCGGATCACACACATGCCCCGGGATTTCCGGTTTCCCGGCTCCGGAGTGAACCTGCACAACTACGGAGTACCCTAGTTCAGACCTTTCATTGTTCTGAATTTTGCCCGGTTATTGTTGGTCGCTGCCATAGTCTGCTCTGTTTATCAATCTGTATGTCTGAAGAAACTGTAAGGCAACTATCTTTCTGCTGGGTAAAATCCCCTTTCCCGGACAAAATTGTCTTGCAACCTTCATACACCCATAGGGACACAATGTCCATGATCTTGGCTTTAGCGCAAGGAAGAAATCGGACATGTAAGTGTAAACGAATATGGTCTCTGTCCTTTCGCGCGTATGGACAAGGAAATACGAACATAGGCAGCCCTCCTTCATGAAGTAACGATGCTGGCTAGGCTAGGCTAGGAGAGGAAAACCTGGACCAGCTGAACGTGTCTCGCGTCTGCGGTACTCAGCATTCCGTGCAGGCAGTCTATATGCAGGTTGCTGTCTAGATCGAGTCGGAATATTACCTCGGTCACAAGCGTCCACTACGGATAGGCGAGCATGTGTGGGAGTTCATGTTCGCTTGCTATGCGGTGTTGTATTGCATAAAGCTGGGTTGCGTTGCGGCTGATGCCACTGACTGGAATCAGTCTTCGTGGGTCGCAGATAATACAACATAGTCATGCGCAAGTTTTTTTCTGCGCAATTTTCGTTTCCTCTCTCAGGGGGGTTTTCTGGCCCAAGTCTAGTTGCCTTGAGCAATAAGCTAATAATCGAATGGTAATCGGGTGCAGAATGTCTCAACCTTCAACCAGAGTAAGGTAGGATGGGGTGTGCCCGCTGCACGGCGGCGTTCGGCGGGATCCAAGATGCAACTAGAATGGCAATGTCTCTTCCCACATGTCAAATGTTATCCGTACGAATGCCTTCTTGGCAACCCTAGAAACATTTTGATGGACAGGCGTAGGCGTATGCATATACTCAGTCATTACCATGGGTTCTGAACAAAAACCCTTCCTAATAACAAGCATTACGAGCAACCTTTTTTTTTTACCTATCCAGCCCGCAAGCGCGATCCCCATGCTTAAGGTTTGATGCCACCCTACGGGACCTGCAGCTACCCTCTCGGATACCCATACACGGCATCTTCCCCGATGCTTCAGACGGACCAATCGCCCGGCCTGCTGTCATTGCTAGAGCCTAGAGTGTGCTGAGCCACCTGAAGATTGAATTGAGTCTATCCTTACCTTGGCGTGATAGCCTGGGGAAGAGAGAAAAAATTGCACGCGGAGACTCCCTCTGCATTGTGCAAGAGGAAAAGGGGTTGCCTTTCCACCTTCCCCGTCGAGGAGACACCCGCCCCTAGACTGCCTTGGGTGGTAGCTCGCTTAGATGTCTCGTCGCTTGGTACCACTCGGTACCGCTCGGTACGTATCTCGCACCATCCATATGATGGTTGACTGTGGAAGGTAAGGTACCTTTGTACTGTGGAATTACAATGTACTGTAGATGAAGCTGCTTCCTTCACACCTCACCGTTGACATTCAGCTTCTCTCCGAATACACAGTCGTTCCCACCATCCTCACCGAGCCGAACATGACGAGAGAACCCATACGGGCCTTGGCAGTCCTGATTATCTGTCACTCTGCGTAGGGCGAGGACGCTACTCAAGCATCGAGTGGCCTACCTACCTGAAGGCTGATCGCCCATGTCCTCTTCGCTTCGCGCCGCGCCACCCCAGAACTCTCTCACTTGTACGTATCTGATAGGTAAGTACAGAGGTACCTCACCACTTCCCTCTCTGGGCTCTCCCTCTCCTCCGTTTCGGATCCGGGTGCGGTGCCTCATCAACGATAAACCATCGCCTGTCTCAGCCTAGAAACCGAGGGACTTTTCATCCAGGGAAAACTGGGTTGCGTTGGTGCACGTTGACGACACTTGCGTTATTAAGCAGCATTTTCCCTGCACATCACTGCTAATTATCCAAAAGTGCTCCGTCGTCCGACTCTTCAATGCAACGCAACCCCAGAGTAACTGCGGCGTCGACCGGTCCGTTGCGACTCTTTGGAGGCATAACCACATCTGCCAACCATGCCAACCTCATGCTGTCCAACTGTCAACATGCACTGCACTTGGTTGGCGCTGTCTATGAATACCTACTCCGTACATACCTCGGTGCCGCCACATGTAGTCGCAGAATCCGCCGACGCCGCCGAGATGAGGGTCCCAGATGGAATGGAATGCCCTGGGCCTGGTGGCGGCCTTCCTTCTTGCTTACGGGCTGCTTTCCATCATCACCCTAGCCAAGATCTTCCCTCGCCTCGTGCTCAACAGTGCAGACACCAAAAGTTCCTCTCAAGGATTTCTCAACTACGGATACTGTATCTTGCCACTATGAGGCAAATAGGGGGAAATAATGCTCCTATGGCACCTCGTTTACGACTGCAAAACTGCAGAGGCCAAGACCTTCGGCCGGTCCCAATGACGGAGGATCCAACAACGGACGGGCAAGTCGGACTCGGAGCCACGGAAAACTCCCAGCTACCGACATCAAGAACGAATGGGGAGCAACCTATCCGTCCCCAACCGCAAGGATGGATGAACATGGACGCTAAACGCTGAAGCGGGCCAGCGGCGCCATCACTAATGATTTTCGTTACGACACACAACCGACAAAGACCAACGACTGGCTCTAGCCTGCCTCTCTTTTCCCCCAGTTTGTTAGCGTCGATGCTACTGCCATTGACGGCTGGCTGGCGGGCTGTTACCGAGCCCGAAAATCACGTCTCGTTCTTGGTCTGTCTCGTCTTGCCAGTTGATCGCCAATCCAAGACTCTGAGAGGCTGCCAAATCCGCCGCCAAGACGAGAGTTTTGTCGGCAGGCACTCATCTTGGCCAAAGGCTCTGTCTGATTGCTGAATACCTATCACTGCGCCTGGCCAGTCATATGGTTGTTACTCTCCATCCTTCCCTCAGCGCTACTCCGAGATATGCGCCTCAGATGTTCTCACAAAATCGAAATTAAGAGAGGATCTATGGGTTTGCAAATTGGCAACGGCCCCTCAGATCATACGATGACACACGAACGCGAAGAAGAATCCGACTGAAGAATAATAATGGTTGATGTCGTTTGTTACAGCACTTGAAAACACGATACATGTGCAGATTTTGTGCATGGTTCGGCAAGCCTCGGTGCGGAATTCCTTCTCTTGAGCTCCATTTTCACGCCGAACTGAGCTACTCTCTGCCCTCGCTGCACGCTGCGCTGCCGGCTGCAGGCCAGCTCAGGTCCGGTCCAGATCTTCGCAGCCCCCGTACCGTCACAGTGTACCCAGGGGGATGGGATCCGCCTAATGAAGACATGCCGGACTCGTCTTATTAGCCTCTGCTATCGCTGCAGGGGATCCAACCTTGTCGTCATGGAGCCCGCAAGGACGTTGTAAGAACTACTTTAGTCCCTCCCAAGACAGGCAGGTAGGTACTTTTGCGCCACAGACTCCCACGCCGGATGGTCAAGTACCTTTTCCTTCTTCTCAGTTCTCACCAGTCCGCCCATTGCTTCATTGCGGTTGATGACCCGGTGTCGTGTCAACTAGAGAAAAGAAGAAGGCTAGCGGACCAGCAACTCTATCCGATGCACAAACTGCACAGCGCTTGGATAAACCCAACTCCCCGACATAATATATCTGTGCTGGGATTGGGCCGATTCACCCAGAGTTCGTCCAAAGTCTACCGGACAATCATCAATCATACTTTATACCTACGAGAATCCGTATGTACAACACGAACATCCTATATGTGTATTGACAAACGCGGCCAACCCAATTACATACCTACTTTGCCTCTTCGTCATTTTCACAATCTCAGGCCTGACGTGATGGGTATTTGTTAGAGACCAAACCCCGCGCGGAGATCCACAGCCACCTCTCTTGGAATGAACCAACAACCGACACACCGTTCTCGTTATTTCCTTTTCTCGCCCGGCAGTCCGAGCCTATCTCGTTACGTCCATGCCGCCATCTGGGCTCATCCTGGGTGGGGCATCATTAGGAAATATTGACCCTCATCGTGCATCCTTCAGACGTCCAACACGCAAAACAACGAAGAATGACACGAAGCACTCGCCGCCGCCGCTGCAGTGCATCGGCCCCGGTTTAGCCAATATCCATAGTCTGGCAATCTTGTCTAGCTTCACGTGTCTTTTGCCTTTTATAATTTGTCTTTACAATGAGCAGAGGCAATTTAAGACATCCGAAACCAAGATGCTCAAGGGAGTGATGAACTTCTTCGTCCTGCTCCGAAAACTATCACTTCTTCTCTTTTGGTCCATATATTCGTGAACACTTCTGCTTGGAGGATTCATGTCCTCATTCCAGTACAAAGTATGGTACTCTCTGTCACGTCGTTGCCAGAATTTGCACCCTCGTCAGACCTTGACCAAGCCTCGCACGTTGTCGCCTTCGCTGCCTCCCCCGTCTTATTCTTCCCGTGCCCCCCTCCCCCCCGGCTTCCAAGGATCCCCAAAGCAAAACCCCCCTACCACCTCTCAATCATCCCTGACCAGCCCTCCAAGAGCGTCTATGTACCGGGAGCTCTCCCTTCGCGGCTTCTTTCTTCTCTGCTTCGCATGTCACCCCTCTGCTGCAACTCACCCCCCATCATCCACTCTCTCCTGGACCCTGGTAAACATGCAGCCAGGGTTCCCTCATCGAGCATAACTTGACCCAACTGCCCCATTTTACCATCGCTGTTCCTTATTGCGCTGCAACGCTAGGTACAGGCCCTATCCGTCAGACTAATGCCATGAGGGAATGCCAGCTGTGTCTCCCTTCGAGATACGTACTCTACACTGTGGTGTAGGTATGGATACACCACAAAGTACATGGTCCGGAGAGATGTACAGAGAGAAAGACAGAGACTCGTCTTCCCTCTCGCAACCATCGACGAGACCACTGTCCCACGCCATGCCGTCGGTGCCGACGAGACGCTAAGTCGGATTAGCTTGGCTTTTAACCCCCCAACCATGATCCTAGCCAAGCCGAAAAGATGGCGGAGACACGGGCAAGGGTCATGGAAGACGCACCGCACGTGTGTGCGCCTAGAACGAACGGTACTTCCTACCCGTCGTGTACACTTGCAGCACTCTATCGGTGCCCCTTCCGGCTCCCTTCCCCAATCTAACAAGCCAAGCCAATCCAGTCTGTTGGTCCTGTTCCTTAGTGTCTCCTTTGGGCCCCTCGGTTTATTTCACTCGCAGCTCGTTACGATGAGTGTGGCCGAAGGGGGGCAACTGGGTAACAGCTCCCGTGAACGTATATACATTTGGGTGGTAAATAGGATGTACATACCTTGAGGCGCTCTCCGCGCCTGCCCTACTGCTCAAAAAGCCACCCGGCTCCATTATAAGCTACCCTCACTCGCCCTCTTCTTCCTCCTTCCGTCCTACTTGTCTCTCCTTGAACGACCAGTCAACCACGTCCAAGTTTGATCGGATACCGTTGCCGACAAGAGACGTGAAGCACTTCTCAAATCAACCGTCTCATCGATCTCGCCATATCACCGACACTCCGCATTCCTGTACGAGCATCTTTGACGACCTTTCGGTTATTGGACTCCTCTCTCTCAAGCCACCCCGGACGTGGCATAAAACCTTAATACCAGCTGTGTGCCAGCCCGGTTTTGTTAGCTTGAATCTTGACCTGAGCAATATAACCTGCCCGTGCCTTCTCCCGGCTTTGCTGTTTGCCTGTCGAGGCCGTGAACTTCGACTCAACTGCATCCCGAGGTGCTCAAGGTCGCCAATGCCAAACGGCTCTCCCATCTACGGCATCAATTCGCCTTCTCAATGGGTATACTAGCTCTGGAACCTCATCCCCGTTTGGCCGCCCCAGACTCTCCGCCCGGGCTGGTTAGCCCATCATCATCATCTTACTCCTCCAGGCCATCTCCTCCTGCCGAAAAGCTCTGGGACGCCAGGTTTGGTCCCATATCCCCTGCCATGTCCAACTACGAACATGGCTCGGCGGCCGATGTGTCGACTGCCGGCAAAGGTGCTGAAGGCGGTTCGTCCCGTAAGGATTCGACACAAAGCGCTCCTCGCCAGCAACTGCCATCACTGAGCAGTCTGTTTGGACCTCCTCCACCACTCCGGCCGTTGCATTCTCCGCTGACCGAGCGGCCGGCCCCTTACCCGGCGACGTCTCCCTTGGACCGCCCGCGTATGCCGCAACCTCACAATGATCGCTCTTATGCCACATCGTACTTCCCGCCTCAGGAAAGCTCTCCAACGATGTCCCAGCCACGGAGTACCTACGATGCCAGGTACGACCACGAGAGGCAGGCCTTGCATGGCTTGTCCCGTTCCTTTTCCGGCCCTGGGTCACCGAGATACCGCGAATCCGAACATATGCGTCCCGAGTCGAGATCTGACGTCGGTTTGGGAAGCAAGTGGTCGATACATCATGACGCTGGAAAGCATGAGTACGCCTTGGTATCCAGAGAGAACCAACCCCCACTACGGGCTTCACATGACAGGATGTCCTACCAGTATTCCAGCAATAAAGACTCTGGCTCTTCTTACCGGGATCAGCGCTCCCCTTCTGGACCTGGTCTTTTGCAGGCATCGGCGTCTGCCAGTACAACGACCTCGGAAGGAATCCCATCGAAGGATGGTCTCGGCCCCAAGATATGGACGGGGAGTCACTTTCTCCCACGATTCGTTCGTGCCGCCGAAGTGCCGGGTGAAGGGATGTGTTATTTCTACGATGATGGAAGTCACTGCAAGACGGTTATTGATGGCGAGGCAGTCAACGCTCACTGGGGTGTGACAAAGGCAGGGAAGCCAAGGAAGAGACTGGCGATTGCGTGTGTCACCTGCAGGGAGAAGAAAATCAAGTGCGACCCTGACTATCCTCGCTGCGTTCAATGCGAGAAATTTGGCCGGATCTGCAAGTTCAAGAACGCGTAAGTGGTTTCAACAAGCAGCTCGCCATCTTTTCATTACTTTACTGACATGGAGATGGCTTTTACAGACCACGAGGTGGCCACAACACCTCCCCATCAACGCCTCCTGCTGAACCAGAGGACTTGAGGCGTCTGGGAGGCTCGGCCAACTCGAACGACATGCACCGACCTGGGAGCAACTCCAGCGCGTCTGTTTCTCCTCGAACCACGTACCGTCAGCCCAGCCCAGAGCCCTCGATGCCTCACAAGAGGATGCGCCTCGGTTTCGACTCGTACCCCTCGATGCCGAGCGACTCTTCCGCCTTGATGAGCCGGACGCTCGAGACGGCAAAGGTCAACGCCTGGCAACACCGCCAGCCAATTGAGCTCCCTCGGATCCACGAGGACGTGCTTCACCGAGCATGGCAATCAGACCCGTAGGTTTCCGACCCGCAGTCAGTTAGCACCGTAATCTCCTCCTTTTTCGTACACACGGACAGCACCATAGCCCTTTGTTTCTTGCCCAAGACACCGTTTAAATTCTAATTGACTGGCAATGCTCACACAAAGTCTCCAGAAGACCTGATGCTCACCTATAGCATCCTCGCCGTCGGGATCACCTTGTCAGGTGGTCCAAGAACAATCGCCTCCGAATACGCTCAGTTCGCACGATATGCGCAGCAACAGCTCCCACCCAGCCTTCAGCTTGCGCAATCTCGACTACTCTTGGCGGTCTATTACATGTCTACGTCTAGAGCCTGCGAAGCAAACGATTTGATCAGTGCGGCCATCTCGATAGACATATTCATCCGGTTACCATGCGAATCGGATGTTTTTCAAAGTCTACAGGAATGAACACGGTCTGCCCACGGATGGAGAGCCAGCAATAATTGTTGAAAGCTCTGTCAGAAGGCTACTCAGCTGGCGTAGATCACTTCCTGGGCAGTTTACCTACAGCCCAAGCAATATGGACCTGGCTGCTCAGGCTGGGACCCTCAGCACATTCCTTACGATTCATCTTCTGTTCCACCACGGTCTCGTAAAGGTTCACCGACACTCGTACGCCTCACGCCGAATCTCGGCAGCAAAACGGATGTCATACCTCTCGAGGATCCAAGAGGAAGCTAAACAGGTACTGCAGATCACGGGCATGTTGAAAGCACTACTCCAAGCTCGGCGAACCCCACTGAGCGCGCCTCCTCCATTCATGAGCCATGTGATACTGGAGGCTGCCGATGTTCTCACTGCCCAGGGTTTATTATCAGACCTTCATATGCTTTTGGATCAATTGGCCGTTGCAAACGCGATAGTCGAAGCTACAAGTATGGTTTGGGCGAGGCACGAATTCATCGGGCCGCACTGGAACATCGACATGACGCTCTACGTCTTCTGCAAGATCTTCAGCCCGGAGCAACACCATCGGTTGGCGCAGCAGTGTTCGCCAACGGAAACGAGGGCAAATGCTGGTAAATGAAGGATCCGATGGACACGACATACTGGCCTATCGCGGACATTGTTTACACGCGGGGCTGAAAGACATACTTCCGCAACCATGGTTGCCATTTCTGTCATTTTCAAATTTGCATTGCATTTCACGGAGTTGGAGGGCGCATTTGGACAATTGCTATTTTTCTGCTTTTAACCCGGGATCGGAGAGACTGTTAACAGTACGGCTGTATATGCAGACAGTTGCTCTCGTTCATCTATGTAACATTATATACCCTGTATATGAGGATATCAATCCAAGGAAACAACGCAACGGCCGAGCGCAGCCGAGAAGAGGAATAGGACGTGTGCCCCATGTGGTTGAGAGAATATTGGCAGGCAGCCTATGGAGGACACCCTAGGCAACATGACATGTAAACACGATACCTACAGTATGTAGACGAAAGAGGGGCGATGAGAACACACCACCCAAGCACTTTGGCCGAACCACGCACACAGTCTCCATCTTGTTCTGCCCTATGTCATCCCTTTGTACCGTGAACACTGCAGAATGGGGGAGGGATCGGTCTGCATGTCTCAGGTCAGTCGCATGATTGGCATGCGGAAGGCGGCATGCGGTATGTGTCGGCTCGGCTTCTCAACGGTGCGTCTAAATCCCGGGATGCAACTCTACCTCAGGTACTTGACCATGATCAGCGGTAGACAGGAGCTGGGGCTGAGAAAGAGGGCGGTCTCAGCCGATACCTACACCACACGAGTAGGGTCAGCAAAGAGAGAGGAAAGACGACGGGGGCTGATGACGGCGGTCCTTTTTCGTCTCTGTTTTTTTTTTTTTTTTTTGCCACAACTCTCTGCAAAGTTTTTGTAACCTCGATCAACCTTCACTTGCACGTTCAACGGAACCTTGTCTAGTTTTGATCCTGCCTACGGATACCTGAGCTAGTTCTTGGCGAACAAAAAGTCGTTGGAGCGGAACCGCGAGCGAACCAACGACGACCTGAATCGGGTTGTCGGACCGGTGAGGCGGAACCACACACCGGTCGTGGAGACGACCACCACCACCGCCAGCTCCTGCTGATGGTGCAGAAAATACCTTAGCACGCAGATTCTGAAGCAAGTATGTACGCAGTACGTTGTTGCCCCTCGGCATCCCTCAGTGGAGAGTCCAATCTCGCGGTGCTGCACGAAAGCAGATACGACATGCAATGCAATGCGGTGTCTCTCTTTTTTTCTTTCCTTCTCCCCTTCGCTGTTGGTCTCGTCTCGGTACATACAACTCTGCAGATGTGCAGATTTTACTAGAGAGAAATAGGAAGAAAAGAAGGAGGAAAAGTGCCAAACAACTCAAAGTCTCAATCACCATTGCCCCCTCCTCCCCCTTCCTTTTTTTTCTTCTTCTTTTCTTCGTGTACCCTTGGCTTTTAGCCTGCTGGATCTTGGGGGAGGGATCGGTTACTTCTCTGCATTTTTTTCCATCTCATCTTCTTCTTTGCATCTTTGCTTTCTCGTTCCCCCTGTACAGAGTACTTGCAGTTTGCTGTTCTGTTGAATTTTCTGCATGGGTACGGTACGCGGAGGGCTTGGATAGGCGCGGAAGACGAGAGTCGTCGAGGGGTCTTGCCAGGCCAACGGTATCTGTACCCTTACTGTCTGCACGTATGGAGTACATGTTCACTTACAGGAAGATGAGTGATGGTAATCAGGAAGGGGAGAGAGAAAAGCGGCTTTTGGGAGAGGGTGTGTGTGCTGTTCCCTCCTCCCATCGTCTCTCCCAAGTTCTTAGCCCCCTCCCTCCATCTCATCCCATCCATTTATTTCATGATCCTAGTGGGCCATGCCATCCACGGACCACAACACACATTCCACCCTGACTTGCTCAGTTGGTTGCTCCCTACTTTAAAACTCCCGCTTCCCGAAAAGAGCCGCACAATGATTTGATTTCGCCCGGTTCTGGTAGTTTGTGTCTTGCCCTTGCGATTTCCCATGTCTCAATCCCCCACTCCGCTTCCCCCCCCCCCCCTTCCCATACCTGCCTGCCGGCTTATAAGACATGGTCTCGGAAGCTTGGGCCATGATGTGCAGAGGTGCCAGAGTCAAGTCAGACACGGACACGGAGGATGGGAATAACCGGATCTGAGATCTCTCACACTGAGCTACGGATAATCCGCTGTTATTTAGGTAGTTGAACGGATACGGATCTTATCTATATTCGTATACTTTCAGTGGGCGCGTCATTCTTTTTGTGAGCCATCTATCAATAGGTTGATTGCGAATTCTCCGCTCCTCGTGTCGCGATCGCCAAGCTTTTGGGGGCACACTGGGCTAGATGCCGTTGACTTCCGGGCCGTGGACTGGACGACGGGACAATCAGGAGCCTTTTGCCGCTTCATACAGTGCGCCGACGGTTTTGCTAGTATTTACTATTTCCTAGTCTAGGTCGGAGAAAGTCCTCTTGAACGGTTGCGCTCCAGTCGGGTGAGATTTGCATTCACTCCGGGAGCGATACCCGGTCGTTGTAGCTGGTCATGGTCGGTGAAATCGAGATTTGAGATTTGAGATTGAGAGAGAAAACGTGAGTTGTTCTTCGGCATCCCGTCGTTTAACAAGAGTGCAGGTTCAGGTCCAGCCCCCGGACCCCCCAGCCTAATTCGGGGTTTTTGAATGAGATGCCGGGTAAATGTGCGCTGGATTGATGGGAGGCTGGCTCTGGTATTCAATGTCCGACCAACTCTTTTCACAATGAGGCCCTGTTTTGCCCATTTTCTCTGCGTCTGTGTCTGTCCGGTCTCCCACATTGCCACGCCCCGGTCGTGGAGTCGTGGAATCCCTGAATATGGGCGGATAGAAAATCAAATAGGTTCCATGGATTCAGGCCAGGGGTGAAGGGTTTCCCGCGCGCGCTATACGGATACTACTTAGTGTACGGAGCACAAGAAACCTGGAAAGCTACCTACCCATTTTCTGCCCGTGCGCTGCTCGTTTGTCTTTCACTCAATCGGTTTCCCGCCCGAACTCGGTAAGGCCCTCTTAGGACGGTACGAAGTACTCCGTACATGGACGATGGAAGGATCATGGTGTAATCCGAAATTCGGCTCCGAGGCGGATGAACTACCCTTGACGGGGGCCCGTTTGCGTTTTTGCTTACCTCACCCTCCTCCGGGCCTCGGGACTGACGACCTTCGGAGTTCACCCCCCCCCCCCCTTCTCACCCCCTGGAAACGGGCAGACGGGGTTCGGATACGGAAATTTGCTATCACGTGCAAAGCCGCATACGACAGCGGGAGATATGTAGTATCGTAGAATAGAGAAGTCGTGTCCGTAGCGGAATGATAGGGATGTGTCAGCCGGACATAAACTTTTACAGTACCGGCCGGCCGGCGATACCCGTTCTCGAGAAGCAGGAAAACATCGGGGAACGTGGGGACTTTACAGGCCAAGGTACCTATCCGTACATACATAGTACATCGGTACTGGACAGGTGGTGGGCTCTCCATCTCCCCGCCGGCTATCGGCCGCGCCAGTGAGAAATGA
Organism: Colletotrichum paranaense; assembly: GCF_030867605.1. Taxonomy (NCBI): domain Eukaryota; kingdom Fungi; phylum Ascomycota; class Sordariomycetes; order Glomerellales; family Glomerellaceae; genus Colletotrichum; species Colletotrichum paranaense. The sequence continues at coordinate 2,423,608 of NW_026848964.1, forward strand.
GGGATTACCTAACATTACCATTTTACTATGCATTACTGTGTAGAAGCCCACCAACAAGAGAAGTGATCAGACAGCCGCATGAATCGCATCGCTACGCGGGCGCCACAGAATTTAAAAATCCCCGCCGGGGGTTTCGGGTAGCCTTTTCGAGGTGTCCCGGTCTCTCTCACTCCCGCTCGGCGCCGGGGCCAAGGTCCGCAGCGAGCGCCGAGGAGGGCTTGAACTTTTTTGAGTGAATCAACTACCGAGAGAGAGATATGGATACCTGTCTGCAATTGCCAATTACCAATCTGCGCCTCATCTTGCGAAGTTCGCACTCCCTCAACTCACTGGGGCACCTTTTTACGATCCCGCGGAAACTTGTCGTATTATTCATCGTATGGAGGTACTCGTGCATCTGATGAAAACTGACCCGTTTTTTTGTTCTCTCTTCCTGTTCGATTGGTGACGTCGATCGCGGCTCTGTGTCTGACTGAGGTGTTGCGGACGCCACCCACCACCCCCTTCTGGTACACGCACGCCCGGCATCTCGTCGGAATCCCGGCATAGTAAAAGAGTGCACACTTGGCATTGCATTGGCGAGAAGACGTATCCGGGTATCACATATCGAAAGGGACATGATGCATTCGATAGCGAGAGCCGCACCGCGTCTCACGCGAGGCCATCGCGCGGCGGCCATCTCATCCCCGTCAGTGTCGTCATCAACGTCATCGCTACCGACGCGGCGGCAGCAGCAACAGCAGCAGCAGCAGCAGCGCACCTTCTCTACCAGCGTGAGCTTCTGGTCATCTTCAGCATCGCCATCATCGTCCTCGTCCCCAAAGTCGAAGGCAAGGCCACAGGCAAGCAGGCCATCGGCGCCTCCGCCGCCGTTCGAGCTCGTCCCGACATGTCCGTCGCCGACGTGCGAGTGCGCCGCGACGCCGGCGATGCCCGAGGGCTTGGACATTGACTTCAAGAGCCCGCTCAATGGTGTCGTCTCGGGGTACGCCGAGCAGGTGCTCGTGTGCACGGGGCAGGACGATTGGGTGTCGAGGATCGAGGAGGAGAATAGCGGGGATAACCTCGCGGCGGATTTGAAGGAGTTGTTTGGCCGCGGGGGGGAGTATAGCGATGTAAGTTTTCTCTCGATGATCTTCTCATTCTTCTTCTACTTCCATCGCTGCTGCTATGGGGCAGTTAATACTTGGAACGCACGTACGAGTGTACGTGCCTCGTGGATTTCTGAGGCCCAGCACATTCTGGAGCATCGTCAGTTATGTCTCTTGGTGCCGTAAAGATTCTTCCTTACGTCTCTCGTGGACCTTTATTCAAGATTGTATGAGAACACCTTGGGCTGACGGTAAGTGAAACCTCCCGCCAAACCAACAGCCCTGGCACAACATCTCAACCCTAAACGCCTCTTTCCCCTCCTCCGTGCCCCAACGGAGCGAGCTGCAGACCACGAGCGCCTACCTCCTCCCGAGCTTCAAGTACGTGCCCTTCTTACCGCGCGTCAGTTTCGACAGCGTCCAGGCCCTCGCAAAGGGCTACCTGCTGCCCGAGAAGCTGCACAAGATGCACGACGGGAGCCTGTCGCCCGTCCACCGGGACCGGCTGACGCGCAAGGAGGCCTACCGGTCGCTGCTGTACGGGGTTCGGGACGTGGAGGAGGTGCTGGTTTTGATTTGCGGGCACGGCGGGCGGGATATGCGGTGCGGCGTCATGGGGCCCGTGTTGAGGGATGAGTTTGAGAAGAGGTTTGAGGGGGTTGGGGTTGGTGTTTTGAGGGGACCTGTTGTGGTTGATGAGAGTGGTGAGGGGGCTGGGAGGATTGCGGCGCCTGAGGCGTCTGAGGACGGTGAGAGGAGGTATCAGAAAATGTCGGCGAGGGTTGGGTTGATTAGCCATATTGGCGGGCACAAGTTTGCGGGGAATATCATTATCTATATCCCGCCCGGGCAGTTTATGGCTAATGGGGAGAAGCATCCTCTGGCCGGGAAGGGGATCTGGTATGGTCGGGTTGAGCCGAAGCACGTTGAGGGTATCGTCAACGAGACGGTTCTCGGGGGCCGAGTCGTTGCTGACATGTTTCGGGGTGGTATTGATGAGGATAGAAAGATCATCAGACTTTGATAGAGGGGATGTGTCTGCGTAGGGAAGTTGGCAGGGTGTAAGAGTTGCTTGTATCATAACGTAGAGCGTGGGACATCTCCACGACGGCACAGGGAGTTTCATGATTTTCAGACTTGGTAGAGATTTAAGCATCCTAGGCGCAGACTTTCTAGGTTCATATGAGAGACTTCAATGGCAGAAACACTGAAACACTTTCATCATCATAAAGACCGCCTACGAGATGCTCAGATGCTATATAACCAGGGCTCTCGACCCCTCCTCCATACATTTGCACAAAGATAGTTTCCTGGCTTCATTACGGTAGAGGAAGACGCAGTTTCTTGCGCTCCAGGGCAGAGAGGTCGTTCTACTTGGTGCCAGTTCTTGGGCCCAAGGTCGGTGGCTGCTTTTGAGCAAGATCGAGGCGTCCTTCACGCTACGACACTCGTGCCCCGAACGTATTCGTGAGTGAACATTCTCTGGTAACTCCGTGAGGAGTGATATGAGACTATAAAGGGTGATTTGAGACCGTAAAGGGTGATGTGAGGCCATGAAGAGTGGTGTAAGGTCATAAAGAGTGATGTGAGATCGTTCAATTAGCTTAAACTAATGACAACGATAAATACCAGAGCCAATAGTATGGTTTGACTTGCTCAAAAGCACAATCAGCCCGCAGGCAGCCTTTCAGAAATGTTACTCTAGGGCCATGGCGTTGAGAAAGAAAATGCTTACACGAACAAAAAACGTCGAGATCCTACTACAATAAGCTCTAACGGGAAAAGATAACAGGAGAATACTAAGAAGCATAATGACTGTAAAAACACGTCAAGACTCTCTATCTAAAGTGCAACTTTTCAGAACCACCTTCGCCTTCCCCCTATAGTACTCATCCTTACGCACGTATTAGTGATTATAGAGTATCCTTGAACACCGAGAAGGGAGGAGTCAAGCTTTTGAACTTGAGGTTGTGGATGTCTGCTCAGCCCTCTGTCAGAGCTGCAAACTTTCACATATCACAAACGCCATTGATCAGTCATCCGGTTCCAAGGCTTGCCAGTTCGATGGACAACAGATCGTCGCCCATATCAATCTACAGACGGGTTTTTATGCTCTGCTCGCGTGATTTGAGACCATGGCTGAGCTGGAATGAGAGATTCAGCGTGTGACCTCATAAGATCACTTACACCTATCTACAGCAGTATGAGAGCCAGATATCAAGTATTACACTCTCAGTACTTGATAGAAGGCTCCTGTGGAATCTCATTCGAACTAAAAGATCTGGGGCAGCGTCCTCCTCAGAAAACAGCACTCGCACAAGCTAGTCAGGGACGACAAAGAGATCATCCTGAGCGCCATCAATGTACCAACTTATGTGTCTTGCAGCTTGACGAAAGAGCAGCTATTTGAAATATCTGCATATTTCACCCTCTGTGGAGTAGCAAATTATTTGAAACGACTTCTACAAAGCTGCATACTTGAGTACCCCTTGCCTTGCGGGACCTGATGTGATTTCTGGTTTGAGGTCAATTTCACTTACAATTTGTCCCAGTGCCGTGTGAAATCCATTGACGAAGTAGTTTACTACATCCGAAACTACCTGAACCAAGATTTCCATTCAATCAAGTGTTGACTACGTCAAAATAGTGTTGAACAAATATATCTATCGATAATAGGCGTGTAAGTGTTTCTTGACCGAAGTCAATCAAGCGACTCACGTGACCGTGCGCATCTCAGTTTCGCTCAGCCAAACTAGCCCACTTGTAGCTTTCATCATCGACTTTCGTCACCACCCATTGCACCTCTTTCTCGAAAGAGATTATTGGAGAAGCTACGCGCCAATTTATTCAGAAAGCGTCTACTCCTAATCAGACCAGGTGGTGCTGGGAAACTGATGGGGGCTTCTACATTCATCTCTGCCGGCGGCGCGGCTCTCCGGCCGGTTGCCGGGCGCTCACTCATCCATATCCGACCTCAGCTCCGTGCCACTCCGGCCGCCGCAGCTGCATCCCGGTCAACGACACTGGCAACAACTTCACTGTATCCGACACAGCACCCATCACGCCACTCTTCAGCCTGGACAATTCGGCGAATGACACCAACATCACCATCCGCACTCTCATCCTCAACAACAACGCGTTACCACCGCCTCAAATCCACGACACCTTCACCCACCGCCCCTCAACCCCATCGCCCCCCCAAACACAGGGCTAGAACCTTCATAAGCCCCCGTTACCTCCCCGTCCTCCTCCTCCTCGCAGTAGGCGGCATAGCATGGGATGCCCAATGGCTCTTCCCCTCCACCCCGCAATCCAACGACCCAGCCGAGCAAACAGCCCTCGGCCCAGCCCGCAAGTTCATCCCATTTGACGTCGTCGCCCGCGAGCAGGTCTCCCCGACCTCCTTCATCCTAACCCTCAAGGCACCGCCTTCGTCCCACAGCAGCAACGTCCCAAGCGTATCCTCCCTCTGGGACATCTTCGACCTATGGTGCGTAGAGGTGAAGCAGCCTCAGATCCAGGTCGCGAGGGAGTATACGCCCCTCCCTCCCGTCCCGGGCTCCTCCTATGACGAGGACACTCTCCGCCTCTACGTTCGCGCCGTACGAGGGGGTGAAGTTTCAACATATCTGAGCCGTCTAGGACCCCCTTCCTCACCATCAGATGGCCCAGCAACAAAGGGCGATAAAGTCGAACTCCGCGGTCCACACGGCGAGTTCGACCTCCGCTCCCGCCTGGGCAAACGAGGCGACCGCGTCGTGTTCCTCGCAGGCGGAACGGGCATCGCGAGCGCACTACAAGCCGCGCACGCCGTCCTCCCGCTCGCAGATGGACCGTCCATGACCATCTTCTGGGCCGTCAGGAGCCGCGATGAGATTCGAGAGCAGCTGGTCGGGGGGCATACCGTGCCGCCACAGGTGAAGCCATCGTCATCGTCGCCGTCGGGAAGCTGGTGGAATCCCTTCTCTTCATCATCGACAAACACCCCCGGATCCCAGGCCGAGGCCCTCCTCTCCGCAGATACACTCGCCGCCCCCTCGCCTATAAGCAGGGACCTCCTCGCCCTCAAAGTGAAATACGGCGACAAGCTCGACGTCCGCGTGGTAGTAGACCAAGAAGGCACCGCCGTCCGCGAAGCAGACCTCTCCGCCGCGCTCACTCTCCAATCCTCCCCCACGACTTCTGCTGGTACAACGCCGACACACGCCGTTGAAGGCTGCAGATTCCACTCTCAGACAGCACACGTCGGCATGGTCGACGGCGCGCCCAACGCCGGGAAGAGGAGCCTTTTCAAGCAGGACGACTGCGCTTGCTCCGCCGACGACGCCGCGCCGCGGGGAAAGAACGTCTTTGTGGTTTCCGGGCCCGAGGGTTTCGTCCAGGCGTACGCTGGCGCCAAGCTGTGGCGGGACGGCGGGCAGCTGCAAGGGCCTGTGGGGGGTAAGTTGGGCGCGATGCAGAGGCGGAACCCGGATATCTTGAAGGACTGGATTGTTCTCAAGTTGTAGGAGTAAAAAACTCACCAGGGTGAGGGATTTCATTTCTCATCTCAGAGCGAAGCCATGTAAAACACACCGAGGCAAAAAAAGGGAGCAGGACGTTGCCCAATAAACTCAAGTTTCGATAACGCTGTCTAATTCTTCTGGGCTGTCGATAGTTCCATCCAAATAATGCCGTACAAACTTGGGAAAGAACAGTTTCCCAGGCCCCCCCGTCAAACTCCGCCTAATAATGCAAAAACCGCAGCGGCCGTTCCCTTTGAATGGCCGCGGATCCGTTCGCTGACACCGATCCCAGACGCCCTAACACAGAGCTTTGAAGATAGATACAAAGAAGATCTCATACAACAATGATAACTAAACACGCTAATGCTTACGTGCTCTGCACTTTTCTATACGAGGGCGGCTTCATCGTCCTCCTGATGAGCTTCACCGCATAGGGTGGGATGAGAGATATCGCCGCGATGGCGAGGACGCGCCAGATGAATCCCCTGCATCGTGTTAGTCTACGGAGTTCTGAAGCAGCATGGACGCAAGTAGACTTACAAAGTGATGATGAACTGGAGATCAAAGTAACCGCCAAGGAACGGCACGGAGCCGACATAAATCAGAAACGTGCCAACAATGGAGATGATCATGGCAGGGTGCCACGTCGTGATCTCGATGGCGACCATGAGTAGCTCATTGAGAACTAGTACGGTGTACGAGACCGCCACCATCTTGGGTCCGTCGACTTCGGTCAAGAGCTGTGACAGACCTTGGATAGTACAGCCTTGATAGATCGAAACAGCAACCCAAACGAAAAAGGTACGATAAGACAGGGAACGGCCGGAAGTGAGCTCTTTGTACAGTTCCGGGTACAAGTTTGCCAAGTTTTCGTCCACATCCTTATCAAGGACAAGAGAGAGAACGGGGAATGCAGTATACACGGTAGAGTAGCCGACGAGAAGCCAATCCTACAAGTAGACGTTAGCAAAAGAAATGGATGTGCGCAACCAGAAGAAGTCGGCATACCTTGTAGAGACCATCGGGCTCGAACTTGATGGCAATACTGTACATTGTCTGGCAGACCGCAATGATCAATCCACGATGGATGACAAACTGAGCGAGCTTAGCACTGCGCTTGTAGCTATTGCGCCCGTGCCAGACAAGCAATTTAGTCAGGTGGTAGAACTGCTCAATCGAGAAGTCTGCCGCCAAACTAGCTTGTCGACCTTCTTTGCCAACAATACCAACACCAACGTCTGCTGCTTGAATCATGGAAACATCGTTGCCTCCGTCACCAATACAGCACACCCTCTTCTTGGTGTACTCCCTAATCAGCTTGGCAACCTCGGCTTTCTGCGTGGGCGAGCACCGACATGCAACAACTGTCGGGAGTTGCACAGCCACGGAGACGAATTCGATCCTGAAGTGGGTGAGGAAGAGAGCCAGACTCTCGCCGTCAATCAAGAGACAAGAATCCGTCTTGCCACGAAGAAAATCGAGGTGATCTTGCGCGTTATCCTTCTTCTTAAGCTTGGAAACTGTGTAGATGTACTGACCACGAGCGACAAGCTTGGAGCTGACGGCGACGCATCGAGCTGTTTCGACCTTGTCACCAGTCAACATCCAAATCTTGATGCCTGCGTTTCTCAAAAGCTCCAAAGATGGCTTTACATCCTTTTGTAGCTTGTCCTCCACACCCGTGACGCCGAGAAGCTCCAGATCGCGCTCAAGGTATTGAGCCACAACACGTTGCATACCAGCGTCTCGTCCAGCGATAGCCAGAGAAGCTGCTTGATAGCTGCCGGTAAACTCCTTGTACTGCTCGTAAGACAAGCGCTTCCGACCAACCACAAGTGTACGCAGGCCCTCTCGAGCCATGTTGGAGGTTTCTTCGTCAAGCCAGTCGTTCTCAGCCACAATGGGGCTCATGACTGTGTCAGCACCCTTTTGATAGAACCAGATTTCGCTGTTGGCGAGGTTCGGTACCGTCGACTGAGTCTGATCGAAGAACTGAACAATGATGCCCATGCGCTTACCCTCGGAGGTGAAAGGGAAGACGTCAAGAATACGCACGCGCACAATCTCACGGCCGTTCTCCGTCGACTCAAGAATCATGCTGGTGCGATCTCGATAGGCGAGGCGAAGTCCGACAGATTCAGTCCAGCGAACAATGGCGATCTCGTCAGGGGAGGAAGCCTGGTAAGAAACGATGGTCTTTCCGTCTTCCTCCTCTGTTGTTGGCGTCACGTTATGGCATAGAGCCAGAGCGAGAACCACATCTCGGACACGGGTGCCAATTTCTCTCCTTGTGCGAGTTGCACCCACGTTTGACGCGTTGGCAAATGTCGAAGAAGGCGTGATTAACATGGTGCGCGACGAAGGGTCGGTGGTAGGTTGAATGTGGAATCCTTGCTTGACGTATGATGTGACTTCATCCATGGCCTCGTTAGCATAGGAAACGGTGCCGACATGTATCTTCTTCATCTCCATCTCGTTTTGGGTCAGTGTGCCAGTTTTGTCACTGAGAAGATACTCAATTCTTCCCAGATCTTCCGGAATTGTACTCGTCCGCACAACAGCTCCAGCAATGCCGGGGTCTCGTTGAATGAACCAAGAGTAGGCGCTCTTGCCCATGTCGAGGTTGACGCGCAGACTGATGGGCACGATAGTCGAGAAAAGAATGAGGAATCGCATAATCTTGATATACCAAACATTCTGTTTGGTGTTTTCGAAACCTTCCAGCGCCACAAGGATAATAGAAAGCGCCAAAGTTAAAGCGCATAAAATCTTGGTAAGTGAGTTGATTTCGTACTCCAAAAGCCCGGTCTTGGATCGCGAGGGCGCAGTCGACAGCGCTGACCTCGTCTGAGGTCCCGTGTACATGATGACAGCAAGGGTAGTGGCGTTCGAGGCGATGACTGTGTTCGCCCAGGCCGTGTTGTCTATCGACAAAGGAGCCGAGTTGCCCTCATCTCCGTTGAGCGCGCCTTGCTGGCTTTGGGCATCACGTTTGCTGGGTAGCAGCTCGACTGTGCCAATGAACTCGTTGACCTTTCTGTCCGGCTTGCCCCCCGTTACCCGTAGGCGAACAAACTCCTCCGTTGTCAAGTTTTGCGTCAGGGGGGATGCCAGACGCAGCTTCCAATCCGTTTCTCCATCAAGTTGATCAGTTCGGATGAATGTTTCGCCAGCGGCACCACCGCCAGCATCGTTGCTCTCGGGTTCTTTCCCCTTGGTATCGGAAATCTGAGGCGCTTTCGACTGATCCTCCTCTGCATCGACCAGCAACGACTCTTCTTCCGCGATCACCTCCATCACTGGCGCCTCTGTATTTGTCTCCGACGTAATGCACTTCAGAATCACAACGTCGGCAGGAACTCGTTGACCCTTGCCTAGAACAAGGACATCGCCGACTTTAAGGTCGCGCGACTTGCGGCTGAGCTCACGGACAGACGAGGATGGCTGGGCGATCGATCCCTCTCCCTCAGCACGTTCCTCTTCCTCTTGAATATCCGAAAGTCTGTCTCTCAGGCCCGCCGAGTTCTTGCCCTTCTTCCTCATGGAGTCCGACTTGAGCCTCTTGTGTGTCCGTTGTGCCGAAGCCATGCCACGACCCGGCTCATCGAAAGATAAGACGGTGTATGCCTCTGCATTGGCCTCGTTGTCTCGTCTTCGTCGTTCGATATCGTCGTATGCCTCCTTTCCCATGGTAATGAAGAGTACAAATGCCAAAGGCGCCACGTAAGTCGTAAGGTAACCGATCCGCAATTGAGGGATTGCTTGCGATAAAGCCACAAGCAAGAAGTACATGTTGAAGAAGAAGGAGAACTCGTTATACAGAGTGACGGGCAGAAACGTAAGAGCTGTGTACTTGGCGTTCGATATAAGGTTCGGCGGAAATCTTGTCGCTTGGGAGGACCCTACGGCAATGAGGCGGGCGCTTGATGGATCGTCTTCATCTTGGTCCTGGGCATCGTCCTTGTCCGGTTCTTGCGCCCCTGAGTTTGACATGAAGCTCGGTAGTCTTATGCTTGAAGTGAGTCGCTCGAATCTGTCTCCGGCGAAGGATCGACGCCTCGGAGGCGAGCCGCCGGGTAGGAGAGGGGAGTCGTCGTCGGAGCCTGCACCAGCGGACCCATCCCTGTATCGTGATGAGGAGCTTCCGGGTTCGCCGAGAAGTGCTTCAGCATCCTCGCTGGTGCCATCACGGTCCTGGCCGAGTTGGCCATATCCCCTGGCCTTTTGTCCGGCTCGGCGTGAGCCCCCCATGCGTAAATTCCGCAGTGCTATACGTGGCGATCGATGTTCGGTGGTCTGGCGGTCGTGTCGGAGGAGACCAGAAGTGCGATCGGTTGTGGTTGTGGCAGGGTCGAGCTCCTGGATGTCGAGATCGAGGTCTGAATCGGAATCGTTCCCTGGAGAGCCTGGCGGGTCCGCGGAACGATAGGAGGTTGGAGAAGGCATCCCGCCCGCATTGGGAGGAGGTATATGCAAAGAGCAACTTTTTAGGCAGATGCCGCAGCGCGGGAAGTCGTGATAGAGTTCGGTCGAGGGTGCCTGTGCTGTTGCTCGGAGAGCTGCATCGGATAGCTTCGGTAGGAAAGGGTAGGAGGATGGCGCGAGCGCTCAAGCGTTCGCAACGGAACGCTGTAATGTCCAGTCACGACGGTGGTGTTGAGAATTTGCGATGAACAGGTTTAGCGTCGAAGGGTCGTGGTGTTTAGGACAAGTAAGGTATACAGTTGTCGCAAGCATGCCGAGAGAGGCTTGGAGTCTTGGAGGCTTAGAGGCGTGGATGAGGTCGCCTGGAAAGGCTGAGCCGATCTCATTGGGCGGGTGCTGTCCGGGCAGTATCCAGTTTTCAGTAAGTATTCCAGGGGTGACACGGGGGGCACTTTAAGTGACGGAGGCAGCCGCGTGGCCTTTAGTGCACTGTAAATTCGCTGCCCGAATACCCCCGGGGCCGTGAGCAAACGGTCTTCACTGATAAAGTAGATGTGGTGGCCGCGGGTGCGGATGTAAGCTGTGGCTGTCCCTCCTTCTAGTGGGGAGCAGTTCATCTCACAGATCTCAACAAAGTATCTTATTTCGTATGTAAGGATAGGCCCCCTGGGTTTCCTGAAGGGACACGGGCTGAATACTCTGGTAAGTTGGGAGGCAGCTCGCATGTTTGATGTAAAAACACTTCCTGGCTGAGTCTTTTTTCACCTCGTATTTCTTTCTTCTAAAGTCGTCTCGGGATTCTTAATACTTTCCCTTGCTAAACTGACACATGGAAGTTATGTCTCCTCTTTAAAAACGGTTCCCTAGTGAATTGGTGACACATTCCATTCCAGACTGGCCACCTCTATTCATTGACATGGAAACGGTGCCTCGAAACGATGATCAATGCCACCTCAGTCACCACTTGTGTCATTGTCAGACTGTCAGTGCCGCACCCGGAGGATCCTCGGGTCTCTGATGTGGCCGCAAGCCCGCGCAGTTAGGTATTCGACTGAACCTCTGAGGTGGCCCCTTTTGAAGGCGGAATGACGGAATCGGCCCCGATTCTGGACCTGTGACTGGGTGGATCATTCCAGCAATGGAGTACAGCACTGAGGTGACGGACTCGTGGATTTTTTTAGGAGCAGCCTTTTCCGTACAGATACATCGCTACCTATCGAACCTTGAAGACATGTATGTACCTTGGCACGTTGAACACACCTAGAACTACATGCCACATGTACCGAGCTAGACCACCTATACCTTCATCGTACCTGCCAGCTTGCAGTTGCACCTTGAGCCACGGCCACCTCATGCTTCTTCGTGCCTTTTGGCTCATTAGACTTTCTTCCCCCTCTAGCAAAAAAACCACCTTTGCATCTGTAATCCTCACCTTCGACCCACTGACTCTGAAGCTCACTATGGAGTTTGTCGTTGTGTATTCTATCTAGACCTCTGCTTCTCTTGTACATGTAGGTTCCGCCCCGTCCTTCTCGGCTTCTCTACCTAACCCTTACGTTCAACTTGTTCCCCTGGCCTCGTCGTCGCGTTATGCGACGCCAATCCCCTGGACTCGCGCATCGTGTCTCGTGCTGACCACCAACAACCCAGCTGTTTCCCCGAGCCTTCGATCTAGCCACATCGCAAATCCGCATGATTCGACCTAATTAGATAAACACCATGGATTCCACCGCGAACGCCTCCTGGCATCCGGCATTCATGCCCAATGATGCTAGTGGCCATGCAACTACAGAATCAGAGGTTTCCTCGAGCGCAGAAACCCACGATTCACCATCGGCACCTCCTCTTCACAGCCAGCTTGCTGAAGATGTCCAGCCTACACCCCTACCACGGGCGACACAGCTGGAAAGCAAGCCAGAGGAACAAAGCAGTCCTTGGCTCGCCGAGGACGATAGCCAAGACGCTTCGGATGATTGGCCTGTCTTCGAGAGACCAGTGTCAGATGCCCCGGCCGAGAGCGACGACGGCCCCAATGAAGCTTCAACTTCGACCACAGCTGCCGAACCAGAACCGAACTCGTTTCCCTCTACCGAACCAGTCAACGACATTGCTCCGCAGCCGCAAGCTTTTGCCGACGAAGCCAAGCCATCCGCACCCATTTTGGGCCATACCAGTACCAACTCCTTCACTCGAACTGTCTCCCACGAGGTCAACTGGGACGACGACCATGATACGGAATGGACCCTGTCCCGAACCGACACTGATCCTTTCAAGTTCATGCCACCGAACGAAAGAACAAACTCATTCCCGCCTGTTCCGCCTGCCAGCGGAGTATCGGCAGCCGTCCCTGGCACGGAACAGCCTCTTCCGTCAAACCAAGCTAAGGACTTGATACATGAAATTGAGAGTGCGCCTGAACATTTCGACAATGGTAGTGCTTTCCAAGAGACGAGCCACGTCGCAAACGACTTCGAAAACGGCTTCGACGATGAGGAACCGCAGGATGACCAGCACTATGTCGGCCGTGATGCTACCTTTACTGAGCAGGAGGACCTCGGTTCGCGCTATGAGGAAGGGGTTCCTCTCATTCCCCACTCCGAGTCCAATGGAGAAGTTTCGCAGCCTGAACAGAAACTTGCCGGCTTCGGAGACGAAGTGGCAGGTGAGGATGATTTCTTCAGCCAAATCCAGAACTCCAACAATGACGACTTCCCCGACTTTAGCGGGAACCACCCATTGGAGCGGAAGTCCACAATGCAAGTCATGGGCGACATGAACACAAATACACTGTCGAGAGCTGATACGCTGGGCGAAATGCTTGAAGAGGATGAAGACGTTGATGAGCCCACCAAATCGACGGAGGAGCCTGCAGAGCCTATCCAGTCCGAAGATTCTGGAGCAAAGCCAGCTGACGATCTTGCTGCTAAATGGGAACAAGCTTTCGCGGATGATGATGGAGAAGACTTTCTTCTGGACGAGTCACTCGACGAGGCCGGCGAATCTAAGCCAGTCGATCCATCGGCATTCTTTGGTAGCGATGACGAGGGCTTCCTCGACGACGACGATGACGACCTGCCTGCCACTGCGGCCCCGGCGCCGGTCGTTCAATCCGCTAGACAACAGAACCGATATACTCCTACCGTTGCCTCTCACCAAGCATCTTCCTCCCCTTACGCGCCGACCGCGCCGGCAGTGCCGTCGCCCTACCAGCCTCAGAATGCGGCCACTCCATTTGCTCCAGCGGTGGCCCCTTACGCTGTCCAGCGCACTCAGTCAGCCTCTCCTTATAACGCGCAGCAAACGCGTCCTGAGCCTGCGAAAGCCCAGAGTTTTGCAGCGCAATCTAAAGGCGGGTATACGTCTCCTTACGATCTTCCCATGGAAGTCGTTGTTCCGAAAAAGAGGGCTAGCACCAACCAACTGCCGCAAAGCCCTTCAACGGGGCCATCGTCGGGGCCTCCGCCGCGTAGCTCTAGCATGCAAGCTCCCACACCACCGCCGCCACCAAGAGCTGCTACCTCGAGCGCCTCGCCCCCTACATCAAGTCACTCTGGGCAGCCTCCGTCGGCAGGAAAGCCCGTACCTGTACTTCGGAATAAGGACAGTTTCTTTGAGGAGCTGCCCATGGCTTCGAAACCACGATCGGCCTCTCGACAGAGCTACCGAGTAGGCTCTCCTGCTTTGGCTGGACCGCCTGAACCTCTGCAGCCTCAAAACCAGGCTCAGCTTGCTCCGTCACCATTGTCACCGCCCATGCTGTCGCCTCCTGGCATGAATCGTTCGCTTTCGGGTGGAATTCCACACTTGGTGCCTGGTGAGCGTACGAATCCCTATGCGCCTCACTCGACGCAACAACAGGTCCCTGGGGTTCCAGGCAATGCCAGGTACTCTCCTGCCCCTCCGTCGGCACCGAATACCAATGGGACGAACCGCCCGCCGTCCGCAAACAGATATTCACCAGCGCCTACAGCCGCAAGGCCTCCCGTACCCGCTTTCCACGCGGCTACCACGCCTCCCACTGTTCTGCCGCACTTGCCTAGAACGTCTAGTCCGTTGGCTCATTTTGAGGTCTCGCATGAGGCGGCTGCGACTAATGGGGATCACTCTCAACCTGATCGTAGGTCTAGCTACAGCCTTGAGCCAAGGAGAGTTCCATCACTGCCTACGACTCGCGAGGTTGAGGAAGAGGACGATTCGAAGACTTCGTATGCAGCCCAGCCTGCAAATGGTGTGCCTGCTGAGTCCCGCTACAGCCCAGCGCCGCCAATGGTCGCGCGGCAGACACCGCCGCCATCATCGCATGGCCCCCCTTTGCACACGACTTTGTCACCTTCCAAGAGGTCCACGTCTAACTACCTGCCACAAGCCGCCCTTCATGATTCACCCCCCGACAACAGATATGCTCCGCCACCGAGGTCCCAGACCCAGTCGCCAGGATCCTCCCAAGGAGCACGCCCGCCATCCCAGCCCGTGCCTCGGCCGACTTCGGTCCATAGTCCAACATCCCCTCGAGCAACTAGGAGTTTCCAACCTGGCAATGCCCCTGTCTCTCGGCCCCGGGGTCCCTCACAAACCTTCAACTGGGTTGCGCCAACTGACGGTCGCGAAAATGATTCTCTGCAAAGATGGAAAGGCGCACCAATCATCTCATGGGGTGTTGGCGGAACTATGGTAACTTCTTTCCCCAAGAATGTGCCGCGCTATGGTATGGGGCAAACCGCCCCCATGATCATTCGCAGCCCAGGAGAGGTACACGTTAAGCATATCAAGGACACTCAGCCGCTCGAAGAGAGGCTGGCAAAGTTCCCTGGGCCGCTGCGTGGAAAGTCAAAGAAGAAGGAAACAATCGCTTGGTTGAGCTCAGGCATAGACACACTGGAAAAGGAACTACCTGAAGTTTCTTTCCAACCTCAGCTTTCTCACGAGCATAAGCGTGCGATTGAGCGACTGCTGCTCTGGAAGATCTTGAGGGTTTTCGTCGAGCATGACGGCGTCTTGGAAGGCACCACCGCCGTGGACAAGGCCGTGCGAGATGTCTTGGCCCCCGGCGTCGATGCCAACGCCAACGCCAACGAGGGTACGCTTGGCTATGGTGCTGGTCTAGGCGCCGACGCTCTCCAAGAATCATCTTCAACTCAGATGAAAGCAGAAGTGGTGGACTCATCTACCATGGATCATATCCGGAAGCATCTCCTGGTTGGCGATCGCGAAAAAGCGGTATGGGAGGCAGCTGACAAGAGGCTTTGGGGCCATGCCATGTTGATTTCCAACACCGTATCCCCAGATCTTTACAAGCAAGTGGCCCAGGAATTCGTTAGAAAAGAGGTCAACTACCCCGGACACGCCAACGAGTCTATCGCTGCTCTTTACAAGGTTCTCTCGGGTAACTTTGACGACTGTGTTGACGAGCTAGTTCCAGCCCACGCTCGGGCTGGATTCCAGCTTGTCAATACAACTTCGGCCAGTGGTTCGAGCAAGGATGCCACCGAAGGACTCGACAAGTGGCGGGAGACTTTGGGATTAGTCCTGAGCAACCGCAGTACTGATGACGTTCGTGCCTTGAATGCACTCGGCAACTTGTTATCTTCCTATGGACGGGCTGAAGCTGCACACATCTGCTTCTTGTTCGCTAGAAAGGCTACAGTCTTTGGAGGCCTTGACGACCCTGCCTCGAACTTTGTCCTCGTTGGTGCTGATCACAAGACTCAAGGAGAGCAATTTGCTAAGGAGACGGAGGCTCTACTATTAAGTGAGGTCTACGAGTACGGCCTGTCACTCGCGGGAGGCCCTACCCTGACTGTCGGTGTGCCACATTTGGCTGCGTACAAGCTCCAGCACGCAATGACTCTGGCTGAATATGGGCTTCGGGACAAGGCCTTGCAATACTGCGAGGCAATCGCCAGCTCCATCAACGCCCAAACCAAGAGGTCGAACTATCACCACCCAATTCTGGAGACTGCTGTAGAGAACTTGCGAACGAGGCTCAGGCAGGCTCCCAAGGAAGAATCCTCGTCCTGGATTTCCAAGCCTAGCATGAATAAGGTTTCGGATACAGTTTGGAGCCGATTTAACAAGTTTGTTGCTGGCGACGAGAACGACAGTTCTGCGGCTGGCGCATCTGGCGAGGGCGGTGCTGAATCTGGACCATTCGCTCGGCTGGCAGGAGGCACTCCCACCATCAGTAGATCACCTTCTGTGACAAACTTCGAGCCTATGTACGGAACCGGTGCGACCAGCCTCCCAGTCGGGTCACCCCCTGCGGCGGTTCCCATCCCTGCTACGAGAGCCGCCTCTCGATATGCGCCAGGCCCGTCCCAAACACCTCTGTCAAGCTCCTACGAACCTGGCGTTGGTTACACACCCGGCCCGGCTTCAGTCGGCCGCTCATCCAACGAATATTCCCGCAGTCCCTATGAGCCACGAACGTCGATGGACTCCCAACCTGGGTATTCCAATGGCGGCTACATGCCTCAGAATGCAACAGCGCCATCTCAAGGTTACACTCCACCTATGTATGGCGGTGGGCAAGACACAGCTGCATCCGCCCAGGTGTTGTCAGGAGCCGTTCAAAACTCTCCTATGCAGTCGCCGACCAAGCCTGCGTACCAAGGATACGAGCCGTATGGCAGCCAAGGACCCCCCGTCCCGTCTGTGGAGGTTCAGAACCAAGAGGCGGCCGAAAATAGCCAGCAGCCGGACAACAACCTGGCCAACCCAGGCTACCAGCCGCCGTCTTACGGATACGAGCCTCCGTCAATGTCAAACGACGAGCCTCAATCACAATCTGCAGAGCCCACTGAGGGCGATGGATACGAACCGCCTACGTTCCAGCCGTACGGCTACGAGCCCCCTTCGTACAATCCCGAGCCTGAACAGGATGATGAGGGGGAGTCAAGGCCGAAGCCTAAGAGTTTCATGGATGATGACGACGACGATGATATCCCCGCTCTCAAGGCACTTAAGCCCCAGGAGAAGGGGAAGTCTGAGAAGGATAAGGAGAACGAAGAAATGTTCAAGAAGGCGGCAGAAGAAGACGGTAAGCAAAGCAAAATCTTCCTCGCATGTTGGCAACACTAACACATAATAGCCAAGCGAGCGGCAGCACAGCAACAGTCCAAGAAGGGATGGGGCTTCGGCAGCTGGTTCGGAGGCAAGAAGGAAGCTAGCCCGGATCCTCAGCAGCAGGGCAACAAGCCCGTCAAGGCCAATCTTGGTGAATCCAGCAGCTTCGTGTACGACCCTGACCTGAAGCGCTGGGTGAACAAGAAGGGAGGGGCCGAAGCGACACAGGCAAAGACGGCAACACCACCGCCGCCAAAGGGCGCTCCAAGATCCAACACGGGAACGCCACCTCCGCCACGCACAATGACACCTCCAATGGGCCGCGCAAGTGCCCCTCCTGGAGGGCCGCCTGGTCCGGCACTCGCCCACGCTGCGTCCAACGAAAGTCTGGGCGTGCCACCGGGACCACGACCGCCGAGCATGATGCGTTCAGTGTCGAACAACAGCGTTGGAGGACCTCCCAGCGCTCCTCCCAGCCGACCGGCAACAAGTATGAGCAATGCCAGTAGCATCGACGACTTGATCAGCGCGGCTGGTCCCCGAAAGCCGGGTGCGAAGAAGGCGAAGAAGGGCGGGCGGTACGTGGACGTTATGGCCAAGTAAAGATGATACACGAAGATTCCAATTTCGAAATGCACAAGCGAGCGGGGCCGGCATACCTTCGCCAGCATCGATATGTTGTATTATAGAGTTTCACATATAAAAGCATTGTAATAGTTGTGAGGGACCTCGGTGCCAGGAGTGCCCTCTATGCGAAATGGACAACGAATCGTTTTTCTGTTACTTGGCTGCCGCCGAATGTACCTTCACCGTGATCCTGTGAAGATGGTTATCACCAGCCGCTTTCAGAACACAGTACGATTACATATGTGGTTTCGTAGGGTTGGGTCAAAATTGTCGAAATGTTTCCAGTCGTCTCGTTAACCTTGTACTGGCGGTCTTGCATCTAATCTCCTCCAGTGACATATCGAGAACTCACCTTATCTGAAGTCGCATAGGCACCATCTCGAGTAAGGTAAGATGGGGTAGGTATCCGTACCTACCTTTGCTACGGTAAGAAAAGGTACGGGATTAACGGGTCTTGCAAGTTGCGGGTGGCAGGTGCAAGAGATGCAGGGTCCTGTAAGGATCCGGGCACGCCAGGGTGCAAGGATGACGATAAGAGCGTCTTATCAATAGACCATGTGATTGGCCGAGGGGGAAAAGACGGTAAGTCGGCGGCAGCCTGGAAGCCCCAAACATTCACTTCAGGTTCCCGCCCCGGTCTATGGGTGCCCGCCGCTTGCCCTGTTCAGGTACAAACACAGCACTGTAACAACGGCGCTTCCACCTGAAGGGAACCCAAAACTGGTGACATCGAAACGGACCTAAGCTGATGCCCTGACGTTTTCTCTTTCCTCGACCCTTTTGTTCTTCTGGAATGTCACCAGTAGGCTTGAGCTTACTTCAGATGCTCGGGGCATTTTGAAGGCCAATCGTTGAAGCTTGCACTTCATTGCCCTCTTTTGGTGTGCTTGTTGCATGAGCGAAACGTGCGTCTCAGCCTTTCTTACCTCTCTTCAACGTCAACCGACGGACCGACCTCACCTTCTGAGATACCCGTCATCGCCACCACTTGCTGCCTACTTACGTACCGTTCCAACGACCTCACCTCTCCCACCTCCCACCTCGCCTCCCACCTCGCCCCTACATAATTCCTCCTGTCACGCCACACTCTCTACCTTTCGATTCCTCGGATTCTTAAGTTTTCTGCGCTTTTTGTCTGGTCACCCCTCTTAAGCCCCGACGAACACCCGGAGTACTCGACGTACTCGACAATGATCGCATGCGCGCCGTGATAATCCCGACCAGCACCTTACGATGGACTATTCGCGGCTGAAAGCTGCCGCTTTGCAAGGCGGCGAGGAGGAGGAGGCCGTCACCGTCGACACCAGAGCCTTGATCGACAAGGTTCTTGCCAGATACTCGGGCGAATGGACCACGTTGCGGGAGCTGATTCAAAATGCCGCCGACGCCCAAGCAACAACCGTCAAGGTCAAGTGGGAAACGCTGCCCTCGACTTCAGTTCCGCTCCCCGCCACCACAAACCGATCCGAACTTCTGAAGCATGTTATCGCGAACCACACACTGCGTCGACTCGTTGTGGCGAACGATGGCCAACCCTTTACCAAGACCGACTGGGGAAGATTAAAGAGGATCGCCGAGGGAAACCCCGATGAAACAAAGATTGGTGCCTTTGGTGTCGGCTTCTACAGCGTCTTTGCCGACTGCGAAGAGCCCTTTGTGAGCTCTGGCAATGAGGCCATGGCATTCTACTGGAAAGGGAATGCACTCTTCACCAAGAAGTCCACTCTCCCCGAAGAACAGAGCAGCGGCGACACCACCTTTGTCCTCGACTACCGGAATAGTACCACTCCTCTACCGAACCTATTGTCTGTCAGTCAGTTTCTCGCAACCAGTTTGACATTTGTCGCCCTGCAGCATGTCGAGTTCTGGATCGACGACTACAAGATCTTAGATCTTCACAAGAAGACCTCGCCCAGTCTCGACGTACCCATTCCGAGAGATATTGAGACGCGGACGCGAGAGGGTCTGATGCAAGTCAAATCAGTGGAACGAACCAGCACTCAGATCGATGCCGCTGTTATGAGTGCCGCTGGCTGGAAGCCAAAGGCTGCGGCGGCAGCCAAGTCAGCCGACACATATGGTGCTGGATCCGAAGTGCCTTCATTAAGGAGCTTCTTCTCGAGGTTGACTTCCTCGGCATCGCAGGTCACTGTAAAGGGGAGACAGCAGAGAGAAGAGGCAGCTGCTCAGGAGGAGATTAGTGAGGACGTGACCAAACTCTCTACTTCAACCATCTTCTTGCGAGTGACAACCGCCTGGGTCAAGACCAGCGTATCAACTTCGTTCGCAACGGAATTGGAGCGCGCAACAAAGAAACCACCACCAAAGACCACGAAGCTAGCCATTCTCACCTCGTCCTATGATGAGACCATGGCTTCAGAGAGTTCACGCTCCGCCACCATCTCAAAGTCTGTGGACGTGTTTGCTTCAGTTTTGCCCAGCAAGAAGCCCGGTGGCCGCATCTTTATCGGGTTTCCCACAACGCAGACAACCGGTGCCGGCATGCATATCTCGGCGCAATCAGTCATTCCTACGGTTGAGCGTGAGGCTATTGACCTGAATGCACGATGGGTGAGGACATGGAACATCGAGATGCTCCGGGCGGCCGGTATCATGACAAGACTTGCTTTCATTAACGAGATGAGCGACCTCGACTCCAAAGTCAAGAATATGGTTGGAGCTGCGACAAAAATTGGCGCAGAAGATCTCGCCAAGCTTTTACCTGAAGCACTGCACATCCTGAAGACATTCACTTTCGCTGATTCTACACCAAGCGGTCAAGTGTCCCAGATTCTCGAGGAAGCGTTCTGGACAGCCTTCAAGAAGGCTTCTATTGAAATCTTTTCCTCCAGAGGTGTTTTGTCCAGCACGAAGGTCCGACTTGGCTCTGACGAGCTCAGCAAGTTCGTCGATACCATCCCTGTCGTACCTCGAGAGCTCATGGAGAATGCTTTCGTTAGGAAGCTGATGGACTTTGGGCTCATCAGCCCAATCACTGTTGATGACGTACGGACAGAGCTGGAAACCAAGGCAATGAACAAAGAGCAGCTCATCAATTTCATTGCCTGGGCCGGCAAAAAGGCACTTAGCGGAGAACTGGATCCTCCCAGCAAAGCTCGCCTTCTGGATGTAGCGGTTGCCACGGTCACTGAAGATGGTAGCGACCAAGGCGATATCATTGCTCTTGGTTCCATTACCAACTATCAGTTGCCGAACAAGATTCCAGCGAATCTTCCAATTCCTCCGCGCACTATACCTATGGCTTACACCAACCATTGTTCTGCTGCTGAGCTGCAAGCGCTTGGCTGGGAGCCCCTGGAGGTCGTGCCATGGCTGCGTTTTCTGCTAGAGTTGGGGTCAAGCAGGTCTGACGAGTCAAATCTGAAAAAATCCCCAAAGTTTGCCGTTCAGGTTCTTACGGTACTCTCCAAGAACTGGGACAACATCAGCCAAAGTTCCAAGTCAGTGATCATCACTCTGCTTCAGGCTCATACAGTTATGCCGACAAAGACGGGCATGAAGAAGCCAACCGACTCATTCTTCCCCACTGTCAAGCTTTTTGATGATCTGCCCATCATCCAAGGCTGTCAAGGCCTGAAAGACAAGTTTCTTTCGGCAATTGGAGTGCGCAAGACGGTCGACCTTGACACCATCTTTTCGAGATTACTGAGCCCCTCGGCTGAGGGTGCGCAGAGGTGGAGTCACATGGAGCTCATCAAATATCTCGCCTCAGTCAAGGATGACATTCCCGCCGCCGACATGACGAAGCTTAAGGATACTCGTTTCTGTCCGGCAGAAGATGGAGCGAAAGGAATGGAGCCGACCAAGGGCACAACTGAGCTGTACAAGGTCTCGGAGCTTTTCGAGCCAAAGGATACACTTAGAACTCTTCGGCTGCCTGTGTTACAGTGGCCTGGCCCGCCCGGAAGCTATAGAGCCAACAGCCCCGAGGGCCGATTCCTGGCCATCCTAGGCCTGCGACCATACCCTTCTGTGATTGAAATGGTCAACATGATGGCTTCTACGGATGCTGAGCTCAGAACGTCCGCTATGACCTATTTCATTGCAAACCATCACCTCAACGGTTATGGAGCCTTCAATCTCGCCGACAGTCGCAAGGCTTTCTTGCCCATTCAGAAGGGCAGCAAGTTGGTCACGCCTTCGGCTTGCTTCACCAACGAGCGTGCCGCAATCCTGGGTTTCGACATCTTGAAGAAAGATCTTCACGTGCATGCCAACAAGTTTGGGGTGGTTAGAGACCCGCCTATTACGGAGTGTGTGTCTCGTCTGCTGGCCAAGCCACCTCAGGATCAACAAATGGCCATCACTCTCTTTGAGTATTTCGCCCTTCGTAACAGCGATCTTGGAGAAGGCAGCTTATCCAAGCTGCGTGATGCACCCATTGTTCCCGTTACACGACAGGCTCGCGATCCAGGCGAGAAGAGTGGCTCGTATGTCACCCACCTCAGTCCCAAGCGATGCTACCTGGGCACTTCGGCGACATACGGTAACATTTTCGATTTTGTCGACTTCGGGACGAATGCGAACACATTCCTCTACAAGTGTGGAGCAAAGGAGGAACCAAGCAAGCCAGAGATAGCAAATTTAGCTTGCACCGAACCTGCACGACTTCTCAGCATTCTTCAGAGCCCGGATAAGTACCTCGCTCTTCTGAAGTCTTTAGCAGAGAACATGCCGACGTTGAAGAGAGACAAAGAGCTTATTCGCAAGATGAAAAGTTCTCCCTTCCTACTCGCAGCCAAGGAGATCCCATCGCCGCCATCCAAGGAAAAGCTTATTGAAGTGGACGACGACGATACTCCTATCAAGCAGTACCAGCTGGCCACTGCGAATCGAATCGTCATCTTGGACGACATCATCAGCTACCGCTTGTTCAAGGACTACCTGATCACTGCGCCCGAAGAGGAAGTGCTGGAGGAATTCTATCATCAGCTTGGCGCTCAGACGTTGAGCTCGCTCGTGGAAGAGGAAGTAAGAATTGGCCCTCACGCGGATAAGCAGGACCGAGCAGCTGCTCTTCGGAAACATGTCCTGGAGCGGTCCAAAATCTTCCTTCACGAGTATGCAAACTATCGACGGGACTACATCAAACATGATGCCAAGTGGTTGGAGAAGAGCCTTCGTGTTGAACTCGTTCGGTCGGTCGCACTTCGTCGTTCACTGAGGGGCCACAGCCAATCTCACACGGAAAAGAGATCCGCCGCCAGCGCCCAGTCGGGCTCAAGTTGGATTCTTTACGTCGCAGCTGAGGAGAAGCCTGACATGTATCAGGTTGGTCAGGCTATCTGCCAGCTTCTCCTATCACGGCCAAACCAGCAGGCCTATCTATTTTTCGAGCCTTTCCTTAACCTCGACCTCTACGCCTTGAGAGCCAGAGGATACAATGTCGATCGAATCCTTCGTGCCAAGCAGGCCGAGGCAAGAGTTGCCGAGGAGGAGCGTCGCAAGGCACTGGAGGCTGAACAGAAGCGGATACAAGAGAAAGAGAAAGAATGGAGCCAGCAAGCAAAGGCTGCCGAGGCTGCTCGACAAACCGCAAAGACACCAGATCCGGTTATGCCGGGCTCTTTCGGGAACGACAGCCCCGAAGAGGTTCATCGATCACCCCCTCCACAGCAGTCGCGGAAGAGCAAGGGGCTCTTCTCGAACCTGACTCGTCGGTTTGGCTTCGATGCTAACGAGAACGATGAAGCGCAGGACCAGCTTCAAAAGTTCATGGACAATCCTCCTGAAAGTCGGCCGCAGTCACAAAGCATCACGAACCAACCTAGCAGCGGCACAGAGAAGAAACCCGATGATGGCCGTGTGACCAATCCAGCGACCGTGGGACAGAACTTGCTCAACGCCATCAATTCTACCAGGGCTCATGACTCTAACAGCGTGTTCTCGCCACCGAGCGTCAACGAGGTGAAGGAACAGGCCACTTACTGTGACAGCACGCCCGCGCAGAATATCGTTTTCGCGGCGGAGGCATCGAACAGTATGAAAGTCTTTGTCTCCAAGAACCTGTCCATGGATTCGGCTCAATTTCTATCGAGGAACCACGGCCCCATCAACGCATTTGCTGGTCTTCTTAGTGAGGTCGGCGGCGTTTACTCTCTTTCACCACGCGTTCTTCACATCTTTTACGACGAGTCAGGCTCAACGATTGCTTTTAATAGCAACGGCAGTGTCTTCTGCAATTTGCGCTTCTTCTTGCAGCTCCATGCGGAGAAGATCCTCAAGACCCAGAGTGGCGAAGCAAAGGCCGAGGCGGCTGTGTGGTGGTGGGTGGTGTTGGCTCACGAGCTTGCGCACAACCTGGTCCAACCTCATAATTCGGACCACAGCTACTATACGTTAGTGATTCCTTGCCCCGACGATCTCCAAAATTGAGCTAACATATCACAGTGAGTCGTTTATTCAGCAGTACTTCGCCAAGATGGTGGTCAAGACGGCGCAGTGGACTCAGCAGACTGCCGTCGCCCGCCCCGCCCTCCCCGCTGCACCCTCGCAGTCTCAACCGCAGATCCAGCCGCCCCCGTCGTACAATGAGAGCAACAGACAAGCGCCAGGCAACTCCCAATACACTTTGTTTGACTAGAAGTCGTTTAGACGGCAAAAGGCGCGGGTAACAGCCCGGCATCGCCTTGGTCATTGATTACTTCCCAGACGTAGATCCCTCCTCTCTCGTGCGCTTTATGGCGTAATCGCTTGTATCATGTCAGTTATAGCATTACTGGAGTTTTTGGTAGCACTAGAGGGAATCGATTGGTACATACCGTGCATACATTAGAACATGGATTTATCTCCCCATTCCATTGGCTGGCGGAAGGCAGCCTCGTTTATCATGCGTCCCCCTCACGTGTTGGTGCGGCCCAGTTGGGACCGTCTTGTTAATTGGTAGCCAAGAAGAGGAAGCCCTGGGTTGCTCTTTACTATTCCCCTCAACTTGTCAACTTGTGTCACGGCACCCGAAGTGTTCAAGTCGACTTACCTTCTGAGTTCGTCGCCGAATCGATCTAGGTGAGAATTCAACGTTTTGCCGTGTATTCTTACATCTTCGTTATGGATCAACGTACTGCATTACTGACTGTACAAGCAAAGCCAGTCCTAGTCAACACCATCTGGTTTTAGACCCGGACTTGCGAAGCAGGACAGGTTCTAGGTTCTCTGAGACGAAGAAATCATGAGGCTCATCAATGTTAATACTCTCCAGTTGGAGGAATTCTTTGATGACGAGATACCTCTTTATACAATTCTCTCTCATACTTGGGGAAAAGATGAAGTCACGTTTCAAGATCTCTGCTGGCTCCACGAATATGAGAAAAATATCGAAGCCTTTGCTTCTGTCGAAGCCCTGATGGCGTCGGCCACGATGAACTCGGCCAAAAAAGCCAAAGATTTACGACAACGGTCCGGATTCCACAAGATTGTCCAGAGCGCACACCTTACAAAAGAACATTTATTACAATATGTCTGGGTTGACACATGCTGTATAGACAAGAGCAGCAGTGCTGAACTTTCCGAAGCCATCAACTCCATGTTTCGATGGTACCAAGAGGCGCGGATCTGTTTTGTGTTTCTGTCAGATTTCCAGCCATCAGATGTCACGAAACCCTCCGTAAGCTTCGCACAGTGCAGATGGTTTACTAGGGGGTGGACACTGCAAGAGCTCTTGGCCCCAAGACACATGTACTTCTATAACCAGGAGTGGAAGCTCGTGGGAGATAAAGACTCCTTGCGATATGAGATGTCAGAAATCACTGGCATACCGGAGGCTATTTTGGCACATAATCATCCGTTCCAAGATGTCTGCCTGGCACAGAGAATGTCGTGGGCAAGTAGAAGACAGACTTCACGTAAAGAAGATATGGCTTACTGTCTCCTTGGTCTTTTCGACATCAATATGCCCCTTCTTTACGGAGAGGGCGACATGGCGTTCGTACGTCTGCAACTGGAGATCATCAAGGAAACAACTGACCAAAGTCTACTGGCCTCCTGGGGTCTCGGAAACTCTCTCAGCACACGAGGACATTGCTTTGCGACATCACCGGCTGCAATGACGAGAGCCGCTTCATTTTACACTGACAATATCACAGAACAATCCTCTTCGGAGTTTTGGATGACCAACAGGGGCTTCCGAATCAATCTATCTCTTCTCCTGCTGTCTGAGTTTGAGAGCGGATCGCACAACGCGCCCAACTGCTACTACGCGCTGTTGAATGTTTTTGACGATCAATATCGCAGGATCTATCTTCCGCTGTTTTCGAACAACTCTCCTTCGGGCGACGAGTATGTCAGGTCTCCCTCTGGGCCAGTGGCGCTCTCCGAAAGTAGCCTCAATAGCCTGGGAGAGGCTAACTATGAGGAGCTGGTCATCGTGCGAGAGCCTTCATGGGAGCGATCACTGGCCGCAGGCGCCTGGCAAATATCTATCACGAACCCTCCTACGAGATCCCTCCTAGGCGCCCCTCCGATAAACATTGTCGAAACGTTTCCTCCGATGATGTCTTCGAAGCATGAAAAGGGTACATTTACCACTGTCATCACCATGCCACCGCCTGCCAACGTCCCAGGAAGCCCCCATGATAAGCCTTGGCAGTTCTTCTTGCGTTGCACCTATCCAAGTTGCGGCGATCCGTTCCCAGTCGGCGAACGAGATTTTGCTTTGGTCTTTGAACTACCTTCGAGCCAAGGGGCCCCTCGGGGACCACTACAACCGTACGTGATCGATTGGGAAAAGCTCCCTCTCGCGCTACGGAAGGATGATGAGGGCAAAAGCCAGGAAGGTCCGTACTCGTCTTTGGCCGAAGCCATCCTCTCTGGCGCCCGCTTCTACGGTCTGGAATACGCTGAAAAGCGAGCCTGGTCCAAAGAGGGCGAGTTCATCGGAGATCACCGGCCTCTTAGAGCGATGGCACATTCAAGGCCACATGGTTTGATGTGGTATGATATCATAACGACCGAGTGGCTTCGTCCCAACGGAGACCGATACTTCTATGGGAGGACTACTTCAAGGTCATTTAATACAACGTAGTGTGGTGCAATCACACTTGAGTGGACTCTATAGATCAAGAAGAATAGAACTCGGAACAATGGAACGATCGAGGTCTAGGGGTCCGTTGAGCAGCTTCTACTGCAGAGATAAAGAGTGATGATAATACTTGGACTGCAGGGAACTTAGTCCAGCTTACCAGCTAGATCTCTTCTCAATGAGCTTCCCTCTCTCTGCCTTAACTTTCCAGCTTTCCAACAACGGCGGTCGCAAAGAGACGAAACAAACAGGGACACGAAGGAGACCTGGTGGGACAAGCATGGTGATGGTTTTCGGAACAGCAGTGCGGACGGGAATGGTGCTGAGAGTTAGTTAGGCTTTTGGTTTTCTGCCAGTGAGTGGCGGTTGCCGGTGCACTGACCACCACTCTGTTTTAGCAGCTAGCGGCCAAAATATTTTTTCTTCTAGCCCATTCCCGTACAATTCACTTTTCACCTTTCCAACAATTGTTCCTCTCCCCTTTCTCTTCTTTTCTTCGCCTTGTTCGAGTTACGAATATTCTTCATTATTTACCCTCCTAGACACTTAGTGAAACCAAGTGAACGCTGCTCCCAACGGAATACCAGCATCTGCAAACCGCTCTGCTACACCCGCTCACTCTCAGCCTTTTGGTCCTACCTGACGGTTAGTTGGCCGGGACGCTCTCAATCGAGCCTAGCTCTACCTACCCCTCGGGACCCTCCTACATAAGGCGTGCTTATGCCTCGGACCTGCAGGAACAAACAACGCTCCTCTTCCATTGCGGCGGTGGTGTAAGGGTAACATATAAGCTTCCCATTCCTTCCGTTGGCGTTTGCTTATGCATCGAGTTCGAGTCTCGGTCGCCGCATTTTCGTTTTGCTCAATTTTGCAAACACACATGCGCTGTAGTTGGGCTGCTTTTTATCTTTTTGTAGTCTACCTCATGTTGAGGTAGTATGAAGTGGTATAGGCGACTTTAATAACTCGACGATAATTCCTATCCGGGTTGACTAGGTAGACAGTGCATGTGCCGTTTTGTAAGTATGGGTGTTAAGATGCTTTTTATGAACTTGAAAATGCTTGCGAAGGAGACAATGTCTCTTATGAGAACTTGCAGATAGCAAGATCTCCAATATTCCTCAAGCCCAACTCACTGCCAGCAAGACCGGTCAAGCCATGAACCGGGTGACCAAAAGGAACAAGAGACACTAAAACCACTCATACGCACACCTATTGCTCGCAGTAAAGGGAATAAGAGCATTAAGTAAAGTAAGAGGGTTAGCAGGCAAGTGGACAACAAAATCGTTCGCTACCCTATGAACCCTAGCTCTTTTCCTAGCTCTTTGCTACTACTCTTGATTCTATGCTTTTAGAGAGTATTTGCTAGTGGATATATGAAAGATAGGAGCAATAGCAGAAATATAGATGAGAAAAATAAGAAAGTCAAGAACGAGAAAGCTAAGAACATGAAAGCTAAGAATGATAAATAGGTCGTAAGTATTGTAATCTTTCGTCGCCCGGTATTCTATTTTGTCACCCACTTGGCGGGCCAGTGTCATATGAAGGGGTATCCCAACCTCGCCCGACCATCCCGAAGATCAGGCAACGGACCTCCGGTGTCTGGGGCCCCACTCCGGTACCGACCGCAACCGGGTATTCGTAACGTGTCGGCGTATCCACGCGCTTCAGAAACTTCTCTGAGCTAGTTGCTCTTTGTCAGCTTCAGGTTTTAGATTCGGGAATGTCTCATTTGTTTCTTTCTTCAAATTGAGTTTAAGTACATCTGCGCCTCCGTCCCGTTAATGTCATACATGGCGAGACGTCCGTATCCGGCTTACCCGCCACGGGCTCTCTTCATCTCATCTATTGAAGGTTAATGTCATGCATATAGAGACATCTGTAGAGTCAACAGAGCAAGTCTCTCGAATCTGAGCAGTGAGTAGATGTGAGAGCCGTGTGTTAACTTGCAAAGGCGGTTTCTGTCTTCCCTATGAAGACTCATCACTCCGCCGGCCTATTCACGCTCACTCAATGTAGCTAGCCGATGACAATATCTATGAGCAGACATGGCCTCAGAGAATCCAATATTTTTGGACACGTATGAATTGAGCTCCAGGAGGCCAGCCTGACAGCAACCTAGCGCAGTGCAGGAACGCAAGGACACCCGCCGCAGCACGTATTCGAGAACATCGAACCGGACGTGCAACCACGTCCCACGAAGACAAAAGGGTCAGAGCTCAAAGGCGCGAAAGAGCGAGGGCATCTCCTTTCCGTGGGCGGTTCGAACACGAATGGCAACCGGCTCACCTTCAGACGAGCCTGGAACGGAATAGCGTCACAGCGGCATATACTTTGGAAGCTTGCGGTCCGGAACGTAACGCGACGCAGCTCTCATCCTTGCTCCCATGGTAGATATCTCAGCCACAGGAGCTCATAAGAAGGAGCTTGCAGCCAGCTAGAACTTTCATTGAGGGATCTGGTTTTGCTTCTCAAGAAGAAATACAAGATCACTACTAAGTACAAATCATGGCACCAACAATCAAGAACGTCGCCCTCGCCGGCGTAAGTATCTCCTCATCTCCCACAATGAATAGTCACTGACACAGTCCAGGCCGGCGGCAACCTAGGCCCTTCCCTCCTGAAGGCCCTCATGGACTCCAACAAATTCACCATCACAATCCTCACCCGCAAGACCGGCTCCCAAAAGTTCCCCGCGGGTGTCACAGTCAAGGAAGTAGACTACGAGTCCCTCGACTCCCTAACCCAGGCCATCAAGGGCCAAGACGCCCTCATCAACTCGACGAACAGCTTCGACCCCAAAGTAGCAACCCGCGTCGTCGACGCCGCCGTCGCCGCGGGCGTCTACCGCTACATCCCGCCCGACTTCGGCCTGGACCCCACGCGCGCCCACGTGCCGAGCCTGCCCATCTTCGGCATCAAGGCCCTGACGCACGGCCACATGCAGCAAAAGGCCCAGGAGAACGAAGGCAAGTTCACCTACACCATCGTCACCAACGGACCTTTCCTCGACTGGGGCATCCGGTCCAGCTTCATGGGCGTCGACGTCAAGAACAAGAAGCTCTCGCTCTTCAACGACGGCGAGAACGTCATTCCCTACACGATGCTCGCCGACGTAGGCAAGGCTGTCGTGGGGACCTTGTTGCACCCGGAGGAGACGGCCAACAGAGTCGCGTACATTCAGTCCGCCGTCAAGTCGCAGAAGCAGATGGGCGCCCTCGCTCAGGAGGCCGTGAGCGGTTCGTGGGAGACGACCACCGTCGACGTTGACGCCATCTACGCGAACTGTATGGAGTCTATCAAGAAGGGTATCATGACGCCCGATGTGATGTACCCACAGCTCTTATATGCGTGCGCCAAAAAGGAGTTTGCCCAGCCTTGGGCAAAGAGCGACAATTCGCTGTTTGGCATTAAGGAAATGAGCGACGATGAACTGAAGGCGCTATACAAGCAAATTGCTTCCGAGTAAGAAGATGCAGTAGCCTGGATATCTAGCGAGATTAGCAAACTACTCAACGTAATGCGATCCCAAGACCTTGCGCTCCCACCACATTCACAGTGCGCCCATGTACATGGCAAGTGATGTTGTATCAGCATTGAATTCTATCTCCTTCATACACAGTACATACGAGAGTTGTTCATCACGGAGGCCATTCATAATGCGCAGCCTCAAGTAGATGCTCTCGTGGGTTGTGGCATCAGCCACTCCGCTTCGGGTATGCCGTTCCAAGCCTCCCAAAATGCATCCAAGCCGACCAATACACCACCATATTGGCCCTGAATCTTGTGCTCGGGCTGAGCGTAATATACACAGGTCTTTCTATCCGGCCAAGTAGAGAAGTCGAGGTTCAACGAACATGAGCGTGACGGGCGGACCAAAAGGTAGAAGACCTCCAGAGGGGGGTTTGGGAGTATCCGATACTCTGGTTTGTCGGGTCCGTGCTGTCGAGGCGTGAAGTCGTTTGTACTAAGACAGCAGTATAAGAATGAGAACTTGCGAAAGAAAATCAAGTTCGTCGACATCGTTTCTTGTCCTCGCCGGGGAAAAACATCAATTATTGGGTTCGATTAGGAGCGGAGCTTCGGTTCTGACTTGGCTATGCACCAAGCCATCCTCGTCTTTGTTTTCAGGTTTAGAAGGGGATGTTGGGGGTTCCCTGAGCACCCAGAGTCTCCTGCTGCTCCTGGAGCTCCTCACCACCGGCCTCGATGGAGATACCGACACCGATCTTTGCTTGTTGCTAGAGAATTTATTAACATACGAACTGCTCTAATTTCGACATGTTGAACTTACAGAAAAGTGGTCAACATCAGCAGCCAGAGTCATCATGACGGGGGCGGCAATGCGCTTCTCCAACAGGCAGCTAAGCTTGCCCTTGGAGTCGACCTGAGCGCGGAAGGTAGACATTCTGAAGTCGTACTTGGCACCAATAGTGGTGACACCCTCCTTCTGGAAACCACCCATGACGCCAGCAGCACCGGGGACGAGCGAGAGAGACAGGTCAACACCAGCCTGAACCTTCTCGGACAGACGTCTCCAGTAGGAGGTGTTCAGAGCACCCTGAGCCTGGAGCTGGGCGGTGGCAACCCAGTCGTTGGACTTGTAACGGGCGCAGTATGAGGTGGCAGTCTCGGGACCCTGGGTCATGGCCTGGCGCTGCCAGACGGTCTCGAGGCCGAGGGCAAGCTTAGGAGTGACCGACTGGAGGTAGCTACCAATGAAGATACCGGTGACACCACCATCCAGGCAGGAAGGGTTGAGCATCTTGAGAGAAGCCGTGAAGTCGTCGCCGGTGTATTCGTTCTCGAACTGGAGCATCTCCTGACCAGCGCCAGGGGCGGCCTGGAATTGGGTTCTCGACACAAGCTTATCGGACCATCGGTAGTTGAATCGGGTGGAGAGCTGGCCGTCGTTGTCCATGTTTCCTTGCAAGAAGACCTGGAAAGTCAGTTAGCTAGATTCATCGCGCTTTACTTCGCAGCGTAATTGTCGACGGACCTTGCTTGTTCCGTACAACGCAGCAAAGGTGTACGGGTTCAAACGCTCTCCCATAGCGAATTGGTGAGAAACCTGGAACAGAGGCGACATGCTGAAGGCCTTGGTCAGGTCGGCGCGAAGGCCGGTGAACATGTAGTTCGTGAGCAAGACATCGCGCTGGACCTCCCTAGTTAGGTTCTCGGTGGTACCGGGATTGGACAAGCCGAGCTTCGCCCTCCGTTCCGAGAAGGAGCTGATGGCATCTGAGAGGGAGTTGGCGACGGGGTTGTTCAGGAGAACATTCTGGATTTGTTCCAAGCTAGACGCCATTGCTGCGATGGTCGGCGCCGGCCTGAGTCGTGCAGAACCGGTTAGAGAAAGAGCAAGAAAAGAAAAAAAGTCGGAAAGAGAACAATGAGAGACCAGAAGATCTGAATCTGTTCGAGATAATACAGCTGCGACTGCCCTGGGGATCGGTTGATGCTCGCGCAATGGGCAGGCAGGGGCGTTTGGGGGGAGAGGATCGTGGAGTCGGAGTCGGGTTGGTGATGATTGGAAAGTCTGAATAAATTTCTTCGCTGATTACAGGCAGAGGTGCTGGTAGAGCACGAGCCACAATGCCACGCTAAATCCAATGGGAACAGCTGGCAGCCACGACTGGTCCAAGTCGCGGTGGATCTTTCTTTTGGAGCTACAGCTCCCGGTCAATGACAGGATACCTCAGTAAGAAATCACGTGATAGCATCCAGCTTTTTGGCAGCGACTTACGTCAGGCCAGCAGGCCCTGTCGGTCCGAAGCTTAACCGGGTTCGACTTGTCGGGTAGTCTCCCCGGGCTAGTCCCAGGATGGACGACAGACCCTTGCCCGCATCCGGTACGTTCCCTTGGCTCTCCATCGCTGAGCCCAACACCTTCTTTTCCCACAGTGTTAGTCTTTGTGCTCCCTGAACTACCACACTACCTAAGCGACTTACTACTAGGCGACGACCTACTTCGACTCACATCTCAGATACCCTCGGCTTCAGATCTCTAAAGTCACGATTTCTGAGGCTTTGCGGATTTCAACATCCTTTACGCCACTACCCAAACACTTCTTTTGTTGGGGTTCGGCAGCACAGGCCTTCGTATAGTCTCCTTGTAAGAGCCGCGGGCCATACACAAAGTGGCGGCTTAAATCGGAACGGGACAGCTCAGACACCAGTGCCACTTCAACCTCGAATATCTAGCTCACCAAACCCTCTGAAGCAACTCATCTGCGCGATTTTACCTGCTGCAACCAAAATTTGTTGCGCTTGATCGAGAGCAAGATACAACTCGTATAAGCTTCGCAAGGACTGTCAACGACGGCTACTTTTCTCGACTTAACACATTCGAATCTCGAGATTAGACAGTGCGTCACCGTGTCTCCGCTCTTTTCTTCCGCAGCGGCCCCTCTATCCGGTCCAGAGGCCGTAGTTGCCTCAAGCGCAGCCCGCTCCCAGCTCAGACGACGAAGTATCATCCTTGACTCCGTGGTTGTTTGGAGGTTCCAAGGAAGACTCGGCTCCAACCGTCAAAATGGACACACTACTGTGAGTTCCTTTCTTCTTAGATATCTGCCTATTGTAAAGGAGGGGTCTTCATAACCCCGCCGATTCATATTCCATCCATCATTCTCCTCCTGTGACTGAGGCGAGTGCTTCTGGACACTGCGGGATTACGGTTCGAGACAGTCAGAAACACAAGTGGCTTTTAGGGAGCCAGGAATTCCGGTAAACCAGATTATCAGCCCGCATGCCAGCTTCGCTGGCCAAATCTGTAACGCAATCCATCTCGCCAAGCCCTCTTGTTGATAATGGCTCGGCCCTGATCCAACCTCCCGATATACAAGTTCCTCTATTTTCGCAATGACAGGTCCAACTTTCAAGTGAGAGGAACCTTCAACGCTTGACAAGACAAAGATTGCCATGGCAAAGGCCTATCCTCATATGCTTGTTTGCCCAGTCTATATAAGAATGACTACTGGGAAGAGTTGAAAGGAGTCTTTGGGCCAATTCAACATACTGGAGCACGAGGACACAAACAAGACCCCAGACACAGAGTCCATCACCTTCGGAGTCACAACTCTGTCACGGGCTGCGATGTCCCCAACAACCTCAACCATATCCAAACAACCCATGCCGGGCTGGACTGTTGCCCATAGATCTTAGCACGGCTGACTATACACGACTTTCGACCGTCGACGGCTGGTGGCTATGATATCTTACTTACAAACGAGGCGGGTGTGCCCATCTGTGAATACCTAATCAGGACGCACGACACCATCAGAACTACAAACATGGCGAGTGCCCTTTACCCCCTCTTTCCACGCCTCTCAAGCTGCTGTTTACTTCTCCTGCTTTCCTCTCTTCCCTCTCTCTACATTGAGCTTCCTCTTTTTCTTCTCTTCTCTGTC
Organism: Colletotrichum paranaense; assembly: GCF_030867605.1. Taxonomy (NCBI): domain Eukaryota; kingdom Fungi; phylum Ascomycota; class Sordariomycetes; order Glomerellales; family Glomerellaceae; genus Colletotrichum; species Colletotrichum paranaense. The sequence goes on from NW_026848964.1 coordinate 2,457,767, forward strand.
AACTTACGCATCACAATATCCATCATCACTACTATTCATACTCACTCTCTACTCTGAGCTTTCTACCTTATTCTTCTTCTGTTCCCTGCCCATCAACCTCCCTATCGAACCATCTATCACTACCTCTGATACTCTCTCGTCACTCGATCAGCCATGGAGAAGGAGAGGGCCGCCATGGACTGGGTTGAGATGCTCGACATCTTTGAGTTCCAGAGAATCTTCTACCGCCCTCGACCGGAACTTGGAGATCTTAGTTTTGACGTGACTCTTCATGACAGTACCGCCGAGATCGCGGCCAACGCGCCGAGATACCGTCGCAAGAGCTCGACCTTCATCGACGGCATTCATGATGTCCCCGAGGATCAGGACATGGCGCCGGCTCAGCTTTATAGCACAATGTCCGGCCGTCTGTTCCATTCCGGTCGCATCGCCATCGTCATGGTGGGCCTTCCGGCTCGCGGCAAGACGTAAGTTCCTCCTACTTCACTGGCTTGGAAAAACGAGGGCTAACATTTTTCAGTCACATCTGCGTTTCCCTGGCGCGCTACTTGGGCTGGTGAGTCGAAAATGCTTGCTTGAAGCGCCTTGACTGACGTTTTTCTAGGCTGGGAGTCAAGACCCGCATCTTCCACCTCGGTGATTACCGTCGTGCCACCGTTGGAAAGGGCGGTATCGTTCCCGAGGATTACTTCTTCCCTGACGCCTCTCCTCAGTCGGTCATTCTTCGTCAGAAGATCCTTAAGAAGTGCCGTGAGGACATCTACGCCTGGTTGAACCATGAGAATGGACAAGTTGCGATCTACGATGCTGTCAACCCCACCGCGGCTGGTCGCCGTGCCCTGGCTAAGGAACTCGCTAAGCACGATGTCCAGGTAAGATTAGGTTCGGCCACTCTGATGACTCAAATCACTAACGTTTCATAGACGCTGTTCATCGAGTCTTTCGTCGACGACGAGGCCATCTTGCGTGAGAATGCGCGCAATGTCAAGATCTCCTCCCCTGACGTGGGTGCTCGTCCAAATTCGATAGTGACGCGGTGCTAACGTGTCCAGTTCGCGGGCATGGACCCTGATGAGGCTGCCAAGTTGTACTTGCGCCGCATCGATATGAAGATCCCCGTCTTCGATACCATGGACGAGAAGGAGCTCAACTACATCAAGATGATCAACGCGGGACAGAAATTCTTCTACAACAATGTCTCCTTCGGCTACCTGTCTCACCGCATTGTCTTCTACTTGACCAACCTTCACATCAAGTCGCGCACGACCTACTTTGTTCGAGCTGGCGTTACTACCGAGGAAGACTCGTACAAGGCGGATGCGCCTCTTTCCGAGGAGGGCATGGCGTACGCTGCTCGAATGTCCGAGACGCTTCTGAAGCACCGCGAGCAGGAGCGCGCTGCCCTTGTCGAGAAGGGTGGCAATGCCGTTCCCCTTCGTCCTCTGTCTGTTTGGACCTCCACTCGTTGCCGCACCGTTCAGACTGCAGATTACCTCAAGAACAAGGGCTTCAAGGTTCGTCAGCGTTCTCAGATGAGCCAGATCAACCCTGGTGTCTGCGAGAAGATGTCGGAGCGTGCCATTCGCCACCTCTACCCCGAGGAGGTCGAGAAGCACGAGCTCGACCCGTATCATCATAGATACCCCCGCGCTGAGGTAAGTATAGAGACCTCACAATCACCATTTGCCCATGAGCAGCACTAATATTACATAGTCCTACCACGACCTCGCCGTCCGCCTTGAGCCCATCATTCTGGAGCTTGAGCGTGAGCAGAGCGATCTTCTCATCATCGCGCACGAGTCTGTTCTTCGCGTTCTCTACGCCTACCTGATGCACTGCGCCACCATGGACATCCCCATCCTCAAGTTCCCCCGCGACGAGATTATCGAGATCATCCCCGCCGCCTACCAGAACGAGGCCAAGCGCGTTCACATCCCCGGCGTCGACCCCAAGATCACTCCTGGCTCCCCCGAGGACATCAGCATCCCTGTCCCTGGCGGTGGAAGCGGTAGCGGTGTCGCCAGCGGCAACCTCTCGCCCATGCCTGGTATCTCGTCTCCCGCGGAGCCCAACGTCGTCGTTGAACGTCCTCCTGAGAAGGTCATCAATACTGCTGCCGAGATGGTCGCTGATCGCCAGAATGATGAGGACTAAAATTGTTACAAGGACTGGGTTCTTTTTTCGTCAATTTTTTTTTGGAAGCTCGATTGGTCCACTGATTATTACTTTGCTTGAAACAACGAAAAGGATGTTGGGAGGCTTATGTATCTCCCTGCCTTTCTCGTTCAGTGGACAAGAGCGAACGTGGAAGGAAGAACATTAGGCTTTGAAAGAGAGAGAGAGAGAGAGAGAGAGAGAGGACGACGGATCGGAAGTTTGCTACTGCGGATGGGAAACCCCCATCAAAATTTGCTCGTACCGTGGGATAACTTTGCCCACGATGAACTTTTGTTCTGCGTCCTACGTTCTGGACGTCGTTTTCCCCTCCAGTCAACGGCGGGAAACAGGAAACATGGTATTCGGTTATTCGGTTACTCAAACGCGTCAACACATGGGAACAAAAACTGGGGAAACTAGGTCAGGTAGCTGAATCTTGATGAATGACGACCCAGTCATCAACAGTATTATTTTATCCCAAGCTATCTGTGGTGTGTAGAGAGGGGGATGGATAACCACCTCATCGACTCCCTCTCGCATTGCTTCCAATTCCGTGGTATTCCGTTTTCTTCTTTTCATCGTCCCGAAAGGAAACAACACAAAACTCCGGAAAACGCCCTTCTCGTGCTGCTAATCATCCGCAGGCGTTGCGGCGTCTCTCGCAGAGTTATTCACACTGCAAAGTATGTACCTCTTCTCTGCTGCTTCCAAAGTCTATCTCGGTCCACCAAACTCCTCGCTATTCCAGAGCCGAGACAAGCTCTCGTCAAATCTAATCCCAATCACATCAACGCGCTGGTAAACTAATGACTCTGTCTCTCTCTGACTGTCACTCGTCTTTAGTCTGTTTTAATCTGTCGTCGGAAAAGTCTTTACATCACTGCACACTCTCGCTCCGGCTCATCCCCGTCCTTGTGCTTCTTCTTTTCGGTAGAACGGCTCTTGGACTTGCCTCTCTTGTGATGCCTGTGATGGTGCTCTGATGACTTTCTTTCCTTGAAATCCTTGGAGTCTTTCCTGTCGGTCTCTGCAACTGGTGCCGCAACCGGTGTTGCTTCGGCATCAGCGTTCTCCACGAATTCCTCCTCAGTCACTGGATCAGGAATAGGTGCGCTGATGGATGTGGCGAGCGCATTGCTGCTCAAGTTGCTGTTGGGATCACGGAGTGGCTCCTTGCTCGGTCGCATGAGTCCGCCGAGTCGAGTCATGGTAAGACTGATGCGGCCCTCCCCTGCTTGACTGGTAGGTCTGCTCTTGCTCTTGCCCGTAAATAGAGCGGCGGCTCGCGAAAGCCGTTGGGCTGTCGTCTCTTCTCCTGGGGTTACGGCGGGCGATATGGCATCCGGCGTGATTGCTGGCGTGCCTAGGGTAGAGTCCGTGAATGTAACACTGCCCCTTCGAGAATCCTTGAACCCTAAGTACGGCTCGTCATCGCCGAAACTTATGCGACTGGGACGCTCCAATTCCGACGAAAAGCGGATGCTAGGCGCTTTGGGTGGAGATATTGAGGTGTTCTCGAAGTAGTCGCTCCGCGATGATGACATTCCGGAGTTGTTGCCGTTGACCGGGTTCGGTGTAGCCGGTAGGTTGACGCTGACCTTGGACTCGTTGTAGGAAGGAGGCTCAGTCTCCGTCTCTTCCGTTGACGCCACCTCTACCATTGGTACGATCTGGTAGAATAAGAGATAAGGCATCTCGTCCTTCAAAGCTTGCTTGATGTCGTCCACGTAAGTCACCCTGTTTTCGATATTCAAGTCATCAAATTTGACCCACTGCGCCTCCTCGTAGTCTGGAGGGGGGTCATTGTCGTGTCTCCTATTGTCGGTGAGGAGTTTGGGCGCCACCCTGGCGAATGAGATATAGTGTCCGCTGTAGACAGAGTCGCCACGATGACAGACCACAGACTGTAGCACTAACTTATACTCCATGCTGAAGCCGTTGGGGTCTTCCTCAAGCTGTGTCTCGTCGCCGAGCATGAAGTGCGGAAGCCTCAAGCTGTCCGGAATATCGATGAAGGTATTCTGGCGCTGTGGAACGCCGGAATTCGACATCATGTACCGCTTTAGGCAGATACCGACCACAGGACGTTGGTTGAAGTTCATAGCAACCTCCATATCGTTCTTGGGCTCCTTGTTTCCGGCGGCGTGCCATGGAATCAATCTGAAGAACTGCCAAGCTGGAATTGTCACGGCTTTCACCACTGTAGAGCTCGTTCGTCGCGCCTTTTCCAGCATGGTAGATGGCTCGGTCTCCTTTCCCTTGTCTTTGTCCTTCTCCTCCAGCACCACGCGTTGTATAACGCTAGTTGAACGGTGTCTTGGAGTTGGCCGCGAAGAGCTGCTAGGAGACTCCGGCACGCCATTGAGTGTTTGCGAGGCTGTCCACCGCCGCTCAAGGATTGGAGAAAGCTGCGCGGGAGACGCACTCAGCGTGTCTTGCGCGCCAGCCTCTAATTCATTCTCTTGAGTGACAATCCGTATCCCATTCGTGTCTGTGTTCGGGGTTACCCTCTCCGCCTCTTTCTTATCTTCGTGGCTGTCCCTGAGTACATCAACTTGTGTGTTGAAGTATTCTTCCAAGCAGTCTTCTAGCCTGATCCCTTTGCCTTCCGAATCTGGAGGTACGGCGAGGTTGAGAAGTCTTTCGTAGACCAGTTTGTGGTCGTCCTTGTCGTTCTTGCCTTGGTGGAAGAGGTCGACTTGTAATTGCAACAGGGGCAATTGAAGCGTTTCGGTGACGAAGGCGAAGGCTTCGGAAGTGTCTTGCTGTTCTAGGAGTTTCGCGTCACTCCAGCCGCACTCAGCCAGCGCATCCTGAATCAGTTTCGTCTGGGACGATTAGCGCAGGACAGGTACTGCAGGACCAGCCGCAACTCACCATATCTGCGTGAATCATCTTTCCGCTCCTGAGCATGTTCACCCACAAGCGGAGCAGCGTGACTAGTTTGCGCCTCGGTTCGTCCGTGAATTCGTTCTTCAGCATACATTCGAAGGCGTCCAGTTTCGCAAACATGGCAAACAACAGGGAGTCAAGGTAACATGTGACGTTACCCCTATTCTCTGCGCCAACCATCTCGATTTGGGGATTGTAGTGTGCAACCTTGCCGGCCATTGCCTTGCATTGTAGCTGAATGAACTCGACGGTTTTGTCGACATCGCCGTCAGCGAATTTACTGTTCAGGGAGTCTCGAATGTGTTCCGCAGAAACGTCGGTGATGTTCGACTCGGCAAGAAGGTGCGTAATGTCTTCGATCTATGGCCTTGTTAGACTTGTGCAGTGTTGTAATGCTGCGGTTGGTGTACCTTGGTCATCTCCTTCTCCTTTATTTCCTCATCGGTCGGTGCTCGATCGCTCTTGAAAAGCGACCTGAAAGCTTCAGCTGAAAGTGGTCGGTTCTAGGTTTGGCGACGTGGGATTAGTGTGGCTGTCCCCATGGAAACGGACTTTGAGAAGGACCATCTTCAGTTCCTGGGGAACGAAGCTCACCTTTTGTCCTGGTTCTGAGGATTTGCTTCTGCGATGCGTGCCACTCCTGTCCCGCAGGCTAAGAAACTTTTTGCCCTTCATGGTTGCAGATCCTGTATGTTGCCAAAAGCTGGAATAGCTAGGTTCGCGATCTTGGTGCCAAAGTGGCTTGGCGACTCGAGAAAAGCAGTCGTCTCAGCGGTCAAGAATCATGGCCAGGTTGAAAGTCGCACCCCCATCGGCCAGCAATACGGGAGTGGGCGAGGTGGGGAGCAAAGCTGAGAGAAGATGAAGAATGCACCGAGTGCGAGGATAGGTATGGAGGGGTTCTGGCGCGTGTCGGCGGGGCAGATTTTCGCAGTCGCAAAAGACGGGGCTGGGCCGCTGGGATGATCAGGTCTGGACTCTGGGCTGTCCGATGTAGTAGCAGAGTGATAGGTTTTCGCTATTGTGATGGCCTGCAACGGCAGGGTATGAGTGTTGATCAAGTATCTGTTGTCTGCCAAGTAGACAAGCTCGATTCACGAAAGCCAAAGAGATATACTGCTTGTTTTGTTGCTTAGGTTCGAAGTGAAGAACAAGAAGAAGCAGACTGGAAGTGAGAAGACGAGGTCCTATGGTTGAACACACGGGGGACTGCTGAAGCAATAAAGGTAGCGAAGGACCTTCGACTGGCTCCTGGCGCCAACAAGGGTCAGATGGTGGTGGTTCGTGGATTTGGCTCAGAAAATTCGGGGTCCAATGTGAGCAGCAGCTTTGGCAGGGTGCCGTGGGTGCCCACGGTGTATTGGTCGTGTGGAGAGGCACCAAGTGGACGGACCGTGGAAGGGCGTGTATTCGTACCGGCGCGGCAAAGCTTGGGTGAGGTGGTACTTTGGGACCCCTGAGAGATTTCCACCACAACTTTCTGCTGGGGACACTCGGCGTCCCTTGCGGACTTGCCGTCAGTTGACTCGGGGGTTTGGGAGCGCCAGGTCGGTGGAGGGTGGCGGCAAGGCGGACTTTCAGGTTTGCTTGCTTGCTGTTACTGTTACCTTGGACAGGCGAACACGACGTACCCAAGATGACCGTGACTCCGAGCTGACCTGTCCTTCTTCTAGCTGGCTTTTTGTGGTATAGGCTTTTTCGCTTGACAGCAGACGGAGTGTGTTACGTGGTGAGATGGGACCATAACCTGGAGTGTAATAGTAAGGGAACAGCCAGAATGTTCTTGAGCGTGCTTGGCTGCCACAATTCTTACATATGACCGACCAGGCTCCGAATATGAGTAAAAGTAGCCTGCCCCAACATCCCATGTCCACGCGAGGTGACATACGTAAGGGCCTATCCTTCGTGGGAGGAACATCCGAAATTGACTTAGGCTGCCCATTTGACAAGATGAAAGTGGCAAGACGCCCATCGCTTCAATTGCTGGTCATTCGATCCCCTAGTCACAATGGGAAATGTTGAGCAGAAGTCTTGACATGGCCTGCACAAGAACATTTTAGGCCGGACGTGACTCTCGTCAAGTCTCGCCTCTTGTTTCGAGGTGGCTTATTGGGTCCCGAATGATACCCTATGGGACATATCCTGGAGCGTCCCTTGCTTCCATGCGTGCGCAGTAGATCCGATATCATGGCTCTGTGGCCCATGCTCCTGGTTTCATAAGCCTCCTGGTCCAATGTCCATGGCCTTCTTTTACATTGAACAGGCTTCGCCAAGAACAGACGAAGAACAGCTAGATGAACGAAAACAATACGAGTGTCTTTCACTGAGCCACCCCAGAGGCTCAACTCTAACTTAGCAGCAGAAGAAATGCGCTTACACACACTCCCGCACCCATAGCAACGCTCAACGATCGGAAAAGAAAGAGCAAAGCCTCTTGACAATGAATGGAAACTTTGTCGCACCATCTGCCAGCCCCCCGCCTTGTGTGTGTTGGATGTTGATCAGTCACTGAAAGTCAGCTCCAATCCGATGAAAAGCGCTCGCGTAACCTGTATACGTTCGCTTTCGCGTCCATCTTGGGTACAATCAGGCAACCTGCATGTTAGCGCGCGCCGCCGCCGCACATCGAAGAGGGCAAGAGGCACACAACGCCCATCGTTGCTCATCGTTGCCCATCTGTCCGTCCCATCTTTGCCTGTTCATGTCCGAGGGTGCTGCTTGCTACAGTGGTCTCCCCACCCTGTCAGCTCCGCGTACCTTAGTCGGAAAGCAATGCTCCAGCTTCTGCAACCGCACGCGCGCTTGCTGACCCATTGAGCTGGTGACTGATGGACATTGGATTCAGCTGAGGGCCCGAATGACTGCTACGTAATCGAGCTGCGTGCACGATTTACCTGCTCTAGTAGAATGGATCGTCGGTGCCTCACCATAGTCCGAAGCTCAATAGAGGGTGTCCCGCGGACGGCGGCCTGGTTCCTGATGACGACAGTGCAACGACCACAAACTGAGCTTGAAGGCCCGAAAGTCCGGAGGCTGCTGGTCACGTTCGCTCCGACGGCCCCCGAGTGACATTCCCATGTCACTCCACATCCAGTCGCCTGGAGATCCAGGCTTTAAAGATGCAGAAAGATCCAGCCACACGTTATTCCCAGAACTGAGCTGGAAGACCCACTTTAAAAATCGCATCAGCCACAAGTGGCACGGGCCGAACTGAGCATTTCGAGATTGAAATTTCGAGCATCGCGACTTACCCTTACAGACGTGTCAGGTTGCGTCAGAGTTGAACGACTAGCCATGGCCACTCTACGGGAAAGCTCCCGATTAACTCGGTTCGTCTGCAGGCAGCGCTCGCCATGGAAATTGACCCCTCTTGTCGCCCGGCGATGCGAATCTACCGCTGCCGCTGAGGCTCAGTTCCCCGATCTTGAGACCTCGTCCCTGGCTGCTCCTGGTCCTGACGATGCTGCCATTCAAGCTTTCAACACGGCGAAGCGCTTGGCTGACAGACCGCAGCAGCTTCCCGGGAACAGGTGCGCATGGAAACTCTCAATTACAGCGTGAAGCGGAATGCTAATAGATGACGCGACAGATACCAGTACCATCCCCCTAAGTACGACAGAGGTCCTCTTCACCCGATTCAATCACCGCCCTCCACCGATCCCACGGCCCGCGACTTCGTTCCTGGGCCTTTTAACCTCCCCAGACTGCGCCAGACGTACGATACGACCATCGCCGCCGACCTGCTCACGATGACCTACCTTCACAAGCCCCCAGGTACACCAGACCCCCCGGTACGGGAGCGTTTAAGGGCATGGGACGACTCCTCGCCGTACAACAAGAACCGTCCTCTCCGCGGACCCAGAGGTGGAAGCAAGCTCGACGTGTTGGAGAAGAACATCGACTGCCGGTCCGTCCCCGAAATCTTGGCTGTATCGCTGCACACCTTCATCCCCTCGGCCGCCAAGGCGCCGGGAACGCTCCAGGTCGCTCGTTCGGTCATCCAGTCCATCAGCGGCAACGTCCCCGAGGTCACCAAGACCAAGAACAACGTTATCCAATGGAAGATCCGCGAGGGCGACAAGACCGGTGTCAAGACGACCATGCACGGTCCACAGGCGTACGAGTTCGTTGACAAGCTGATCAACCTCGTTCTGCCCAAGATCAAGGACTGGCCCGGTGTCAATGCGACCACTGGTGACGGAAACGGTGGTATTGGTATCGGTCTGAGGCCCGACGACCTGGTCTGGTTTCCCGAGCTCCAGATCAACTACGACATGTACCCTGCCAAGGTGAGATATTCCGTCTGCCTATGACTTGTGACCACGTTGCTGACGAGTCTTTGCAGCTCCTACCAGGTTGCCATATTTTTATCCACACGAGCGCAACCTCGAACCGTCAGGCCAGGCTTCTGATGCAAGCTCTTGGTCTTCCTTTCTACGGAAAGTTCAAGGATTAAAGAAGGGGCAACATTGCTGGGAAGGGGTATCCCGTTTTGTACGATATCAACACATTTAGAAAGCCTGTATATGAATGTACCAACAGATACGGTCACTCTTGAGATGTATTCTGTGCAATAATTGTGCGATCATGTTCTTGGTTCATCTGATGCGATCATGATCGTCTAATACTATAATGCCATGTTCCTTTGGGTCGTCGTCCCGTACGTCAAAAGAGCCCTCATGCCGATCCACCCGCCGAAACGCCGTCCATGCAAGTTAACCATACCAAATCCTCCCCATACCCATTCCTTTCTCGCATTTCCTTTTTGTCTATGCCGTGATCTTGGCCTTGAGCGCATTCATAATCTCATCAATGTCATCCATGTTCTCAGCGTCAACCTTGCCGTTACGCAGGCCCTTCTTCTGCAGTTCGTCCGTGAGAACGTCCGCGCCGGGTTGGTAGTTCCGCACGGCAGAGCTGAGCGCGTAGACGGCCTTCCTCCTCACAGCCTCCTCCTCGCCGTCCTTGGTCGCGAGCGCCACGAGGGGCGGAATGCCGCCCACGGCGAGCAGGCGCTCCTGGCTGGGCAGGTTATTCTGGACGGCGGTGCCAACGCACCAGGCGGCCATGCGGCGCAGCTCGTGGGCCTCGTGCTCGAGGCAGGAGAGCAGCGGGGTCCAGAGGCCGAGGTTGGCGATGTTGTTTGCGTTGTCGAGGTTCTCGATGAGTTGCTCGAAATTGTCAAAGGCGATGAGCTTGTTGTCGAGTGTGATTTCCGGGTCCGGGGAGGTGATTGCCTCCATGGAGAGCTTCATGAGCTCGGCGTCGCTGGGGCCGTTGCCGAAGAGGGCTGCGATGGCCTCGGGGTTGAGGGTGCTGGCGGGCGCTCTTACGGCGGTGGCATCGGCGGGTGCTGAGGTGCCGTTCTCGCCGCTAGTTTCTTGGTTTTCGATACTCCATTTGAGGAGCTCGTTGAGGTGCTTGTCACCCATGATGGATAGTTTGCGGTGAGTTTTTGGAGGTGTAGTTATTTGGAGTAGTCCCTTGAAACAACGAAACCTTATGACGGTTTACTAAACTTGCTGCAAGTCTGAATGAGAAACTTGAAAGGCGTGTAATGTGTTGATGTGTAGAGTTTGTTTGCTATCAACTCCCTGTCTGTCACTCACTCTCACTTGAACTCTCATCAACATCAAAAAGTTCTCCATCACCAAGAGCCACTTCCCGCTCTGACTGGCTGCTTCTGATTTGCTACCCTATTCTGGAACCTTCAAGAAGCTTGCCAACTTTCGAAAGCGGACTAGCGTCGATCTCACGTGAGGAGCCCTGATCAGAGCCAGCTCAATGCGTCGTTCATGCAGCTCGAGTCTTTTGAAACTTGGGCAGACAGACTTGTCGCCAGCGAATCTCTTACAGCCCAACAATGGGATCATGCAATGGGCTGAGTTGGCAATTCATCTGCCAGTCAAACATTGGATACCCTCCCGGACTCTGGATCCGGGAGTCTTGGGCTCGTCGAGGGAATGGTCGAAGACAGTCTCCTACTGTAGTGAGGTGGCTGGTAAAAAGACGTGAACCAAAAAAAAGTTCCAACTGCCCCACCATGGAGTGAGTTGCCCCTCATTGCCGCTTTAACTTGAGGTGGCCATGGACAGAGCTTCCTCGAGGTACCCAAGCTATGGTAGGTATTGCGACGCTGAGCTGAGCAACCTTCCAGCGATGAAGTCACTGGAGCACACGAGACCTGGCAACTCGAATTTGCTGTATCAAGCTTTGGATAACCTCAGGTTTCTCAGCCTTGCATCCTTCCATTATCTGAAAGCCTTTCTGGTCGTTCATGTCGACATTGCATGGCTCGCTTGACAGGATGCAGCAATCAGGCATAGCGTCCCCGCCACATATGACAGGTTACAGCTTCCGCCGTATTCTCCTATCCGATCTATGCTAAAAGGACCCGATCAACGGAGACGCCGCCCGGCAACCCGGAGCTCCCAGCTCAGCCACACTGGAAACGTAGCACGGCGTGTAGTTGTCGCCCGCGCTGTTTCTTGTTGGGCTTCCCACACAAAGCTCGAAACACAATTTATGGACACAGCACGCATCGGCAGGTACTTGTCGAAGACGAGAGCGAGCCCGTGAACGAGGTTCCAGCCCAGAGCATGTACGCGAGATGCGATATGCGAGGCTGGCATCCGAGAATCCCATGCCAACTAACCCCCTAGGACCCCGGGCTCTCGTTCCCGCAAAAGGCGTCCATACGCGGGTACGTAATTTGAACCACCAGAGCCGCGACCCCATCAAGCCGTGTCCATGAGAGTACGGCCCTTGCAGGAGCCAGGAGGCAGCTTGGTAGGCCCGTCGTTCGGTGGCGTCGGCTTCGGGGTGCCTGGAGCCTGGAGGTACCTGCCAAATTGCCTGGTCCGTCTGCTGTGCTTCCGTGCCCGTTCTTCGCCGCCTTTGCTTCCGCCGGCCCGACGTGCTACCTATGTATGCTATGCAGACGAAGGGAAGGAGGCAGGTAATGGTGCTGTGAACCAAAATAGATTGCCTATGCCTGCTTGGCACCTTTGTCCGTGTCTTTGTTACTTACGGAACAAGATGACGTACGACTCGTTGACGAATGGACGAGCAATAGGACGGCTGGCATGTGGTTTGCTGGCGCAAATCCGCCCGCCGCCATCGAGCATGAACCAGGCGGCCGCGGCGGGAATCTTGTTGAGAGTCTCACGTGGGCGTCGAGGAGCGGCCCTCCGTTCCACAGTCCATGAGGAGATGGGATGGATTCGCGATACTGTGTCCGCTACCTGCCGTGCTGCAACGCTGTCCTCCTTGCCCAACTGCTCTCCGGGGCGAGATGATCTCGGCCAGGCTGGCTCCCATGATCCCATGTTCTTGGCCTGGGTTAACCTTGTATTCTCATTAGACCGTAGCGTGCGTGCAGGTGGTGGATGTGGGGATGCCCTTGAAGATGATAGAGGCGTCACAGTCGGAGTGAGAAAGGCGCACTGTCAGGCCTGTAGCTTGGCTCGATTGGTCCGTGGTCGAGACCGTGGAGAGCTGAAGGGTATTAGGTGAGCATCTCTCACCGTCGGTTTTAAGCTGCCTGAAGAGCAGATGGTGAGTGACGGATAGGCTGACGAATGCTATTTGCTTCAATAGTCACTGCCTGATTGTTCGAAGTGATAGATAAGGCACGGAGACTGACGGGCTTCTTGTTGGTATTATTGTTTGCTGTATTGAATACAGCAAGAAACGACTGAGGAGCAATTCGTTCGGATACGATACCTGCTCCGAGAATTCAGTAAAAGTGCGATTATCCGAGCATCGACGGGATATTTGCATTGCCCACCAACATCAAGACCAAATTGAAGGCACGACCCCCAATTCGACTTCAGCCACCGGAATCAGCGGTCCAGGCCGGAGAAAAGAAGACAATACGGATACTCGGAGGGTCGCGCATCTCGTCTGCAATATCAGAGGTTCCTCTTTGCCTTCGCACCCCAGTATCACCAAAAAAAAGGGTGAGCGAGTGAGTGAGTGAGTGAAAGTGTGTTCCCTCCCGTACCCCACCACACTACTTTGCCAGTCCTGCGCAGTTAGCCCCCCCGAGCAGCAAAGGAGCAAAAGCACGGGCCATCCCCGAAGAGGACGGGGGACGGGGAGAAAGAGGCGAGAGAGAACGCGCAGCCTCCCCTTCCCACCTTTCCCATTCCTTTGTTAAAGCGGCAACTCAATCCCTCGGGGGGCGCTGCCACTTTCTGCCACCTGTTCCACGCTCTTGCCCAGCCCACTGCCCACCTCACCACGTCCATTTGCTCACCCACAAGTCGGGTTAGGTCTCCAGCTGCTTTCTGACATCGAAACCTGGCCCGCCAGACAAATCGCAGCAGCCAACGAAACACCGAGGAGCCAAAGCCAGCGCTCACCGCACACTGTGCCTGCCATTCCCACTCTTCTCCTTCTTCCCCCCTCCTCCACCCAAAATCGACTACCTCTCATCTTCCCGTAACCTTTCCCACTTTCGACCTCACCACCCAACGACGCCCTCTCCCAAGTTCTTTGCCATCCGCTCAGGACTTTTGCCAGTTCCATCTCGCTCCTACGATTCCGGAATCGAGTGAGCTGTCTTCGTTTTCATCCATCTTTCTTCTATTTTCCCAGTCCTCACCCACATCCTAATTCAAAATGGAAGGTACGTGACGCCATCTCCGTCTCTGCCAGCAATTCACTCCCTGCTCCACGACGCCGATGCCGCCTCACATCCCCTGGCCTCATCGGAGTCGCGATGCTCTAGTCCATCAATATCCGTCCTTCTGCTTCACTTGCTAACATATATCTCTGCAGAGGAGGTCGCCGCCCTCGTTATCGACAATGGGTAAGCTTCCCCGCCGTCTCACCGACCATTCCGCCTCCTGGGCCCAAGAAGGGATCTGGCCAATCGTCATCCCTCGCGATAACCCATTGGCATATGACCCGTCGATACAATATATCCTACAATGAGTTTGGTTCTAACTCGTTCCCAGTTCGGGTATGTGCAAGGCCGGTTTCGCCGGCGACGATGCGCCCAGAGCTGTCTTCCGTAAGTTCCCCCTCATCCGCAGACCGCAATCTTCTCCGTCAGGGGTATACGATTTCGGTCACCCATACCCTAGATTGTTGATTCTAACTGTTCACTAGCCTCCATTGTCGGTCGCCCCCGTCACCATGGGTAGGTCTATCTCTTGCTGCGGCAATGCCATCTCCTGCGCTGCGACCTAACATGTGCACAGTATCATGATCGGTATGGGTCAGAAGGACTCCTACGTCGGTGATGAGGCACAGTCTAAGCGTGGTATCCTGACGCTCCGCTACCCCATCGAGCACGGTGTCGTCACCAACTGGGATGACATGGAGAAGATTTGGCACCACACCTTCTACAACGAGCTCCGTGTCGCCCCCGAGGAGCACCCCGTCCTGTTGACTGAGGCCCCCATCAACCCCAAGTCCAACAGAGAGAAGATGACCCAGATCGTCTTCGAGACCTTCAACGCCCCCGCGTTCTACGTCTCTATCCAGGCCGTCCTGTCTCTGTACGCCTCCGGTCGTACCACTGGTATCGTCCTCGACTCCGGTGATGGTGTCACCCACGTTGTCCCCATTTACGAGGGTTTCGCTCTTCCCCAGGCCATTGCCCGTGTCGACATGGCCGGTCGTGACTTGACCGACTACCTCATGAAGATTCTCGCTGAGCGCGGTTACTCCTTCTCCACCACTGCCGAGCGTGAAATCGTTCGTGACATCAAGGAGAAGCTCTGCTACGTCGCCCTCGACTTCGAGCAGGAGCTCCAGACCGCTTCCCAGTCATCCAGCTTGGAGAAGTCCTACGAGCTTCCCGACGGTCAGGTCATCACCATCGGCAACGAGCGTTTCCGTGCCCCTGAGGCTCTGTTCGCTCCTTCCGTCCTTGGTCTTGAGTCCGGCGGCATCCACGTCACCGTCTTCAACTCCATCATGAAGTCTGATGTCGATGTCCGTAAGGACCTGTACGGCAACATTGTCATGGTATGGTTTCTACGGCAGTTCCAGTATCTAGCTCCAGTAACTAACGATTCTACAGTCTGGTGGTACCACCATGTACCCTGGTCTCTCCGACCGTATGCAGAAGGAGATCACTTCCCTTGCTCCTTCTTCCATGAAGGTCAAGATCATCGCTCCCCCCGAGCGCAAGTACTCCGTCTGGATCGGTGGTTCCATCTTGGCTTCCCTGTCTACCTTCCAGCAGATGTGGATCTCCAAGCAGGAGTACGACGAGAGCGGTCCCTCCATTGTCCACCGCAAGTGCTTCTAAGGTATGTCGACGGCGCAGCGAAACTACAGCATGCGGCAAGAGCTGATGATAACGTAGCGTCTTACTTCCCGAATCACATTCTCGCCCTTCCGAAAACACATCGATTCCAAAGAGGCAACGACCGGTGCAAGGTCTCCACGGCGTTGCATATACCGCAGTCAGGTCCTACATTGGCGAAAAGTTGTTGACATGGTCAAGAAGTTTGGGTCGACCCTTCTCCAGAAAGATTTGGTCCTTGTTTTGTAGCAGGGTGCGCGTGGGCGCGTATAGGGGCGGATACGCCTGCAACTGAGGTCGATCATACAATACACTTTGCTTACTGTTCCCGAGTTTCGCACGCTCGCTTTTTTAGTGATGTTATAACTTCACGAGAATGCTTTAGCCAGGAGTAGAAATGGACTGATCTGTTGATACATATTTTGCTCTGTGCAACGAAGTAATGTTTGATGTTACGGGTTTTTACTTTGTACAATGGAACTAGGATCAGCTGTATGGGAGGTCTTTACTTCCTCAGAGCTTGGGTCGCCGTTCGTCTCGTCTTGAACAGCTTCTTCGCTAGCTCCAACTTCGCTCGCCTCACTATTTGCTTTTTCCTCTTCAAGCTGACGGTACTTTCTCTTGCTCTTCTTGGATGCACTGGCGGCCTTTTTGCGCTTCACATCGCCGACAATGGCGGAACGACTCTGGTCGCCATTCTGCAGGTTATCAATCTTTTCGGCCAAGATTTCGCGGGCAATCTTTCGATTCTGGGAGCGGGATCTGGTGGCTTGGGACTTGACGACTATGCCAGTGGGTATGTGTTTGAGCTGCACGGCCGAGCTCGTCTTGTTCTGTAGGAAAGGTGGGGTGGTCAGTACAAGAAGACCATGACGGGAAGCAAGCTCCTAGTCAGTCATGCGGTCTAAATCGAGTCGCATCAGGCTCGAGTGTCGGCCGCATTGCATTGCATTGGTTGGTAGAAAAGGACAAGCGAAAGGCCCAAGGTACGACTCGGGTCAGTGGGTTCTACACGTACAATCTTCTGACCACCCGGCCCGCTGCCTTTGAGGTAAGATTCCTCGATGTCGGAGTCTGGAGGGGGCTTGGGCCGAGGTGGCATCTGGTGCCTCTTTAGCGACGCGGAGGGGGATGTGGTGAAGAGGGCGACGAGGGGCAATGGTAGTGACGGCAGCGGGAGCAGCAGCGCCGGCCTCGCCGCCGTGGGAGGGCCTCGGCGCATGAAGGCATTGGCGTTGGATGCGCCCGCCTGGAGGGGGAAACGGGTTAGAAGGGGTAGAGGGGGAGGCATCGCGCGCGCCGGGCCATTGTCCGTGGGTTGCGGCGTGATGGAGTGACGGTTCGAGGTGAGGCTTGCTGGTGAGGTTTCGTAGGTACGAGGTTCGTTGCTTCACGGCGCGCGTGGTGGGCCGGGCAGTTCTCCAGCATTGGGCCCGGTTCGGATGTGGAGTGTTAGCAGCCGGCGGACGGCTGGAGGCCGAACGGGAGGTGCATGACGATTAGCCCAGGTGCCCAGGTGTCGAGATCAGAGAAGTTGTGCTGAACTGCTGGTTCGGAGGATTTGGGGAGGTGAGGCGGCCAATGAGAGGTTGAGTTTACTCAGTCTTTACTGGAGGGCGACCTGTAAATTAATTCCCCCCACTTTTACTTTGCTGGCATTGTGGAACCCAACTCTTCTCTCCTTTCCCGTCAGTGCTTCCCCTGCGGATCTGTCGGGTACAGCTTTTTGGCGGTGGTGCTTTGCTCAGTCACTGCTGGGTGTTTTGTCGCGTGGGCGGGCCACCAATTTCACTGATAAGATTCCCTCACCCCCCGTCCCGCGCAAACCCCGTCCTCGGACGATATCCTTAGAGTTCGCCTTTTCTGATCCCGCAAACTTCCCTTCGATTCCTCTCGCCGCAAAAGACGGATTCTACAGAGGTTGTTCAGCATTCTGTACGACGGACGTCAACACGACATTTTATGAACGAATTGGCAGAGTAGGCCTTTTAATCCTTACCACGACTTCGAGAAATCGCCTACCTCCTTTTTTTTAACCTGTGACCGCCGCCGCCGCGACTTTCAACCTCCGTCAAACACCGCGAGAATCGAGCGAGCGAAGACTCCTCCTCTCAATCTCAGGAAAGATCTTTGGAGCATTCATCTGAGAACGTACGAGAAAAACAACAAAATGTCGGCCCTCCAGTCCTTCAGCAAGTGGCTGCACCTGAAGCAGTACCAGATCGAGGTCACCTTCAGCGTGTACATCTTCACGCCCCTGGAAAAGTTCATCTTTTGTACGTTTCTTCTACCCTCGCTCTTCGTCTCTGAACCTATTCGCGACGACAAACAGCTGCCGCCATCTCTCCTCTCGCAGAAACCAGAAAGATCCGTCCGGCTAACAAACACCCCTTCTTGCAGACACCGTCCTCTTCCTCCTCAGCAGCTTGACAATCATCGCCACCGTCCTCTACCTGCCCCAGCACATCGCCTTCCTCATGAGCCGCGCCTGGTTCTACATGCACGGCGACCCGATCGACGCCGTCGTCGACACCGTGGTAGATGCTGTCGAGTTCACAAAGGCCGCCGTCGAGAGCGTGCTGATGGCCGAGAAGACAGGTACGACTGCGGCCGCGCTGGCTCAGCAGACTGTCGAGCTCGTCAAGGAGTTGTAAAGACTCTCTTCACTTCATGAAGGAGGGGCTTGTGCATCCCTTGCCCTGCAGGCAAGTCGGCAACTTTCTATGACATGAAAACGATGCATGCCGAATGAACGAATGGGAGGAGAGTCAGAGAATGAACGAGGGAGTGGGACAGGAGGATCTTAATGGCGAGACATGGACGACCGGACCGCCCGATGAAGAGCTCGAAGGGCGTGTCGCATGTTGAGCGCGGAAAATGTCGTTTATTCGCTTCTGATGCGGGCGTTTCATTGGGGGTTTCTTTTTAATATGAACCAAGTGCATTCAGTTCAGGTTCGGATACGAAAAGGCATATACATATACGTACTATAAACTCGCATCACATGCGGCGACGCGTGTCTTTTAATTCATATCCATTCATACATGCATAGGACTCGGATCTCAAACGTCTTATAGGTGTCTACTAGGGTATCAACGAGTGCTTTCACAGCGTAAACTTCATTTCATTCATTCGTTGGACCTGGACGGCGCGCCTAATCCTGTGAAGCTGTATACGCGCAGGGAGCTATCTTCACTTGCGATGCCTAACTCGTCTGTGCTGCTATCGCTCTTTGATGGTCGCCATGCGAGTTGGGAAACGGGTTTCGGGAGGCATAGGCTTTGAGTTGAGAGGTCAGCTACCGTGTTCAAGTTACACTAAACAGAGTTACGAGGGGAAACTTACCTCGACGCAAGCTGGAGTGTGCCGACCGGCTGGAAAGTGTCAGGGGCCAGCGTGCAAAGAGAGATCTTGCCAGACTCGGTGCCGACGGCAAGGACAAGCTCACCACCGGCACCCCGTCTGCCGAGGAAGTCGACGGCCGTGACGGGCCCGTCAAAGGCAATACTCGAAGCCAAGGTGAACTCTATTTTGCTGACGCCTTGCTCATCCTTTGCGGCCTCTTTGCCAACCCAGACCTTGGCGTTCTTGTCACGTCCCGCCGTAACAAACACCCTACTGCTATTACCATCACTCAGCGACAGAGGCGCCCACGCGGCGTCGAGAATCATGCGCGTGTGGCCCTTGGGGTTCGCCTGGAGGAGGGAATACTGCTGCCCATCGCTCCCGCGCTCGAAGACGGCCCACTGCCGGTCTCTGCCCACGCTCAGGAGGAAATGGTCGTCTGGGGAGAACCGCAGCCTCGTGACGGTCAGGGTGTGCGCCGCCAGCGGTGGCCTGACCTCGGTCCAGCGCTCCGTCTCAAAGACGCGGATGACGGCATGGTTGAGAGAGCTCGCCTTGCAGGCGCTGGCGATGAGCTTGCCATCGTGGCTGGCGGCTAGGCAGGAGATTTCGTAGCCGTGGCCGTAGAGCTTCTCCGTCTCCGGCCAGAGAGTATGCCGCGAAAGGGACTCTTCAAAGGGCGGGTGGTCAATGTCGAGCATGGACTTGCGGACGACAGTGGCCGGGTCAACGGCCTCGCGGTCGTACTGGTCGTCGGCTTGTACTTCCTGATCGTCGTCGACGGCGTCAATAGCCTTATTGGAGAGGCCCAGCACGGGCATGTTGGCGCCGTCTGGCATGGATTCCGTGGGTGCGCCGCTCTCGATTTCGCCGAGGGTCTGCAGCATCTTGGCGACGGCGCGTGGCTCGCTGAAGACACGCATGAGCTTCTCGTCTGCGCCTGAGACGAACTGAGAGGCGCCCAAAGTGTCGATGCAGTTGAGGTCGTAGCCGTGGATCTGGGGACGGGACATCTCATGCCACGAGCGGGCGCCAGTCACGGCATCACCGCGCTTCCAACGGGCGTGGAGACGTGTTGTCTGATCCGAACTCGTGGACACGAGGTAGTCCCCTTCGCGGGACCATGCGATGCCCGTGACGGTTCTGGTGTGGCCGCTGACGGCGATGGCGTTCCTCCACTGGTCGCGCTCGTTGTCGTAGACCCAGCGACGCCAGCTGCCCGTCCGGCCCAGGCAGACGACGGACTCGCCGTCGGGTGCCCAGAGACCTGTCCAAAAGCCGCCGATGCTTCCCGTCGCCGTCGTCGCGCCCTTCTCTCTGCTGATCTCGCCTAGCCTGACCATGCTGACCCAGATACCGGAGGTGCTGTCGGCCTCCCACATGGCGAGGGAATTGTCTGCGGAAGTGGAGAGTAGCTGGAGCTTGCCTTCGCGGCTAGTGAACCACTTTGCGCTGTAGATCCAGTCTTCGTGGCCGAGAAGAAGGGCCTCGAAGGTAATGGAGAAGTCCTTGCCGGCGGATTGAAGCCGGTGTGCCTTATTTGAGGGGGACTTGCCCGGCAGATAGGCACCGCTTAAAGGATCTGAGCCTTCCGCAGCGAGTGATGGCAACTCCTTGCCCAAGTGCAAACGCCAGAGTCTGACGTACTTGTCTTGACTTGCCGAAGCGAGGAGCAGGTCACTATTCACCTCTGTCTTCTCCCACGTGAACTCCAGGGATCGTATCCAGCCTTCGTGACCTGATAGGGTAGCCTGGAGCTTGAAGTCGACGGTCTCATCGTCAGCAGCGGCGACGAATATTTGCACAAACGTTTTTGTTCCTGCTGCGGCCAAGACAAACACATCTTCGGCCTCGTCGAGTGCTGTGAGAGCCAAGCATAGGGGGAAGTACTTGGGGGCGGTTTTGATAGTCTGGCGCAGCTGTAATTGGCTGCCGTCAAGCTTCCAGATCTTGATGGTTGCGTCGGCAGCCCCTGAAGCCAGAAGAACCTGCTTATGGGTCCCCTTGGACCGCAGGATGGCGATGCAGTTCACGGGCGCCGAATGATTGTGGACCGTCTGAATGCACTCTCCTTGGTTCGTCTTTGGGTCCACTGCCCAGACCTTGAGTGTTTGGTCATCTGAGCCACTGATGAGGAGCCTGCGATCATCATCGTCCACTTGGGGCAGAAATTTGACTGCTTTGACAACCTCCTTGTGCCCACTTAGGAGAGTCGTGATGCCCTCTGCACTTCGTGACTGATTCATGAATCGTCAGCATCGATCCATCAAGCAGCGGACTGGGGAACGGGCTTACAGACGGCGCCCACAAGGCAATGTTGCAGTCAGCGCCAAAGGCAAGAAGACCACATGGGCTCCAGTCGGCGACCGCAGTCTGCCTGTTGGCTCCTGTTGACAGATACTCTATTGAGGGCTGTGTGCCAGCCATATTGTCTCTTTCTCTTCGTCTTCTTCGTCGTCGCTTGGAGATGCTGCGTCGAGGAGTGACTCTGAGGGTTGACAAAATGCGGCGATGTGATTGGCTCACGGGTCACAAGTCAAGAGGTGAAGTTGAAAATTTCTTAGTGGAGGCGGGGCATCTCTCTCGGGGGGCGCCTGTTTGCCTGCCCGCCTTACAGCGCTTGAGCCGCCGCACCGTTGGCTCCACAGGTATCCGGTAAGGCTTGCGCTCCCCATCGGAGCCCCTAGCCCGACTGCCTGATCCGTGGGCTCAGTGCCTTCCCCTCCCCCCGAACACTAGACAGTGTACCTAAGGTATGGAAGATACCCCGTGCCTTACAGACGCCTGACGTGCCATCCATCCTTCCTTCCATTGCATCTTTCTCCCACTTGTCCGTGCCGTGCCGCGATTCAATCTAACAAGCAAACAAACTTTATTACCATTACATCTCACATTCTTCATCTATTCTCCGACGTCTCGCAGCTGCCGGCACTTTGGATATCGTGGGAGATTTATAGTACCAAGCCTCGCAAAAGAAAAGAAATGGCCGCAGAAGCTGCAGATGCGGGGGAGAAGATCGCCGTCGTCGTTGAGTTCTCGTGAGTCTCTATTCTCCGCTCACCTCTCTGTACTCCCATCTCTCTTCTATCCCATCCTGTGGCTCAAGCAAGGTGTTTCTTCTGGACCGGTCTCGTCTCCCGGACTTTGGCCTGAGACCTTTCCACGCAGGCTGACGGGGTCGATCCGAGGATGATTTCATTTGTATCTTGCATAGATCATTCAGGTACGAATGCATAACTGACGTGGTACCTGGTGGGCAGCGGCGGCCTGGAGATGCTCTTCTCTGATCAGCGGCGTCACGCTCTCTCCATCCCGGCGGTGAACAAGGACGGCAAGCCCGCAACTATTGCCTTTCTCATCAACTATCTCTGCGAGAACACGATGAAGGACTCCAGAAAGGAGCTTTTCGTCCTAGATGGTCATCTGTACGTCTTAGAGTCGCATCACCCACGCGCCGTCCCCATCCTTGGGCATATCTTCATTTCGGCCTCGCCTGGCTCTCTGTTTCTCTTATTCTCACCCCAATATTGCCTGTCCTATGCAAGCCGTATATCGCCACTCTGCAGTCTTTCTCAAAATCTGCGATGAACGTGCAGAGTAGCTATATTGGATGCAACGCTAATGAGGTCTCTCTAGTCGCCCTGGCATCCTTGCCCTCATCAATGACGCAGACTGGGAGCTCGAAGGAGAGGAGGCGTACGAAGTCCAAAACGGTGACAATATCCTCTTCGTCTCGACGCTTCATGGAGGTTAGATGGAGAGGGGGGCGTGGGTGACCTTTTTTCGCTGGCCAATGACTTCTCCTTTCAACATGAGGGGCCCTGCAAGTGTTGCGGCCGTATCTCTGGGTCCCTGGAACTAGCAGTATGCATCCTCCCACTCTCAAGCCTGCTGCCTTTCCCCCGGGGTGCGGCACCGATAGAACGACGTTGAAACTCAGACGCCCTCCCCCCTCTCGCTTCGTGCAGCCGCATTGCATCGCATCGCATCGCCTCGACTAGTCTGCGGCCGTAGCCGTTGACCCGGCGCCTCTTCTCCCCCCCGGCCCCGGCGCAGCGGGGAGATGCAACTCGTGCTTCCGCCGTTGGTCTTATTACACTACTACAACTACACCACAACCCTATGGATACATCCTTCGCCTTGCGCGCCGTCGACGCAATGAAACGTCCCGGGAGATATTCACCCCTGGCCCCCGCTGCCCTGCAACTGCCACCACCTTGCTTGCCGCATGTCTCGTGGCCGCATCGTGGCGGCAGCTCTTCACCCCTCGTGTTCCCCTTGCACCTTGGCTTGGCTCCCCCGGTCGCCCCGAGTTGCCTTCGCCATCATCTAATCTCTCCTAGTGAATAACGGTATGCAACGTCGATGATGACACGCCTAGCGGGATGAGCCTCCGGGAAGCCTGTCAAAGTCGCATGCCCTGCCGCGCGCCACCCTGAACTATCACGAAAGACGAATAGCGCAACTCCGGCAAGATTAGGAAGTCTGTTGGCGCTACGCAGGGCGAATGTCGATGGTCGGGGCGGTCAAGGGTTTGCGTCCAATTATTCATTAGCTTTGCGGCCGAGAAGATGGAGGATTGGACTGGATCAGCGGGTTCCATATCTGTACATCGACGCTGCTGCACCGTAACGGGCAACGGAAATGTGCCACAATGCACCTCTAAACGAGGCCTTCACCAGGAAGCTTCTGTTGAGCCGCCAGCCACAAGCCCAGCTCGCTTGCTCGCAGCGAGGGGCGCAAGATTACCGGCCCCTCCCTCCTCCGGACCCTTCCCCCGGCGTGCGGGCACTTGAAGACGGAGGCGGTGAAGAAAGAAGGGGTCCGTCACGGTGATCCGATGGTGTGCATTTGCAGCTGTGATGATGCGGCCCGGCAAACCCTTCCCCTCGCTCTCTCTGTTTGGGGAAATTTGATATGCTGCGCACGTACATTTGTGCTCTGCGCTGCACGTCTTCGGCTTCCCACTGGGCTGCAGGAAAAAGCAAATGGGGAGAGTTGCGTCCCGCGCATGCGATCCTAATGGCCCAGATCCGCTCTCCACCCTCTCTCATACACACTCTTCCTCTCGTCTATGTATGTACGTATGGATACCAAATAATTACGAAGGGGACCAGACAGGGAAGAAAATTAAAACACACAGGCTCCATATGTTCTCGAAGGAATCAAGGAACTCACGCCCCTTCTGGAAATACGCACGTAGCTGTAAGACCCCCACACACATGGCAGACACTTCTCGTAACTTTTGCTAGAAATGGACGAATACCCTCTTTTCCTTTTAATTCCTTGGAGATGTCTCTGAATTCCCAAATGTCCAAGACTTCCAACATTGCTACCGTCGTACCTGTGGAGAATCCCCTACCTACATTAACGCAACGGCACGAGGGCCGGTTCATAACGTTCTTCTACTAAGCATGTCGGGATATAAGCTATGCCCTGTTCAAGCTCAGGTGAGAATGGCGCTAGAGACACGACCTTTGTGGAACGTAGGAATGGGGTGAGCGGAACGTAAATAGCAATACAACTGAGACTAGCTTGCTTCACGCCTTGCAGGAGTTGGGACCTTCTGCGGTTGCAGTTTACTATTTACCGAGACTGGTGCTGCTGTTGGGTTGCCTCTCGCCTGTCGGCCCTTCTCAGGCGGCTGTTCCAGATCCTGGTGGCGGTTTCTGTGCAATGCTACTCGTACCATGACGAATAATGTAACAACAGGATGTGGAACCTTTTCTAAGACTTGAGGGTAAGGAACACCATGGCAATGGAAGTATATTTGAATATCATGCGGAGAGTTGTTTGAGGGTCAGACATGGGGAGAGATATGAGTCGTCCGGCACGTGCTGATTTCTCACGTTACACAAATGGACCTGGCTGTTCGGCAATTGTTTGTTTACTTACTTTGATGTCTGATGGAGGGATGAGTGATGTGGGAAAACTCGCATGTAGAGGCGCCCACGTGAGTGTTTGACGCGAATGGGACAGATGGTAGACGAAACAATTTGAAGTTCTCGTTACATTGTTAATAGAAGGCGATGTTTTTCAAAACAATATTCGATCAGTTTCTTGATTGTGAGTTGATTTTTCAAGAAGCTGGGTCGTGTGCAATTTATAATCCCAGAGGCATAGCGTATAGTGTCTCCTATGGCAAGCCGTTCATTTGTTGTGAAAACTTGCATCTGCATGTAATTTCCTAGAGAGAAGCTCAGCTAGAACTCTACTACTGGTTTCTTGTTGCTTGGTTGTAGAGGCTGAGTTCGAGCAGGAAACAGATGACAAGTTGAGCACTAGATTCTGGCCGGCAATAATTGTATACCCTTAGTAAATCACTGCAAGCTTCTCTTGAATATAGTTTCCTTGAGGGAAGTATTTACTGTGTGGCAGATAATAAAGGTCTTTGAACTAGAGCAATCCAACCACTACCATTATGGTTATTAACTAGCCTCAAGATTGATTGTAGAGTTCTCTTTAATAGTTCATACTAAGTGTCAAATCTCACTATGCAGCGCCTAATCAACACTGGAAAATCATTTTGGGAGTAGAGTTGCTCACTAGACTGCGAGATCGAAGAGTCTCTGAGTCTAACACTCGATATTTTGGTGTCTAGGGCCTTGTAAAGTTAGTAGTATTGATGTACAAAGACCAACAAATCTTTCCTTGGATCTAGCAGAGAACTTACTTACATAACACATCAACTGCATAATCCCAGTCAGAGAACCTAAGATAGAGATTTTTTCTTATCTAAGAAACATTCACTTTCCACATTAGTTCTTGGCCATTTCTATTTAAATATCCTCTTCATGAGTTGCTGGTCTCACCGTTCATATCAGAAGTTGTAGCTGATTACCAAGTCACATTACTAGAGCCTAACTCCATTCTCTTGATAATCACCTTCACCACACAAAGATTCCCAGCGCCTCATGAATAAGAAGAAACCGATTCCCAGTTCATCTCATGCCGAACCCGTGACATTGAACTTCTCAGCAAACGGATCCCAACTCGCATCCGTATGCCTCTCATACTCCATCAAATCAGCAATCGACGCCGCCTCCTCCCCGCCATACACCTCTTCGATAAAAGCCAGCGTCGCGTCGATGCCCGCAGACACACCCGACGAGGTCCACACGTTGCCGTCGACGACCCACCGCGCTTTCGCCACCCACTCTGTCCGCGGCCCGTGGACGACGGTGCTCGCCCACGAGGCCTTGTTCGTCGTCGCGCGGCGGCCGTCGAGCACGCCGGCGCGGGCTACGACGGAGGCGCCGGTGCAGATGGAGATGAGGTAGCGCAGGCTCGGGTATGTCGTCTTGATGTAGGAGATCGTGGCGTTGAGGTTGGGCGAGCGCGTCCAGAGACCGCCCGGGACCATGAGGACTTCAATGTCGTCTGGGGCTGTTGCGTATGTGTGCGTCGGGAGGATTTTGGGGAACTATACATCCAGCGGAGATCGTTCGCGTCAGCACTGGGCGGCCAAAACCTCGGTACGGAAGCTGATGCTCCGTCGGAAGAGGGGAACCGCTGCTTCGACCCCGGAAACAACAGAAAGAACCAGGGGGTCGTCACTTACGAAACTCGAGTTTTTGGCGTTCATGGCAGCGGAAACGGGCTCGACGGTGACGGGGTCCATTGTCTCGGAGATGAGATGTAAGTTCATTTGGTGGTTCTTGGCCAGCAATCCGAGGGCGTCAAGGGGTCCAAAGACGTCGAGCATCTCAAAGGCCCGGTTGATGATCATGCCAAAGTTTCTCGGCAGGGCTTTTGGCGTGGATGTAGGAAATGATGATGTCGCGCTGGTCGTCGAAGGGCGAGGGATGCCTTTTGGGGGACATTGTCAGTACGAGGGCCATGTAAATTAATCCACCGAGAATTCATAATCCGAACTGCAGTGAAGAGGGAACCACTTACACTCTCTGACCTTAGAAGAGGTCTGAGTTCCATTTTGTGCTGCGGTCATTGTGATGAGATAGACCAGTAAGAGCCCAATCACGGAGATGGAGCGGCGAGATGAAACATGGGAGAGAAGCATCCTGACGAAGGGATATGATGATGTATAATCACCAAACGAATCAACATCAACATATGGAATTAACAATATTTCTCTTTGCGACCCAGGGACATTTCTACCAGGGAAGAGCAAGCTTATATCGCGACGCGCGCTGGGACGTCCTCCCATGCTTACACGCCTTTCCGTGTCACAGGGAAGGGGGGTTCCTAACTTCATCTTCCGAGACCTCACCCCTAATACTTCATCTAAATGTTTCCGGGAACGAAATCCGTAGATGAGGGGCGTTGTTGGCAGTTTGCCCTAAATGCGCGTCTCTCATTCCGTCCGTCATCAGTGAGCCGGGGTTAGGGTATGACCATGATGTTGTGCAACTATCTGATTGGCGAAATGTTTTCCAGAAAGGTTGCTCGCTGATGTATCCGATAGATCAATTCGTTAAATCTCTTAGGCGGCACATCTAGATCCGCTGCTAGTAAGGATCGAATGTTTTCTGAGTGTTTGCTCAGAGAGGGATGCAGCTTGAACCTCTTGGCGCGCTCTTTTGAGAACATTACCGGATTGGGTAATTTGCTCAAGACCCTTGGAACTTTTGTGAAGTACAGTGACTTTAACGACCTAGAACTGGATCCAGGAACAAGAAATAAGTATAGAAACATGAGCAAGTATTGTTCCAAGTATGATTGATTGAAGATTAGACGTTTTCGTTTGAAGGCAAAACATAAAAGCGCTCTAAAGAGAACCCCCCGCCTGATACAACACCCCAGTTTCCCATTTGTCCAATTCACATGCTCCAAGTTGTAGGTACTCCATTATCTTTATTCATACCCCAATTTCAAGCAAACGTCTCCACAAAGCGGTGATAGAAAATCATACCTAGCCAGCCGATGACTGGAAACGCAGCCAGCCTCCGAACCCAGTCGAACCGTCTCTTACCCTTTGCAGCAACCCTAGGTCTCTGAGTTGGGGCTGGTGCAGGGGTAACGACAGGTTTCTGGGCAACGGCCACGGGTGCCACGACGACTTCTTCCTGTTCCTTCAACGTTTTCTCCACGTGACTCTCCTGAGAAGCTACAGGGCCACTTTTCTTCGGCCGGAGGACGAAGCAGGGCGCATTCTTGGTAGAGACTTCACTGGTCACGGCGCCCAAGCTGACTGCCTGGCGCGGTACACTGGCCTTGGTCACGAGGAGATAAGGGCTGCCCTCCACCTCGACGACGCAGTTGTGCCACGGCGTCGGGATATGCAGCAGGTCACGGGAGGTCATTGGCGTACCGTCCGGTGAGAGGCCCTCGACGGCGCGGACGACGGCGGGGTCGAAGAGTTGAATCCCAAATTTGGGACCGGCGTTGTTGTGACTATTGGATTGAGAATCATTAGAGTCGAGCACGAAGGCGCAAAGAGAAATGTTTGGAGTAGAACGTACGCATGAATAGAGAGACGGACGTGATTAGGAAGAAGCAACTCAACTAGGTTAGAGTATGCTTGGTTTCTCTGTTTCATATAGTCAGCGATCTGAGACAAAAGGGGAAGCACAACGTAATATCATTGGTGCAGCAATTTCAGCTTACCATAATCATCTCAAACGCTACCTTGGGTGACAACTTCTTCCTCTGACTTCGCGTCATGCCCAGAGTGAAAGGGTGAAGCTCGAGGTCCTCCAGCATGAACCTCGAGAACCCACGATACAGAGCTAGGATGGCCGGGTTCTGCGACTTGATCTTGGCTCGAACCGCAGACTCTTGGGGCTGGCAGCCAGCCATTAGGATCCGTCTGCAGAGCTCTGCCTCTAACGTCAGCTTCGTCTCGACGTGGTGCTCTATGCTGGGGATGTTGAGATCCTGCGACAGCGACGGGAGCTTGTGCTGCGACTTTGACTCGTTGAGTTCAAACAGGTCGACGAGCGACTTGAAGCCGATTCTGTCAGTGTTGCCTCTGCTGATGCCGACTGCGCGGTTCATCTCCTTCAACTGCTCGCCGTACACATCGACATCTTCATCGTCGACTCCGACTAAGTGGGAGATGTCAGATTATATAGATCGTAGAATTGCTTTTTCGTCACCTCCCATTTCTTTTGTTGGACTTACTGCAATCGCTAAAGACGTGACCGTCACTGATAATCCACATCTTGGCACCGGGCTCGTACACCCTCTCAATAGCCTCTACAAACTCGTGAAGCCGCTCCAGAGCGAGCTGCTCCCCGCGGTCAGGGGCTTTTCCGAGGACCTTGTTGGTATTTGACGATTTACACGGGAACGCAGGAAGACAGAGCTCGATTCTGGCATGCTGCGAGGTGAAGTGTCGAACACGCTCCGTGAAATACGCTTTGCCGCTCGCTTCCCACTGGTCGTCCTTGCCCTGATACCTGAGAAAGCTATCAAACAGGCTGACGATCTCGGATGTGGCGTCCATTGGGGAGGCCGTAGAAGGGCCACAACTCATATGCTCATGGTCGCGGATGGCAAAGTCGGCTTGGTCTAAGAGCAGTTGGACAAAAAAGTCATCAAACTGTGCGCTGGCTGTGTTTTGCTGAGACGTAGCGGCGGCGTCGATGATGAAGCCCGCCGTCGTGTGTGAACCGCTCCGTTGCATCTCATAGAGTTTCGAGCCTTGAAATGGCCCGTCGAGATTTGTGGACACGCCTTCGCTGGGTGCTGTTGTCGTTTCTCTTGCCGTCTGAGAATTCTGGCTGTGGAGTTTGTGGCTGATGAACGACGTCCAATACTGCTGCACGCAGGCTTTCTGCGGCCCGGTGCAGTACAGCAGCTGCCCTTGCCCGTCGTGGACGAAGGCGGCTTGGAACCGGTGAAAGATGGAAGTGCCGTCGTTGGAGAACTCCATTGTGAAAATAATAATGAATTAAGAATATGAGTCGTTTGATGTTGGAATAGTGATTAGAGAACTATAGAGGGTCTTGGTGATGTCGTGGCTTGTTGATTAGGTAGGGAACCTAGTGGTTTCTCGACGAGGGGGTTATTATAATACTAAACACAATAATGTGATCGAGGGACTCTAGAAAGCACCAATACTTCTAGAAGTCTTGATTTGGGGACCTGGTTAATCCGATTGGACGCTGCTTTGGGTTCATGTGGTACGATTATGTTCTGATAGGTATGTTGCGTGAGAAAGGAGTCCTCCTCCAACTCGAGGAATACCGAGGTGGGCTGTGAAATGTGTCCGCCGTGCGACCAAGACAGACCCAAGAGGAAAACGAGGCGTTGGTATGCGTTTGTGCCGCTTCAACGCAGGTGGGATTACTGTCAGCTCAACACAGGAAAGAACAAAAATAAGACAGATGTTGCTGGCTGTAGATACACAAGGAAGCCCCGATGGTTGCCGAAGGAAGGAAAAGGGTTTAGCAAGAAGTTCTTCAGCAGAAGGAGGTGGCGGGACAGGGGATGATGCCTTCCTAGTCTAATCCACAGGTAGGTTGCATATATGGGATCACCGAAGAATCCTGAATTAAGACTTTGCCCGACTTGGGAGAAATGCGTGAGAAGGAACTAAGATCGTTGTACATGTACAAAGTGCAGCAGCAGGGCTGGGGCCAATGCTTGGTAGAAGAGCAGGAGCTATCCGCAGTTTGGGTCTTGGGGGCATGAACAAGATGCCTGTAGCGGGCGGCATGCGGATGAACCGAGGGAACGTAACTTTTTCCTTCGTTCCTCCTTTCTGGGGCCCTTGGTGCTATTTTTTCTTACTCGCATTCGTCCCTTTGCTGAGAAAGACCGAGTTCCTTAGGGTAACACAAGATATCCAGGTCTTGTGTCCCCACCGAGCTGTGACCAGGGGGTTGTTCAGGCCCATTGTTCTGTGTACAGGTACGAATACGCTGCTTGGGGTGCATACTACTTGCTTCGTACACAAGGCCATCTGATGATGGGATTCCATGGTCAGCCCCTCGAGAAGCAAGCAAGGATTCAAGTGTCCATGGAAAGTGGGGGTACGACGGGGCGTTTGCCAGCATCGTTCAACGACCGTTGTCGTTGGTCGAGAGTCGAGAGGGGAGGCCCAGTCTAGATGTTGGAAAAGACGTGTCTCCAAGAGCAATGAACAAAAAACCGCTGTTCGGCACAGACCAAGAATAAGTCAAGGCTTCTGATCCGAAGGAACGAACACGACTAATCAAATCCCATTAACATCACGCCATTAAGATCATCTTGGGGCGAAGGGAACAAAACCAAGGACACTCCACTACCTTAAAGGACCAGCCGTGCGGAACCTTCGCGCTAAAAAGCAGCAAACCTTACATCTCGGTCTTGGGTTGCCATATTTCTCTTAGCTCAAAAGTTGTCAGGCCTTGGCGTCGTCGTTGTTCATTTTCGAAGACTTCGGTAAACTCACAAAGGACATGCTGGCAGGGGTTATGAAGGGAAGGGCAGGGCAAAGCCAAGGCACGAAAGTCCGAAGGCTGCGCTTCCATGGGCCGCATGGCGGTCATTTCTTGCGAAAAAAGGCAAACGAATGATTTTCCCACAGAATTTACCGCCCCGGTTCCTCACGCGCGAAAAAAAAAAAAAAGGTGGTTCCCACTCGAGTGCAAATATTTATTTGTACTTTGCAGTTTGCATGTCCGCAGCACAGGCAGGCAGCTTGCTGAGATTCCGCAAGATACCGCAGCGAGCATACGCAGTATGCACCGACTATGGCGCGGCTTTCTTGGCGTTGGATTGCGGCTTTTCGAAAGTTGGAGTTGCATTCGGGTCGACGTGAGGTTCTTGGACATAGAGCAGCACAGGAGTTGCTTTCCATTGGGTGGATCGGCATGCTTTCGCTTCTGGTGCATTTGGACGAAGATCGAAGCGGCCTTCTCCAATCATGCTTGTCGATTAATTTAGAAGCGTAGCCCCTGGTTCTTAATTATGGGGAACCGAGAGTTCGGGCAGGGATGATGCGGGAAGTACCTGTTCATCGGAAAGTAGCGTCTTATTATCACTATGATTATCAAACTTTGTAACCCTATCTAAACCCCCAGAGAGCAAATCAAAACTCAATCTACCCAAAACCGCCCGAACCCGCGCATCACCCAGGCCCGACTAGTTCACGACTCTCTTTTCATCGTCAACCCTGTCTGTCAAAACCAGCCGAAGTGCTCGAGGATAAAGGGGACCGGCCTGGAGAAAAAGCGAACAAGAAGCCTTTCGTCAGCGCTGAATTTCTGGAAAGAGTGGGGAACTCGGTCTACCGCGGGCACATAGGCAGCAACAGGCTTAAACTTACCGGAGTCTTGCGGTCAACCCACATCGGGTCCAAAGCGAAGGAGAATTCGCGGACCAGCTGGATCAGGGTGGTCCTCATTTCCAACATTGCGAATTTCTCTCCGAGGCACGCGCGTTTGCCTGAGATAGAGTCAGCAGGTCCATCATGGTAGAATGATTCACCACTCTTTCTTTGGAGTCTGTCTTACCACCATGAAAGCTGATCCACTCCCCCCTTACCCGACGGCGGCGGTAGTTTTGCTGAATAACTTCTGAGGATGATCCCCACCTGCAAACATGAGCCTCACGATATTTCAAAGGATGTGCACTTGTGAGACGAACCGTCCGGGGTCAAACTTGTCTGCTGTGGGACCCCACGCAGTCGGGCATCGGTTTGTTGAGTAGCAGTGGTAGCCGACATATGTCCCTTTTGGGATTACGACGTCGCCGCCTAGCAGCGCCGTCTCCGCAGCCTTCCGGTTGATCAATTGACCAATGGGAGGGAACAAGCGCAAGCACTCGTAGATGAGCGAGGTGAGATACGGCATGTCTTCTTTGGCCAGATCTGCTGAAGACTTGGCATCCTTGGAAAGGATTTCTTGGCGCAAAGCCTCTTGCGCCTCCTAACCCCCCACCAGTCTTGTCAGCAACGAATGCACGCGTGAGACGGCACGGGCCTGGGCAGGTTTGCTGACTTACAGGATGTTTCGCCAAAAGATACAGGCTCGATATCATGAGCAGCTGTGGGTTCTCTTGACCGGCCACGAATGACACGGTGAGGTTGTCGAGGAGCTGCTTCTCATCCCACATGCCCGATGCTCTGGCGTCGAGCATGCGCTGGCCGAGTTTGTCGTCGGATTGGTCTGACAGGGATGATGTCTTCTCCATAGGCATGTGGTGGCTCGCCTGCAGCGCGCGTTTGAGCTCGTTCTTGAACAGGCCCACAGTGCGTCGGGCCGCCAAGCGAGACTTGAGCGGCAACCTGTCGAGGAATGGAAAGCTCATAAAGATGGGCTTGAAGATCTCCCTCTTGACCGCCGTCTGGAGGAGATTGATAGGAGCATCTGCCCTGTCGAGTGCCTACGACGAATCGGCTGCGGTCAGCACGCTGCGAAACACCCCTGCTAGATTCGGTCTTGTCGTGGGGGCCAGGGCGACTTACATGCAACTTCGTACCCAAGACGGCTTCGGTGAAGTTGGAGACGGAATACCGCTGCAACAGGTCCTGCACAGCAACGCCACCGCCTCCGCTGCCGGCCCGCTTTTGGGATTCACGAAGGAGACGGCACAGGCTGACTGCGTTGCTTTCGATGATTTCGCCATCGAAATTCCTCTGGAGGCCTGGCTTGATGACCGACCGATAGTTCTTCCAGACGTCGCCTCTTGCCGAGATAATATTGTCGCCTGTTTCCGAGTTAGAATTTTTCGAAGCACCAAGGGTGGCAAAGAACACTTACCAAGGAACTCTGCCAGGACGCTGTGTGGGATTTTCTTCTGGTTGCCGCTCTTCTCGTACAAATCCTCGTCTTTGAATATTTCAACCAGATACGAGGGACGATGTACCAAGATGTTCCATTGCGCGCCAAAGAAAATTTTGACTGCTCCATGAGTACGCAGCGGCTTGTCGATGTACTGACGGAAAATGTCCGACTGGTCAACGTCCTTAAAGAAGGGAATGAGGGCTACCCAGAACGGTATCGCCGGGATGTTTTGCGGGTATCTAGGAGGCAAGAGAAGAAAGTAGTAAACGAGTCCAAGGAGCAGCGCTCCGAGGAGTAAAACCTCTAGCAAAAATAGTAGCATCTCGTCGTGAATGGTGTCTGCAATTACGGTGTAAGTCAAAGCTGCGACAAAGAAATAACAAGCTTATATGTTCAAGGGCCGATGTTCCGAGGAAGCGAGAAAGAGCAAAAAGCAACGGTAGCACTTACAAGGGTCAAGATGAGACCATCGACAAGACGGAAGCAGTCTTCCTTCCTTCTCCTCAGCCCTACCCAAAGTAAGGTAGCAGAAGCTCTAGCTGCCTAGAGATGACATGCAGGAAAAGGCTACAAGACAGGATTAGGAATCACGGTCAGGTAGGTATGAATAGAGGCTTCGTCGTCTTCTCGAAATAGACCGCAGATGCGCGTTGGTGGTGGAACATGGAACATTGCGTTTGTGCCTCCGAGACATCAGACGTTCGTCGTACAAATTTGTCTGCAGACCTAAACTACAGTCAGCGGCACGCCGGGCTGTGCGATGCCCGGCGCATCGGTCAGTCGCACCAGACAAAGTCAAGGACAAAAGGCCACATCCTTGGGAAGGTTCATTGGCCGCCAAGCGGGCCTGATGCGAGTTGTGATGCCAAGAATGACCAGACAAGGAATAGAGGAAGCAGAAGATGCAGCGAGAGAAAGAGAGTTTGATGAGGTTCTCTGGACTTTCCCAAGGCGGGTTGGCGTAAAGTGGACCGGGGACGTGCCTTCAGGTACGTATTGCGACCGTAGAGGTACCGGTACTTTGGGCGGAGCCTCCCCGCATACGCCCGCCAGGGAACTGCGGCAGTGCCCCGATGAGGATCCAGCAAGAGCTGACCGAGTGGGCCGGTGTTGGACAGACTGCCTTTGACCTGGACGGAGTACGTTACTACCTTGCGTGTAAGACTGAGAAGGGCTCGCCCAAGAAGCCAGGGGTTTATTAAATGGACACTGAATCGTTCATACATACCTTGCATTTCCTAGTGTCCGTACACAGGATCAGAAACAACGGTAATCACCGGAGCAGTGCTGCTTCATTTTATCGCTTTCTGACTTTTGACCGCCGAGTTTCTCTTTCTTACTCCTTCGTGCCCGTGGGCCTGCCTCCGAGTCTCTAGTTTTGAGTATCATTCCTGCATCGCTTTGTTCAAATATTCTTTGTCAAAGATGGTTAACTCCAGTCCATCAACTTCGGGCACGACGACGCCCACTAAAGATCACATAATGTCTTCACAGGAGGTGCCGGCCCCGGCTAACACCAGCACTACCACCGCCAGCCAGCCGCCGCCGCCGCCGTCGCCGTCGCCTCCAGCCCAGTCCGCCGGGGATCCAGAGAAGAAAGCCGGTGCCCCGCCGGCTTACTCGGCCTTCTCGCCATGGCGAAAGCGCTTCATCCTCATCGTTGTCACCGTGGCCGGGTGTTTTGGGCCTCTGGCCGGCAACATCTACCTCCCTGCTCTGCCTACCTTAGAGAATGAATTCCACGCGAGCGCAACGGCCATCAACGTTACCGTATCCGTTTTCATGCTTACCTTCGCCTTCGGTGTATGTTCCCCAGCCTTTTCAAAACCCATACTCAAGATAGCACATGACACTTACACTCCACCAGCCACTATTCTGGGCCAGTTTCGCCGATTGGAAGGGCAGGAGACCACTGTACATCATCTCTCTCTCCATCTATATTGTTGCCAATATTCTTCTGGCTGCAGTACCAGCCAACTATGGCGCTCTTGTATTTCTTCGTGTCGTCCAGGCCTTTGGGTCTGCGGCTGTGGTGTCGATGGGCGCAGGCACTGTCGCCGATGTAAGTTCCTCGAGAGAATTTACCACACACCAACAGCTCACACTACTAACCAAATTCTCAGGTCACTCCACCCAAAGAGAGAGCATTCGCAATGAGCATCTTCCTCCTAGGCCCTCAGCTCGGCCCTGTCCTCGGCCCAGTGATAGGAGGCGCGTTGACGGTGGCATCATGGCGCTGGATCTTTGGCTTCCTTGGTGAGCCTTTCCATCCTCCCAGCCCGTATCAAACAAAACCATACTAATTATACTCCACAGCCATTGCCGGATTCGTGCTCTGGATCATCATCTTCCTCATGCTTCCAGAGACTCTGCGCGCCAGGGTAGGCAGTGGCAAGCTCTACTCCCAGTCTAGCTTCATCCTCTTCCCTCCAAAGCTGTCTTCGCCTCTGGCACCAGAATCGGAGAGAGGTCCCCCGCCTCCCAAGCCAACTCTGCTCATGTACTGGCGTCTCTTCAGCTACCCACCCATCGGCATCGTGTCCTTCAACACCGCCATGCTCTACTCGACCTACTTTGCTATCGCAGTGCAGCTGCCCACTGAGCTCGCCGACCGCTACAACTGGTCCAGCGCAGGCGTCGGCGCCGGTTTCATCGCCGTCGGCGTCGCCATGATTGCGGGTTCCTTGATAGGTGGACGCTTCTCGGATTGGCGGAGAGCGCGCGCAGTCAAGGCGTCTCCTGACAACACCGTCGATCCCGAAAATAGACTTGCAGACCAGATTTGGGGTGTCATTGTTTGCGCTGGTGGATGTGCCATGTACGGGTGGTTCGTCGACATCTCACTCCACCCCGCCGCCGTTCTAGTTGCCACTTTTCTGAGTAAGTTCTTGTACTACATTGGGAAAGACGGTTATGTTTCTGCTTCCCATCTCACGTGAACCCGAGACTGACGTGTGTGACTCTTGTACAGCCGGCTTCGGGATGAACTGGGTATTTGTGGCCACGACGGCCTTTTTGACCGAGTGCGTGGCCCAGCAGGCCGCAGGCGCCTTTGCGCTCGGGAACATGCTACGGAATCCCGGTGCTGCCATCGCCGCCCTTGTGATCCCTTCTCTCGTCTCCAAGATGGGAAGTGGATGGTGTTTCACAGGACTCGCATTATTAGACTTGGTCCTTGTCGGGTCTGCTGTAATAGGTTAGCCCACCTTTAGTCGCGTCTTGGAAAGCTTGTATGCTAATGGTGTGTCTCACAGTGTTACGAATTAAATCTCCGGGATGGAGGGCAGCCCGCAAAGCCAAGATGGCGGCGATGGCGGCAGCCAAGCAAGGTGGGCCGAAATGAGTTTGACGAATAATGACGAGCGTCAATGGGACTAGAGCGCAGACGCCCATGAAGGAGAGTCTAACATAATTACTGTCTAATGTTTATACAAAATTGATAATGTTCAATCTAAATGATCAACGCAAGTTTGACTCAACGAGTTTTTGTATTATGCAAGATGATAGGTGGACTACTTCTCATACGTAGCAATGATTCTATCCGCCATCGCCGGCAGCGTCTCTGCCACAACGTCCATCTCACCGAAAATCTCTGGCAACGCCTCTCCCTCCAGAGCAGTGCAGTATGCCGCCTTGAATCTGCGAGATGTCAGTGAGTCCAATACAACACAAAGATCAGTGAACTAGTAGGTCGACTTACCCCACAGTCTTCGCCGTCGACGCATCCCACAAATGCGCCGCCGCAAACCAAGGCTCGCACCCATCAGCAGACAACTTCTTCAAAATAGGCGTATACGCCTCGGGAGTCGGCTTCGCCAAGCCAGACGAATCGCACGAGAGCAAGTTCTCAACAGGCATCTCGACCCCGCCCCTCGAGAAGTAGCCACCGACGCGGGCGATGTCGCCCGCCGTGAAGCACCACACCGTAAAACCCGCGGCGCGGAGCTTCGCCACGCACTCGGCGGCGCCTTCGCGCAGTCGCAGGCTCTTCCACTCGCCAATGAGGTAGTCGACGTCCTCGTCGCTCGCGAAGGCGCGCGGGTCCTCGATGCCGGCGTAGTGCAGGCAGCGGTAAAAGAGGGCGGTGAAGACCTTGTAGAAGACGACGTAGCGGCCCGACATGGAGAGGTAGGTGTACTCGCGCTCGGCGACCTCAAGCCAGCAGCAGCCGAGGAGTTTTGGCTGGATGCCGCGGGCGCGGAGGCGTTCGCCTAGGCGCTCGTCGATTGCTTCGAAGAGGTGCTCGTATGTGACGAGGGTGCCGACTACGTCGAAGACGACGTTCTTTGGTGGTGTCATGGTGGGGGTTGGCTGATGTGTGTTGTGTGTGTGTGTGTATGTGTGTGAGAGAGTGCTGTTCCAAGGATGCCCGAAAGAGGTAGGTTCGGGGATGATTATTGGATGGTTACACGATGCAAGGGGTTGATCCAGGGTGTGTCTGTTGGCCCGAGAGGTCTATACCAACACGATGATGTAGATTAAATATGAGGCTTATCACGAGGCGTTGCATGGGTCGCGCCTTTATGGAAGACTGTGCTTCATCTTGGAGATTTGATGTTGTCTCCCCGCACGTGTAACGAAGTGCGGGGAGTTCAGAACAGGCATCACGCAGGTAGAGTTTCCGGCGCCGATTCCCGGTTTCCTATCGGCTCTTTTGATGTTCGAGTGGGCCTCTTTGCCGGAAAGGATACACGGGTTGTTGCTTGGGGGAGGAAAACGTTATCAGGCTTGTTGTATCTACTGGGATACAGCGGATGCTGGGATGCGACTGTGAACGTTACAAGGGGACTGGAGGAAGAAACGCCGGCCCGGTGCACTCCCACGTATGCTGATGCTTTGCTGGCCGAAAGCCCATGGCTGTAGGGAATGCAAAAGACCAGCCATGAGTGGTATTCACACCGACGATGTTGAACATTGCGGCGGACGAATCCGACGCTAGACCGGTCAACAATCTGGGGAAGTTGAGCTTGGCGATAGGAGGAAGTCAAGTGGACGTAAAGTGGAGACAAACCGCTCAGTCTATTTCGTATCTGGACAGCTCATCGCCCAGGGAATTTTAATAATGAGTAAATCTCGCAGGACATCCAGCATTACGTTTGCCAGACGGTTATCTTGAACGCCGGAGCCGGCCTCATATACATACGGTTTTCCGGCAGCCAGTTTTGTCGCCGGTGTTTGGTTTGCCTTACCCGGCTTCTTATCGAGTCAACTGATATGCGGTTAAAGACGACAGAGGGGGGGGGGGGTGGGGCGCTGGGGGGGTGGAGACTGGGGACCTTTGTCAGATGCAACGCCAAAACGGAAAGATAAGGACGGACAATAGATGTCCGAAGTGACGGATCAAAGCCGCTATCGGTATGGTTAGGCCGGAGAAGTCATTGACAATTTACTCCGTACAGAACACTCAATTTCTCGAGAGAAAGACTTACCGAGAATCATTTTCGATGTACCATCAATATAATAAAGTGAACTCATTAATCAGGTAGTCAGCTGCCGTAAAGAACTTCGACAGAGCATTTCCGAAAATTTCATTCAAAATACAGAGTAAAAACAGTACATGTCTATCAAATTGCTCAGTTATTCATTGTGCTTCAAAAATGAAGATAAAAGTATATGGATCAATAAGTCACCTCATTGTATTTTAATTTTTTTATTTTTATTTACTAGAATTGACAACTGTCTAGTTGCAGAGCGCCCTTGCGTAGAGCGCCAGATCTATTCGAGTTCCCAAATAAAGCATAATACCATATACAAAACCGGTTATCAGAAAACATAGACATTGAGTATGAGATCTGTTATCTCAAAACCAAGCCGATTCGTCTTGGTATCTACTAAGACCTACGCAAATGATGGTGCTTAACATGCTCGAGGCTCTTTCCGGAAAATGTCTACGCTACAACGGCTAATCGAACCAATGACTACAGGCTTTACAACAAGGTCAACTCTAGTGGGTATGCTCCCTGCAATGCGGCTCTAATATGACACTTTACATGAAATTAACCGACTCTACAGTTTTGCCGGCGGCTGATTGACCGACTTCCAGCTCTCAAGAATGGAATTCCTGGAACTGTCCAATCTCGCTTGAGAAGCCTGGTAGACTTTGGGGATACCCGTAGTCTTGAACTCAGACTGCTCCATAATCATCGATGCTACTCCCTTAGCCGAGAGGAAGATCTGCGGCATGCCATGGCCGTTGAACCCGGCAATGATGAATTGTTTCTCTTTTCCGGGAACGACGCCAACGTGCGGCAATCCGTCTGATGAGTATCCCATGACTGTATTGTTGTCAGTCACTGAAATCATATTTCGAGTCCGGCTGAATAGGGGCCAATTAACTTACTTCCGGTCCACACCTTTGACGTAGTCGCACCGCTGTCTTCCCATCCGCGGAACACACGCTGCATATATCCATCAAAATGCGTCTTCGCCGCCTCAATCAACTCGTCATCGTTGACCTTGTTATACCACGCCGATAAATCATGATAATACGAGGACCGCGCACCGCCGACGACGATGCTTCCGTCGAGTCGGGGAATCAGATACTCGTACTCCGTGTCGGACCACCGGATGATGACCGAGTGAGGCAGCAATGGCGCAGGCGTCTTGCCGGGCGCGATGTGGCTGCAGATGCCGCGAACGGGGACAATCTTGTCGGCGAACTCGGGCAGGATGGACGACGTGTAGCCGTTTGTCGCGTACACGATCTTTGCGGCACGGACGGCGCCCCGCCCCGTGGTCAGCGTCAGGTAACCGTCCGCGTCGGGGGTGCCGGTCACCGCCTCGACGGGCGTGTGGGTCTGCAAGTTGACGCCGGCATCGAGGGCCTTTGAGAGGAGGGCAAGGATTAGTTTGTATGGCCAGACGGTGCCGGCGGTATATGATAGGCATCCCTTTACTCCCTTAACACCTGATAGCTGGGGGTAAACAGTTAGTCGCTGAGTCTAAAGCGCAGGCCGCAGCTCAACTTACTTGCTCCGCTTCGGCGCCGTCGGCGTAGTACACGTCCTTCATTACGGAAACGCCAGCTTTCCTAAGCAACTCAACGTTTGCCTTCATCTTATCGCGGATACTCTCTGACATCAAGGCATCGACTGCCCTAGTCAATACAAAGTCACAGTCAATGCCTTCGGCTTCAATGGTCTTCTTCACTTCCATGAGGTTCTTGGCCTCGAACTCCGCACATTCCTTCGCAGTCTCGATGCCATGTGTGGAAACGAAACTTGCGGGACGATTGTACGGATCCGGCTTCAGATGGCCGCCTATACCATATCTCAAGTCAACAAGGAAGCTCAATTGAGAAGACATGACAATGATGGGGCTGTCAGACATACCATTGCGTCCAGTTGCCCCGGAACATGCCTGTCGGGCCTCAAGGATCAAAATCTTTGGCGGCGCAACACCACGCGCCTTGCACTGGTCGAGGATGTGGTATACCGTAGCAACACCTGCATAGCCTGCACCAATGACTGCAATGTCAACTTCGGCTGGCAGCTCTGGGGTAGACCGGTGATCGTCTAGAGGGTGCGGGGATGACCTCCAGAAGGAGGTCGTGGAGTTGGGGACGGGGAGCGGGGAAACGGGCATGGCTGTGTGACAGGGTGTGTGTTTGTCTTTCTTGGGGGAGAATCAGACACGAGATGTTGTGAGTGACTGTTTTCAGCTGCACGAGATAGAAGTGGGAGACCAAGCCGCCGCGTCCGCCGTTATAATTAAAGGCTCAAAAGCCTCGAGCGCGGATGTTCCATCACGGTCCGCACCAAGTAGGCGAGCGCCGGGGGTGGGGCGGGGCCGGGACGGGAAACCTGTCGGGAAAGCTGTTCCGTCCGGTGAGCGGACTCAATTGTGCCTCCTTACTACCTTACTCGTAAAGTCAAGGAGGGCCAGGGAGGGGACCGAAATGTTCAAAGGGTAAAATAACTGACCGGCCCGGTCGTTTGCGGGGAACCCCCGTTTGGGTATGCGTTTCCGTAAAGTTTATCAGCAGCGATCCTTCAATTCTCGGCCTCTTTAAAGCCCATTCAGATAATCCTCCACCACCTAACCCAGGACAGCGGTTGCAGCACAACCCTTTAGAGTTATCGACCGGCCCGGTCAGGATATTGGGATTAGAACTCAGGCGCAAGAAAAGAGGCCCGCTCTTCCCATGTGTGTCCCATACATATCCCAATCCCTTGCGGGCATGACGCTGCTTATCTGCGTATCTCCATGTTGGGGTGGCTGACAGATAAACCGGGGAAGCACCAACTACCGATAACCACGATAAGCCTTTACTGGCTCGGTGAGACTGGGCAGGCCCCGGAAGATAGGTAGACAAACTGACACAGTAATCAAGCAGTAGGTCTACGAATCGAACTGTCCAACATGGCTGTACCCAGTGATCCTTACCCAACCCCAGAATAGAAACCATCATCCGCACTGACTAGTTGAATGGCTCTCTGGCAAACTGCATCCATCCTGGAATGAACCAATGGCAGCCTCTCTAATGATATGACAACACCCCTATATACAGGCTAATGCCAGGCCCATCGACTCATCCCCAGACTCGACACCCGCGGTCTCTAGCACGCTCCAGTGCTCTCTTCAAACACCATGGCAACTACACAGACAAAGGACGACACCAAGATCCCCGAGACGACTAGCTATCCCGAAGCGACTGACCATGCCGCCGGCACCAGCTATGTGTACGATGAGGGCGCCGTCGAGAACGTCGACGAGGCCTACCTCCGGGCCTCCAAGTCAACGAAGTTCTACAGAGGCGTGTTGTTCCAGATGATCCTTTTTGGAGCGTAAGTAAATCTTGTCTTGGAACAAAGTCCCGAAATCGCGGGTTCGAATTTAATGTCTTCATGTAGGCTGTCCTTCGTCGGTCCTGCCATGTCGGACGCCATCTCTAACCTCGGGGGTGGTGGTCTCTCGACACCATACTTGGCCAACTTGGCGACTGCCCTCAGCTATATGGCCGGCTGTCTGATCACCGTATTTGGCGGACCTCTGATCAACAAGATTGGAATCAAGTGGTCTTGTATGATCGCCGCCGTCACCATGCCTCTTGCTGGTTCGGCCTACTATGTGAGCGCAAAGTACTCGATAGACTGGTATCTTCTCTTTGCAAGAGTACGTCATGCCCCTTCCTGCACTCTGACTATGTCGCTCTGGAGCTAACTTGGTACACAGCTCCTTGGGGGGTTCACATCTGGTTTCCTCTACGTCGCCGAGACGGCTGCCATGCTGTCGTAT
This sequence comes from Colletotrichum paranaense, assembly GCF_030867605.1. Classification (NCBI taxonomy): domain Eukaryota; kingdom Fungi; phylum Ascomycota; class Sordariomycetes; order Glomerellales; family Glomerellaceae; genus Colletotrichum; species Colletotrichum paranaense. The sequence goes on from NW_026848964.1 coordinate 2,500,337, forward strand.
CCGGAAGCAAACGACAGAGGTTTCTACCTGGGTAAGGAAGGTTCTGGGAGCTCTTTGGGTATGCTTGTGTTAACAAAGTTGGACAGGTATCTGGTCTGCCATGAGAAACTCTGGCAGTGTCATGGGAGGCGCCATCAACTTCTCGACCAACTACTCCAAAGCCAATGCTGGTGGTATCGCGTGGTCCACTTACTTGATCTTCGTCGGCTTCGGTAAGCACCCTTCGCCCCATGCCCAAACCGACTTGGCACATGTTCTAACACGAATCCCTGACAGAATGCACTGGAACGATCTGGGCTCTCCTCCTATCTCCCACCAGACGCGTACGACGCCGCAACGGCGCAAAGATCCCCATGGCCAGCAGCATCAGCTGGAAGAGAGAACTCATTGCGTTGTGGAGACACTTGCAGCGCCCAAAGGTGAGCACAGCCAGTCAACCCCTAATGACTTTGACGAAGTATTGACGGCCCAAACCCTTAGACATGGCTCATGTCCATCCCGGCCTTCTACTCCTTCTTCTTTGGCGGAACCATGGGCACCTATCTCTCTCTGCACTTCTCCGTCCGGGCCCGCGCACTTTCGTCGCTGATTACTCGTGAGTAACTCTCCTTCGTCTTCTAATCACTGTCATTTCCTGAATCAAGCTGACAATTGCATCTGATAGCGGCAATCACCATTGTCATGGTCCTCGCCTACGGAAAACTCTTGGACACGTCCCGCTGGTCACAAGCCCGGCGAGCGTGGATCTCTTTTTTCTTCTGGGTCATCCCCCAGGCCATGTGCTTCATCTGGATCGGCATCGAGTACAGCAAGTTCGGCGGAGGCAAAATCGAGGAGGCCCTCGACTACGAGTTGTACGTCGTCCACCACCCCTGTGCCCCTTCTCTGACTCAAAGCATCGCTAACAGTATCGCTTCCCAACAGGCACACCAGAAGATGGGCCGAAGCTTACCTTCCCTATCTAATCATGTTTTCAACCGGTTACTGGACCCAATTGTCTCTTTACTGGATTCTCGGCACCTTCTCCACGGACGTTGGATCCTCTTCCCGCTCGGGTGGTCTATTCCGCGCTTTCGAGACGGCCGGCCAGGCCGTCTCGTACGCTCTCAACTCCAAGACCAGCGCCGACCCTAGAATTCCTTTCTATGTTAATGCTGCACTGATGGCTATCACTATTCCTTGCATGATATTCCTCATCAGGCTGGTTCCGGAGGCGCCTGCTTCAACGGACATAGATGCGGGAGATGTTGTTGAAGATCAGGCAGAACGGGACCCTGATAACAAATAGAACATGTCTGCTTCTGACTTTACTGATTGAGAGCGTGGGATCGGCTGTTTCTATACAACGTTGAGGTACCATAGGAATGATGAAATGAAGCAGTGACTACCTGAAGCCTCTGACACGCATAAATGCCCCAGTGAATGATTGTACAACACTTCTTGGTCTTGCAACAGTCTTATTGGAGCACACTTGAACACTTGATTCGCAATTTGCAACAGAATAAGGGGCCTTCAAGATATCCCGCAATTCGTAGGTTCTCTTTTGCGACACCCCACCTCTACATTACTTTATCAATCGACCTTGGCCGTACTTAGAGAACGTCAAAGTCCAAGTTCACAGTCAGCGCATTCAGCTCGTTGTGTCATTTGCGGGCACACTTTTTTCTTCTTTCTTTTACCAAGATCTTGACCTATACTGCTTGTCAGATCGACGAAGCCTTACTAACCTACGTGGAAGCTGTCAGAAGTCTTGATTTTTTGAGACAAAGTGGACATGAGCTTGAAGGGTTGCAATAACACATTGTATCAATCAGCTGCGTCAGAAGCTTTATGTTGTACAAAAATTTCGATAGCTGATCATGCAAGTTTCGTTTTTGACCGCAAGTCTAGCCATAGACATCCATCGGGTTCCAACTCTCAATCGGAACTATGCTCTACTCAGCAGTAACATAAGACGGAATATGCTCAGCAAAAAGATAGCAAAAGAAAAAATAAGAGAATAGAAAATTGGGAAACATAAGAACGAAAGGAGCAACAGCGTTATTTGTAACATCAACTACATCTAGACTACCCCTACCTAGTGCATGTTTGATATCTGTACAGGACCGTCTCCCCAATCTTAGCCTAAAGCAACCTGAACTTCCATTTCAAATTCGGCTAACCTTGTGTAAGTATTGACCTCGACTGGTATCAGGGTATTCAAGCAAGGATTCAAACTACAGCTGAGAAATATCCGTTGATAGTTCATTGAAGCCGCCATCGACTTTTCTAACAACGGGATCCAAATTTCTCTGAAAACGGCATGGATCCCCTTGAACCATTGAACGTTGACAGGGTTGTCATCTCTTAGCTCCAAACTCAAACTCAAAATCGTCTGAACAATGGGAGGGAAAAAAAACCCCCAAGTCTGACCCCACCAAAACATCTATAGTTTGGCCAGGAGCGGGTAAAACGGGTGCTCCCGCTTGTAACGGTGACGTTTAGGACGGAGATGGAAAAGGCTCAGAGAAACATCCCTTTTGGCAGAAACGTGTTTTTTTTTTTCCTTCGTCCGTTGTCTGCTTATTCTTGCATTATTCAGCACTGGGCTCCGGACGAACTCAGCCCCGACGACATGTCAAAGAGACGGACGTTCCTTTTTTCTCTCTCTAGTTTCTCAGTGACATTCTGAGACCCGCCTTGTCGCTGGTTAGGTTCATGACCAACATTACGGGAGTAAGAGTGCATCATGGATTTCTTGCCCACCGGTTCGACTTGCCCTGCATCATCAACTCTGAGAATAACTGCGCCCCTGACAGACGGTTACACAGATCATCCCAAAAAAAGTGTTGACAAATCCCATGATCGCCTAGCACTCTTTTCTTCTCCAGCCTCTTAACCATTTTCCCCAAGTCTCATGGCAATGCGAAGGGAATCAAGCATAGTAGGTACGCGCAACGCCAGAACCGAAAATCGCAACACTTTTACTGTCACACACATGCAAACAAGAGAGACATTGCCTGGGCTCTCGTGAACAAAAGTGCATCAATACACCTGAGCGACCATTACCGGAAGGTTCACCATGCCCTTCAGGTAGAAGTTGGCACGTGGGTTGGTCAGGTGTACCTTGGCATGTTGGGCATAAAGGTAGAAACCCCCCCAATCCTCCCCCATTCCCTGCAGCGAATATTACCCCACCCTCAGGTTTTCCCTCCTTCACCGAGACCACGGCCAATAGGGGCGGCCCGGTCGCATCACCACCACACATCCATCCATCCTTTCGTCACATCCACCAGAAATCACCCTCACTCTTGTTGAGCTCTTTCAACCTAATGCCTGCCCGCATACACGCGATTTAGAATCCTACCATCTGGCACTCCCCCCACAAGCCTCAGGGACGAGAGACCTTGCGGCACCTCCGTCCCGTATGGGGGGAAGGGAAGTCTAATTTGGACTCACGTCAAATATTGGAATCAAACCAACACTTACTTGCTTTCGGTGAAACACCTGTGATATTGGGAGTTCCGCCAAGGTCAAGTGGGTGGGGATTTCGGAGAAAGATTCTAGAGCACACCACGCCAACATGTTGCCCACCGGGAGAACATGGATGTTGGGGGGATTCGGGAGGTCGCATTCTTTTTTTCCTTCAAGGCATCTCTTCTCGTTGGATTCTCCTTCTTCCCACCCCCTTGTATTCCGTATAGTTCAGTTGCATTCGTTCACCCGTGCCCCAAAGTGCGAGGCGCCCGCGGCAGTTGGATAGTTACGTTCCGTTCCGTGCGCTGGGAAGGCTACCTTACCGTAAGGAACGAGGGGGGGGGGGGCGCGAGCGGGCGGGACGGGAATCTGGAACTCAAACTGGTGCCTGTTTTAATTTCCTGGCGGTTACCTTACAATGCAACGCTTCTCATTTTTCTTTCAACCGCTACTGTCTAGAGCCCAGACAAGCAAGACAGGCATGGCAGATATTTCCGCGATGATCACACATTAGAAATTGATCGTTAGACCTGGACCCAAATTCCCCGAATCGAGCAGCTCTTCCCAAATAGTAGAAGTACCATGTATGTGGGGGGTCTCTCTCATATCCTCACACGCATACACACACACCTGCACTCACTCACCAAATCTCTCTCTCTCTTCAGTCCCCTTGCCTTTCCATCTTCCGTGCTTCCTCGATATACCTTGCCTCGTTCTTACGTGCATTACTGGACAGGCCAAGCGTTCCATTGCATATAGGCACAGAATCAACAACTCATTCCGCCACTCCCCCCTTCCACCTCACGCCTACGCACCCAACAGCCGCATACACACACATACACGCCCATCCTTCGCTCCCCACTCCCCATTTCCTTTCTGCACTCCCTACACACACCCACCATCGACGAAAGAAAAATAAATTGAGATGGATGGCATAGTGCATCAGGGGAACCAGCAGCCGCGCTCCGGCCGACACCCAAACCCGGGTGCCAGAACCAACCCCAGTGACAAGGGGTCCTTTTTCTTCCCTTTCTGCTCCAGCCACGCGATCAGCTAGCCCATCGTCCACGCTGGGAGCTTTGCTTGGTATTCCATCATAGGTACGGAGTATATGCAGCTACCAACCCGGCTGTGTGTCCCGGCGTCTGTGTGTGTGTGTGTGTGTGTGTGTGTGTGTGTGTGCGTGCGTGAGAGCGCGTGTGTAACGTGTTGCAGACCGCCTTTTCGTTTACTGCCATCGGCAGTATCGATACCCGCGTCCCGTCATCTCTGCTCATTCGTCTGACGGGGAGTCTGAGCCTCATCAGTACAGCTGAGGATGATCAATCATCAAAGACCTCAAGGTGGGTGAGGATACCTCCTGCAGGTTACTCACTCCGTAATTGTCAGTCGTCCCCCTCAAGGCCCGGAGAGTCCACTCACAGATTATTGAATCTCTATTCTCTGTCCTGGCCCTGGCCCATGGAAAGCTTTTCAGCAGGACTCTCTCTCGCCTCCAGCTACCGGGCCAACATTACGCTTGGCCGGGACACACATGCTGCACGCCTGCATGGAAGCCTAGCAGCTATTTAACGCAACAATTACCACTAGGCCGGATTCGTTCACTTTTTCGTTCACCGCGCATGAAAGAGAGAGAAATGGGCAGTCATAGTTGGTAATTGGTAAATAAAAATTGGTATCAATAATCCTAACTTCTCATACGTGCGTTCGAGGCATCCACCACAAGCAAGGGGTACATGATACTCGGGATCCTTCCTATCGGGCCCAGTTCCAATGTCGACCCCAAGACAAAATAATGAGAAAAATAACAGTACACAAAAAGGTTGTGTTTGACGCTTATTCCCAACTCCATCGTGTTGCCACGCTTTTTGCCCCATCATATCCCAATGCAAATCCCAGGGGTATCTGAAGAGTCTAGTAACTCTGTTGGGAGGCCAAATTTGTTTTCCTCTCTTTTTCATTCCGCGCGCCGCTTTCATCCAAATGCACGCGTCCCAATCCCGTTGGGTGGTCTGAAAACTCCCATGACGCATCATGCAACAGCCCAACCTTTCGTGTGCCATGAACCCCCGCCTCCCCTCTCTTTGATGTATGTCCACTCACAGGCCAAAATGCCTGGCGAAAAGCCACCGCCTGCGTGTAAATAATGTTGTTCACCTCTCCCGAGTTTCGGGTCTCGGAATAGGTGAGGATAAAGGAGAAACCGCTCAACAGCTCAAGGACTCGAAACTTTCGTACACTCCCCGTCGTAAGTAATATAACCTTGACCGCAGTATAGAAAATCCAAGGGAAGATACAAAAGCCAATCATTACCGCCTTGCTGAACAAGTGGACGACGACTTCAAGGAAATAACACCAAAACAAGAAAATTGTTCAGACAGCCGCCTCAACCCAATAATTACCGCGAGAAATGACGCCCTGGATCAATGTTCGATTTTGTTTTCCAATGGACTGCTTCGTCTCAAGCCTTGTCGAGCACGTCCGAATGTTGCTTTTCTTTACTCCGTTCCGTTCTTGTGGTATATACTCGATGTGATTCGCGGTCGTGTATTCGTGTGTGTTGGGAAACTTTGACGTATGTGCGTGGAATCGCTTGGTTGCGGTTTGGCCCCTAGTAGATGGCATGGCTGGACTGGTGGTACATGCGATCTCGGTAGGCAGGAGGAATACCATCATATCTGGGGCTGCTTGCGCTCGAGGATTGATCCATATCCGTGTCGTAAACCTCGTAGCCGTGCTGGTGATGTTGCATGTACTGTTCCGGGGGAGGCAGCCTCTTCGAGCTGTATGCTGCGAGGCTCGCGGGATTGGGCACGCGCTTGACCGGGTAAGATGAGGGAGCAGTCCTGGACTTCGAGACACGGTTGCTGACCCTGCGGTCCTTGCCACGGCCCTTAATGCCCTTGTTACTGTTCTTGTAGAGGTTGGCAAAGTACCAGTACATCTCTCGCTGGTCATCGGACAAGCCGTCAATATCGGAAATGGAGACAATCCAGTCAGTCATTTCCATGAGGGTCTTCTCGTGGTACTTGTTTTGATGGTTCTGATGCCAAGTTAGCTGGATGGCCGTAAGATAAGTCACCCCGACTCTACACACCTTGAGGTTGCCTCTTTGGGTAAACATCTTGTTGCATTGGTCGAGCTTGCAGACGAATGGCTTCGCATTAGTGTGTGTGGCCATGTGCGTCTGGAGGTTGCCACGCTGGGCAAACACTTTGCTGCATTGCTCGCAGCGGAAGGGCTTCTCGCCGGTATGGCGGCGCATGTGAGTCTGTAGGATGGTTAGCGAGGCCGTGCCGTGTTTGCTTCGAATCGGAGGAACCAACCTTGAGGTTACCAGGTTGCGAGAAGGTTCGCTCGCAGTTCGGCCAAGTGCATTTCTGCGAACAGTCAGCGTCACCCACATCACATTCGACTAGGTATGTGTACTTACGTATGGCTTTTCACCGGTGTGGGCGCGTTTGTGAGTGTCCAAGTGGGTGCTTTGATAGAAGCTTTTACCGCAGCCATCAATGTCACAGACGTAACGCTTGGTCTTGGGAGCATCCAACGAGTCTGTCGTTGTCGAGGGTGTCGGGGCCGAAGCAGCCGGGGTCGGTTCGGGCTGGACATCGTCAGCTCAGTCACTCAAGCCAGCGGACGCAGAATCGGGTCTTACCTTGGGAGATCTAGGCTCCGGCTTGACAACCTGTTCGGTCTCTGGGACGCCCTTGACAATATCCTCAGTGTCGTGCCTCTTCTGGATCGCCTTCATGAGAGTGTCGATAGCAGTGGTGAAGTTCACTGGGTCCGCGCTCGTGGGCTTGTTGAACTTGATTTCCTTGGTGTTGAGGGGGTGGGGCGTCTTTGGGTTGCTCATCTTCGTCTCGCTTCGGGTGGATGGGCTGCGATGTCGGTCATTCTGTCCCGAAGGTGACTCCTGAGGGTAGGAGCTGGCTCGCGGGACCTCATGTGCTGGGGCTACTACAGGCATGATCGATCGTTCTTGTTGCGCTGGCAGTCTGAAGGGCATGTTCATATTGGCCGGAGGTGAATCGTACTGAGCATATGCGAAGTGGTTTTGGGTCGGGCAGTGGTGGCCCATTGCCGGCATAGATGCGACACCGTAGTGGGAGCCAACCATGTAATGCGGAGAGATAACAGTGCCGTTCATGGGGGCAGAGGTAGCCGCTCTCGAGTCGTACTGCACAAAGGCTGTGTTATCCATCATCGCGTAGTCATGGCCGGCAGGCTGCTGCTGCCAGCGACCCCAAGCCTGGGGCGGGGCTGTCTGTTCCGTCAAGGCCATGTTTGCGAAGCCAGAATGAAGAAACAGTAGGTTGGCAGCGTTAAGTGTGGTTGTTGGATATAATCAGCACGAGGTGATGGATAAGTCAATGCCAAAGTTGATTGACTCCTGCCTTGTGTCTGGAGTGTGTAGAGTACGATGAAAGAGATGGATCAATGGTTGGTGCCAAAAAGAAAGAGCAGAAGTAAAGCGTTGACTGCTTGGGGGGAAGTTGAGTGTTTGTGATCTCTCGTGGCAAGAAGTCGAGAAAGAAAGGAGGATGGAGGCGGGTAGATGTAGTTTCGGGACAGAGTCAAGAATGGACTCGTGGTATAAAGTGCGGGAGGGGATAGCGGATGTGCGGCCGGGGTTGAATCCTGGAAGCCAATCGACTGGATTTGGGTCCCGAAGATCTCAGCACTAAATATACATGCATCCAAAGCGAAACCAGCAAGGACCCAGACAGTGGGTTGGTGAGAGGAAAAAAGAAGGGTTGAAGGTCAGGACCAGAACATGGAGAGTTTGTGGAAATCATGGACCCCCACCACGACGAGCAACACGGAGGACTTCCATAAAAGCCGGGGTAGCGACTAAGCGGGCCACGACCCGGTCGACGCGGACGAGGACGAGACCTTGCTCTTGCTGTACAGGGTGGCCAAGTACAGGAGGGGAGGGGGAGGGGCGCCTGGGAAGTCGACCTCAGGGGGGGGGGGTGGGTATGGGAATTGGAAGAGGCGTCATACCCATACCCTGCAACTGACTGAGCTCAGAGGTCGGCATAGGATGCATTCATGTCTCTCTCTCTCTCTCTCTCTCTCTCTCTCTGGGTCTAGGTACTAGTCTCCCCTCATAGATGATGGAGGCGCCTGCGATGAGCAGCGTTGAAGTTCTCTTAGAGGCGAAAGTAGGAACAACGGCTGGCCGATCGAGGAACAGAACGAACCTCGGAACAGACTAGACAAGGGGAAGGCATGCCTATCTGGATAGAGGCGCTGCGTAGAAATCGAAAGGAGGAGCCTCGGTTGCTCGAATAGACAGAAATAAGACATTCTGGTAAAGACGAGTTCTTCATAGGGGGCAACTCACAGGTCGTCAGTTGGACTAGTTCGCAGGAGAGCTCATCTCATCACTGTCTGCGGTTAAGGATAGGCAGGCGAATGGTGAGAGAGTGAAACAAGCATAATGTGGGAATCTCAAATAAAGACAGTCCCTTGTCCTCGGCCAGGTCGCTGTGGCCTCGATTCGTTGTTGCTTATTCTTGAAGTGGACGTGCAGCATGGCGACATGCGGCTTGGGTGTAGACCAGATCTGCCCAAATGGGCGCCATTCTTTCTTTTTCAGGAGAGGCTAGGATCGCCGGGAGGTCGATATTGCAGCCGGAAGGCAAGGCGAAGCAGGGGATGGCGGCGGAGGAACTTTTCGAAAAGCGTCGAGACAATATGAGAAGAGACAGACATATTGATGGATTCAGGTATCCGTACGGACTACCTGACCTACGGACCAGATCTCATGATAGCGATCACGATGGCGGAAAGATGGAGGTAGCCAATGTGGGAGCTGGTCATCGGTACCATGCCAGGTACACTCTTCAAAGTTCAAGCAAGGTCAAGGATTGACACTTTGCAGAGTGAGGCGGGTGGAAGGTGTAGGTCTTCGTGCGTAAACAAGGTATCGTAGTGGTAGGGTGATATCGAGCTGAGGTCGATCTTGAAGGTAATGACAACGAGGGTCTTGCCAGTGAGGCTTTGCAAGAAGAGATTTCAGGCACAGGTACGAAGGTCAAGAATAAAGATTGAGCGAGCGTTGATAGTACCTCAAGCTACCGGGCCGGTTCGAATACATGGAGTTTGGGCAAGACACAGCAGACTGGTCAAGCTGAGATACGGATGCAGGAGTGAGGTGAGGGTGAGAAACGGAGACTTGCTTCCAATGCTTGGCAGCCATGAGAGAGACATTCAAGACATTCAAGAGCAAGTGAGACTCTCGAGTCTCGAGAAAGGGCCGGACTATGGAACAGGGATTCCCTAGCCACTGGATTCTTAATTTTTCGTGCAGGCGGGCGGGACTGACGGCAAGGGAGAAGGAGGAGAACAGGGACGTGCCATTGGTATCCGTACCATGGGATGGAGGATGGAGTCCTCCGCAGGTATGGATGGACTATGGACAGAAAGAGGGGGGCGTGAAATGAGTGTGCTGGTCCTCACACGGGGTGTTGAGTTGAAAATGAAGTGAACTTGTGAAGTTGGATACCACACCCTGCGGTGCGGCCTGCGGCCTGCGACATGCCCTGCACTTGACTGCAGCCATGGGAGTGGGGAATAGGGAGATTTTCAAGGGTACGTACTTCCCGAAGCCTTACCTAAGGCTTGGTAGGTACGTACCGTCAACTCTGTCCCCCATCTCATGTTGGTAAGGAACCTACTCAAGTACCTTGGTGTAAGGTCAGGTACGGAGCACCGTCCGTCCTCTTCCACCCATGTTGGCTTTGATGAGGTCGAGGTAGGAAGTGGTTACCTGACCTTATTCGCAGCTGCCTGCCTTACCTTCCAATGTCCATTACCTTACCTTAAGTCCATCATACCTACCTTAGCTTAGGTACGTACAAAATACACTAGTGAGGTAGCTTACGCGCGTGCAAGTGCTGTGCGGGTACATTCGGGAACCTCACCCCTCCTTGCCTTCCCACCCCCCTTCAACGTCGAGCTGCTCTTGCGGCTTGCCCCAAGCTTCCCGTCAGGTCCCCTACCTCTGGTGCTTGGGCATATGGGATCACATCAACATCCTTCCTTGCCTCTCACCCTGTCCTTACCTGAGGTGCTCAGGAACCTCACCATGGGAAGTCATCGACGGCTTCTTCCATCACCTAGTTCCTCCTTCTCCCTATCCTTACGCCTAGCCAGTGGCATTTGTAGAAAGAGTGCGAGAGGCAGGCACAGAATCACACAGGGACGGGTCGTCTACAGTCCTCGCCTACCGCCTGAAGACTGCGACTCTGGCGTCGAAGCCACAGCCGAGAATCTGGGCATTCTGGACCACCAGTTTCTGCACCAGACATGTCACCGTCGCTATGAACTTGCACACACACACACATCCTCTCAACTTCGTGGATACCTACCTGATCCCTGGCCCGCTGTCCTCCGTTTGCTTGTTGGCCACGTTTGAAATCCTCCGTTCATGCACCAATCTGTCAGCACTTTTTTTTCGTCCCCCTTCACGGCTTTCCTAAAGAAACCTCACCATCGGAAGCTGCGTGTCTGGATCAGGCCAGGCACACATAGTACACACTCTCTACGTGCTGCGGTAGACGGCGCAAGCAAACATGGCACCCCTGTTCTGCCCAGCTCCGCCAAATGAGAATCGTTTGTTTTTCGGGGCCGTTGTTTGCCTGTCTGCTGTCATTGGCAATGCTATTCAGAGGCACCGACTTGATCGTCGCCATGGGCTTCTGTGTTCGGCATTACCTCAGCCCTGTCGTCTTGAGAACGAACGCTCCTAAATCCAATCCAAAGCCAATCCAAAGCCAACAGAGCAACGCCAAAGAGCTCTTTGCAGGCTAGGAAGGCAAGACACCTATTCGCACACATAAGGCTTCTGCGAACCACGGGATTCGACCATGTCGATGTCGATTCGGGCTGCGGATAATATCGATCACGGCTGCTGAGCGCCTCGTATTGAGCCTCCCACCTCCCGCCTCATTTTAAATGTCCCATATGAGCATCGGGCTGTGTGGCTTGTACCCACCCTACCACCTCACCTCAGAGGTTCACCCGCCATACGGATACAGGCACAGTCAACACCCATGGCGTCCCCGAGCTTTGACAGCTCGCAACAATGCCTTTTTCTCCGTCCGTTTCGAACGTCTCCGTGCTCTCTACACCCGCCAACCCCAGCATGCTATACCGGCTTGGCGCCACCGCAAGGCCGTACTCCCAGTACCCTTCCTGTCGCCCGTAAACAACCGGGCCAGTTTCGGAAGAAAACATCTTTCATTACGATCTGATGACTAGACTGGCATAACAATTACCTTGCGCGCTTGCTCCTGGTTCCTAGCTGGAGCAGGAAACTCGAATTTTCCACAGTCGACGACCGTCGACACCATGAGAAGGATTTGGACATCTCGTCATCATCAACTTTGTCACGACCTATCTGCTTGGTCGAACCTCTATACTCTTCATCAGCGCCCGTGAGGATCTGAGACTCGAATTCTCACTCTCGGCAAATGGACCAATGATTACGTTTACGGCGTTGGCCGCCTACGGCTGGACTGACGATTTGAGAATCCTCACGCTACACAGTCTCCACGACGGATGGGAACGGCGGTTCGGTCGAATGATGGCACCTTAAAAGATGATCCTTTTGCATCGCCAAAACCTCCGAGCTGCAATGACAGGGGGAAAGGAAGGCAGAGACTGCAGTGCTGTGCCTTGTCTTTCGCAACTCAGCATCATAATCGGAACTTCAGGGATGTGCTGCCTCCGGTGGTCCCCGGTGGCCCCCTACTCTCCACCTGGCCCTGCGATCTGTCGGGGTCACGCTGCGATCATGGATCTCAGATTGGCTCTATCACAGAGCCCCATGTGTTTGCCAGCCGGCTCAAGACTCGAGGTGTCCTGACGTCGCAGCGACAGGAGTTGCTCAACTCTTCCGGCCCGCACTCTGGAAAATTACGCGACACGGCCCATCTCGCAGCTGCATCACGATAATACTGGAATCTGACATATCCATCTTTAAGCCATTTTGGTATGTTAACACATGATTAGGCAACTGGAGGCGAACTCAATCTTCTCTCTTTGTTTCCTGGTCTCGGCGACACTCCGAGGGATCTTGCGAGCTTTTTTGTTTCCACGTGCGGCAGCAGTGTTCTGTACCAGCGCCTTTTTTCCGGCCTGCATCGAGTCCTCTACGAATACGCGTTGTTCACGACCATTATTACAGATACGCACGTTTGAAGAATTCAGTGCACGCAAGGAATTTCGCAAACCTGGTCGAGACGATTTGGGGAGTAGCCAACCAACCCACTGCCGCCACCATCGACGGTTATCTTTCGCGGACATGACAGACGATATGAGGCTATGTTGTCTACAGGACGCTAGGCGTGGCAACCGTGCAACTCTGATGACTCGATTTTTCGAGATCCGACAGGTGTGGAGTTGTGTAAGCTCTAGACCGTTGTTTTCATGGACCATTTCGCGACTCCATGCACAATGACAATCTACTGCGGGGGTTGCACAAGAGTCACATATTCAGCACTGGACCTGGCCTTATGCAAGCCATGCAGAGACATTGAGAGTGGTATCGAAAGCAGTTGTGACGCTGGTACTCCGTAGCCACTGCAAAAGTGTTTGGGTGCAATCCACACCCGTTGACGGCACCGCGGCAAAAGCAAGCAAGACGAAACCATGGCATTCAGAAACAGGCTCACTTTGCCATATCCGCTTTGCCGATGAGTCGGATCCAATTAGACTCTGAGACTCAAGAGCCCAGCTTCCCGTTGTCGCTGTTTTCTTGGAGGCTCTTCAGCCACTCAACCACTGAATCAAGTGGATCAAACTCGAGAGAATTTCTTCAATACTGGAAGCATCTGAATGTGCAACCCCTTGACGGATCACATTTCTGCCAGTCACAATGGCAGTCGGTACACTCTCGGTATTTCCTCATCGGGTCAGTCTCAAACAAGGACAAAGTCATTTAGCAGATCCATTTATTCGCTCACAGGCGAACCCTTCCGTGAGACTATGGCTAGTTCTCCTATCCAGACATTGTAGCACCCGCGTGTCAAGGCTCGCATGCGGTTTGTCACATATCACATTCACACTGACCAATCGAGTCTGGAGAGACTTCCGCGGGCTTGGCACACACACTGCTGATGCTGCAATACGACTTAGGACTTCACCTGCGACCTTCATTCTGCTGGACACTACGGACGTACTGCAGCGTGTAATCGGCCATCCGCACATCTGCATCACGGAACGCGAAAGTGACACACGACTTGATCCACTCAGATGGCTACCAATTACGAGTTACCGACAGATGAATCACTTGGGGGAATGTCCGCTCAGTACGAAGATCATCATCGGGTGGCTTGAATGCTGGTTGACATAATCGAGAACTGCCAAACGTCAATCGCCTAGGTGAGTAGGTGACAACGTCGCCATAACCGATTCGTGGCTTGGATGCACCGATTTCGCGCCACTCATTGGCGCGCACATTTCAAACGATGAGCTACCCTGTCGCCATCGCTATTCTCCTGTCGTGTCCGTGGCCTATGACGAGAAGCGGTACGCATAGTTGCGTAGCTAACGAGGGTTTTCACGCAAGGTTTGACAGGCAACTAGGCAGTGAATGCAACAGTTGACAACTGACTTTTTCGTAGGATATTGCTAGGGTGGTGGGTTCCAGCTAGCTGAGCACAGAAACATCACCGTCTCCTAGGAGTCCAGACCCCACCAACTGCCAGGGTTGTTGCGGATTACTGAACAGCTTTGCATGGCGAAGGAAGACGCTATAGAAAGATGAGTTCAATGAGTGCTACGCACCTCTAGGACTGATTGACCCCCCATCGGATGGAGTATGAATTAGACCTGCAGACCTGGTCGTTATCGTTCTTGTTGAGTCTCGGGCATCAACATCTATTAAATGACAACTTTAGGCTTCCAGCTGACGGCGACGCTCACGGTTCAACAAGCGAATAGCCTGGCAATGCAGTCTCGTCAAGGGACCCATCTCCATCATTTGGCAAGGGCCTCCCGAAACAAGCCTGTCAAGTGAAGCTGGCGATCTGGATGCTGTAACTCTTATCCTTCTCAGAGCTTGAACCCAATCGCTGGGTTCGAAACCCCAGCAAAAGATGCAGAATGCATCACGATCCATACCGTCGGGTATGGAGGCACTGGGCAAACGGTACCACAGCAGGGCAGGGCAGCAAGGTAAGCAGCCAGCAGCCAGCATCACGACGAGCTGAGGTGACCCAGGCAGTACGCCAACCAGAACTGGGTTAGCGAAGCTGCAGGCGTGGGCTCCCGCGATCCGTGCACAGGTCCCAGGACTGTGGTTGAAGGGCGATCCCCCGGCTTGAACCACCCTCGGTGAAATTGGGTGCCCGACATGCTGGCCGGTATCAGGAACGCTTTCCGGAAGGGATAATGGCAATGTGATAGTAAGCAAGGGGCTAGTGGCGGAAACGAGTCGCAGAATCACAATTGAAGAAAACGACAGATCAGATGTGCCTTTCCGGCCTAGTCCAATTCCGAGTGGATGACGAGTTTTTCAGAAAGCTGGAACAGCCATCAAGACTACCAAGTTCCTTGCCATTGACATTTAGAGGTTGCCAAAGACACTCTGGCTTTCCTTTCAATGATCCAACCAACTTTCCAGAGAGACGGAATTGTAGGTGACACTACCTTAGCCACGGGAGCGGCAAGTCATACGGGCAGCGGGCTATATCCCAGGCTGGGAATAGCTGGGCACAGTAAGGAGACCAACCTCCAGCGCCTCCCGAGTTCCAACCAGGTTCCATCGTTGGTGTTGCGCCGGGATCGATTACTATTGAAACTTCGCCCCGTTCGGGCAGCCATCGGAAGAACATTCAAGGCTTCAAGCACGAGGATGCTCAATCGCCCGCCCATAGGCGTGCCGGCACCTAGAAGGACCGACAAACTCTTCTAGCGGCGAAACACCATCCCGCCATAGTTTGGGCTAGATGGTCGGGGAAGGCGATATGCCGATGGGACGAAAAGAATGCCTAGAATGCCGCTTCTTCTCGACCTGATGCAGGTCAGAAGTGCAATACCGTTGCCCTGGCCACCTTGAGAGGGCTCATTTCCCCCTGGAAAGGGTCTCGTTTCAAAACATCGTCATTGCTGATTTATCAGTGACTGACATTGCCAGGGCTTCATTGGAATACTGGACAATTACGGGCGAAATACCCCGGGCTTTCCAGTCCCGAAGCTGATGACAGCAGCTAACTATTTGCCGCCCCCACGACCTGTCAAACGGCCCCCCCCTCCTCCTCCTCCTCCTCCTCCTCCTCCTCCTCCCCTCGTCTTTCTCATATCCTGGTTCGCTGAATTGGCCGCTGCCAAATGTAGTACTGGCGCTGCACAGCACACCAAGCGCACATGTGTGGCTGGTGACAGGTGCTGGCAGCTAGAGTGCTAGGGGAGCGACGAAGTCCCAATTACGATTACATGCCGCTGGGGCTAAGGTTGGGATATCCAACGGACGACTGAAGTCAAAAATTGGGCCAAATAGGCTTAAACTTCGCCGGATCTCACCTTAGCATTCGACTTGGCGGCTGTCAAGCTCAGATTGGCACAGCTCATCATTATCCATCGTCCTAACGACCCGTCCCGCTCTCTGTGGCTGCTGACTTTCACAGACGGCTTCCAACCGACACATCGTACGAAGTGTTCGGCACCAAGCTTTTTCTGCAACAATTTCCTGTCGTGAGGCAGACATTATGCAATGGTGAAGCTTAACAAGAACACCTGAATTTCAGGGGCCTCCAGCGTCCATAATGGGGTATTGTCATTTCCGTTGAGTCCGGTATCTTTTTGAGAGAGCAACCTCGACTGATACACTCTGCATAGTCCGTGAAGCGGTCAGTATTGCAGAAAAAGGACAGGGTTTCGCCAAACTGTGCGACGC
Source organism: Colletotrichum paranaense (assembly GCF_030867605.1). Taxonomy (NCBI): domain Eukaryota; kingdom Fungi; phylum Ascomycota; class Sordariomycetes; order Glomerellales; family Glomerellaceae; genus Colletotrichum; species Colletotrichum paranaense. The sequence goes on from NW_026848964.1 coordinate 2,516,706, forward strand.
TTCGGACGTTACAACAACACGATATGCTACGGCCGAGAACTCGTTGGAATAAGCGCCGCTTCTCAGTATGGAAAAACCTCACCTCGTACTCTCGCGACCATGACCGTAAAAGACAATTTTCTCCAGTGTAATTCATCGCTCCAGGAGGTATTCTCCACTTGGGCTAGGCTCATCCATTGGTATTCCAGCGGATTTTCGTCTCGGGGAGCGCGGCGTTTCCCTGCTTTTCCTGGCGGGTAACTCTGGGGCTCCTGAGCAATGGGCAATTCTCACGACCATTCACACACACCAGGCCTTTTGATGATTTGGACTGGCCTGGCAAGACAAGAAAGGGAAATTGACATTGCACGCCCTCATCTCAGCCTTACAGATAAAGCCATTTGACTAAGCACCAGCAGACGTTGAACCCCTTTGATAGGGGCCGTTTCTCAGACGAATCCGTACAACGAAGTTTGGTCCAGACTGGATTTTACGGAAACGCTCGGCACAAAGCCACAAGTCTGGTCTTTCATGGATATCAGACCTGGACGACGGGTTTTACGCCATATCACACACGCAAGTATCCGTACTCCGGACGGTTACCTCCACTGCAGATGCTAACGAAACTAGAGGTTCCCCAGTACTCTCAGCATCGCGGGGGGGGGGGGGGGTTGTTTGACTGATGCGCTGAAGGCGAACCTTGGCTTGGTTACCGCGCGGCTTTCGGGTTCTACGGGCGGAAGAGGCACAAAATCAGATACCGCCTGGTCTTCCGATGGCGCTCATCCACCCCTCCGTTCTCTCCATCGGCAATCGCGCTGTGTCCCCTTCACCCGCTGATGAGGGACGGTGTGGATGAGGGCAAATTTTCAGCCTTTTGCGATCACATCTCAACTTTTTGAGATTATTTCCCAAATTTCCTACCTAACTTGGTCGGGAGAAGCGCAGGTCATGCCGCATGGATGACAGAATGGGCTTGCTAGGCACCGGGGAAGCAGGGTGCTCGACCCGCTAACCAGGACAGGGCCACTTCGGCTCTTGCAGGCAACGTGGTTCTTCTCCCTGTACAGCTTGGGTTGAGGGAACGGACAAAGAGGCGCGTCATGGCTGAGCCGGACCAATACCTTGGAGCGAACGCTTCCAAGGCTCCTCAGCAACGAAGAAATCCTTACTTTCGCAAGTTGAACTCAACCTGGGCTCATGTCACTTATCAGATGCTGGCCTCAGCTTCCAAGACGACGCATCCACTTTGCATCGCTATCTGACAGGCTCAAATTATCTCGAGAGTCCACAAGAACTTCTCTCTATGGGCCTGATAATGAACGAGATGGACTGCCAGGCGGATCGAGACGCTCAAACAACTTCATCATAATGACCAAAGTCACTTGTCAACCTTCCATCTCGTGGTTCCGCTCTATTTCGAGCCTTTTTGAAACATGGTAATACCGGCACCGCCTTCTAGAGTGGTACGCTCACGGCCGTTGAGGCACCGGTATGCTCCGAAGGCGCCGCGCTGTGATCACAATTGTCAACAAGGTCCCCTGATTTGCATCACTCGAATGACAGCTGGGCGGCTTGTTAGCGAGAGAAGACGCAATGATTGATTGAGGCAAAGAGGCACTGTGGGCCACTTTTACCAGCTTTACCAGCATGCCAGCAAGCCCTGATCAGGGTCCAGGGGCTTGAGACGGGTCTTGACTCTTGGGGGGACGACGGGCAGACCTGAAATCGGTGCATCTGCACGCACCGAAACTTGAACATTCCTGAGCCCATGGCTGCAAGGGGCATCTGAAGGCTCAACTCCGCCGCTCGGCCATTCGCAGACGATGGCAACTTTTCTTCTTCTGATCTCTCCACAGATCGATGGTAGCAGTTCCAGTGGACAGGGAGGGGCTAGGACAGATCACGGGAGTCTCGACTCAAGCACCTCGCCGTATGAAGGTTTGCACGAGGGAATATGGGCAGCCGGTCGGCTTAGGTATTCTCTGACTCTGACTTGGACTCTGACTTGGACTCTGACAGAGAGGCCATTTTCGTGGCGCTTCTTTTTGGCCACAAACGGTCACCTGCCTACGAATCCCAAGACTGTGGCAACCCACACCCTTCCTAGGCCCGCCTCGCCAGATCGCGGCACTGCCGATCTATGAGCTGAGGCTTCAGAGTGGCAGGATTCCAATTCGCGGCCAATGGGAATTAGGGAGCGGTAGAACTCTCTGCACATCACCGAGATCTGATCGACTCGCGCGATGGGCGACATGACGCTAGACCTCTGGAATGTGGCTGCGCAAAATCTCTGGGCTTGGAGGCTGTCAATGCCGATGGTCGCTGCTCCGAGAGCTTATTCACTACGGATATTTCTCACAGACATGATGATTCGTGGGGACGGTATAGCATCAAAAATCAGAATCGGCGGTGGCATCAGTAATCTGGCAGGGGAACAACAGACTCGACTCGCTTTCTCCTCTTGCGAGGCCGCCAAATGAGATGTGATACGGTGTGTGATTATGTTGAGGGGACCTTCGTTCGAGAGGGCGTGAGAGATGATGGTAAGTGATGGTATCCCTGACGAGTCCAAGCAGGAGTTGAGTATCTAGTGTCTGAACACCCACTAACAAAGCAGTCGATATGTGAGATATTTCAATTTTCTATGTGGACAGCCCACGAGTGGTGCGCTGTAGTTTTGGGGGGAAAAGACTTATGGGAGCCGGAAGCCTCGTCCGAAGTACTAGCCGCTGTCGATTGACCGACGTCGAAGGGATAACCTTGTATCAAAGCCGCAGGTCAGCCGACGACATGGACGTATTAGGGTGGGCCAGCCTCATCCAGTCGCGCAAACTGGGCTTGGATGGGAATGTTTCAATCCCAAGCATCACGATGCGATATGCGAAGCCGCCTTTTCGCGCACACATCGCCCGGCCCCACCGGCAGGCATCTGGGAGTGTGATCTACGCACTTTTCCTAACCGAGACCAAGCTGGATCGCCGGGTGCTCGAGGTGACCGGGGGGGAGGGGACGTCCTCAAGAGTTTGAGGGAACCAAACCAGACAAGCTGGGAGCTATGCGACATGGGATCCCTCCCCCCCGGCGTCACAGAAGCCAGGGCCAAACCCGAGTCCAAGCTCCCAGTATCCTGGTCAGTCTAGCGATGGAAGTGGACTGTGGCCCAGATCTCGGCTCTGAAAGCTCTCTTTCGTCTCTTGTCAAGAGTCTGTGGGATGTGTGTGTGTGTGCGCTTTGTGTGGGCAGCGGCACATAGGTGGGGCTCTCTCCGATTATGACAGCCTTTTTGCTTTCTTCCCTCACATTTTCACCCTGTGTGATGCAGGAGAAATGTGAGATGTGACTGAAGGGCTGAGATCTGCCCTGACCAACATTTCGCAAGCTCTTCCATTTTGATCGCGGCCCAGCTTCCCAATCCAGCATCTCTGCGCCGAGCCACTCAGCTCTCTGGGATTCCGCAACGGAGCTTTGTGGTCCTTTGGATGCTGCGTACGGTGTATTCCCATGGAATGCGGTTCCGTACAATATCGGGAAATCTGACATGTCACTGAAGCACGATCAACCGACATGGCGGTCGATCATTCACTGAGCTGCTTGGTACACATATCTTACTCGATACCGACGGGGTCGTATAGGTCCAGACCCCTATTAGAGGTCAAAGGCACGAGATGAAGAGGGGCGGCGGCGGGGGGGATTACGGTTTCGCGGACGAGGTCGCTAGTTCAAGGCGCATCCGGCGGCCGTGGACGGGTCCGATGGGCGACATCAGTGCGACGCCCGACACGGGATCTCGACCTCCCATGGCCCCCCTTCCTGGCATCTTCGTCTGTTCGTCGTCGTCCACTCCACGACCCGGGAGGAACGGACGGGGAACCATCATCGCCGATACCACCTTCAGGCTCCAGCACCCATCAACTACCAACCACGCGAACCTTGACTCGTTCTCGCTTAAGGTGTGTCGTCTCTTTTTTCCTTTTCCAACCCGGAGGAAGAGGGGCCAACAACCTTCAATCCTTTCCTCTCATCCAGGTTCAGACTGGGAACCCCGTCACCCAAAATTCTTTTCTGCTCAAAATCCACGGCTATGGAACCCCACTGTGCGACCCTCCGTCATCAGAGAGGTCAGAAGGAGATCGCGATCCTAGGGCAGTGTAGATGCAGGTGAGGACTGACAATGCGACCCCTTTTGCTGCGCTCGCGGCGCTGCAGAAAGCAGAAAGCAATTCAACAGAGGTCCAAGCGAGGAAACTTCTATCACATTGTTCACTTTTTTTTTCTTGTTAATTCCCTCTTTATCCTTACCTGGCTCTTCAATCCTCTTTTCGCGCTATCCTCTTTGACGATGTCATTGCGAATGGCCGCCCCGCCCTATCAAGATGTTCTTTTCGCCTTTTGCCCCTGTTCCTGTTCTTGTTGACTTTCGGTTCAATGTGACCCTCTCGGGGCGCCCCTCGAGTCTTGGAAGGGGAAGGGAGGGGCCAAGAGAGAGACTCAAGACGCTCAGCTTCTGTGCGTAACTTTGACAGAACCGAGGATGGGCCCATTGTCGCCAATGTTTTGGGTTGTTGTTTTATCCTCATTCAGTCTTCAAGTGGTCCCCTCGTGGTGTTACCGTGTTACACGAGGAGATCTAACGGGACGACTTGAACTAAAGCGTAAACTCCTGATGATCTTTGGGAAGGGGGGCCAGAGGGCGCTTGCTACACTAGATATGCGACGTTGCTCGGTGCTCGGGTCCAGATTCTCCAACGTTGTCGTTGCACTCACGCACGCGTGGAGGGGGAGATACAAGGGAAGGGAAGGGAAGGGATACAGACGAGAGCTAGGTTTAGGTGCAGGTAGGGGGTATTACTTGAGACGGACGACAACGACGACGTCCGAGCAAAGCCGCTGAGCGTCCTTTGTTCGATGTCGTCCCTTGAGATTCTGGGTTCTGGTTCTACCTGTCGATACCCGTCGTGCCATCGTCCGAGCCCTCGTGGCAAACTCTGATAGTGACGCGGAAACCACATGTCTTTTCCTTTCGTCATTTTGGACGAGCTCAACTTTTGTCTCTGGCCTCTCTTATGTCTTGCGCATCTTAGTGCGGTTTGCGGGGATCCGGGAGCTTGCGAGCGTTGGATGACAATTGGCTCCGGCACTGGAACAAGTCTGTATCAGATGACTCACGCCCTTTTGCTCTCTGAGTTGTCTGTCTTTGTCGCTTTCTATTCCGCTCTCTTGTTGTTCCCACCGCCCAATATGACCCTTACGGTTGGGTCGGGTTCAAAATGTCGCGCACAAAGTTACTGTGTTCGAGGCGCGCGATGGGAGGGGATACCATGCTTGAGTGGACTATATCGGTTCCCGCAAAAACGGGACAGGAGGGGCAAACGATCATGACCGAGACGAACGGCAAGCGCGTGCGTTTTTTTCTCCGTAGTCGCCGTCTCCAGTGTAAGTCGGAGGAGGAGGAGGAGGAGGAGGCGCGGGCGAGCGAACAAAAAAAGATGGGGGTCCACGGCACGCCGTACACGCCGTGCACACACGGGAAACAGAGCTGAGCGACGGAGTAGGGGTGATGCTTGTTCGGGGCCGCAACTGACACCACGCAAACCACGCAGCGCTCCATTTTCATCTCAAAGTCTCAACGTCTAGTAGTCAACCACAGCGTGGAGCTGCTGCGAGGAGAAAAGCTCTGCTCATCCCCCCTCGTTGGTGCCTCTCCCCTCTGTGCCTCTCTCCTCTGAGCCCTTTATTCCCTCTGTGCCCTCTCTCTCCAGCCTATCGCCTGTCGTCATTGCCCACCAAACCCCCTTGCGGATACTACCTTGAATGTATTTTTTGCCACGCTAGAGCCCCAGGACACACTTCTGGGGTTCTAAATGTGGCCTTGTGATTCGTTCTTTGGGATTATTTGCCTCCCCTTGAGCAAGGGAGACATGCTGAGAAAGAGGTGAGCGCAGCCGTTGAAACCGTGAATGGCTGGCTGAACCTGCTCTGGACCGCTTCCTCGACTTCACGGGCTGAACTCTGGGCTTCAAGGGCCCGGTACTGGAGACTTCGGACGGTATACGTGGGCACCAGGTGGGCTTGAGGGGCGGTTTAGGTAGCTGCGATGCCGTTGCCCAGCACTTCCATTCCTGTGGCTCTGGTTGGAGGAGCACAATGGGGGGAAGGGGAGAGACGCAGGTTTGACACGTTGGCAGGTCCTGTAGAGATGGAGTCATGGGCAAGGAGTAGGTCAGTAACGAGAGGAGCATGATGGGGATGAAGGGGGCGAGAGATGTCGTGCAGTTTACGGATATTTGGGTAGTCGACGGTCGAAGTCCTATCTGCACTTTCTCCATTTCTTCAGAATCATCATCATCATGACCGTAGTCATCAATCATTGTAATCTTGTTCTTGTTTCTCACCCCCCACCTCTTCCTCGCGGTGTCATATATCGTCCTGCTTGAAAGCTCCAGCCCAGCCCACACGACCTCGCGGAGCGCGGGACTTCGGATCCGCGGCCGTTGGGATAACCCCAAAAACCCAACGTGCGGGTTTTTCTGGTGTGTCCTTTTGTGACCTGTAACAACGGTGCCACTCTGATTCAGATAGAGAGTGAGTGAGGCCTGTCTCTTGGGATGTATCACTCAGTTGTAGTGTGTGTCCGTGTGTGGGCTGCGTTCCGTTCACCCTGGTTTCTTCTTCTTTGGTGAGTATTCTTATGTCTTGAAGAAGAGGCGGTGGAACAGCGTGAGGGAGTTGTAAGACCGTAAAAGTCAGGTAGGTAGGCTGCGAGCGAGACAAGATTACCTGGGTACGCTACGTAGCTAGGGGTGTGTGTGGAAGTGGCAAGTGAGAAAAGGCTGTGAGACGTAAGAAAAAAGAGACACGATTCCAGAGACATGGTGGTCGGAGGAAGGCGGGGAGAGGAGAGATTGTGTGGGCAAAGGGGGCACAGTTGAGTGTGAACCGCAGTGGCATGAGAAACCGAGATGTGGCCTGTGGCCTGTTTCTTCCCTATGTCTGGGATCGGGGATGGGAGGGACGGCACGGAGGAAGAATGATGGCTAAGTCGCAGATTCGGGACTGTCCGATAGGTACAATCGTGATTACTCTATTCACAAGAGAAAAGCCATTTAGGCATCTGGGGGATGAGGCCCTGAGCCTGAATGTGTTTTGGGAGGCTCTGAGTGGATAATCTGTGGTGGATGGGTAGGTTGATGGCTGCTTCTTTGTGTAACCGTTACGTTGTCTACCCGCCTCTTAAGAGGGGAGTTCCGCGCTTAAGGTTGAGATATATCCCAGATAAGGTATTTCCCTAGTTGACGATGCAGTGAAGAGCATTGGCTATCTGGTCTCCATGGCGGGAGATGGGAGAACGTGCCGGCACCTCTCCTTTCTGTCCACGCTGCTCCCGTCTCCCTAGCCCCTCCATTTCCTTCGAGACTTGTTCCTGGAAAAAGGAGCGGTAGTACATCACATGTGTGAGAGTGTGTGAATGTGGATGCAGGCGTCGGTATTCACAAGTGCGTGTGTGTATGTGCGCGTGCGAGTGAGATTGACAGTTGTTCACCATGAGATCCTGCACTTTGGACCCTTTTCCCGTCCCGACTACAGTTCTATTTCCCTTTTTTTTCTCCTCTTTTTCAGAGTTTCTTGTGTTCTCGTGTTCTTGTCGTACCACGATGCCGCGGGTGCTATTCTGATAGGAGGGGATAGAGGAAATGTGGGAAAAGACCACGCAGAGATGTACGTGTAACGTTGGGCTAAAGCCGGCAAGAACTTCATAAAGGGGTCCATCTTGTCCCCTCTCCACAGTTCCCGCTCTACAAGAAGAGAGCCCTGCAGGAGAGAAGCCTCAGGGGGCGAGGAGTGAAGGACCTCCTCCCCTCGCCGACGATTGGACATCCGTATCGCCTCCCCTCTACTCCCCATCTCACCACTTGTGGGATCAGGTACTTTTTTGGCGATCGAGGCGCGCGTCAGTGAGGTGATTTACTGGAAGTGGTGTGCTGGCTGGACCATCGCTGGCTGGCTGGGCGGGATGGATGGATGGATGACCTGTGTGGGATCTGCCGGCTTCCCTTTCCGCTGGGATCCGGACGTGACATGTCAAAAAGTCTCACGGCTCTTCTCGTCCGCTCATCTACGCTCCTGCCTTTCTTTGCTTCTTCTCTTTCTTTACGTACCCGTACCTACATCTGAGAACTGAGAAACGTCCCCTCGTGACTTCTGGGTGGCTTGAGGGGGTAACGGGGGGCCGGGAGGATAGACGGAACATTCCATATCAGGGTGAGATGGTGGTGGTGGTGTGTTCGGTCTTTGTTCATCAGGACCTACATGCTACGCGGTAAAAGTAGCAAAAACAGAGCTGGAACACTGCTACGAGTGTCTCGTAAAGAAAGGGGCGCTGATTCCGAGGCAAGGAGGTACTTGAGTAGGGGGGGTAGAGCAAGCCTTGTGTTGTCTTAGTGAGTTGTCTGTCTCGGACGTCGAATGCCGCGCCCGCTGAGAGGCGTGGGATGTGTGATTTTACTGTTTTGTGTGCCGAGCCTTGAGAGACAAATGGGATAGGAGGCGTAGGTTTCGGTTCGAAGAGAAGGCTGGGCAGTGATGGCTTCTGTGATCTGGTATTCTGGATTACGACATGATCAGATCGGACAAGTGTCATTCTCAAGGAAAGATTCGCCATGTTCTGTATGCTTGTGCCCGTGGTCTTATTGCTTTGGGGGAGATCAGACAGGCTGTCCTGGTGTCGAAACCCCTCACCGGCCTTCTGCACATTCGAAAAGCACAACATTCTGTCACACAGAGCGATAGCAGCGGCGTATGGAAAGCCACGTGTGAGACTTTGAATCGTGGATCGGTGTCTTCTTGTTGGCAGTGGCTTAGTGTTCTTCAACGTTGCTCGTTGAACCAGCCTCGAAGCGATGGCACATTCCTCTAGGCTTGTTCATTCAGCGAGGCTTTGGTTCTGGCATGCAAGAACACTCAGACAGAGCCTTGAGCTTGATCTTGAGCTTATGCTTGGAAGCCTTTGAACATAGACTACTCATAAAGTGGATCACTCATGGAGTAGGGAGGTCGATGACCGTCTTGCAGCCCCTATTCCAGTGACTTCGGTCCACGTTTCAACTTTGATATTCCATCAGCATTCACCATTGACAAATCAGTTGTGCTGACTTCTTGACTTAAGCGTGACTTTCTTCTGGTTCTAATGATGTGTCAAAGAACATGTAGCTACAGTGATTTAAGATCATCGCAAATTTAGCCATCTGTTGAGCCGTCTTGCATAGGTGATATAAGTGCGGCTGGTGTGATGAGTATCAAGCAAACCAGAATAACGTAGTGCATCTAAGCACAAGATTGAGACCTGTGAGAGCAGAACGTACGCCTGTTGTTTCGTCTATATCCTCTTGTCTTCATTACTTGAGTTATTTGATGGTACAGCGCTGTTTGACGATTCAATGGAGCAGGAGCGGTCGAATACCAAGAGATATGACGGATGAGATTTAATGAAACGAAACGGAACGTGAAACGAAGATGCAACAGAATTTGACTGGCTATTAAGCATTTGAGGCACCACTGACGGTAAGGAGTGATAAAGAGCAATCCAGGTCTGCGCAAAGGGTTTCACTCTTCTTGCGACTTACATGCTCAGTTGATTCACAATCGTGGCCTAGTTTAGAAAGCAGACGTAGAAAAATGCAAATCCCCAGAGTTGAGCAGTCAGGTAACGTCAACGGAACGAAGCTTGCTCGAGTGTGCTGCATAAGCCAGAGCACCTTATACACACTCTTAGGGAAGCAAGTCTGGGGCTATCCTGACATGTCAGTTGACCTCAGCGTTTCTTATTGCCGCTGGCAACGAAATAGCCTCCGTACTTACAAGTATGGGCGAATGTGGGATGAATTAGCAAACTTGAGGACACAGGCGTTGGCCACGTCTAAGGCTGCGAGAGACACAGAAGCTGCCGTTTCATGATCATCTTTCCTATTTTGTAGACTCTAAAACTATGCAGACCAGATGGCATCCCTGACATTGCACGCACGATCTTAGCCTTGGCCATCGAATCTTCACTCTCGTCAATAGCAACATATTCGTTCTGGAATGGTATGTATTATTCCGACACTATCATTACAAGCCTACTCCGCCCATTGTGGTAAGTAGTATTTGACGTTCTCGTACACAAGGAAAGTGACCCATGTAGCCGGCATCACCCTCACAACTCCCGGCATAAGGCCTCTGTAGAAACCCCTGACGCCTTCTTCCTGCCAAATCCTCTTCACAACACCCCGGATACCCCGTCCGAACCTCTCATCGGCGTCGTAGTTCTGTAGTCGACTCCGGAGTACCTGGTAGGGATACGTCACAGCCCCAGCGACTAGCTTCGAGACACTCGAGATGACCACCGTCGCCTCGTTGCTCACCCGCCCTCCATTGTCGCCCTTCCGCTGCCTTCCGGCGAAATACATCTTTTTGGCGGGCTCATACACGGCAAACTGTACTGCGCCGTGCGAAACCCCGATCAGACTGACGCCGAGGCCACGATAGAAGCCCCGCAGGCCCTCGGAGCGATACAACAGCCGCGCGCCGGTCCACATGTTGGCGTAGGCGCCCGCAGCGGTGCGGTCGGACGAGAGCATGCGCGTCTTGAGAACCCAGACCGGGTTCGTCAGGACCTGTGTCAGCGCTCCGGCGAGCGCGGACGACACGAAGAAGTCCTGGGTGGTGAGGTACTCCTTGGTCAGGTTGCGGGCGTTGGCACCGGAGCCGCTCGTCAGCGGCATGTAGCCGGCTCTCCAGAGCGCAATGGCCCGCTCGACGCGCGACTTGAAGAAGAAGAAGGCGGACCAGCTTGAGGCGTTGCCGATGAGGTTCGGCGTCAAGCCGCGGTAGAGGGAGGCGATGGGATGCGGGTTCTGTGTGAGCGTGCGGATGAGAGACATGGTTGTCAGCGACACTGACGGATTGGCCGCGCTCCGGTGAACTAAGCTTCCTTGTCAGCGACTGCTTCTGGGTGATTTTCAGATATAGACAATGCACTTCACTCACTTTGCATCCGCGTCTTCACGATATCAAGCGGGTGAACTACCAAAGTCGCAACCGAGCCGGCCGAGAGACCGGCAACGGACTCGACCAGAGCGGGTGAGATGCCCGCATTTTTGCTTTCTGACATAGAAGTAAGAGGGGCCTCTGTCACATTGCTCTATGTAGAAAACGTGACTGCGATCTCACGCATCCGGTTGCAGAGACCTCGGCCAAGCTCAAATGTCGGAAGCTGTGTAAAAGGAGCTTGGTGAATTGTTGGTGTGGCTTGACTGTAGCTTACCATGAAAAATGCGCCTGAATGATTATTCATACGTCATGTTAGCTCATTAAATTGCGGCTCCGCTGCCACTTTTTCAGAGCTTCAGCCACACTTAACCTCCTTTCGCAGGCTGTGACCAGACGTAAGGTAGGCAGGATATCGACAGCTCCCAATGCCCATGAACGAAATTGTTTTAATGTGTTCATTCTATTAGTCTTCAAGATCATGGAAAGACCGCAACAGTTCTGAAGCGCAGTTGCAAAGCTCGTCGACGTCCGCCTGAGCCCTCAACTACGTATTCTGTCTCCTCTACTCACAGGCACTAGCAATTTGCATCAGGGGAATGTTTTCTTGGTTTACTAGAAGCTGCATTAAAGGCGATGCGTATGATTAAGCAAAAATGCGCCAGTTACCCGAATGTTCATTGACAGCCCGCTGACTGCACCTCATTCCCCCCCAACATTGTTGTCCGCGCTGCCAGACCATTCGCAGTGGCGTACAACAAAGAAGAGTATATCGTTAGAGAGGTTTCATTTGATTACATATGTAGTTGTACAATGCGCCGGAGCCGCGGCCTGCATTTCCTCATCACCATTGTCAGTGATCCGGTGTGTCATCCCCCAAATCTTGGCTAGCATCCAAATTTCGCAAGCCTAATATTGTACAAAAAGTCGATGTTGAGACACGCGTCGTCTAAGAGAGGGGAGAAATAAGGCTGGGGGAGGATTAGTTACGATGTTCCATGATATTCGCGCGTCTTGGAGTATTGCCTACCGGATGAAAGCGGGACGGGGCTCGCTGCGGGTGTAGCCTGCAAAGAATAGTCAGTTTCGCTGTTGGAGGCGTAGTTCGAATCGAAGCATCAATCATTCGTACCGAGGTAGAGAACGAGAGGGAGGTATCCGCTGCGAATAGGTCAGTAACTGGGTTCGTTTCTCGTCAAATACAGGAGACTACATACTAGTGGATGGCAATACGGGAGATCTCAATGATCTTGCCAATGCGCTCCTGTAGTATGCAATGATTAGATCCAACTCCATGCGACGTGATCTAGCTATCGTTGCGTTGTCGCACCTTGGACTCTTCGGAGAGGGCGAACATCTTGACGGATGGAATGTGACGTTGACGGTATTTGATAAGTTGAATCAATGAGGTTTCGCGTGATGGCGGTCTTCGTCGTCGCTGGGTGTTCGTGGATGTATCGTCGTCGCTGCGTCAGGGAGCTGGTGGTGGATGCGCTGGAAGCTGTTCCTGAACTTTTCTTCGTCTGCCGGAAAAACGCATCGAGTGGAGCCGCCGGAACAACCGCGCTGGGAGGCTTATCGACCTTTGCGCTGCACGATAAGGTACGTACCGACATAGCTCAACCGCGACTGAACCTCGAGGCCAAAATTTCCAGGTCTTTATGGTACAAGGTGACCAACGACTTTTCGCCTCACGTATTCTGACGATCCAATCTATCTTACGAGTATCGTCTATAGATCGTGAAGAGGGCACTGAGAGTGCTAGAAATTCAAAATGGCACAAAACAGGCATTGGTAAGCTTCAAACTGGCCCCAAGTAAGCATTCAAGGACATTGCAACTAACCTACGACGCGCGATACAGGGAACAAGACAAAGATGCGACCATCTACATCGGAAACATTGACGAGCGCGCGACCCCGGCGATGGTGTACGAAGTCATGCTCCAGATGGGCCCCATCCACAACATCCACATGCCCCGCGACCGCGTCACCCAGAACCACCAGGGCTTCGGCTTCGTCGAGTTTAGGACGCCGGGCGACGCAGAGTACGCCGCCAACGTCATGAACGGCATCAAGCTCTACGGCAAGTCCCTGCGCGTCAACAAGGCCAGCGCGGACAAGCAGAAGCAGGCAGAGGTCGGCGCGGAGCTCTTCGTGGGCAACCTGGACAGCATGGTGGACGAGAAGATCCTCTACGACACCTTTTCGCGTTTCGGCCCGCTCGTCAACTTGCCCAAGGTCGCGCGAGAGGACAGCGGCAACTCAAAGGGCTTCGGATTCATCTCCTACGCCGACTTTGAGAGCGCTGACGCGGCGATTGCCAACTTGCACATGCAGTACATCCTCAGCAAGGAGGTCTCGGTCCAGTATGCGTTCAAGAAGGACGGCAAGGGCGAGCGCCACGGTGACGCTGCGGAGCGTGAGCTCGCCGCGCAGGCCAAGAAGAGGAACATCGTCCCAGAGATCCAGGCCGTACCACCCGCTTTCCTCAACGGCCCGCCTCCGGCCGCTGCGCCGACTGCCCCTGCCGGATTCGACCCCTCAAACGGCCTGCCGGTCCAGGTCCCAAATCCAGGAGCACCAGCCGGATTCGCGCCTCCGCCGCGGGGACCAGCGCAATACAATGCCGTACCACCACCGCAAGGTATGGGCGGGCCGGGCATGGGCCGTGGCGCCGTACTCCCTCCCGCGCCGTCTGGTCTGCCGGCGCGGCCGCCACAGTCGCAAGGCGGCTACACGAACCCGGCCGACTTCCACCCGGGTGCCCCGGGTTTCCGCCCGCCAAGCGGACCTCCCGCACCGCAAGGCTTCGCTGCGCCCCCTCCCAACTTCCCCATGCCTCCTCCGGGAGCTTCTGGGACACCGCCCGCGCCACCGGGCTTCATGCCTCCTCCGGGCTTCAACCCCCCTGGATTCCCCCGCCGATGAAGAGACATGAATTTAAAAAGGAGATCGCCCTTCGTTGGCGGTATTGTAAGACTACAAAAAAGTAAAAAAAGCGCTGCTTTGGTGCCGCTGATTTCCGAGGCTTCATCGGTTTCGGAATAATAGCCGGGCGTTTAGGATAGGGGCTAGCGAGAAGCTCGTCCAGCACAGGTTGAATCGGATTGCAATGGTCTGTCTTCACTTTGATCAGACGGGGAGTAGCCATTGCTAACATTATCCAGATCGTCACTTTAGTGGTATGGCAGCTGCTTTAGACCCAGGCAGGATCGCAGGCAGATGCCTCACAGACATCATGACCCGAGAACCGGCGGCCACGGTGAAGATTATGATGATCGTTACTCGTAGCTTAATGAAGAAATGACGTTTACAATATTCTCAACTTTGACTGGAGCTCCGTGGACTCTAGAGGACGCATAGACGAACCCTCTGTGTGCCTTGTAATGACTCGTCCATGTCAATATTGACGGGCTTCTTTGATGCGTCGCAACCCAAGCTAATACGCCCGCACATCCAAGGCAAAACATGTAGCACTGTATCGGCAGCCAGACATACGAAAATGTAGACGTTCCACTTTTCTTTTTGGAAAATGCTGAGAAGAATGGCTATATCATCCCAGATCCGCTCTCGCCCTTTTCGTACATAAATTACAAATGGTAGGTACACAGTTATCATACATCTCCTAGTCCACGATATCCCCTTTTATGAGTCTCGCGGCTTGTCCTCTTGCAGCTCTTCCTTTTTTGGCTCGCTCTCTTGCGGCTCATTTTTCTTCGGTTCGTCCTCCTTCGGCTGGCTCTCCTTCAGCTCGGCTTCATTCAACTTGCTCTCCTGGAAGATATCTTCCTTCAAGGTCTCCTCATCCAAATCGTCCTCTCGCAGCTCGTCTGTCGTTTCATCCCAAGATACCGTCTTCCACTGTGCCCTGTGCCCGAAAGCCTCATCATAAGTAACGGGATCATCCATGCCGAAAACATGGACGGGGTTCTCCTTGGCCGTCTCTTCCATTTTCGCACGGAATTTCCTGCCCCTCTTGCTCATCTGCTCCAGCTTGCCAGAAAACATCTGGTACCACGGGTCAGGCCCTTTCGCATCCTTGTCGTTTGAGAGCGCCTTCTTGCGTCGCACCTGAAGTGCTTTATACAGATGCTCGGCACGACCCGCAGGAAGTTCTTCAATGGAATACTCCACGGTCCACCCCGAAACGCCAGCCTTGGGATCGGGCCGCGGGGCGTATTCTCCATTTACCCTGTTCCGCACAGTCAAGACCATTCCAAGAAGCTCGTTATCAACGATATCAAGCTCAGGGGTCTCGTCTACTTGGGCTTCTTTGCCCTCAGAATCCTTGGGAGACTCGGTTGAGGCTGCCGTCTGGCTGATACTGGGGTTAGGATCCTCAAACATTTCAGTCGTTGCTTCCTCCATGTCTGAAGCCTGAGGGTTCGTCTTGATTTCCGACTGCTTCGACTCGGCAACCAGCTTGGAGAGAATACGCTCGAACGTTCGGAGTTTGGAGACGTCGGAAGTAGCGTCGTCTTCGGGAATGTCGGTGGTTTCCTCTACGTCGAGATTCTCGTCGACATTTGAAGCAACGCGGAGAATCAACTCCTTCAGACCGAGATTTCGAGAGCTGCGCTGTAGTGATGACCCTTTGTCTGTCTCTTGAACCGACTCAGTTCCCTCGCTAGCGGCTGGCACAGCTTCTTGCGCTGTGCTCGATTCAAAAGCCTGAGCAACATCGGCCGATGGGGTGTCAATGTCGCTCGCAGACATCGCATCTGTCTGGTCATCCTTTCCATCAATATCCTGTGCCTCGCTGGCTTGGTTACGCGTAAGGGCCTCCAAAAGGCCGTCGACATACCAGCGAGCTTCTTCAGGTGTTCTCGCCTTCAGCAATGCACTTTGTTCCAGTGCGTCGTGGATTGCCTCCCGTACATGGCCAATGCCGAGGGCATCGTCTTCCACTGCCTCATTGACCTTCTCCTGCATTTCTTCCCAGAATGCTTGCGTCTGCCATACTTGGCTACTAGACTCTGGACTGGACACATCGACGCTAACAGCTTCCTCGTCTTCTTCTTGGCCAACTGATCGCTCGACTTCCGAGTCTTGCATCTCGGGTTCCGATGACTCCTCTGAGGCCATGCCAAGGATCTGCTCCTCGAACTCTCTGACAGCAGCTTGGTTGCGCGTTTGGACCTTGTCGATATCTTCCTTTGTAACAGGCTTTGCGAAAACGTACATAAAAGGAGGGTCAGTAGGTCGCGTTTCCACATGAAGTCGGATGGATCGGCCAGGGAATCGTTCTGTCGCGCGATCGAGGACCTTATTCAGAAGGTGAAGGCTGAGCTTGAATTCTTGGTCGCCGAGATTTCGGTAAAAGGTTCCGTGAATGGCTTGGTCCATCTCGTTGATGGGAATGTACTGGAAACCGAAGATGCGTTGTGTGTTATGGAAGGCAACGAAGATTCCATCCATACGGCCCATTCGCACTTGCAAGGAATACTTGAGGAATGCAGATCTGATCATGTCGAAGTATTCGCGCTCGAAAGACTCCCACTGGCCATAACGGCGGCGGATCTCATAGCCAAGTCCTTTGTGGAATTGCTGAGCGTCCATGCGGATTGAGACTACAGCTCTCGTCTTCAGATCAAACATTCCAGATCCTGGTAACCTTGGATCATACGCATCCAGTTGAGAACGCATAAGGAAATCGCCCATGGTGGTGTAATGGAAGGCTTCTGCAGCATTACGCTCCTCCTCGGTGATCTGATCGGAATTGGCACGGCGATACTTTTCGAACTCTTCTCGCGGCAGCGTCAACTGCTTCTCCATTGACTTTCCGAGCATACTCAGAATACTGGCAGAGTCGTACTCCTTGTCTGCATCTATTGCGTACACACCTTCATTGAAATGGAGGAAGGAGGCAGCTGGCGCACGAGAGATGGCAGTGAAACTCGAATACTCGGGCGTGAACTGGCGACTCATGTTGTCAGGGTTGATAGGCCGCCACGCAGAAAGCAAGAAGTGGAAATGGGACAGCGTTTGAGTCATGCTTGATGTTGAGCCGGTGTACTTCCTACCCAGCTTGGCCGCAAGCGAGATCAAGGTGTTATCCTTTGAAGAGGTGACATATTTCTGGAGCGCATTGAAGTCAAACTCGCTGATCGGCATAATATCGCCGAGGTAAGGATCAAAGTTGAAGACTCGCGAGCGGGGATCCTGCATATGGTATACTCCAGGGTTGAACAAGACTCTATCCAGGCCGTAAGCGAGTTTTGGCACCTCGGGAGTGTCTGGTATTTCGACGGGCACTAAGCGAAGACTCTCCGCGTGCACTCTCTTCACATTGACAAGAGGCTTTTCGGATTTCTTGGTCCTCTTGGGCTTGGTTGGGGGCGCTTCGCTGTCGTTCTTCGCTGTCTCGTTCGCAGTCGTTGCGTCGGTCGCTGTGTCGGCGGCAGAACGAGCTGCGCCAAGAGCTGATGTACCAGCGGCCGCTGCCGCCAAAACTAGTGGAGCCTTGTCAACGCCAGTGAGGCGATTCTCAAGTGACGTCCACGACGTTTTCACTGGATCTTGAGGTATCGGCTTTCGTTCCTCACCAAGCAAAACCTTTCGCACCTTTACCCGCATCTCATCCTTCCTGGCCTTTCCACGCGGTACGGACTGAGATTGAGCTTGCCGAGATTGGCCTTTGGGCCTAGCAGTGTCACCTGATGTGGTGCCCGACGATTTCGTGGCACTTGGCCTCTTTGCGAGGTGGTCGAGGGGTATTGACTGCGAGCGCAAGACGCTCTTCAGAACGTCCAGAGTGCCAGAAATCATCTTGAGCTTCCCACCCAACTTATCGCTCTGTTTCGCCACGAATGCGTCCAATTCTCCCTTCTTCCCAGAACCTGCTTTGGCGCCTTCGGCAGTCGCTTCCGTGGTGCCTTCTTTGATATTCGACAGCCTACTGTTGATGGAGGCGTAGCTGTGCTCGAGCTTCTTCAAAGACTCAAAAACCTGCTTTATAACCTCGGGTGCTGGTTGGGAGTCGACCGGCTTCTCGCTATCGGTGGGCTTTCCTTGTTTGGCTGACGTCTTCCTGCTTGAAGGTGCCCCAGCCCTCGATTGAGCTTTAGGGGAAGTTTTCTTGGGTGTCGGCTTCATTGACTTTGCCGTCCGTCCACCCCTGGGCTTCGTGTCGCTCTGAGGTTTCGCATCGCTCCGAGGTTCCGTATTGCTCTTAAGTTTCTCTTTGCTCCTAGGTTCCAAGCCGCTCTTAGCCTTGACCTGGGCATCTTTCATAATATTGACCTCGGCGCCGGGTATTGCATCGTTGCTGTGTTCAGCATCGTGTTTTGGGCCTGGCGTTGCTGTCGATTTCTTGTTCGAGCTACTCACCCTATAGCCTCGGTCGCCAACCAGGGGAGTGGTCTGGAAGAAAGAGGGTCGCGTCCGACATGGTGCTGAAAGGCAGGGCCGGCAGGACGCACAAACGTAGGAGTTTCCCAGCCTTTGAAGGCGCAGGGTGTTTGCACGAAGCATTGAGAGAAAAAGGTGACGATTTGTAGCCTTGAACGTTGACGGGGAGTTTGAAGTGGGCTAGAAAGCCGCTGGTCAATTTTTTTCTATTAGGAAGAACGGAACGCGGACGGGACGCGCCACAGTTTAATCAATTGCGACCAGGGTCCAAAGGAATCTTGGTCCGTGCATGCGCAGATCGCATGCCTATGAGCAAAACCCTGGCCCCCTGTCTACCTTAACTCCCTTCTTGCATTCCTACCTTAGGGTACCGGTAGCTCACCTCGGGCAGTTAAGAAGGCAGTAAAAAACACTATCTTGGTCGCTCAAGAACCAAGCAGTGTCCTCTTACCTATCTTACCTTGCCATACTTCGATCTTGGCGAGCTTGATGTAAATCACGAGAGGAATCGAGGCAGTAGCTGCTGATAGGCTGAAGCCGTATAGCCCATCAACTTTCTAAAGAATAACGACCTTATGGCGTGTGTAGCAACAAATCCATCTCTCCCAGTCAATTTCGCCGCATCATCTGGCAGCGGTACAAATTGGGGGGTATTATGCTTTCCCAAACAATCAGCTCATGCCAGGCCAAATACCGCACCAGACGCCAGTCCATAATGCCGTGAAAACATGATCCACGCTGAGCCCGAACCCACTACTCCTTCCCAGTGAATGCGTGAGACGCATAGTCCGTGGCTGTCTGCCGCGCTGCTTCGGCGTCTGCAAAGAGTGCTTGGACTTCAAAAGAATCCGCCAGCATACCGTCCGCCACACTCATCCAAAGCAAGTTTCCACTCCGCTTCGCCTGTGTCGAGGCTGCCCTTGCGCTTTTCAGAGCTTGTTCGCCCACTACATTATCGAAAAGTCTGGACCGCATGATGCTGAGGGCTATCGCCAGACAGTGCGTGTTACCTGTCACCCGAGACCCATTCAACGAGTTCGTTATACTCGTTTTGATTTGGTGCATAGATGGCGGGGGCATCGTCTGAGCCGTTGCCTGTACGAGGTTGAAGGCGGTACGGATGTCCGGATCTTGGTGTTCCGTACACATCGGCCGCAACTGGTCCAATAGCTCAGTAGATGTCATCTCGTCGCGGTAAGATGAATCTTGAAGAATCCAGATACGGTTCAGCGCAGCAAGTATGCACAGCTCCAGCTTAGCAGGCTTTCTGCCACCTGAACCCCCACGGCCTGCATCGATACTCAACCTCTCGTCCTCGAACAACAATAGAGCAGTCTCCAAATCACCGGTGCCTTGATGATAGACCCCGGAGAGGTATAGCGAGAATACGCTAAAGATTTCGTTCACAGCTGGTGTGATAGCCTGCTGCAGTTGTGCCACGCACTGTTCGACTTTTGGCCATTGACTGTGCGTTGCAAAGTACAGCCCCGTCAGAGCTTGCAAGTAACAGAAGATTTCGGTCCTCCATTTAGCCTGCTCCATCGACTCGCGTAGGGATGCTGCAGGAACACTGGGGGCTATCTCCTTGTTCCCTTGTGTTGCGTCAGCTTCATGCACGTCTGGGAACACAAGCCGCACTTACATTTTGCCAATACATCGAACCCCTCCTTCCAGAATTCGTGACTCCTCTTAGGATCCGAACCAGGGCGATACATGCCGGCTAAACCACTGAACGTATAGCTGTTGCCGGTTAATTAACATCTGACAAAGACGGCGCAGTTGTGTTGTACTTACGTCAATACTATAATCTCCAGCCGGTTCAGGAAAGTCATAACAATGTAGTCGTGTTGCCCGTTTGTTGGCCCAGATCGGAGGATTGCAGAGGTATCATCGCTGAGGGTTGCCGAGGTTGAGTTGTGCTTCTTGACAGGGATCAAGATCTCGGGGTTTAGATCGGTCCATGTTTGGGATCCTAAGTTTGCATCAAGCTTTGCTTGAAGTGTTCTCAGTTTGTGAATCAAGATATCGGGCGTTTTCTGGTGCATGCTACACGCAAGGTCGAGCAACAGCATCAAAACATCCAGCTGCGGAATCTGAACGGAGGGATCCAGTTGAAACTTGGTGGCTTGCGCCAGACAAGTTTGCACTCGTTCGATGGTGTCAGGGCGCATGTTCCTCAGCACCGACAAGCCTTCCAAGAGGGAGGCGAAGACAACCATGGCGTTATCCCCTCGCTCGCCCGCTAAAACGGCAATAGCGCGCAAGTTGTCCAGCACTGCCGCATCGGGTGGACTACCCGCATGGACATGGAACGTAGCCTTCAACAGACGAAAGGCGTAAACCCAGTGTATATGTTTGAACCTAGTACTTTTGTAAGCAACGGGCCAATATCGATCAAGGGAAGGTTACGCACGTGAGACAGTCCGCAATATTTTTGTCAACGGCGATGAATGCTGCCTTCTGGTTCCTCTGAAAAAGTACCTTAAGCAGAAGATATTGCATACAGTACTTGAGATCGGCGTATCTATGCTGGAAGGAATGTCAACAAAAGATTCGAGCGAGTAACGATCTAATTTAACATACCTTGTCGCAGATAGTGATGCCCTTGCTCAAGGCTGTTTCTGCCTCTTGAAGATTCTCAGTCTCATCACACAATATAGACGCATATCTCAATCTTGCTTTCGCCTCTTGTCTCGGAGACAGACGATTGCTTTGGAATGCAGCCTCGAGACATGCCAGACCAGTTGTAATCAACTTTTGGTACTCGCGTAGTTGCTCGTCTGACCCAGATACCGCTACTCTTTGTACACCACGGCGCGCCTTCTCGAAACACTCTTCTGCCACGTGAACAAGGATCGTCGTCGTGTCGTAAGACCTTGCTTTCGTCGATAAGGCGGGAGAGCCTCTAGAAGATATGGCCGGAGAGTTCATCGAGGATATCGCAGGTGACTTTCTAGCTATGCTAGGTGATCGTGCCGGCTGTACAGTTGGCGAGTTTGTGAAGTGAGGCTCGGGACTCGGTTGAACTGGAGAAGGCTCTGCGAAAGTCTGATTCAGGACTGGCACGGCCTGAGATTGACCCATGGGCGGCTGAGAGAACTGAGCATATTGCGGTACCGCCGGAAAGACTTGGGGGCTACGCTGTTGCTGTAGCTGCTGCAGCTGCTGCGGTGTTTGAGGCGGCGGCTGAGGCTGTTGCTGGAAGTGAGGTTGAAATTGCGGTTGATGTTGCGGCTGCTGCGGCTGCTGCGTTGGCTGATACTCAGCGTAAATTGGCGGCGTCGGTGTCGGTGTCGGTGCAGGCGCAAGCGCAGGAGAACGAGAGGCGTGTGTGGTTTGAACAAAGGGCGAATGAGGAGGCGCAAACTGTACGTTCATCGTATTCCCGTGAGGAAAGGGCTGCTGGAGTTGGTGATGGTGGGGGTATTGCGGCTGCTGCTGTTGTTGCTGCTGCGGGAAGGTGCCGCCATACGCAGGGAACTGCCCATATCCGTTCGCCTGCATGTTCATCGGCGTAGGCGCAGGAAGGATAGGAGCCGGAGCTTGGGCAGGCGGTTGATGGTGGTAACTGCCGTGAATCGGTTGAACTTGGCCGTGACTGCCGTATGCAGCGTTCGCGTAGTTTTGGTTCTGGCCATTCCCACTCCCGCCGCCATTGCCATTGCTATTGCTGTAGGGATCGTGGTAGGGTTGGGGGACGTGCTGCTGG
Organism: Colletotrichum paranaense; assembly: GCF_030867605.1. Lineage (NCBI taxonomy): Eukaryota > Fungi > Ascomycota > Sordariomycetes > Glomerellales > Glomerellaceae > Colletotrichum > Colletotrichum paranaense. The sequence goes on from NW_026848964.1 coordinate 2,538,769, forward strand.
CCACTGAAGGCCTGCCCCGAAGGCAAGGAGCCCCGGTATGTCATCTTTGGGACTGCATAGGGATCGCAGGCTTCACTTCATGGAATCTCGACGATCGCTTCGTTGAACTGGACTGACTTGTTGCGACGCGGTTGCTGTCCAATAGCCGCACCTGCAGGTCGCGAGGCTCCTCGAGGAACGACTGGTCGAGCAATGGCCCATGGTCCCTGCGTGCCTTACATAATTCCACGTGCCGTGGATCCCCCCCACGGTTCCGATCAGGTTGGGAGATGCACAGACCATGGTGGCTCCGTCTTGCCCCAAAAAGGCATACGTAAGGATGGGCGGATGGCTACATACCTTAGGCGGATACTTCGTACTGAAATTCTAAACTTTTGGAATCCCGATGAGTGTGGCACTGCGTGGCTGAACACAGTCTTAGCCTCTGGGTACGGTTACGAGTCGAGTCGGTCCACTTTGTATTCTAATTGGCTGTCAACTTGTGCCTCGGCTCGATGCCGAATCCATCTTGCTTTCTTTACTGCTACGGGATACCTTCATAGGTGATCCACGTCATTCGCCTACTTTTATCAAGCTTGAAATCTGCTGTCGTACGGACATACCACTGAATCCCGCTGCAGAACGGACACTTGGTGAACCCGGCGCCGATCTATCATGGTAGGCTGATTTCAGACTCTCGGTCCTACACCCAATTCAAGACAAATGGCCCGTTGGTTCGCCCCCCAGGACTTGAAGTTGGGACCCAAGGTCCGTAGCCAACATTGTGAATTGTATACCTAGTACCTTAAATCGGTACCAGTCCTCGGGGCTCCACTGCCATGACTTATGGCTCTTCAGCTATCCTCGCATGAGAATTCACCTTGACTTCGCAATATCCTCATCTGCACTTCAGTCTTTTCTAGAATCCCTAGCCTCTTCATAACGTCGTACGACTGATTCTCTCCTTTAATTTTCACTCAGCATTCTGACATTAACTGCTGTGCTGTCTAGTGAAGGGACTTTTTCGCCTTTTGCTATCGCAAACTTTCTCTCAAGCCAAACTGTCTCGATCAACTGCTGTCCGAAGACTCCGAATCATGGACTGGCTAGGACACGCCAAAATCAACTTCACACACGCGCCTTCGCCTGTGGCTCTCAAGGAGAGGGATGGCGCCCAAACCGACCTCCTCAAAATTTGTGAGAAGGTCACGCCGCCATGCCACATGAACCCGCTCCTCTTCAACGGTCACTTGCAGACCATGTGGACTGCCACGAAGCAGCACGGCCCACCAGTGTACTATCGTCGCAAGGTCTTCCACGCCGATGACAAGGCCTTCGAAGGCACGTTTGCCGTCGACTTCGTAGCGCAGCCCTTCGAGGAGACCGATAGCACCTTGCCGCCGCGGACGGTGTACTTTGAGGACCAGGAGTTTGAGACTCTGGCATCGGACGACAACCGGCCCCAATTGGTCGTTCTCCACGGCCTCTCGGGTGGCTCTCATGAGATTTACCTGAGACATGCCATTGCGCCGTTGATCGACTCGGGAAACTGGGAGGTGTGCGTGGTGAACTCGAGAGGATGTGCCAACAGCAAATTCACGAGTGGTATCTTGTACAATGCTAGAGCAACATGGGACTTCCGTCAGGTCAGTAACTCATTCGCTGCTTATCATGTTTTGCAGGAGATCAACTGACAATCGGCCCAGACCATCAAGTGGTTGAGAAAGAAGTTCCCCAACCGCCCTCTGTTTGGCTTGGGCTTCTCACTTGGCGCCAACATGTTGACAAACGTAGGTTAATAGTTTCACACCATACCCTTCTCACGTTGACTAATTCTTCTACTTAAGTACTGTGGCGAGGAGGGCGTTGACTGCCAGTTGACGGCCGCTATCGCGTGCTCCAACCCCTTCAACCTTGAAGTCTCCAACAAGGCATTGAAGCGCACTTTCCTTGGTAGAGAGGTCTATCAACGAGTTATGGGAAGTAAGTTGCTCTCATCACGCAACATGCGAGTCTGATCCTCAGTACTTACACGCCTATTTAGCTAGCATGAAGCAACTGATCAATGGACACAAGGAGGAGGTACAGAAGCACACGAACCTCGACCTTGAACGTCTCCAGAACGTGACGTACCTATGGGAGTTTGACAGAGAAGTCCAGTAAGTCTCCATATGCCACCGATCCCGCAGACCATTTCTCACAATCGCAGATGCGTCAGCTGGGGCTACCCCACAGAGAGTGCTTACTACCGCGATGCGTCTTCCTGCGACGCGGTCTTGGCCATCCGGATCCCCTTCCTCGCCCTGCATGCTACCGACGATCCTGTAAGCGACCACTTTGCCCCCCCCCCCCCAAATTCAAGGCAAGCTGACTAAACTTTACAGATTGCAGTAGAAGAAGCCATCCCTTACGAGGAATTCAGCAAGAACCCGTACACGGTTTTGTGCACCACCTCCTTGGGCGGCCACCTTTGCTGGTTTGAGCCCGGAGGCGGAAGATGGCATGCCAAGCCGGTACGTCCTATCATTCCGAGAATTTTGAGAAATGACGAACTGACGAGACCAGGTCTCAAACTTCTTTAACCACATGGCGTTCAACGTGGACCACAGCCAGCTACCTCCGAAGACCAATGGACTTCCACCTAGGAACGGCAAGTCAGAGTTCCACTTCACCCCTGCGAGGCACAGAATGGAGATCAAGGCAGCCGCAGAATAACGCGGGACATAATAGACATGGGAACAGAATTTGTATCCGTATAGACTTAGATGGCGTAGATAGAAAAAGTACACCTGCTTTTCATTGGCATTCGCAGTAGCGGACAAAGCTATGAAACAGGATAGTATTCGGACAGGTATTTGCAACGGTAAGATATGCAATTCACATCTTGGCAACACCTGGCTGACCGCTGTCCTATGGTGGTGCATTAAGCTCTCGCGCAAGGTCAAGCCCTCGCCGTGGTATCTGCTCTGAACGCCGTTGACACAACAGAGGGATAAAACAAACAGACGAATCAGAAGACGTTTTCCCTCCCAACTTTTTACCAACCCAATATGTTTTCTTTTTTGGCACTCCCGAACGCCGCCCAAGATGCAAAGACATGCTGCTTAAGTGCTCCCAAAATCCCCCCATCTTCTTCACTCACGCAAAGGAGACGCTCTTCTTCTTCGCCTTGGGCTTGGCGGCCTTTGACCCCGCGGTCGCGTACTGGCTGATCTTGTCCTCGTCCTCGGCGCGGGGGTTGCGCTTCCTCTTCTTGCGCAGCGAGTCCTTGGTCTCCTCCAGCTTGTTCTTCTTCTCCTCTTCCTTCTTCTCGGCCTCTACCCGGCGGGCCTCACGGATCTCCTCCATTTGTCTCGCCTTCATCATCTTGGACTCGATCTGGCCCTCCTTCTCGGCCTGAACCATGGCGAGGATGGTGTTCATGCTCTCCTGTTCGGGTGGGGTTAGTTGTCAAAATAGTCTGCAAGAAACAGAAGCGCTGGGGAGCCGTACCCTGTCATCGACAAAGACCTTGCCCTTCTTCTTGCCCTTGGGCTTCTCCACGCCGACCGGCGTGATCTTGTTCAGCTTGGGAATGCCGAGCTCTTCCTCCGTGTAGATCTTCTTCTTGCGTTTCTTCAGCAGGGCTTCGAGATTCGTCTTGCCGCCGGCCTTGAGGGGCTTGGTGCCCTTTGGCGTGTCTCTGGATTTCCTAACAATGCCATCGGGAACGGGCCTCTTGTCTGCGGCCTTGCTGTTCTTGATGCCGGAGCCGTTGGCGGCGTGCTTGTTCTTAATCGTTCTCGTCTTGTTGGGCGCCATTTCTGCGAAGACGGTGACGCGAAGTGTCTTCTTGTTGCGGGTTGTGGCGGGTTTGGATTATACAATTGGAGCGTGTCGCGACTCGGCTGGGTGGTTGGAGGGACCAAGGGTGCGACTTTCTTAGAATTTTTTTCTATGCTTGGGAAGCGATAAGCTCACCGAGGCGGATGCGATAAGCTCGAGTGGGCCCGCTCCCCGCCATTCGATCTCACTGGCTGCAGGGGTCTGAATTCCGAGCCGAGACCCTTCCAACAGGTAAGTCTCGACGAACTTGCAACAAGGTACCGCGCAGCAGGTAATCATCTGTTTTACTTTGACTGCCTAACTTCCTAGGAGACAATTGGATTCCATTGTAGAGCGAGACATGAGTCGTCAATCTCAAAAGTGCAAACCGACCCAAGGTATGACTCGGTCGAATTGAACGTGAGCTGCAGCGTCAGAACAAGCCGCCAGGATCGGTACTGGTCTCAATACGCCTTTTGCAGTGCGGCACTGTGCTATCCCTGTCAAGAAAAATGGGCGACTGCCGTTATCGCACACCTTGCGTCGTCTAAATCTCTCTTCTCACCTCTTTACCTAGTGACTAACATTCTCTCACCAGGAAACTCACACAACTCCAGCATCACAGCAAGCCGTACCTGAGCCAATTGGCTCTCGAGCTTCCTCTCTTCTCCAGGTCCTTTAGTCACAACATTGGGCTGTCGCCAGTTGTCAGAATGGCGCAACCCGTCAAGAGGTTTCCCGGCCACTTGGCTCAGTTCGTGAGGTGCTACTCAGTCTCCGCCGAAAGCATTCCGGCCGCCAAGAAGAAGTACGTCCCGACGGAGGGCACCTATCCCAAGGGCTTCCAGGCCTCTGGTATTCTCGTTGGCGTGAAGCCGGGAAACAAGACGAAGCCCGATCTCGCTCTTCTCAGCTCAGACCGGCCCTGTGCCGCCGCCGCCGTCTTCACCAAGAACAAGTTCCAGGCGGCGCCCGTCACCTTCAGCAGGGACTTACTCAAGAAGAAGGCCAACCGCGGCATCCGCAGCGTTCTCATCAACTCGGGATGCGCCAATGCCGTCACTGGAAAGGGAGGTCTCGAGGATGCTTCTCTGATGTCCAGCGCAGCCGATAAGGTTGTCGGAGGGGAGGGCGATGCGTCATCCACCATTGTCATGAGCACAGGAGTCATTGGACAGAGGCTGCCCATTGCCAAGATTGTCGATAACGTCCCAGCTGCCCAGGGAGCTCTGGGCTCCTCTCACAAGCACTGGCTGAGCTTTGCTACCGCCATCTGCACGACCGATACGTTCCCGAAACTCATGTCAAAGACCTTCACGCTGCCTTCGTCACCAAATGTTGAATACCGCATCGCTGGAACCACCAAGGGCGCGGGTATGATTCACCCCAATATGGCCACCCTTCTCGGAGTTGTTGCCACGGACGCGCCCATCTCGCCCGCTGTCATGCCTTCCGTCCTCAAGCACGCCGTCGACCGCTCGTTCAACAGCATCACCATTGACGGAGACACTTCGACCAACGACACTCTCGCTCTGCTCGCCAACGGTGCTGCCGGCGGCAAGGAAATCTCCTCCGTGGACTCACCCGACTACGCCGCCTTCCAGCAGGTCCTGACCGACTTCTCCATCGACCTGGCCAAGCTCATCGTCCGCGACGGCGAGGGCGCCACCAAGTTCGTCACCATCCGCGTCGTCGAGTCCGCCAGCGAGGAGGCCGCGCGCAAGATTGCCAGCACCATTGCCAGGTCGCCCCTCGTGAAGACTGCGCTGTACGGACGGGACGCCAACTGGGGCCGCATCCTGTGCGCGACCGGCTACTCGCTCGTGTCGGAGCCCGGCCAGGCCGTCAATGACGTCCCCGAGGTCACGCCCGAGAAGACCAACGTCTCGTTCGTCCCTACCGACGGCACGCCTGAGTTGAAGCTCTTGGTCAACGGCGAGCCGGAGATGGTCGACGAAGCCAGGGCCTCGGAGATTTTGGAGCTGGAGGATCTAGAGATCTTGGTGAGGCTGGGAACTGGCGACAAGGAGGCAACATACTGGACTTGCGATTACAGTCACGAGTACATTACCATCAACGGTGACTACCGCACATAAAAGGGACGTGGTAAATCAACGGATTGGGGAAATGAAAGGCCCAGATTTTAGGTAGAGAGAGCTTGAAGCATTGTCATATTAGAAGAGCGTCTAAAAGGTAGGTATTTGGCCATTGTTTGTCAAGGAAATAGACCAGCCAGCCAATTGAATAATTACTATATGGTTTGATTCGTGTCGTCGACGGCATCGAAATGTTGTAAGCGCAAGGAATTCGGAATTGCGTACCACAGGAAAGAGTGAGCCAAGGCACCGGGAAAGTATCCCGCCGGCCTGAAGACCGCGCCGAGGCATCGGGGTTGGGTGCGGGCACTGCTATTGGAGGCCGGCACGACTGGCGCTCCCCCGCCACGGTGACGCGCCGAAGTGGCACCACCGCATTATCCTTACGGGGTGTCCGTACTTTCAGTTTTGTGAGAATTAATGAGCGCCGGGGAACAGTTCTAATCAGGAGGAACTGTCACTGAACACTAACAGTGAGTCCTGAAGCTACCTTAGTAGGTAATTGACCGTGGGCCGGGGTGATCCTAAGACAGGTATCTAGGTAATCTTACGATAGGACCGGAATTTGCCTCTATCGCCCTAGAAATGAAGTCCGTTTCGAACCCACCTCAACCCACCTTATGAGCAGTTTGGCAATAAGCTATCCAAGTGATCTAGGTAAGGAATCTTTTCAGCCCTCTTAGTAGATATGGCTAGTCAACCCAAAGGATGAGCCCAGCTATACGGCAGAAACCCACCGCTACAAATCTGGGGAGGGGTCTGGGGCCATTCTCAGACGCAGAGGGCGGAGGCGGAGGTTCAAAGGCGGCTACCCCAGGATCCCCACCTTTTGGGGGTCCCTACTCCCTAGGCAGCTCCAGACTCAACCTCGGCTTGCCGGCTCGCCCCATCGCTCGTCTACCGTACGATGAGACTAAACACTCCTCGTTCAAAAAGGGAGTAGATATCCATGCCCAATTGACGTTGTTCCCCATTTTCTGCATCTCTGTACTCTTCCATATCTCCAAAACCTCGCAAATTCCCAACTCTGAGACGAATCAATCTTGTACCGTTCACCTCAATTCGCCTCGCTCACATTTTCCCCCAAGATGACGTCCAGAGTCCCAGCCATCGTAAGTCGCTAGTGCGGGGAGAGCTTCATCCTAGCTCAGGTACCCAAAATTTGGAAACCGCAACAGCATTGCTGACCCAGCTATCACCGCCTTCCAGGTCCTGGATCGCCTCAGCGATCGCGCCAAAGAGGCGCTTGATCTCGTGGCCAAGTTTGTCGAAGAAGAGTGCATCCCGTAAGCAAAATCTCCATCTACTACCCCAAAAAACGCTGTCTCGCTTCGTCCACCGGGACTAAACATCCTATTTCCTGTGTGCAGAGCAGACCCCGTCCTAGACGCCCAGATCGGCCAGGGCGACGCGAGATGGGACCACCACCCGGCCATCGTCGACGACCTCAAGGTCAAGGCCAGGAAGTTGGGCCTGTGGAACATGTTCTTGCCAAAGGGCCACTACAAGGAGTCGCCCGGCTTCACGAATCTCGAGTACGGCCTCATGGCCGAGTGGCTCGGCAAGTCGCGCGTCGCCTCCGAGGCCGTCAACTGCGCCGCGCCCGACACGGGTAACATGGAGGTGCTGGCCAAGTACGGAAACGAGGAGCAAAAGGCAAAGTGGCTCAAGCCGTTGATGGAGGGCCAGATCCGCTCCGCTTTCTTGATGACGGAGCCCGAGGTTGCCTCGTCGGACGCGACCAACATTCAGCTCAGCATGCGCAAGGAGGGCAACGAATACGTCCTGAATGGCTCGGTACGTTGGGGGACCCTACGCGTGTTCCAGCGTTCTGGAGTTTCATTGCTGACATGACAGTAGAAATGGTGGTCCAGCGGTGCTGGTGACCCCAGATGCTCGGTTTACATCGTCATGGGCAAGAGCGACGCAAACAACAAGGACCCCTACAGGCAACAGTCCGTCATCCTCGTCCCCGCGGACACAAAGGGCATCACTATCCACCGCATGCTGCAGGTCTACGGCTACGACGATGCGCCCCACGGCCACGGTCACGTCAGCTTCAAGGACGTCAGAGTCCCTGCCAGCAACTTGGTGCTCGGCGAGGGCCGCGGCTTTGAGATTATCCAGGGCAGACTTGGTCCCGGTCGCATCCACCACGCCATGCGTACCATTGGAGCAGTAGGTCCATCCACAAGTTTGTGTGTGACGGCTATAGACTAACGTGTACATCTCCCCAGGCCGAGCGAGCTCTCGAGTGGATGCTGATGCGCATCAACGACCCGACCAAGACGCCGTTCGGTAAGCAGCTCAAGGAGCACGGCGTCATCCTCGAGTGGGTAGCCAAGTCCCGCATCGAAATCGACGCCGCCCGCCTGGTAGTCCTCAACGCGGCCATCAGGATGGACGACCTCGGCCCCAAGAAGGCGCTCAAGGAGATCGCCGAGGCAAAGGTGCTCGTCCCGCAGACGGCGCTGACCGTCATCGACCGCGCCATCCAGTCGTTTGGCGCGGCCGGCGTCTGTCAGGACACGCCGCTGGCGGGCATGTGGGCCAACATTCGCACGCTGCGGCTCGCTGACGGACCGGACGAGGTGCACCTGCAGCAGCTTGGCAAGAACGAGAATAAGAGGGGCAAGGAGGTCACGGACAAGATCCAGTGGCAGAAGCAGAAGACGGAGCAGCTGCATGCGCAGTACAAGACCTCGACGTTCCAACCTGGGGCCAAGATTACCAAGTCCAAGCTGTGAGGTTGCGTCGCGTCGCGTCGCCAGCTAGGCGTTTTTGTATAGTTGAATGATATCTTTTTGTGTACAACGTCGCGAATGACAGGCCTTGGGTCAGTCTAGGCCCTGTCCCTCCCCAGATAGGATTGACAATTGGGATGAGAGAAGTGATCTGCAACCCGTTGGCCCGCCGCCGCTCCATGTTCTCTGAGTCACACTAGTACCCCATTGTCTGGCCATGTGAAATTGAGTAGTTCAAGAGATCCTGCGGCATTAAGGTCCGGGAGGTGACGCTGCTAGTTACCTTGGAGATGGGCACGTTGGACAGCTCAGGACCGTTCATGCCGGCAGCATTGACCACAGATGCAACCTCTCTCTTTCCCCGGTGGGACGGGAGATGGGATCAGAGCCACTCCACAGACCGAGAACTAAGTAGCAAGGTAAGCAAGCATTGCCGTAGCTCTCGACTGCTTTGCTGTACAGAATCGATGGGCAAAAAGGATGTATTGGCAAGGAACCATAGCTGGCAACATAAGGTCCGGGGTGCTGGGTTGCCCAGGAAGCCCACTAGTAATCTAGAAGGAAAGGATGGAAAGGGAAGGGAAGCCTGACAGCGCATCCCATCCACACCTGTCCATCACACGGGCGACGGCCGATGGTCACAGCTTCCTGACTGGCAAAGGCTCGGTGTCTCTTGGTGTCTTTTGTTCCTTAATACGGAGTACGGATACATACTGCATAGTGATGGGTAAGTGGTAAGTAAGGTAGCGTCGTCCCCTGGCAAGTTAGGCCGAGGACCCGCATTCCTTCCCACCCCTGAACCCCTGCACTATTATCTGCAGACTGCAGTTTCCCACAGCGCCGTCGCCGTTTCGATTAGCCCGTTGCCCCGTCAACATCCCAGAAAATTCGTTTACTTCGACACCCGGCAACTGCTCCACCCACTTTACCACCCAACGTGTGCCAGACAGGGCCTTTTCGTTGCTTTCCAAGTGAGAGGGAAGAGCGTGCATCTTTTTCACATCCATTCACGAACGTCATAAACACTCCACGGTAAATCCTGTGCACCAGCGCAAGCACCCGTTAAGTACAAAGACCTTCTTCCTTCTCTGCATTGGGACCCAAGCCACAGACCACAAACCATCCAAATCCACCACCAACACTTTACACATCCATCTTCCTTCACCATCCCACTGCAAACCAGACCAGAACAAACCATCCATCCATACACAGACACTCAAACACACACTTTGCGCCTTCAGCTTCACGTCTTCCATACACACATCGAGCAGCAGAACCACCTTCAGAGTATCCAGCACAAGCTCAGCATTGCGCATTGCGTATACCGCAACCAAATCAAACCACCACACCACTCAAACCTCAAGCAAACATGTCTCCCAACGTACTCGGCGACAAGGACGTCAACGCCACCGTCGTGGTCAGTGACCCTCAGTCCACCAAGGACCTCAAGAGCATGGAGTACCACCGCCAGGTCCTGCAGAACAAGATGGCCCAAGAGAAGTACGACAAACTACAGCCTCGCAGCAGTAACAAGAACAAAACTCTAAACTCCATTGTCCTCGATAGGTCCAAGACGTACATCTCGCCATCTGACAACATCATGAGCCCTTGCACCGCTAAGCTCAGCGCCCTTCGCAACAAGCAAGTTGGCAAGTAAGTCATACCATCTTCCCACAACAACCATGAAGTCTACCGACATTGTCTACTCCTGTCAAAGTCTAACAAATGCTAATCTCTCTATCCAACAGGGTCAAGCCCAAGTCTCTTTTCGCCCAGACTTCTGCCAAGAAGCTCAGAAGCGACGCCGCCGTGTTCGGCGACCAAGCAGGCACGCCTACCAAAGACAGTGCCTTCTAGGCAGCGTCGTCGCATCTTCTTCTGACAAAACAACATAAAAGCTTCACTTCACTAATGAGATTGGCTCGCGGGTTGTTTTACTAGTTTTGTCTCTTGCATCTTTTGGGAAAAGAGACACTGAATTTGCGCCTCTGCTGGCTTTTCCGGGCTGTTTTTGAGGGTGGGATAGGGTTCATTGGCGTTTTACGGGTAGACCGAAGTCTGACTCCAGGATAAGGGGTTGGGTTGTACTACACCATGACATGACACGAAACGATATCAGGCTTTTCTTTTGCTTCTCCACGACTAGGATTCTAGAAGGACCGTATTCATCAGCCACCGCAAGATTGTCGGTCGGTATGAGCAGAAATTACAATTCCTCGTAACCTTTTTAAACCCATTTCTTATTTTTCATCTGATGAATTCATTTCTCATGCCTTCCACGCGCTCACGACGCAAACCACATCCTCATCCGCCACCGCATGCCCGAGTCCCACTCTCTGCGGGATATGCCTGGCACTCGCACCCCAGACGAGCGCGTACTTGAAGGTATCCTTGAGCGTCCTGTGAATGCGGTCGCACACGTCCTCGATGGTGCTATTGCTTCGCACAATGAGCGCCTCGCTGAAATCCGGATCGGCGCCTTGGCGCTTGGTGTAGATGCGGATCAGCTTAAGCTCCTCCCAGCAACGGTCGACGACGTCCTGGATGCCGAGGTCGAGCTCGCACGACATGACGACGGTGTGGGGCTCGCGGGCGAGCTTGTCGAGGAAGTCGAGGGAGACGGAGTCGATCTTGTTGTAGACGTAGAGGCACTTGATGTATTTTCGGTGGTCCTTCATGATGACGTCGATGAGGTCGTCGACGGTGGCGTACTCGTCGCGGACGAGGACCTCGCAGTTTAGGATCTTGTAGTCGCGGAGGATGTTGAAGACCATTTTCTCGTCCATGTTTTTGGGAGGGGACTGGAAGGTGATTTTCATGCCGCCTGCTTTTTTGGCTTTGAGGTAGATGTTTCTGCCACGGTTTCGTCAGACTCGAACGAATAGGGGAAGAGGAAACATCATCATCTTACGGTGGCTCTCTGTTGAGACGGATGCCCACGGCCTCCAATTCAGCCTCGAGCAGCGCCCTCTGCTCCGCCTTCTTGGTCGCGTCCAGCACCATGAGAATCATGTCGCTCGTCTTGGCCGCCGAGATGACCTGCCGTCCTCTACCCTTGCCCTCGGCGGCGCCCTCGATGATACCCGGCAGATCGAGCAGCTGGATCTCGGCGCCGCCGTACTCGAGGACGCCCGGAATGGCCGTGAGGGTCGTGAAGGCGTAAGAGGCCACCTCTGATTTCGTCCGCGTGACCTTGGAGAGGAAGGTGGATTTGCCGACCGAGGGGAAGCCGACGAGGGCTATTCGAGCGTCGCCGGATTTGCTGACGTCGAAGCCTGCGCCGCCGCCGCCGCCTGCTCCTGGGCCTGGTTCGAGGAGTTGTGCTCGGAGACGGGCGAGTTTACTTTGTGTGTTTGTGAGAAAGGATGTTGAGTTGTGGTAGCTAAGGACTTACCCCTTTAGGAGACCAAGATGATATTCTTTGAAGGTCTGTTGTTAATAATGATTCGTTGCTTGATCCGGCTTGTTTGACAAACATACCAGTCGCCTTGTTCTCTATAGGAAGTTAGCAAGAATTCTATGCGAATGCAACATTGCGCTCGGTCATCTCTCTCTCCGGTCATGTTCACGATCAACTTGTAGAAAGGCCATTCTCATTTCCCGTCGATCCTTCGAGTCTCTCCAAGTTGGCCAGAATGCAGATGAAATGACTTTTGAGAAATGACCCGAAGGCATGAGAGGATGCGTCTTACTTTGGGTCTTTCTCATCTCATCCTCAATCCTAGTGGCGCATCATCAGCCTCCCGCTCGCTTCGATTTCGTCGTGGTGGAGGTGGGGGGGTTTCCGTACTCCTTGATCTTTTCCGTAATGTTCACCATCTTGGCGATTTATGAGCTCAAAGTCCTGAGACTCTGACAAGTCCTATAAATCAAAAAGATGGTGATGAGCAATAAGCGCTTCGCTTTCTGATCGACGAGAGTCGGCTTCGCAAGTTCATGGTGGGGCAGGTCGACCTCCCAAGGCATAGGAAGAGTGAACCGTGTGGCAGAATTTACCGCGGGGCTGCGTTGGAGCGACAAGGGTCTCCACTCACCGCCCTCGAACCACTGAGAGTGCGCCATGGTTTGCGCCACAGCTTTATCGCGATAACAAATTTCCAAGCCTCGCCGCGTGCGCTCACTGTTGCCCCGTCGTCGACATCCATCCAAAAGGCACCCATCCACACTCGAGCTATCCGACCATCTCTCTACCACGACATCCACCGCATCGAAATACCCCTCAAGACCGCAACTATGTCGGACGAAGTCGCGCAAGCTCGACCCGAGGAGGTCGATGGCCCAGAACCCGAGGACAACGCACAGGAGACAGCGCTAGCGACAACCACCACGGAGGTCGCCGCGCCGACAGAAAGAAAAGTAAAAAAGATCATCAGAAAGAAGAAGAGGCCGGCGCGCCCGCAAGTCGACCCGTCCTTCATCACCTCGGAGCCGCCGCCGCAGACGGGAACAATCTTCAACATCTGGTACAACAAGTGGTCGGGCGGCGACCGCGAGGACAAGTACCTCTCCAAGACGCACGCCAAGGGCCGCTGCAACGTCGCCAAAGACAGCGGCTACACGAGGGCCGACAAGGTCACGGGCAGCTACTTTTGTCTATTCTTCGCGCGCGGGATATGCCCCAAGGGCCAGGACTGCGAGTACCTGCACCGCCTGCCGGGCATCCACGACATCTTCAACCCCAACGTCGACTGCTTTGGCCGGGACAAGCACTCCGATTACAGGGACGACATGGGTGGTGTCGGTAGTTTTATGAGGCAGAACCGTACGATTTACGTAGGAAGGATACACGTCACGGATGATATCGAGGAGATTGTAGCGCGTCACTTTGCAGAATGGGGCCAAGTTGAGCGAGGTAAGTTCAATGCAGGAATTCCGCGCCTGGACGCGTGCTGACCTTTTTTTCATCTAGTTCGTGTGCTCAACACTCGCGGAGTCGCATTCATAACATACTCCAACGAGGCCAACGCGCAATTCGCCAAGGAGGCCATGGCGCACCAGTCCCTGGATCACGAGGAGATCCTCAACGTGCGATGGGCGACCGCCGACCCGAACCCGATGGCGCAGGCGCGCGAAGCGAGGCGGATCGAAGAGCAGGCCGCCGAGGCCGTCCGGCGCGCTCTCCCCGCAGAGTTTGTGGCCGAGATCGAAGGCAAGGACCCGGAGGCCAGGAAGAGGAGGAAGATTGAGAGCAGCTACGGGCTCGAGGGCTACGAGGCGCCAGACGAGGTTCATTTCGCACGGGGCGCCAACGCCGTGAACCCCGTCGGCCGTGAGGGCCATGAGGTGGAGTACCAGGAGCGGCCTATGCTCGAGAACGGCGGCCAGGAGCAGTACGATGGGTTGCCTATGCTTCAGCAGCAGCCGTCGATTGTGTCTGGCGGGATCTTCTCCAGCAGCACACTGGCGGCCCTCAACGCGTCCAAGGTCGCAGTGGCGTCGAAACCAAAGGTTGCTGTGTCTTCTGGGCCGTTGGTCGGCTACGGCAGCGACGATGATTCCGACTGAGCCCTAGGCTGGTTGGTTTTGTATGATTAATAAGGGGCAAGGAGAAAGAAAGAATAAAAGCGATCATGATACCCCATTTGAGAATGGAAACACATTGAAAGTAGAGAAGCCGAGTGAACAATAAATAATCAACTGTTGAATATTCGTGAATACAGAACCTCGTGTCTGCCTATCCATAGATCCATCACCGGCATCGTCTGCCCGGCTCTCTCAACCGGCGTGCTCCACTCCCGCTCAATGGCGGCGGAAATGAGCTGCTGGACCTGTGTGCTCGCAAGCACCTTTTGCGCCTGGTAGGGCCCAAACATGCTGGCTCTCACGGCAGCTGAGATGAGGGCCTTGACGTGGCCCATCATGAAGATGTAGGCCGTCTGCTGGAGGGTGAGGCCCACGAGGTTACAGATTGCGCCAAAGAGGGGCGCCAGGTGAGCGAAGACAAGCGGGGGTTCAGCCTGGTCGTCTGCAGTCGCAGATACTGCCCGCGACGAGGTGGCCGTCTTGAGAAGCGCCGCGTATGGCTGGAGAGTCGCGACAACAGGGGCGGGGAGGGAGGACGCAAAGGAGCGTTCCCAGATGGAGAGGAGGGCGCGGCCCTGGGCGATGGAGGCGCGGCGGCCGACGGTGCAGATGATGGCGGCATCGAGCTCGTCGTCTAGGTCCGCGACGTCGGAGGGGGAGCGGTGCGCTGCTAGGACGAAGGGCAGCGTCGTCGAGGCGTAGGCGGAGATGGATTCCGGGAGGAAGGTGTTGAAGGAGGAGCGGGGCCGGGTGTGAGCCAGGTAGGACTCGAGGCCGCTGCTGAAGGCGAAGGAGCCGAGGGGTAGGGCTGAGTCTGAGAGGAGGAGGAGGTAGTGGTTTGTTTGTGAGGGGGATGGTGGTACTGAATTCGTGTTAGTTGACTTGAGTTGTGAATAGTTTTGAGATGTACTCATAATGAAGATGTGTAGCTGGGGTTGAACTGACATGAGGGTTTTGATGAGATGCCTCGAGACGGTAGAGACTCGGCGGGTAGTTCTGTATGTCCTTTGAGATCGTTCAACTTTCCCCTGGCAGCCTTGAGGCGTGCCTCTAGCTCCAGTATCTCCTTCTCAGCATCGTCAACAGATCCATCCCGCGCCATTGAATCCATTGCGACAACCTGCAAAAGCCGTCTGAAGAATAAGACTCGATGTTGCAGTTGATAAGCTTCCGATAGCGGGAAGGGGTCCCTGCAGGATCGGGGGAGTGTTCGTTCAGGGGCTGCATCGAGCTTAGGCGCTCTCCTACTGCAAGGATGGGCGCGCCGCCGGGGCACTCTCTGGGACTCTGGGACTCGCTGCAGGGATTATGTTCGGCGTCTGCTCTCGTCCCACCCGCCCGTACCAACTTGCTCACCTCGGCGATTGATGGAGTAAAAAAAAGACAAGAGCTTCACCTTTCACGCCTTACAAGGTAGCTCTACATCGTACCGGTAGGAAGCCCGCCCGGTGAAAATCGTACGATCTCACCAATCAAAAGTCTCGGACTTTTTTCGCTTCTGAATATCTTCAATTGCACCTCCCTTCATCGCCTACATACGGGTCACTTTCACGGACCACAAAGGTCTCGACGTCATCAACTCTCTTCTCCGCAGACACAGACCGGCGCCCCGGTCGACAATGCCAGCAGGATGGCGACGCACGACAAGATGAAGAGCGCCGAGGCCGACGACGCCGCGTGGGAAGCTACGCGGGGAGCCTTCATCGGTGCCGCGAGATGGGGTCTCGGAGCCGCCGTCGTGGGCGCCTTTGCGTACAAGTTCTCGCCGCTGTACAAGGGCCTCACTATCCAGTTCAAGATGTAATACGTCACCTCACGCGACACTACCCAAGTCCCCCTTATCCTTTCCCCCTTTTTCTCCTATCTCACTCGCTTGTTCATTCACTTCGTCTCGTAATATTGGATGAAATGTGACTGACATAATCACGGCAGTTATATGCAAATGTCGGCCATGGTGCTGGGAAGCATGCTGGAGGCGGACAACAGGTTACGAGAGTATGAGGCCCGCGTCAGATTGCAGAAGCGCATTCTGAGGGATAGGGCTAAGTGGGAGAGATTTGAGCGGGAATTTTATGAGGATCCTAACGAGAAGAAATGAACGGTAACCATCACAGGCGACTGAAACCGAAATTGACACTCTCAATGGGACAAAAGTTGATCTCAAGCTGTATTTCATAGTATTGTATACCTAACATGGGACATTCAAACCCTTGACTTTTTGTTTTTCGAGCTACACAGAAAAGGTACCCCAGACCTGATTTAACCCCCAACGCCGGATCATGCAAGTCATTATGCCCCGCCAGTAGCGAGTCTTCTATCGGCTGCCAATTCTTCATTTTGAGGGAGCCTCGAACCTCTTGGGGTCCATGTTGAGCTTGCAGAGCCTCGCAACGCAGCCGCTCAGCTGCAGCAGCGTCTGCACGCCCTCCAGAATCTTCATGTGCGTGAATCCAATCTCCTTGATGAACTCGAGCTTGGAGTGCTCGCTCAGCGTCGGGATCGTCTTGGTGACCTTGAACATGGTGCTGATGATGTCGTGGCTCGAGTACCCCAGGTCCCAGAGCTCCCGCAGGCATTCGAGCGCCGAGTCGACATTGCCCTCGTAGCACGCCTTGAGCATCGCCTGGACCTTGATCGGGTGCGGCGAGTCCACCACCTTGAAGACGTTGTCGCCCGACACGAAGCCGAAGCCGGCAAACGTCGACTGCAGGTTGTTGATGGCCTGACGCATGTCGCCCTCGGCGCTGAAGACGAGTGCCGCGAGGCCGTCGTCGCTGTATTCCACCTTTTCAGCTTCAATGATTTGCAGCAGTCGCTTGACGACCTGCTCGTCGGTGAGTCGGGCGTAGCGGAGGATGGCGCATCGTGACTGCAGCGGTTCGATGATCTTGTTGGACTGGTTGCAGGCGAAGGCGAAGCGCGTCGTGTTGGAGTAGATTTCCATTGTCCGGCGGAGGGCCTGCTGAGCGCCTGATGTCATGCTGTCGGCCTCGTCGAGGATGACGAGCTTGTGGCGGCCTTGGGGCAGGGTGACCTTCTTCTGCGCGAAGCCCTTGATGCGGTTGCGAACGACGTCGATTCCTGTGCTTGAGCGTCAGTATTGGATGTGACACAGACAGAACACATCTGTTAACGTTACCTCTCTCGTCACTGGCGTTGAGCTCCAATACAGCCTCCTTGTATGTGTCTCCGAGCAATTGTCTCGCCAGGCAAAGCACACTGGTAGTCTTTCCGATACCAGGCATGCCCGAGATGATGACGTGCGGCATGTTTCCCTCCTTTGCAATGATCTTTAGGCGATCAATCGTCTCGGTGTTTCCGACAACGTCGTCAAGGAAGACTGGGCGGTACTTTTCGACCCTGAATCACGCATATTAGCAGCTGGGTCGGAAAGCTGGGGGAAGTCTATAGTGACTGACCAGGGAAGCTCATAATTGGGAACGCCGTTTGACGCCGCAGTCAATGCCTTCTTGGCTGCGGACGTCGAAGACTCGCCAGCCTCCTCTGGCTTCGTGATCTGCTTCTGAGCGGGCATGGCGGCTTTTTCCTTTGGCTGGGATGTTGGGAGATGCAGATAGCAGATCGTCAAGTTGCTGGAGTTCTGTGCGGGCAGTGGGCAGAAGCACTTTACGCGATGCTCATCGAAAAGACGCGTCGGGTGCGGAACGCGCTAAACTTCTCTGGGTCCACCCTTGTCTTCCCTGCCTGGTCTCCAGCACTCAACCTGACCGACATCTCACAAACACCACTTGTCAGTCCTGAAAGTTTCCCCTCCCGACCTTCAATACGTAGACATGATTACAGTGTGTAGTCACGATTTTGTCGCATCACGAACCCTTTTAACGTATTTTCTCCAAAAAAAAAAAAAAAAAGTACTCGAAACATGAAGGCATTCAACTTTTTTTCATTGCATTTTGTTCATCCAAGGTATCTAGTCGTCGTCTTCATCGGCCTTCTTCTTACCCTTCCTGGTCTTCGCACCTCCCTTAAAGTGCTTCTTTCCGGACGACAGCTTCACGTCTTTGGGGTCAACTCCGCTCTCCAGAGCAATCATTGCTCTTGCCTTCCTTCCACTCAAGTGCTTCTGACCCTGCTCCGTGTACTTGTGGCTGAAGGGCATCTTGGTGTGACCGCCACTGCTGTTGGGGCCAAAGAAACCCTTATCGATCTGCTTGGATTTAGGACCAGCCGGCAGAGCTGCTAGGTCTGAGGGAGCTATCGAAATATCATCGTCCACAATGGACATGGTGTCCATAGACGTGCTGAGGGCTCGACGGCGCTTCTCGGGGAGATGCGTCTCGTCATAGAGCTCTGCGTTGAACTCTGGGCCCTCAACTGTTCCTGGTGGCGGCTCACAGTACAGGAGCTTTCCGGCAACGTAATCTTTGAGGATGTAACGAGATGCTCTTGACTCGTCAGGCTGGCCCAATCCTTGGGTCTGGAAACCTCTAGCTCTGGCATATGCGCGGAGCAACTCCGGAGCCGTAGGAGTGCCTGTGCCTCCCTCTTCGATAGCGCGGGTCTTGATCTTGATTCCGTAGACGGCTTCCAAGAAGGACTTGGGTATCCTCCTGGTGACCAAGCCAGCCGGTCCTTGGAACTCTCGCAGTTGATCAATAGGCAACACACCGTTGCAGACCAGGTCGGCTTTGGTGTTTGCGAAGTTGGGGTAGACTAAACCAGGGCAATCGCACAGGACAACGTTGTCGCTGAGGTGAATTGTCTGGAAGTGCTTGGTCTTTCCTGGTGTTGACGAAACTGACACCTTCTTGGCACCAATCAAGGCGTTGATGGTGGAAGACTTTCCGACGTTAGGGTATCCGACAAGACCAATCTGCAGCTTGTGGCCAGGCTCTGTTCATCCACCGTCAGTATCCAATCCAAATCACGTTTTTTTTTTTTTTTTTTGGGGGGGGGGGGTCGGGGGGTCGTCATACCTGCGTTCTCGGGAGCATGGCTGAGGAAGATTCCCTCCAGCTCCTCCACCGTAAGAATTCTCGTATCTTCGTCATCAACGTCAGCCTCAGCCTCCGGCTGCGAAATCTCAGGCTGAGCGGTCTCTGCGCCGCCGTCCTCTTTGTCGTCCTTCTCTTCCTCATTTTCATCCTCCTCTGAGCTCTCCTCCTTGGCGGATGCGGCATCCTTCGTGGCAGCGTTGGAGCTGCTGCCAGCCTCAGGTTCTTCCTCCTCTGACTCGTCGTCGCTCTCCATGGCCTCAAGCAGTTCTTTCGCAAGATGCGCAGAGAAGAATCTGTACGCAATGCCGTTCTCCTTCAGGTACTTTGCCCACATCTTGCGCTGCTTCAGTGTGAGCATGTCGGCCTTGTTGATCAGCAGCAGGTTCTCCTTCTTCGAGTCGATATCTTTGACGTAGTGCTCCAAATCCTCGGATCTGAAAAGCAAGGGGTTCCTAGCATCGACGATCTGAACAATCAAGTCTGATCGTTCAATGACACGCCAAAGCTGCCTCCACACCTCAAGGTTACGCTCGAACGGCGTCATGAGTAGATCGTTGTTCTCCTGAAGTTCGGCGAGGCCTCGTCTCCAGTCAAGGAAACTTTCCCTCTCCCGTCTGTCCAGCTCCTCCGGTGTGGTGGACGCATCCCACTTTGGTCTTCTTGGCACTGTCAAGCGTCCTCTGTGGGCCTTCTGCTTGCCAATGATGGCCCTTTCCTCTGCTCCAGAAAGAAGATACGGGTTCTTTTGGTCGGTGTGGATGATCTTGACGTTATTCATTTTCTCCGCCGTAAAATCCGTGCCCGCCAGCTCTGCGGTCGCGAGGAACTCGTCAAGAGCGCCTTGCTCGGTAACTGATCGCATTTTGACCCATGATGCTTCTTGTCGCTCGTTCGTGAGGTACTAGCAAAGTGTGAGTGTCTTCCTGGAAATATCGGGACAGAGAATTCCGGCGTTGCCTCATTACCTCTTCTCCTGTAGCGTGGTTCACTCTGGTGATGGTACTCTTCTTCCTGTCTGCGCCACGACCCTTGCCAAAGCGATCGTTCATCAGGGCGTTGCCCAACCCTGCGGTCTTCTTGGATTTGGCGTGCACCATTTTCGCGGTGATCTATCGTCTCTCGCTACCTTGGAAAATAGGGTGAAAAATGCGCAGTGGAAAGAAACGACTCCCAGAGCTGCTTTGTGAATCGGAATGAGTAATAGTGGGAGCCGTCGCAAGTGCCCGCCTTGAAGAGAATAGCAGTGCCCCGCGACGATTAATCAGCGGGGCAAAAAAGTGATTTTGGGCGTTTATCGATAAGAGATTTTTTTTTGCGATCGCGGGGCTCCCATCTGTGCGTCCCACTGAATCTGTCCCTCTTGCGCACCCAACGAACGGTCAATTCGAGAAGCCCGGTATACTGTTGCGCAAAACACCCCAAATTAGACAAAATGGCGAAGGGAAAGAAATTGTAAGTTTATGTGTATTTTTATGGTGTGATAGCTGACAGTTCTTTCCAGCGACAAGAAGAGTGCGCAGCACTTCACCCTCGTCCACCGACCGCAAAATGACCCCCTCATCCACGACGAAAATGCGCCCTCGATGGTGCTCAACCCGGTGCCTCAGAAGGGTGGACCGTCGAAGAGCAAGCATCTGAGCGACCTTGCGTCTGAGTTCGGATCAGAAGCTGGAAGCATACGCGCAAACGAAGGAGAGGCGGCAGAATACGGCGTTTACTTTGATGACACTGAGTACGACTACATGCAGCATCTGCGCGGCTTGAACTCGGGGGGTGGTGAGGCTGTCTGGGTCGAGGCCTCTGGTGCGGCAAACAATGACAGGAAGGGAAAGCAGGCGCAATCACTTGAAGATGCACTGCGCCAGATGGATCTGGAGCACAAGAGCGAAGATCTGCTGGATCCCTCAGTCCTCCCCAACAGAAACCTGCCACGAACCAACTACGAGACACAGGTGGATATCCCCGATGCCATCGCTGGTTTTCAGCCCGATATGGACCCCCGCTTGAGGGAAGTGTTGGAGGCATTGGAGGACGACGCATATGTGGATGACGACGACGATATTTTCAAAGAGCTCTCCAAGGACTCACGTGAAGTCGATCAGTACGAATTCGAGGATCAATACGGCTACGACGACGAAGATGAGGGCTGGGAATCAGACGACACCGCAAAGCCGAACAAGGAGTACAAGGACGGAGCAGTGCCGCAGCTGGTCCCTGTTGAGGGGGAGGCATTACCAGAACACCAGAACGAAGACTGGATGGAGGACTTTAAGCAGTTCAAGAAAGACCAAAAGGGCGGCAAGGTCCAGCCGGCCAAAGACACGCCGTCCGAGTTGCAGTCCTCCATTTGGACCACGACAACGATGGGTGGCCAGAAGAAGAAGAGAAAGGGTGCATTGACCAACCCCTCTGCCTTCTCCATGACCTCGTCAGCCATGGTCAGGACGGAGCAACTCACCCTTCTGGATGCCAGATTCGACAAGATTGAGGAGGAGTACACAAATGAGATGGGCGACGATATGGCATCTGTCTCAGAAGTATCAACGGCAACCAGTGTGACCGGACCCACCAGAGGCGACTTTGACAGTATCATGGATGATTTCCTGGGCAGCTACACCAAGCCTGGAAAACGCACAAACAAGAAGAACCGGCCGCAGACTGGTCTTGAGCAACTGGACGAGATCAGGCAGGGTCTTGGCCCAGCTCGGTTCCGTTCACTAAACACCAAGAGGGTTTAGGTCTGTTTGCGCCTAGATATAGAAGCATTCGGCGCAGCCTAGATTCCGGTCATCGAGATACCCTCACTGAGCGCCAGGTTGCATGAGATCTGCGCCCCATAGTGTTATGACAAACAAGTTGATGTTTTATGAACCACCGTTTCCTTCAACTTGATTTGGGATTTACCACATGCTGAATTCCTGGAGTCTCTAGACTAATGATGTTGTGTTCAGTGATTCACATTTGTTGCTTCCAACAACGGAATAATTCTTTGTCGCTAGAGAGATTTGTCGATGCTTCCCTTGTGGAAGAAACACCCGAAAGTGTCTGTGAAGAATGTTCCTGCCTTCAGAGAACCCTGAGAGGTTCAACGCAAACAAAGAGGGCGTGCCTTTATCTCTCACACACCCCTCGCTCAGTGGAACGCAGCTGTGGGCCATAGCTTTGCTGGCTTTAAACGCCGTTAAACGCGATACGCGCCGAAAAAAACGCGGCAAACGCAGACCAGCTCCATCCTAGTTCTCCACTTGGTTCTTGTCTGCCTCGTAGTTTCCTTCTTGTTTCCTTTCGCGAACCCGACATGACGTCGGTCTCTTTCCCTCCCAGCAGACCCGACAGGAAGCTATCGCCATTCGGAGGCACATTGACCGGTGGCTTTGGAAGTCAGCCTGACGCGAGCAAAAACGTTTTCGGCCTCAATGGGGCGGGTGCCGGCGGTGGGCAGCGGTCGACACGCAACTTGAATAACCAGCCTCCCGATATGACGACTCCTGCGACAAAGCGGAAGGGCGTCAACCCGTTCGATGGCACCAGCTCAGACGATAACCGACGACGAAAAAACACGAAGGGAGATTCACAAGGCGACTGGAAGAAGAAGGGTCCCAAGTCGCAAGGCGCGAAGCCAAATGGCGCGAAGGCGCCGAAAGGGTTTGGAACCGCTCAGTCGCGCGGTGGTTTCGGCACCCAAAACAACAACAATCACAGCTCGGGATCTACCGACTACGAAACGGACGACGCGAATGGCGAATTGAAAGGTGACGGCACTGCGTACTCCGACAAAATCTTCTCGCAACTACGACAGGATGGAATCGCACCACCAAAATGGCCGTCCGATCCAGGAAATACGTCGTCCAAGGCCGCGATGGCCAAGTTCAGGGAAGAATACAAGACATATCGCGATCGGGCTAGGACGTCACTGATGCGCGCCGGCCTGATTGACGACCCCGATAAGCCAAAGCGGTTGGAAGACGCGATTGACTTCAAAGGCATCTGCGACGCGATGTGCCCCGACTTCGAGAAGATTACTCGCATCACCGAATTCGACGTTCAGTCCGCCGAAAAGGATCCCCGAACGACTTTTGCCAATATATCAAAGATGGTTAAGAAGCTGGCGCGTTCCGCAGCTGGCCAGGAGGCTCCGCTACCAATGGATGTCAGATCCACAGCCGCCCTCAGAAGGACGCTCGACTACCTCATCGACGACCTCTTACCGATCGACGACAAGCTACCCTCTTCGCATGGTTTTCTGTGGGATAGAACACGTGCGATTCGCAGGGACTTCATCTTTCATTCGACAATGTCTCCCGAGGAGATGAAGGACCAGGTTTACTGTCTCGAGACAATTGCCAGGTTTCACGTTACAGCTTTACATTTGCTTTCTCAGGAAGGATTTGCGCCAGAAGACTTCTCTGAACAACAAGAAATCGAGCAACTGGGGAAGGCATTGCTTTCGCTTATGTTTGCTTACGACGATTGCAAGCCGCAAGGCGTTGTTTGCGAAAACGAGGCCGAGTTCAGGGCATATCATTTGCTTTTCAGCGCAAATACTCCCAATATCCTCGATAATGTGCAAAAGGAATGGGGAGACTCTCGATTCTGGACCGAATCCGATACCATCAGAACAGCTGTCTCACTTGTCGAGAGTCTGCAGAGCGCAGAGGACTTCCACGGCCCCTTGGGCTCGGGCCCGTCCATGGCAACATCGGGTGCACACCTCACTTACTTTAGAATCCTCCAAAGCCGAGAAGTGTCTTATACAATGGCATGTTTTGCGGAGATTCACTTAGGTCAGCTGCGCCGCTCAGTTCTTCGCTCTTTGA
Source organism: Colletotrichum paranaense (assembly GCF_030867605.1). NCBI lineage: Eukaryota > Fungi > Ascomycota > Sordariomycetes > Glomerellales > Glomerellaceae > Colletotrichum > Colletotrichum paranaense. The sequence goes on from NW_026848964.1 coordinate 2,562,690, forward strand.
AGAAGGCGTACACCAGACCGCGACACGGGGCGAAAGATATTACGCCCTCTTCGCTAAACCGATTTCTTCACTTCGACACAGAAACCCAGGCGATTGAGTTTGTCGAGCAGCATGGTCTCAGCTTCTCAAATGGACAAGGACCAGCGGGCGAACCCATACGATATCTGGATACCTCACAACGCATGACATGGCCGAGAATCCATCACAGTTTCTCTCAGAGATTGGTTGAGAGAAAACGAGGCTCCCGTAGTCTTCCTGAGATCATCCACCGCACAATTGCCGACGAATCCACGGGCGCTGGCCAGCAGGCTCCTACAGGATTTTCGACGGGGCCAGCTTCATTCAAGCCGCCTCCACAGCAGGCTCCTTTTGGAAGCCACTCAACAACGAACGCAGACTCTCCTTTTTTCAAGTTGCCTTCTTCAGCACCCCAAGGAGGCACCTCGACGGGACTCACGGGTACGCCGTCTTTCGACAAAGGTAAAGAATCTTCCATACACTACCCATATCGTTGTAGCCTCTTGCCTACCAGCACCGTTGTCGACGTCAAATTCATTGCGACTCTCCTCCGCCGGACCAATTCTCTTCAGTCAAGATCGAACGTCACAGTGCCAGATTTCAGACGTGGCAATACTTGGTGTGGCTGATCAACTGGCAGCCGTTTCAGAGGTTGAGAAGCGCTCAAACAGTCATCGCAATCAGGACGAGATGACTAGCAATGAATTGTCAATGGCACAAAAAGAAGAGGGCAGGCATAGCCAAGCCGGATATCTGCTAACATTGTGTCCCACAGCAACTGAAGGCCACAAGCCTACCTCGACGAATTCCAGCCCATTTGGAAACCCTTTCTCAACAGCTCCATCACCATTCACTGGTGCATCCTCTGTTCAACAAGGCGGCTCGGCCTCATCATCGTCATCAACAGCAACGCCGGCTCTGAATCCATTTGCCGCGAAGACAAGCCCTTTTAGCAAGCCAAACGCGGCAGCCGAGAGCGCGACGCCTAGTAGCAACCCTTTCGGGTTGTTAAATCAACCAAATGGCACTTCCCAGCCCAAAGCTCCGAGTATCCCGGCATTCTCTTCTCCGGCCTTCGGCAGCGGCGCACAACCCAAAGCACAGGAGCAAGCGCAGCCAGCTACCTCGACAGATGGCTCTCCGGCCATCACCGTCACTCCGCCCACACCAAAGTTCCCATTGTCAACGTCAGCGACAGCCGCAGAGTCGTCAACGCCTTTCAAATTCTCATCAAATACTGGCGTGCAGTCCGCGACTCCGAACGCTCCTAGCAGCCCTTTCCAGCCAAATCCGAAATCATCTGCGACACCGCAGCTACCCTCCTTCTCGGCAGGCGCGGCAGCTCCCGCTCAGCCGGCAAAGCCTCTTACAACATTTCAACCTCCACCGAATCAGCCTCCCAGCCTTGCTCCTACTACGGCAGCTCCATCCGTTCTCTCCGGGTCCGGGCAATCCCCATTACCTTCCTTCAACTTCCAAGGGGTTAGTTCGGAAGCCGTAAAGCCAGCGCCCTCGCCTCAGCAGAGCTTCCCTCCAGCTGTCGCCTCGCCCGTACCAACTGCAGCTTCTCCACTTGCCCAGGCAAAACCTCCTCAAGCTCCGCCTGTGAAACAGCGGTCCAAGCAAGATGTCATGGCCGACTTCGCGAAATGGTTCGTCACAGGTGACAACGGGCTGATACAAGAGTTCGAGAAGTACATGGTTGAACAGCTCGTCTCGGCCGCTTTTGAACAGCATCACAGGGAGGAAGAGGAAAGGAAACGAAGGGAGGAGGAAGAGAGAGACCTGGCAGAGGCACGGAAGTTCCAGGTCTACAACCTTTCCGTCAAGTACTTCTATCGATGGAGGGAAATCGCCAGAAACCTTCGCCTCACCAAGCTTCGCAGACAAGAAAGGGAGGAGTACCGAAGGGCTCAGCGGGAACAACGGGAGGAAGAGATCAGGCAGAGGAAGAAGGCGGCTAAAGTTGCCGAGGCGAAGAAAAAGGCCATGGAGAGGAACGGTTTCGACCCTGTGGAGGAATTCAGAGAGCTCCTTCAGCTCAGAAAAGACGGCACACAAGCCGACTTGCAAGCCGAAGCAGAGGCTTTGCTAGCGACCGGCATTCTGTCAGGCGTCTCGGACGAACGGGTTGCAGCCGCCAATGTCATCCGGGCCCCAGCGACGATGGAAACACTTGCGACGAACACGCCTTTACCTCGATCTCGCTCGTCAACAGCCTTATCGCAGTCGACTACGGGTGCTAAGCCCCGCGGCGCGAAAACGCGGGCCATACGGGAAGAGTTTGGCAAGAGCGCTACCAATTTCCGACGATCACTGCCTCCCATGTCAGCACACTCCTCATCATCACGAATGTCTTCAGAGCCGCAGAAGCGCGTTAGCAAAGTGTCTGATCGCTGGCGTCTGAAGGCGATGGGCCTCGTCACGATGCCCGACGGAACAGCGCTGCCGGAGACCATCGCAAACGAGATGCGGTACAATGGGAAACGATATGCAGGGCTCGGGTCATTCGGCTTGGACGGCACCGAGCGACGCCGGAGCGTCTCTGCGGATCTCAACCACGCAGCCGAGGCCCGATTACGCTTTTCGCAGTCGCTCAACGGTGGCAGTGGCAGTAGCAGTGGTAGCGCTGCCGCCGTGCCACAGGTCAACGGGATCTCACCGCTTAGTAAGAGGAAACGGGCTCTCGATGACGACGACAACGAGATTGCTGTCGCGGACGAAGCCGTCACACGCGTCAAGAAGCGGCCATCGAGCAATGCGGAAATTGATAGAATACTTCGGGAGGCGAGGGAGAATCTGGAATCGTTGAGGAGTTCGAGGATCGAGCTTGACGAAGGGGCAGATTGGTTCAGGGAACAGAACGAGATGATGCACGCGGAGGAGGCGAGCAGGGCTAGCTCGCCGTGGGGGAAAGACGGTCATCGGTGAAAGGGACGGAGGGACGGGGTTACGTACGATATGCATCAGCATTGGCGTTTTCAAGGGTTTAGTTTCTTGGGCGTGGAGTATGAAGGTCAACTCTTTTTGTTTTTCCTATAAGTAGTTCTCGTCTTTGTAAAGGTACACAAAAAACAACTCGGGCTACGAATACCCATAGAAGAGACATGTTTGGATTATTACGTTTTCGCATAGATGAGATGTGCATGCATGGCCACGAGTGATTTTATGAAGTGAAGTTGAGAGATGTATGTGTGGGATTGGTATTATTGTCTGGTATTGGGTATAATAACCCCGTGTGATCCAGTGTCCTCTTACTACGTCATCTTATAGATGTACTCCTAAACGCCACTCGCTACCGACCGTGACTTTAAACAAATGAAACCATAGGGGGGACCCCTTGGACAGCTTGAAAACACGACAACTATCTCTTCTTGTGCGGCGGCGGCGGCGGAAACGCCACCTGGATCTTATAGCTCTCCACGGGGCTGCCTCCCAACGAGGTAACCCTCTTTGGCAACGGCCGCGCCAGATCCCGCACGATGCCGGGGATGGTCTTGGACGCGTCCGATACCAACGGAGGCGGCGAGGACTCGGTGTGGATGTGCCGATTATGCGCAGGGGCGGGCGCGGGCCAGCCGGCCTGGCTTAGCAAGGGGCTCGCCGTCGTTCCCGAGGTCGGGGAGGCGTAGGTGGTGGACGGGCTAAAGCTCGCCGCCGCGTTGCCCATTGACGGGGTCGAGAAGCCGTGCTCCGAGGGGACGTAGGGTCTGAAGGAGAGGAGGGGCGCAGCGGAGGTGGTTGATGTTGGGGTGGCGTACTCGTCTTGCGGGGAGGCCATGTTGTATTTTGGGGAGTGTGCTTTTACGGGGATGATGGGGAGGCTTGTGGTAATATTTGCGAGGGTGAAGGGTTCCTTTTGCGAGGGCTTCTTGTCGGTGTAGGGGATGTGGTCTGCGGCTGTGAAAGAGGTGATGGAGTTGTGTGGCATCCAGAGACTGGGTTTTGATACGGGACTAGGGGCCATGCCTTGCTGTTGTTGCTGATGCATGGTCTCGTAGTAATGCTTTTCGTTTTGCGCCTCTTCCTCCTCGACGGAGAAGAAGTTTGGTTCCTTTGGTGTGAGATGCGTCTGGCAGCGGAAGGAGAGAGATGAGGCTGGGCGGTGGCCCTTTGCGCGGCGTGAGAGCTCTGGGTTGATGCCGCGGCCTTGTCTACGTGCCCTGCGCTTGCGGCACTGGATGAAGGTGCAGCCGGCAGCTAGGAGGAGTGCCACGATGGCTCCTATGACGATTCCCACAATGGCCGTCATTGGCAGGGTGGGAGTTTGAGCTTTGTCGGCATCTGCTGCATCCTTTGGGTCGACGACGGTGATGATGCCCTTTGTGAAGACGGTGTCGTTGAGGCCGACTAGTGTGCCTGGGCTTGGTCTTTGCTGGCAGCCTGCTCCAAGGGCAACGAGATCTATGCAGTATGTTAGTGATATGCCTGCGGGGATGATGTTGACCAAGAAGTTACATACAGTTTGAGAGATAGTAGTGTTCACCACCTGCTCTTACACACGACAGGCACTTGTCGTAAGCTGAACCTAGCATGGCACCGCCATCCGCATCGCAATATGCGTACTGCGATGATTTTGTTGGGTCCAATTCGCCGTCTGTGAGAGCAGCCTCCAACGCGCCACACGCCGTAGACGTCTGGCAGGGGTTGGAGCCTACGCCGGTGGCATTGGGGTACCCAAAGATGCAGTAGTCGAAAGAGTACCTCATGTTGTCTGTTAGTGTTGGTCAGCACCCCTGGCTCTCTCAAGTGTGATTGCTGTAAGACTTACACAGAAACCAGTCTTGGTCGTTCTCACTGCCCTGAACAAAGGTGCTGTCCTGAAGACAGCTCAAACACTGCTGGTATTTCTGTCCGGCGGCCCCTGTCTTGTAATCCTCGTCCACACAAGTAATGTCCTTGCCCTTGGTGTTGGACGAGTTGGGGTCCGAGGCATCGAGGCTGTTGGAGTCCAGACAGAAGGATGCACATGGCGAATTGGGCGTAACTTGGAGTGCTGATACACAGGCCGGTACGATTGTGGTGAGGAGAAGGAGGGCGGATCGAGCGGCCATTGTGAGCTGCGGCCGGGTTGACAGGGATTAAGGAGTGTAGTCGAAGTAGAGCAGAGCAAAGACTCCAGAGCCTTGCAAACTGTAATTAGGTTAAAGATAGTAGAATAGAGGAGTTGATATCTCGAGAGATGGGTATTAGATATCGCTCAGAAAAGCCAAGAACACAAACGAAACAATTGCACACACAAACAGACGGAATAAGCTCAGCGTGACAGAAACTGCTTCTAAAGTCAAGGTGGGAGAGCAAGGTGATATATCTCGCAGAAGACGCCGATCCCATCTCCACCATTCACTCGAGCAGGGGGCGGGGGGGGGGGGGGCCATCTGCAGCTGCAGGAACAGGATGGTCTGGAATGGTAAGGTGATGGTCTGGAGTCACCTGCAGCTCGCAGGGCTCATAAGAAAGGATTCCGAATGTTTGGGGAAAGATACACAGTAAGAGATACGGCGTAGCAAGCATTTGGCAAACGCAGCCAGATAGGGTAGAGAGCGGCGTCCCAAGCCGGAGACGGGCCCGTCGTCCTGCCGCCCATCTGCTCGACCACAGTTCGAGATGGGTGTCGGCGTCGGCAGAGGGTGTGGTGATGTCGGATTGAGGCGGCCAATAATAGGCCTGCACAGGTTCCCGAGAATTACGGTTATAAAGTGATGGAGGGGGCGGGGAGTTAGGTGGGCACTCAGGACTCGAGCAATCGTACAGAACTGGGCTCCATAGACGCCGTTTCCCGACAACATGAGAGTATCGTCTTGCCGTTGGGAAAGCTCGTCAGGTGAACAGGCGATGGGGAAGACGGTAGAGCGCTAAAGACTTCCCAGCACTTGCAGGACGGTGTGCGGCGCGACACCTCAGGGCGGCAGCTTGTTGGTCCGCCGCGATGTGTATTTGGTTAGCGGCCGCTGGACGATGCACATCTCTCCATCTGCCCCCAATATGGTGGTGCAAGCGATCGATAGTGTGGTTTTCCCCTTAACGATTTTGCGCGTATGTGTGCCTGCGTGTGCCCGCGAGTGTGCTTGTGCCTGTGCCTGGCGTTGGTGGGATGCATGGTGCAATGTTAGTGATGATGGCGGGCGGCTGCGAGATGCACCCATGGATGACAAGGGCCATGGGAGTTGGGGGCAGGAATGGGAGGAATCGTTGTGCCAATGGGAACACGGCGTTTGGCGATGGATCTGGTTGGTTAGGTCTGTTCTGTTGGAGTGTTGGCGTCTTACCACGAAAGTGTGAGTGACAGTCAGCGAAGCCCGGCGCTTACAATTGGCAGTGGCATTTGGTTCCTGTCTTGCCTGCCACGCCTGTCTCCCACTGTTGGTTCCCTTTGGCTCCTTCCATCGGGGCATTTACATTCTCCACTAAAAGCCGTGAGCTCGGCCCAGTGGGTTCCACAGCGGGACCCAAGTGGACAAGTGGGGTCCGGCCAAGGTATCGCGGTACTTGGCTTGTCGCTCGTTGGCGATCAGTTCTGGGTCTCGTCAATGCTCTTTCCCTTTTCTCTCATTCTCTTCTCCATCACTTTACGGAGGAAGCATCTCTCCCTTTTCCATCCTTGGCCCCGTCAGCCTTCAGCCACAATACACACCACCCCGGTCGCTTTTCCAATCTCAATGCCTTTACGGAAACCATCCAAATCCCGGCCTGTCTATGTTGAGAGTTCCCTTTTTGGTTGACAACCCTTTTACCAGACGTCTGCTATTAGGGGGGTTGTTAAGCATGCCGCACCCAATTCCGCATGGGTTCCCTGCTGGCATGAGCTTCTTTTCCTCGGACTCCCTTTACACCCCTGGCAAAACTCTGTTGTCACCTTGTCTGTCTGCTGGTCTTGTCTTACTGAGCCGAACTTTTTTTTTTACCTCTGAAAGCTTGTCACTTTTGCATCACTGAGGTGTTCGAGTGTTCTTCTGAATACGGATTCATGGGAGTTCGTGATTCGTATATCTCACCAAAACTAGAAACTAAAAGGAAAACCCAATATCTTGTATTCTCGCCTTCGATTCCGATTGACCCGTCATCGTGCGACGTTGCTTCCGTCCATTCCGACTACCTGGGTGTGGTGTAACACCCTTTGTCTTGTTCTCTCTCTCATGCGTGTCTCTCTCTTCTCTCGTTTGTCTCATAAAACGGGTGTGTGTTCAAAGCTCCAGTCGCTATGTCGATGTGATCCAAACGCCCTCAGATGAGAAGAAACGCGCCCCAAGAACAAAAATCCAAACCCGGATTAGACTTCCGGCTGTGCATGCATTCTTGCACTCCCTCTCTTGCATCGCTGAAATATGTCCAAACGCTTTTTTCGTTGCCGGCTTTTGATCCCTGAACGAACCAGAACCGGCATGCATCAAATATGATTACTGTTGTCATTAATCGCCTCCTTCTCAGTCCCTCTCTTTCTCTTTCCATCTCTTTTGTTCCATGCCTTCTTAACTGATGATGACATCTCTGCCGGTAACCGAATAGCTCGTCTGATACATGCACCGCTGAGGCGAAGTCTCGGGACAGTTGCCGTGAAACAGCATCTGCCCGCCCCCAGCAACGCTCGTCGCGCCGCCGGGCGCCGTGAGGTTGAAGTCGCCCGTCTTAAGCAGCATCCTCGACGGCCGCTGATAGGGGCCCTTGATGTTCCTGCTCGTCGCGTAGTTGACGTTGTAATTGTTCGAGTTGAAGCAGAAGCTGCTGAAGAACAAAATATACAGCCCGTCCTCGGTGCGCACCAGGTCCGGCGCCTCCACCAGGGGTCCGTCGGCCGCCGTCCGGCTGAGGATCTGCACCGGGTCGCCGACTTTGCTGATGCCGTCCGCTTCTACCTCCTGGAGCATGATGGGCGTGTCCACGAGCGGCTCGACGCCGTTGTTGCAGTCGCCTCCGTTGCCGACGTTGTTGCCGTCCACCTTGTACACCACGTAGCGCTTCTTGGTCGGCTCATCGTAGTAACCGGCAGCGTCGATGGCACCACCCTGGTCGAACGGACACACCCACGGTTCTGACGTCGGCTTGTAAGGGCCCGTGACAATATCAGAAATGCCCACGCCGATGCAGTGCCGGCCGCCGCCGTCCTTGACTTCGCCAGAGTAGTACATGATGAAGCTGCCGTTGTCCAGCCGCCGCACGTCAGGCGCCCAGGTGTTGGACCCCGTGGCCCAGCCGACATTGGGGAGGGCGTCGTTGTCGAGGAGCTCCCACGAGCCGGAGATCTGCGTGGCTTTCGCGACCTGGATGTTCTTGCCGTTGCCGTTGGTCGCGAAGGAGTACCAGAGCCCGTCGTCACCCTGGACGAGGGCCGGGTCTGGGAAGTCGGTGTTGATCTTGGGCGTGAGGACCTTGTCGTCTCGGCCGACGACGTAGAGGGCGTCTACTGGTGCGCCAAGGACGGGTTGGAAAGCTCCTAGACTGAAGACACCTGCTGCGAGGAGGGCATATTGCCGTAGTGATGTTGTTGAAAGCATTGTAAATGTGTATCTCTCTGTCTCTCGCTCTGGGGTATAATAGATATTGACAATTATGTATAAGAGGGGGTATGATATGAACAAGGCACACAACCGTGCAAAACAGATGTCGAACTAGACCAAAGTCTTCACGTCCAAGAATAGGATAGTCTTTTCCCTGGGCTGATGATGAGAAGGGGTCTTTCTGTGTGTGGTAGGTAGGGTTTCTGGGTTGTTTGTACTCTTTGAAGAACGAAATTGGAACAGGTCTATTAGAATCCAATTACTGAGTACACATTACTTGTTCATAAGCAAAGTGCTGCCGTCATGAGTGTCATAGCGAACTTCGAGAAGGAAAACGGTTTCGAGGATCGTGCGGACGAAGGGCCCTTCTTGTAGTCAAACAAAACAAGAGCACATACTCATACAAGCTACAGCTACGACAGCTTACACCCCGAAGAAGAGACTGACAAGTTTGATGCGTGCGCGAGTGTGTGTGGGTATAGGTGTGTAAGAGGACGAACCCGCCCCCTTCCCCTTGGCCGGAAACATGTACCATTGGGAAATCTTTTTCCTTGCACTAAGCTTGCGCCCAGCTCTCAGCTATGCAGGAATGAGATTATCACTGCAAATGCGTGTGGAGAGAGAGATCGTTGAGAGAAGCTCCAGCAAGTAGCGGAAGGAGGATACCTCTCACGGATTGTGGTGGGCTCTGTTCCATGGCACGTCAAAGCAGATGATGCTTGAAACAGGTGGGCCGGGGGGGTGTGTGTCGTCAAAGTGCGTGGCAGCTTCTCACACTTACGCCCTTCTCTCGCTCCTTGACCGGATACCCGAAGCTAGAATTTCTCTCCCGGCATTAAGATCCCTTCTTCCTATTTTCCCTGCTTGGAAGATCAATTTTTACATTCTTAGGGCTCGGCGCGCGTCAGATGGGCTCCGTCGGGGTGGTCAGATAGCATCCTGTTAGGCTTCCTCCCCACGATAATCCAATAGTGCTCACCTTTTTTGTACATCAATTCTCCTAGTCCACGTTAAGGTAGAAAATTTGCCCAGATCGGAGAAAAAAAGGATTTGCATAGCATGCATAGGATTCCGGCACCCGTCTTCCGCGCCATTCCTCTAGACCGCAGCCACATAAGAGACTGTACCCTTGGTATAGAGTTAATCCTTGTTGTTCCCGACTCCCGCGTCGTCATGGGCAGGAAAGGAGGCTCTTGGGGGGACTTGGGTTGGGTTCAGATCGTGGTGCCACACGGGATGTACTTTGGTTGACCGGGATGACGGTAGTGGCTCTCTCCCAAGTCGACGGACGGTAACCGGGGGTTGAGGGATGGGTAAGTTCTGTAGGTCCACGGGGAGATCCTCCACTGGCGGTGTCGGCGCCCCGCTGATCGGGTATGGGCGAAGCAGGGCGTGAGGGATGAGGCGCAACAGGAACCGGCAATCATTGATCCTGGAGACCGGGGGGCACGGGGGCTGTGAAGGGGGGGAAATGATTTGCATCCATACTTGGTCCCTATACACGTGCCCAGAAGACTTCAAGACGTTAAGGAAACGACGAAAAAAGAGAGGACAAGACACAAAAAAAGGCGGGGGTGACGTGCTGCCACGAGTGCCATCTCAGGGGAGCATTGAGAGGGGATCCGCACCTCCAGTAATTATACCCGGTCACGGTATTCTTGGTTGCATTATACCCAATTCTACGAGGCATCAAGGAGGGTCAGTGGCAGTTGCTGCTGTTTCCTTGGTTGGCCAAGGCATGTGGTCTGAGACATGCTTGGTGACAATGCTTCCTTGTATTTTTTCCCTTCCCCTTCATGGTTGATAGGCAGATAGCGTGATAGGGTAGGGAACCCGTCTTCGGACGAAGGACGGGACACGTATATTGGCGCTGTTTATGACTGAGATTCCCAAACAAAACTCGTTCGGACGAGATCCACGTTGGTCCGGGACCCGAACTGTGCTGCAGTCTGAAATCCCGCTGGGATGCTGCCGGGAGTACGTAAGTCCCTACCCAGCGTTTTGCGTGTGCCTTTGTTTCAACACCCTCTGCTCAACAACTCCTGATATGTTTGCGATAACGTCGAGACAGTGACAGCCTCTGGTTAAAACGTGAACTGATGCGACAGTAGTAGTCGTCACTTTTGCTTTCCGTATAGGACCTATCTACTCCTATCCAGCCAGTACGCACTATGTTCAGAGACAGAAAAATTCAGAGCCAAACGCCACTTGCCAAAGCCATTTTTTTATGATACAACAGCCAACCACCGACCATTGCCAACAAACACATGGTATCTTAGCCAATCGAGGTGAGGAAACTCGCAGGAGCTTACTCGCTGTCGTCATCGTCGTCAGCACCACCCTTGGCTGCCTTCTTCGCGGCCTTGGCCGCCTTCTTCTCAGCCTTCCGACGCTTGCGCTCCGCCTTCTCGTCGGGTGTCTCGCCCTCGTGCTTCTTGCGTTTCTTGGACTCGCCATCATCCTCGGCATTGGCAGGGGTGACTGCGGCGGGAGTAGCTGTCGTAGACTCCACCGCCTTTTGGGGAGTGGCCGGAGCCGCCGCTGCAGGAGCAGCCTCACCAGCAGGAGCTCCGAAGTCCTTGTACTCCGACACCCACTTGGCGGGAGTGGCCTCGTTGGGGCGGCCGTACTTGTCGAGCTTGCCGTCGGCCTTCATCTTCTTCTTCTCGGAGGCGAGGGGACCAAGACCCCATCTTCTGGGGTACAAGTCGCGCTCCATGATGCATCTCTTGACCTTGGCAACAACGCCGTGATCTGTTTTCCATTAGTCAAAAGAGTCATAAGGTTGCAATGGGAAGAGAGGAATCTTACCGCATGTCGACATCTCGACGGTGGACATCTGAGCAATGCCGAGGGCGATGGCCTCACCCTTGGTGGTCATGAGAACGACCTCATCGTGAACCTCAATTTCGGACTCTAGAAAAGCGGATCAGCATGTCAATCATATGTGACATCGTGGGGTTGACAACTCACCGTATCTCAGAAGACCGGGAAGCATAAGCTTAGCACCGTAGCAGACAGCGTTGACCTGTGAGGTACGTCAATATCAGATGCAACGGCGATTCATGTGTTTAACGCGACTGAGACATTGTCCGCAAAGTCGCATCGGGCCGTGAGGGGTTTGGGGAGGGGTTGCAATGGATTACTTACAGCGCTGTCCTTGACCACAACACGCTTGTAGCCAGTGAGAAGAGTCTCCAGGGGAGAGATGACCTTGCGCAGGTAAGACTCATCCCTGGTGTTGTCCATGGTCCACTGAGCATCAAGCACGTCGTGCAGAGTAACCATCTCCTTGCTCTCGCCCATGGCACCAGAGCGCACTCTTCGGAGCTCCTGCATGTGGCCACCAACACCGAGCAACAGACCCTAATCCATGTAAGCAATCAGAACAAGGCTGAATTAACGACAATCAATGTGACGTACGAGATGGACGCAGAGGGTACGGATGTAGGTTCCAGCTTCGCAAGAAACCCAGAAGACACCGAGATGGCGATCCTGTGATTGAGACACGGTCAGCAGTCGTTTCCCAATGTTGTAGCAGATCGACGTACATTGTCGAACTCGATGAGCTTGCTCTCGTGAATGGTACGGATACGCAGCTGACGCTTGACGGCAGAGATCAAAGGAGGGCGCTGGAAGAGGGCACCAGTCAAAGCTGCATCGCGAGTCAGAATACTTTCGGCAGTTGCAACGGGGTTTCTTGAATCAACTCACTCTCGAGAGCGCGGGCGAACTGGACCTTGCCGCCGGGCAGCTTGTCGTGAAGGCGGATGACGGCAACATACTCCTTACCAGCAGACTGCTGGGACTTGACGAGTCTGGTGGCACGGTCGACGCTGGAAAATTTCGTCAGTTGCAATTCTCTTTCAAGGAATGCTCCATCGCATTTTGGTGGGTTGCTGCTCACCAAACAATCAAGCAACCTGAGAAAGTTAGCAAAACAAGTTCGAGACAGTTATGTGGGAACGCGACTCACCAGTGACCTTGGGATCAAGGGTACCGCTGTGACCGGTCTTCTCAACGCTGCACAACAGAAAAACATGGTTAGCGATGTTTTCTCGACAAAACTCAGAATGTTCTGAATGATAAGCGAATGCCCCTCAAAATCGTTCGATCGTGTGTGTTCTCGGTTGACAGACGGCAACGGCAGTATCCGCAGTCCCAAGACGTCGCAGTCTTATGGTGGTCCGGGCAAACAAGTTCCGACGATTGCTTCGCGAGGCATGCCTTCCCATGGCAATACACATCTTTCCAAACATGACATGCTAGTCTTTGTTGCCATATTTCCGTGTAGGCCATGACCATCGAGTCGCAATGTCGTTGGAAGTTTTCCCCCGGGAAGTCCCCGACCGCATCGTGTGGAGCCATCTGCAAAATGCGTCTTGTCGACGTCGGACTCGCTACCCAAGTGCCACCATTCATGCCAAATTTTGATGCTGGCCATTGCCGCAGGGAGATTCGTCTTCGATGTCGGGAGCTAATCGTACGATCGGGCGCGGGGCATTGCATTCACGAACACAACAACGAAGGGGTGGGAATTGCATACCGAAGGATACGCTTGACCCAAGCGACAACCTCGTGGGAACTGGGCTGTTCGATAGTTAGTATGCTTGACTAGACATATGGAGTATCGCGACTACGGAAACATACGTTGGAGGGCTTGTCAAGGTTGATGACACCGGAAGAGATGTAGGACTTGATGTCTCTCTTCAGAGGGCTGCATCCTGCCGGAATGGGGGTGAAGTGACCCGTCCGGACGAGAACTGCAAGAAGCCTGGTCAGTCATTTGTTTGTGATGCTGTTGACGAGCGGTCGCTCCATATCCAAGAAGAGGGAGAAAACTTGCGCTTGTCGTAGTTCTTGAGCAACAGAGGCCAGCTGCTCGTGTCCAGGTGAGGGACAGAGGCCTGGGGCTTGATGGCGAACTCCTCCTCCTCGCCGTGCTTGACAATTTCCATGGCCATTGTTTCCGAATTGAACCGAACCGACAAAGGCGTGTCAGGTGCAATGGGTGTCTGACGTTGGCTCGTGAACGTCGGAATGGAAGGTCTCGTGGTGTTGGAGGACTTGAAGCTTCCCAATCCAAATTTTTTTCTCTGGCTGTGGGGTGGAAGCTGCCAAAAAAAATCCGTCTGGATCCACATTGTGGCGCGGTGTTGCCATTGAGCAAACACGATTGGCCACGCTCCAACGCCTAGCCACACAGCGGACGCGCCTTGCACCGTTCCGCCTTCCTCAGCCAGGGACCAGCCGTCTTGCAAAGAAAACTTGGAAGGAAAGAACAACCAAAGAAAGTGGCTTGTTATCGTTATCAACGATACCTCCACAAGGGAAATGGGACGAATGACGACAGGTTCAGGTTCGGATTACAATCACTCACACCCAGCGCTCGTATCTTTCAAACATCCATCATCACAGTGGATTTCTGATATTATCTCAGATGTATTGCCAGTAGACCGGCCCAGGCCTATTCTGCTATCAAGCCTTCAAAGCTGATGCTCATCAATCGGTATCGCCGACTCCTAACTCCCGCTAAGGTAAAACAAACAAATACTGGATGCAGAAGGAGCGACACGTTCCATCCCACGATACCTTCAGTACCATTTACATTGCGCATCAGAGGGCATATCCTCTCCGCAAATCCTCCTCTGTCAGACCGTGGTAGGCCGCCGGGTTGTGTTCAGCGTACACCGTGTGCGCCGGCTGCTGGACATTGGGTGGGCTTGGGTACCTCTGTCGGGCGTCCCACTCAGGCTCAACATCTCTCATCTCGTACGACTCGGATCGCTCTTTTCCTTTCGAGTCATTCCACCTCTGCTCTTGATTATCTCCTCCGAATGCGAGACCAATCTCTTGAGGTTGTCGTTGAGGGTTCGCGTCGTTTACCGGCCATTGCATGGCAGGTGCCTCGGCACCGCTCACTGGGCTGTTGTACTGAGAAGAGTATGGAGAGAAGTATCTCGTGTACGGTTGTTCCCCATTGGCACTCATTGGTGAGTCGTCCCATCCACGAGAAGGCCCTTGGCTCTGCGGCGAGGCGTCCCAGGTTCGCAAGGGCTTCTGGCTGAGGGGAGTACCGCCGATGCCACTGGTATTCAGCGGCGTTGGCCATCCGGTCCGACCGCCGCCACCCTGCTGTTTCATTTCGAGTGTTTTCAAGAATGCTCTTCGTCTCCTCTTCCCGTTCCACACGATGCAGAAACCGGCAACCACAAGAAGGAGAACAACGCCTCCAATCGCAATTCCCACCTTGCCGCCGAGGCTGATGGGACCGCTGTTGTAGTCCGAGACGTACGTGTTCGTCGGCGTTGGCTCCGTGATGTTAACTCGAGTTTTTGAGAATGGGGACCCGTCAACAGAGATGGTAGTGCCGGGCACAGGTTTTTGCTGGCAGCCCGCGTCTAGGATGGTGAGAACTAAGGGCTTGTCAGTCAATTGCTAACACCAGGGTCGTGGCGATACACACAATTGTTGATGAAGTTATTGTTTCCTGCACGGAGGCACGATGAACAGCTGGCGACCTGGTTATGATCCCAGACATCGCAGTACTCAAACTCGGTAACGTTGGAAGCCAGATCGCTGTATGTGATTGCCTTTTGCAATGGCTCGCACGCAGTCCTATCTGACGATTACTAAATACCACAGTTTGCGAAGTCACTGCTAGACATACCTTGTGAGACACGGGCTAGATCCGACGTTTGGGTTGTCTGGATATCCAAAAGTACAGTACGAAATGGCGTAACGTAAATTATCTACACCGACAAGGTCAGCTTCCTCTTCTGTCTGGAGCCTAGATAATGCACATACACAATGCCCATTGCGTGTCTGTCTCGTTGGTACTAGTCGCATAGTCACTGCTCAACTCGCAAGACACACATTGCTGATAGACAGAACCGGCGCTGCTGGAGTACGAGTGCTCGTCGCATACAACGTCATTCTTGGTCGTCGCATCGAGTACGTTGCCGCATAGTGTCTGGCAAGGTGAACCATTAGCCACGTGGATAGCCGACACCCGGCTAAGCCAGAGGCCTAGCACAAGGACGCCCGTCGAAGAGCGCATCTTTGGAAAGAAATAGCGAGAGCGATTTGAGATTTCGAGATTGCTGGTCCGACCAGTGAGTCGGCAGGTGTTGATTCACAAGGCCTCTTAGAGAAGTCCCAGCTGAAAACCGTTTTCTGAGGGGCGAGACGTCTGTCTTACATGCCTGCGAGCGCCGGATGTCTGACGGGTTCTATCCGTATTGAAGGCGGTCAGGCGTCGATGGAGTTTACTATGCGAATATCTGTAGTGACATACGCGATGTGACGAGGCAAGGCTCAACGATCGTGGACAATGCGAAACAAGGCTTCATATGTGTTTCGGTGTTTGCAAGAGAGAAGGTGGGATCACTGTGATTGTGACGAGAGGTGGCAGGTCGGCGCGAAAGAACCCCCATATGCCGGAGCACAACGGTTCCAACAGCGTGTTGGTTGTTGGCGGAGCCAAGCATATGCGTGTGATTGGGGTCCAGGGCGAGAGTGAGTATTGGAGTGGCACAGCAATGGTGGTGTCCTCGAACCATGGACG
The DNA here is from genome assembly GCF_030867605.1 of Colletotrichum paranaense. Taxonomy (NCBI): domain Eukaryota; kingdom Fungi; phylum Ascomycota; class Sordariomycetes; order Glomerellales; family Glomerellaceae; genus Colletotrichum; species Colletotrichum paranaense. Next base: position 2,578,770 of record NW_026848964.1, read on the forward strand.
AACCTCGAGAACATGCCTCTTTGGGATCTTCGGGGTCTGTGAAAAGGCCAACCCCCAAGACTCAAGAGTCAGCTCACAGGAGAGAAAGGCGTAGGCACCACCTTAAGCTGCGAAGCCCTCTCTGTGCAAGACCTTCTTGGAGGCTTGGGGCCGGCCGCATCAAAACTCACCGCCGCGGGTGGCGGGCGGCCGTTCAGCGAGCAAACTGCAATCCTGTTTCCTCGCCCTCTCGCTGCCAGTCGCTGGCCCCTCGCTGGTTCTCGTGGCGCCGATGGGCAGAGGGTTGCTGCAAAGCCCAGCCACTCAGATTACAGAAAACGGCAGATGTCACGGTGCTAGAGCTGCACGAACCCCTGCTCTATTTCACACATCAGCAAAGCTAACGCCTGCGCTGCGGGACTCCCCTTCCGCCCCGGTGATTGGCGATCGCGCGAGCCGGTCGCCTGCCGGATGTGGTCGGACAAACAACTTTAGCCGCCCGGAATGAGGAGAAGGACAAGGGCACCCCGGTCTGTTCTTCAATATCGTCCCCTCCTTGTGAGCTTGTATGGACTCACAGCTGCCTCACAATCGATAACAAACTGCTAGTCACTCAGTGTGCCTGTCTAGCTTGAACGACTTCGATCATCTTCAAAGTCCAGAGCCAGAAAGGCTCCCCGCTCATGAGCAAATACATATATGATCATCAGCTCATATTATGAAGTCCATTCTCTTGCATCCGCAACCGCCGGTGCCATCCCCTCGGTATTCCACTCGCCAGGGTTGTAAGTTCGTCGCATAAGACCCCCGAAGCTCTACAGTGGGACAATGGCTACGCCGGATGAATTGCTTGGTCGAGTTGATCAACACGGCGGTTAGTCGAACGGAGTCTGGGCGAAATGAGGAAGTCTACTCGTGTCCCGGGTGTACGGTTCTTGCAATCATGAGCGCTCCTCTACGGCCGCAAATCCTGATCAACCGCTCGGGACCCTGGAAGGCCGCTGCCCGCATGATTGTGACGGTCTCGAACACGGGAAGGGTACCCGACAATGGATGGGGACGTTTGACTCATAGTTTTTCCCTTGTCGAGAAATATAGAAAATGTCATAACACATAGAAAGCTCGTATTTCCCAGATCCGCACGCCGAACGCAAGAACAGATATGCTTAAACCCATCCGTTTTTCTACCTTGGCTGTCGTCCATTATCCTTCCATCCCAAAACCCACATTGTCTGCGCGTGTTCCAAAACTTCCAAATCCGAAAATCTCAATAAACGGCACCCAAGCAAAAATTGGAAGCAAAAATGGCACACCTGAACAGTATCCGCCAAGACCCAGCTGGTGACATGCTCTGCAGCCCGTGCCGCATCTATGGAGCAAACCGCATGGGTCCTGTATGAAATCCATCAACCAACAACGCGAGCCTCGTCACGCAGTCCCAACATAGCTGTTGGAGTCGTCGGCTCGATCGGACTCCAAGGGCTCGCAAATGCGTCGGGTGTACGTCTTTGGCCGGCCTTACCATTGCTAGCTGAAGACGATGAACCGGCGTTGTAGTTAGACAAGCCAAGCAACGCTTCAGCCATGGATCTGTCACCTCTTCCATTCAGCGGCCTTGGTTGGTCATTGCCGAAGATGCGAGCCTTCTCTCTCAGACCAATGTCAGATTGTTGGTTCCGGATGACTCCATGGCGTGCTGCCAGGTTATTACCCGTGGCTGTGTATGAGACCTTGTTGGAGCCGCGTGGTTCGTCCAAGCCTCTATCTGACGTCGATCTTGTTCTCCGATGACTGCTCTGACCAGTTCCGGTTCGTTGCGCCAGTCGTTGCCGCTCGTTGACCTGAGAGGCGGATGGAGGGCGCCCGGCAACGTTTTCGACGTCAATGATTGAGCGCAGAACTTCACTACGCTGACTCTGTCGACTTTCACTACTTTTGGTAGGCGACTTGACGTCGGATTGAGACGGCGTTCGACGGGAAGCCTGTTCCCGTTGGGGCGTAAAGTCGAGGTGCTGCAAAGATGAATGAGACGTTGCGCTCTGCGGCGAACTCGTATCGATGCGATTGGACATGCGAGACCGAGATTTCAGAGACGGCCCGGCTGACGAAAGTCCGCGCTCGTCTTCAGGAATGATTATTTTCTCAGCTTTAACCGGGCTGCCCAGCACGCCTGCTGAATTCCTTGTTCTTCGGCGTTCTGCGCTCAAATCGGGCTGGCTAAACTTTGATCTCAAGTTGCGACTAGAGGTCCTTCTCGCCGGGGAATGAGTGGTTGATGTGCGAAGGCTGGCGGAGCTTCGTCTCTGCTTCACGGGCCTTTCGTCTCTATGGAACAATGGGACAGGTTGCTCATCTTGTCGAAGAGTCTTGGAATCGGTTGCCACGTCCGAGCCAGCGCTCCCGCTTTTATCATCTTGGATGGGCTTGCCGCCAACATTATCTGGGGGGAGTTTGAAAGACCGGAACATAGACGGAGCCATCTCATCGAATGGGGTGATCGGACTGAAGCAGGCCTCTGAGTTCAAAGCTTGGCCATCAAACATGGGCCCATTGGGGGGCGTCGTGAGGTACCTGTTCAAGAGTTCATTGCCCTGCGCAAGTTGTGAGGCTTGAGACAACCATCCGTATGACGTTGCTGAATCATCAGAGAGAACAGAACGGGAAGACCAAGTGGATAAGGCACTTTTGGGCTCCGGGTTTGGAAGCTCAGCCGCTTTCGCGGATCGCACCGGAATAGATATTTTCGGGCGAGTTGCTAATGGTGTCGGGCTAGGAGCAGTGGGCGTTGGGAGGTTGACGTCGTGGTAACCTGGAGATCGCAAGGGTGACTTGGGCATGTTTTGTCCGGTGAGGATATTTGGTGGCTTCGCACGCTTTGCAACTGGAGTACGCTCAGTTGAACCCTTGGAAGAGTGGGAGCGGACGGAAGCACTTGTCGACTTCACCGAGGGTTCCGAAGGCGTTGCAGGACTTTGGTCTCCGGCTTGGCTTCTTGAAGACGAGGCCGTCTCGGGTAAGTTTGGTGAGGCTTGAGGCTCTGTGCTGTTGGTTTTCTCATCCTGGGCAGTAAGAGGTTCCTCAGGCTCAGGGCGATAGACCAGCTTTGCATAAGGTGCCTGGTTCGTGTCGACAACCAACAGCTTCTTCTCACCACGTCCGAGAACCCCGTAAATTTTGACCTCGCCGTGTTGGACACCAATAACAGCACTAGTGCCGGCGTAGACAGCGTCGTCTTCTATGCCGGTTCTGTTGCAGAACACCACAATGATCTCATCGTCATTCTCGCTCCGAATCAGGGGCTCCAGGCGAGCGACCCAGTAAGTCAAGGTGTCCATATCGGGTTCATTCGGGGTCGACGTAAACACTTGTGCATCTGCGCGGGTCAACCAAGCCATTGACATGATAACCAAGTTAGAATAGGACTCCATGACATGGAATGCGAATTCGTGCGCGTGCCACGGTGCTTCAAACTTGTAAGGACTGCAGGCAGTTAGCGACTACTGTGACTTGGCGTTTACACAAACTCACTTAATGTCCATACCTGCATGATAGTCAGTAAACGCAGTTTGATCAAAAACGGACTGAACTCCGAAAACTTACAAATGCCGATAGAAGTTCGGCCCAAGCCGGGGATGGTTCCTCTGTAGAACCCTTCATCTCCTTCCAGTGCCCAGGTTTCGTCGGTATAATACAGAAACGACTTTCTGTAGTTCGCAATCGTTTCGCCGTCCTCGTTGACTACAAGGGCCGCGTTGTAGTATTCGGGACTTGCTGGCCAGTCCTCGGTGATGTCAACTTTCTCTGGGTATCCAACAACGAGATTGCAGCTGTACTTGAGGGCAGTTGTTCGAGCCCATAACGACGTGATGCCAGAGCCTGAGTGTTCGAGGTAAGGCGCAATATGATTCAACGACGTGAAATTGTAGCCTATTGAGGAAAAGCAGTGTAAGTGTATGCCAAGGAGGAAAACTCTCCTGCAGCACTGCAGTTCGCCTTCTACAGTGCTAATGACCACGAGAAGCCGCAATCTTCATTGCCCAGCCTAGCCCAGCATCCGCGATCGACTTACCGGAGAAGGACAGCTCTGGAAGAACGAGAAGATCGAGCTCTCCAGGGTCGGCTTTGCTCAAGACGGCATCGGCTCGGTTGAGGTTATTGTCAACATCGCCCACTTGAGGGGCAAACTGTAGACAGCCTATCCTCATCTTTTGAATCGCCTCTGTCAACTGACCAGCGTGCCCTCTACAACAACGGCGTTCCGAATCTTGACCTCAGCGGCCCTTCTGCCTGTGCCGCGAGTTGTCGCCGTTGGTGAGAAAAGTAGTACGCCTGATGATGGCAGACACATGAACGAAAATCCTCGGGCATCAAGGTTTAAAGATAATGCTGTTGGTTGCAGCCGGATTCAGACACTGTCCGCGGGGTGAATGGTGGTACAGATGAGGTACGACACAATACCTTTTGGGAATTAGTATACTGGGGGAGGCAGAAATTATGGAGAAAGTGCCTGTGCGGTTTTGGGGGCGGGAGAGCAGCACAGCAGCCAAGTTGCCAGAAACCCGGGCCTGGTGATGCTTAGTTGCCAGCCACTGGCCAACGGTCACGCCCTTCTCAGGGGAGATCTGCGTGAAAGAACAGGGGGCTGCACTACAGCGCAAACTGCGGGTAGGGCAAGCAAGCTTCTCAGTGTGTGGCCAAAGAGGCGCAGACATGCAGTGTTCAGCGAGGTGATTGGTAGCGTGTGATGGCACATTTGCAAGAACCAACAGCGAAGCGCCATTTGCCGCCAGGCTCGGCCCTGACAGGGGACCCAAGGGTGCCATTGCAGCCGGCGCTTTGCTTCCTGTTCACGCTGGTCGACCTTACTGGTGAGGTCGGCATCGTATCGCTCAAAGGGGACCGGTGAGAAGAGGTCGTGGGTTTTGATGATCCATCGAACGTTTCTGGCATCGTTCATCTTACAATGTTGCGCGAGAAGAGGGGCAGCTGCTACTCCTTCTCAGCCAGCAAGACGCAATGAGTGGTCGGCATGTACTCGCTGTAAAACCAAGCAGTGGTCACGAGAGGTCTATAAGCATCAAGTCCTTTGTCTGCTCTGCGACAGTGGAATCAGTGAGCGGTCAAATATGTACGAAGAGGAGATTGTACTGAGTGATTGCCCTCCAGCATGCTTATGCGGGACGCAGCAAGAAAGCCGCTATTCGTATCTATGTCACGTCAAAGGTATCCACGGACGGTATCCGCAATTCGCGCACGCGATGTATGACAGCGTAATCTCGGTAGCAGCCGCTGGTGATGCGTCCCCTCCCACACGTGGATAGCATGTGTGGCGGCGGCACAGCACAACCTGCCGGCATTTCCTACTTACGCATCTAGTCCTCTATTGGCTGTATCCAGTCTTTCTTCGATATTTTCTCGTTGTTTGTGAAACCCTGAGACCCGTGATCCGAACACCCATCTCTAGAGCCGCTTCTTTGTGGCATATTGGCGTATGGGACTAGTGTTGTATCCCGCAAGTCAGTTGTTAGTCTCTTGTGGCTTCGAGTTGAGACTGTTTTCGAACATATTGGAACATACTGTCTGTCTGCCAACATGTCTGACTACTTGGCCGTGGCTAAGAAGCTTCAGCCGTTGGTGTTTCTTGAGTGAACATCTTCTCTGTCAAGACTCAATGCTAGGTGCAGAATTCGGCTCGTTTGCTTTTGATGTTTGAACAGCACGTTGGCTTCGGGCTGTTCATTCTCAAGCAGAGACTACCCTCCTACACTTTCCTTCCTCAACCACAGCTCTAGAGCATGGACGAGAAAGTTGTGCGAACAAGTTTGTCAACAGCGCAAAGTCGTTTGTCATCTTGACATTTCCCCTCACACAGCATCTCGTTTGCGGAGTAATGAGTTTGGGTCCAACTACTTCAATGTAGAAAGTAGCCTAGATATGTATTGCAAACACCGTCCAACGACAACGTAATTACCTACCACTAGTCTTGTAAGAATTGAAACACCCAGCAAGATGCCTTAAAAAAAAGGGAAGAAAAGAATTTATCCCTCATCGCGCCAGTCCCGTTCACCCCAACTTCCTAGGGGACTTCGTGCCGCCACCTTAACATACAATTGCTTTCAATCAGAATAATACAGAGACAGCATTAGGTCCGTTGTCACCAAGTAGAGTGTTGGTGCTGACATTGTTGAAGCCAAAGAAAGCAGCTCTGTCATGGTTCGGGCTACCAGCGTTGTTAGCTTCTGGCGAAGGGAGAAGGGGATTTCAAGTCTTACTTCATCAGTGTCATCACAGCTTCGCTCGTGGTCTCATTGTGACCCCATGACACCGTCCAGCCTCCAGACATGCATTCTTCGTAGGCGAAACTCTTGCCAAGCGGCCTTGTGCCCTCAAACATCGGAACAATGAGACGACAAATTTCGGTCGGGGCTTCACCGGCTTGAATGCGGAAGGACATGATGATGGCGTCGGTGTAAGGCGCTCCTCGGTTGAATTCATCTAACGGAATTTGTGAGCAAATGCCATCGACCACTGCTTGAGCAAATAGGAGGCCTATATGAAAACTCACATCTGACGAGGTTCAAGATCTTCCAGTCAGCAGCGTACGCCAGGCCTGACGGTTCGTCCCTAGTTCCGACATCTCGCTTGACTGACAGGGGATAGAGGAAGACTTTGGACGTCTGGGGCGAGGCTTCAATGCCGGCCCACAAGTCAGTATCCTTGTAGGCAAAGAAAGCCAGGAGCTGTCTGTCGTCGTTGATGACGGTCAACGTGATGAATTCACGCTCATCCCAACCGCCGTTGATAGTGTATTCGGGAGCACCGGGGCACTTGAGAGACGAGAAATCGGTCTGGTATGCAGGGAGTCCACCTGCGGCATCGATGGTGAAGTCACAGTATTTCGGCGCCTTTCCCGAGTCTTCGGAGATGAGGAAGCTGTAGCTGCAGCTGCCTCGTTCCTGCTCGCAGATCCGTCGGAAGCCTAAGAGTGACCAGTCTTCGGGGGTTTGAGGTTGTGTTGGTTCGGCCGGAGCCCCGAGGCTTAGGTTCGCCAAAATGGCAGACAGCATAAGTGAGCGGATGTGCATGATGAACAGTCAATATTGTGATAGAAGGATGATTGAGACTTCGTCTTGAGATCTAGGATAAATTGAATAAACTCTGTTCGGTCTCCGTCTTATGTAGTTGAGCTCAATGCTGCCTAGCTGTTTACTGACTGTGTTTCTGCCATCGTATACAGATCAAGATCTGGACTCATGAGTTGATTGCAAGAGTAACACATGATCCAGACAACACTTTGTACAACCAAATCTTCTCCAAAACAGGGCCGAAACCATGGGGTTTCGTGATAGCAAGCAAGCAGATAGACTTTAAATTTGATGACAGTGCTCAGGAACCCAGTCGAAAACTTCACTGGATCTCGCCCGAGTACCGTTCAGAGCATGTAATGGTCGGTCCAAGCAGTTTACGTAGCACGACACATTTGTAATGCCACCATCGTATCGAACTGGGCCGTGGAGGGAATTGAATCTCCGTTGGCATTACCTGGGCAGACACATCGATTCGTTGATCTACAGATAAGGGACACGTTGAGAGACGCGTGTGAAAGCATGTGTCCTGGCAGAAATGCCCGATTTACTGACAAGCGTTCAGTTTGAAGCAGGTGGTGTCACCCACACAATGGTGTTCTCAAACTGCAAGCAGTCTGAGGAAAGGCTTCACTGATTACACGGGAGAGATCATATTCACCAATTGAGGACAGAAAGGATGATGTGGGATTGTCACTTTCCATTTCCGACAAGTATTGAAAGTTCGTGCAACGCCCAAAAGGGGCCAAGCTATCAGAGAATTGTCAAAATGAAAGCTGAGAACCATTGCTCGTACGGATGTCAGGTTTGCGCTAAGCTCATTCTGAGTACGATGCTTCAAGCCAGTGATATATGCCAAACCATAGTTTCTGTCTGCTGTCACCTGTCGTATCACCACGATGTCTGCGAGGGCCCGCGAATGTGATACGTGAAGAGTTGATGCCTGAGCCCTGGCCGCATATAACAGGAACGATGACAATGTTTTGCCTGTTCCCGGCCCGTTGTTTGTTACTATTATAGTGATTTGGTGCAAAGTGTAGACTGTCAGTGAAGTTGGCTTCGTAGGATATCCACGTAGCCCCCTGAATGACAGTTGAACAAATCAGCGAAGCACACGGTCTCGAAACGCCAAGGGAGGGATGTTGGAGTAGTTTAATACAAACAGCATCAAAACCAACAGCAACTCGTTGTCATCCAAAATGGTAAGGAAATCGCTCAGATCTTGCTTACTCACACAAGAATGAGTGAGTAGGTGCCAAGCTCGAGACGTTACCCCCAGCCAAGTAGAATGAGAGGGCCGGTCATGCAGCCACAGTCACACTCCTACGCTACTATTCACGGATCCTTACTTTGCAGTCCACACCCGAATTAATGAACGATTTATGATTTACGCTTGGGATTTTGGATGGGTTGAGTAGCCGCTGCCGCGGCAAAGTGACACACTTACCAGTGAAGTAGCCTAGCTCGCCCTTAGCCTGCCTCGTGGAAGCTGAAAAGCAACTTCAGCTTTCGCTCCGTGATGTCGCTCAAGTTCAACGTTGTCATCTGTTTGGGATGACAGAATAGCCTTATGGCAAGCACATGTGTCAGTCACATCAGACGAAACATTCAGAGATAATATCCATCAAGAGCGTCCATGTGGCCAATGTCCCGATTTCGGTATCGGCTTTGATTCTTCAGTCTGAACCCTTCGTGCGCCTCCTGAATCCTTCTTCCGTGCCTCAGTCAGACTTCTTCCTGCGCCGAAAGTCACTCGCTTCGAAGCGCTGTGGATCTGCCCTTGCTTCCACGAGTTATTTTGGCTTCAAAGATACAGGCCCTTCTCGAGCCGCCTTGGCGCGAGTGGCCTGATTTCCCCGCTCCTTCTACTCTTGGGCTGACATGGATGATTTGTATGATAGGCTCTTCCGGCTTGGAGGCAGGGTAGACGTTGCCGCTGACTGGTCAGAAAAGCAAGACACTGAACGTAGACGGAGTAGGAAGCACGCAGAGGAGAAGTGAGGATGGGGGAGGGAGGGCCGCCTCCCTGGCCGGCGTCTACGAGGGCCACTCAGTCTTCTTTCCCATAGTTGTTTTACGTTCCATTGCCTCCCGCTCTGCCTGTCTTACCCGTCCAATTACGGCCCCTGTTTGTTTCTCAACCCTGGCCGATCCTCTTGTCTGTTTGCCGCTGGAATCTCCCACCTTGCCAGTCTCCCATTGGTCGGGCGGCCACGGCTGGACAGCGACTTTGTTCCCGGAGTCTAGAGCAGGGGGTCTGACTGGTCGAGGTGCCCCATCCACCAACATTGGAGCTGCTATTCTGAGATTCCGGTCTGGGGTTGTTGCATGGGAGACAACTTATTTTTCGACTCTTCGGAGTGAGATACTGCAATCCCTTGGTCACTTACAAGTTGTAATGGACTTTGCGAAATTCGACGCCAATGGCACTAATGCACATCACTACACCACCGGCCGTACAACCCGGGAACGCCCTCTGCAATGGCAAGGCCTGCGTGCTTGGAGCCGCGTTGCCTCTGCAGAGGTCAAAACTGCAATACCACCTGTGCATCCCGTTGATGACGGCGGCGTATGCTATATCTCCCCAAAGCCCCAAGTGGAAAGTCGAAGTTGGGTCGAGAGACTGGTGTTCTCCCTCTCCATTTTGGAGTTCTCATCAACCGTGTAGATATATTTCTTTGACCTCTACTTGGTGGACTTGGTTTGTGACTGTGGATGCCATGCCATCGAGGTGAAGAACATATCGACCGACCCTCCCGCGCCCCTCCTCCTTCTCGCTTTCTCTCTACGAACATCTTTTCCGTCCTGTTGACAGGGCAAACATGACGTTCTCATCAACCTGGCGACTGGTCGCTACCGTCTCTCTCGTATCGACGGCATTCTGCCTGGACGTAACACCCGACTCGGACTGTGCGGCACTCTGTTTGGGTGGATCGAACGGGACATCGGTAGACACATCGGCCTCGCCTACAAACTCATCCGATATTGTTTGCGAGAACAATCAATATCACACGTCGGGCAAGGGAATCAAATTCAAAAACTGCGTCAGCTGTCTGCAGGAAAGCCAGGCGACGAAGGGTTCAGACAGTGATACGGCAGCGTTTCTGCGTATGGACAATCTCCCCACCCCCTCTGGATAGTCCAGAGATACCTATTGTAGGATGCACTAACATCTCAAAAAGGCAACATTAGATATGCGGTAGACTCTTGTATCTACAGTTTCCCCGAAGCGGTGTCGGATCTTAACTCTCCCTGCGGCATCAAAGCCGCCTGCGAACCACTTCGTAACGCCTTGACGACATCCCTCACGACATCAAATAGTGATAACACCTATGACTACTGCATCGCAGACGGAGCAAAGTTTCCTTCCAGCTACTGGCCGTGTGTAAAGTGTCTGCAGTCGAGCGAGCAGCAAAGCTACCTGTCCAACTGTTGGTGTTACCCCCTGACTGTGCTTCTCATCCACGTCACTGACCACTCATCGCAGTCCTGATTGCGTTGAAGGCAGGATGCCAGCAGAAGCCGGCCCTCGGAAATGTCATCGCTCTGACGGGGCAAATCTTCTCTGATACCCCCGTCAACATCACCGACCAGTCGACAAACACGACGATGCCGGGAGACGGGGGGGCCTCCGCCACCACAATGACGATGGGCACGATTGTCGGCATCGCGGTCGGCGGCGGCCTCGTCTTCATCGGGGCCATCTGCCTCTTCGTCGTCTACTGCCGCAAACAACGGAAAATCCGCGACGAAGCGAACCGCGATCGCGAAGACCTACCGCCGCGGGCGGACAGCAACGCGAGCTCCCACACGGCCATCAACCCGTACTTACCCATCGCCGACCACAAAAAGTCATCCTCCATCAACTCGTTCAACTACGAGCTCCAGGAGAAACACATGGCCAGCGCCGATTACTACGAGGAAGACAGCCGTATAGGACGGAGCAACGCCAGCTATAACTTTGACCCGCACATGGCGCATCACAACGCCGGCAGCGCCCTCCCGACACACCCGGCGTACATCCCGCGCGCCATGAGCCGGCAGACGCAGCATTCGGTGACGCCGCCGAACCAAAACTACCCTCCTCCTCCCATGGACTCGGGTGTCATACCTATCTTCCCGCCGACGGTCGCTTCGCGGTCCTCTTCGCCTGCGCCGTCACGGTGGCACAGTGGCCTGGCGAGCCAAAGAACTAGCCCGCTTCTCCCTCCGCCACCAGCTGGACCGCCTCCGCGGACCACGATGGTCCCCTCAATTTCCATGCCAACGATGCCTCGGCTCCGTATTCCAAAGAAGTACGCACCACCTCAGATCATCGTTTCTGGTGCGTCGCCCATTGACGGCATGAACAACGCGGCTGGGATGAGCATATCCGAACCGCTGAGCCTGCGAGAGTCCAGGTTCCAAGATAGGCCTCTGGCTGGGGGTCCTGTCACAACTACTATTGCTCCGGTGAGAGATGTTGACCCGTCTGATTGGGAAAGGGATATACCCATTGGCAGTGGGAAGAGCACCCTCTACGGATAATGTCGAATTTGTTGGAATGATTAAATTTGGTGAATTAAGAAGTGGCTGTCTTTTATATTCAACGTTCGCTAGATATCAAGGAGTTCTGGTTCAAGGAGTTGAACGGCGTGAAGCGAAACGGTATACCACGCCATCAATCAGGTAGCAAAAGCTTAGGTAGAAAGCATCATTGCTCATATAATTGACCTTATCATACATACTACATACTACCTCATGTAATCTTGATTAACCTAGACGTCTACCAGGCCCCCTCGTCCTCCACGACTCGGGCAAAACACCGCCGCCCTGTGATACACCAGTGCTGCTACCCGAAGTTTGGGCGGAGCCACCACCACCGCGAACAGCGGTTCCGTATCCACGCTGATTAAAGCGAGGCGTCTGCACAAGACGAGACAGGAAGCCGGGCGTAGGGATCAGGTTGCTGCCTCCGCTGAACTCAGGCCACACGCGGGACAGGAAATCATAGAGGTGAGCGGCCAGGAAGCCCATAAGCTGGAGCATGGCGGTGTAGTATCCGCCAGGGAACAGCAACGACACGAGCATCATGCAGAACGGAGTGAGCTGGGCGGGGATGGTGACGAAGTAAAAGTTGGCCTTCATCCCACGTTGGTCTTGGGTGACGGTACGGCACATGGCGAGAATCAAAGCCGGCAGGAAGGCTCCTCCGCCCATGAGGTAGGTGCAGAGTGCCTGTGCGATATTAGCGCATGCTCCTTTGGGGCGAAGCTGGATGATGATAATGATGGTCATGATAATGGTATAAACAGTGAACAAGTGAAACAAAAACCCAGAGTTCGGGTGTTGATATGTAGGGCGCTAAGAAAACCACTCGAGCAACATTGTGAGGTTGCACGAGCCATCCATAAGACATCCCACCATGCCCACGCCACAAGCCACGTCCCTAAAGCGAAAGAGGACGGGTCGCGCCGTGAGGGTAATCTTCCTCATTTCCAGGAACCGCTGACAGCTGTGGGAATCCACTGTGCGGGCAGATAATATGAGGTGCAAGAGAGTTGTGTGTATAGCAAGAGAGGAAGATATTTCTTCTCTCGTGTGGGCATTGTGTATAATAGAGGAAGTTTTCCCAAGGGGAAATAGCATGGTTTTGGACGGACTGCCGGAGCAGCGACAATAACAACTTACCGTGATGACAGTGCAAACGAACATGAGATACCAGATGACATCCTCGCGCCTGGCGAACCTAGGGTTGCCGACCTCGAGCGCCGTCAGGTAGTGGTACAGGAAGTACGTGTCAAAGAGCAGGCCAAGTTGGGGGCCAGTGAGCAAGAAGTTGGTCCCGAGACGCCAAATCTGAGGCGGGATCTGGAAGAGAAACTGGGGCATGAAGATGAACCAGTATCCGTTTGCGACGCCCAAGAGAACAGAAAGAGAGGTGACGAACGCGGCTGTTGCAAATGTTCTGTTCAAGACGAGTCAGCAAGGCCGAGAAAGAGAAGTAAGGTAAGAGGGATGAGCTGTGCTTACCTTGCAACAGGCGGCGCCTGCCAGTAGGCATCGAGGAACTCGGACATATTTTACAATGTCCAGCAAAGCTATGTTCCAGTGCGTTGAAAAGGCAGGTAAGTAAGAAGTCGTTGAAGCAAACGAGAGAATGTGGTGATGTTGCAGATGGCAAGGCAGCTAGCAAATTGGCCAGGCTGCACTATTTATCTGCAGGGCGTTGCGGGAAACGGAAGACGTGACCAATCAGACAGCAGGCTACAGCGCTGATGTGTTGGTGTTGGTCACCTAAGCTCTGTTCCTGACCCGTGTCCTCTCCTTTTGGGGGCGAGCTGGGGAAAGCTGGAAGGACAAAGAAGCGTGCCTGCCTCTGCGCTTTTGAATTCTTTTTTTTTCTGCCGCTGGAGCTCCATCTCTCTTGGGTGGGCCTGCCCCCCAAGCGGTGAAAATTGGAGAAAGCGGTCGGGTACGATTTACTTACCTTACCTTAGGTAATCGTGGTAATACCTTCCTGACCTTCTGTTTGATGGCGGCTGCAATCGCTGACAGTTGAGGGGTGATGATTGGGCAATGCCCCACCTCATCCCAAGTCTGCCCCTCCCCGCCACTGGCAGCTCCGACACACGGCGCCCACTGATAACGATTAGTGACTCCAAGAAAAAGTCCCAATTCAGCTTTGATGATACTCAATACACTTGCGATATTTCCTCAATCTTGAGACTAATTCCTCACACACTCCCCTGTTCTCGATCAAATTTGACCTATTCACACACCAGCCATGTCTGCAACATCTCACCCGCCCAGATGGGCCGCCCTCGCGCGCGACACCAACGAGACAAAGATCCAGATGGCACTCAACCTCGATGGCGGGGCATTCCCCCCCGACACGGACGAGAGGCTCACCGCGGCCGTCACCGAACACGCCTCCCAGGCAAGCAAGTCACAGACCATCAGCGTGAACACGGGCATCGGCTTCCTCGACCACATGCTCCACGCCCTCTCCAAGCACGCCGGCTGGAGTCTGGCCATCGCTTGCAAGGGCGACCTTCACAGTTCGTCTCCCTCAGTAACAACCAGCCAGACATAGAGAGAACCATCCACCCACTTACACCTTAACCTACCCCTGCACAGTCGACGACCACCACACAGCAGAAGACGTCTGCATAGCCCTGGGCTACGCCTTCGCCGCCGCCCTCGGCAGCGCAACCGGCCTCGCCCGCTTCGGCTACGCCTACGCGCCCCTCGACGAGGCCCTCTCCCGCGCCGTCGTCGACCTCTCCAACCGGCCCTACAGCGTCGTCGAGCTTGGCCTCCGCCGCGAAAAGATTGGCGACCTGTCCTGCGAGATGATCCCCCATTGCCTCCAGAGCTTCGCCCAGGGCGCCAGAATCACCCTCCACGTCGACTGCCTCCGCGGCGAAAACGACCACCACCGCGCTGAGAGCGCCTTCAAGGCCCTCGCCGTCGCCGTCAAGATGGCCACCAGCCGCGTCGCTGGTAAGGAGGGCGAGGTGCCTAGCACCAAGGGAACCTTGAGCGCATAAGGAATGAAAAGGGAAAAATAAAAGACAGGAAAAAAAAAACACGGTAAAAACGTAAATCATGGGGAACACACAGCCTGCGAGAGAGAGGTTTCTTGGAATCATTTGATTAATCCGAGTTGATATGATACCCCCGCCAAACTCCATGCTATCATCTTCCGTGGTCGAAAAAGACTACTCGTACAATAATGCCTGAATCATATCCCTCCAACCCAAACGCCATACACACTAAAGAGCGGAAGAACGTGAACCGCCCCAAAATGCAAATTAACATTATGAGCGCTGTGGTCGCATGTTCTCCTTGTTATTGCTCTGGCCCGACGCTGCGCGCCTCTTGTCGGCCTTTCTCTGTTCTATTCGCGCGATGGCCGCTGCTCGTCTCTGCGGAGGTAATGTGCTCTTGGACATGTTTGCCGCCAGCATGGTGCTGGCCTCGACATCGGGCTCGCCCGGCCCCCCTAGCCGAGCAAAACGATCCTGTAGCAAATCGATTGGTACGTCCTTGTCCTTGCTGGAGAACCTGTGTCGAGGTGCCGGCGTGTTGCCTGTCGGAACCTCGCTCGAGGTGGCAATCCGGTCGTTCAGATCAGGACCTAGGTATTCTCTGTTGCGGGGTGACCTTGGGATAAAAGGTCGCCACTTAGGCTTGTCAAGACTGACACGGTTCGAAAAGATTTCGGACTGGGGGCGCCTTGGTGGTTCTCTCGCTGGCGGCTCGTCGTCTGAACTAGGGGAGTCGGCATCTCGCTGATATTTGTCCCGAAGATTTTGAGACTTTGGCTCGTTGAGCTTCTTCCCTAGTGATTCTACCAGGTCGAAGCTCCGGCGGCCTATTTCGGTCGATGTTTTGCGGCCTTTGTGATCCGCAGTGAAGCGGTCAGTCTCTTGAGCGTGTTGTTCTCTGACGGCAGGCTCTCGTTCATGGAGAACAGCAGTGTTCTTCGTCTTCGGTACATCAGCTGTTCCTGCTTTGAGAGTCTTGTTTTCCCTCTTGAGCTCGTTGATCTTTTCCGTTGCCTTCTCTAAGATGCGCCGCGTATCTTCTTGCGTAGCTTCGGCATCCATTCTGTAATTCTCAAACTCCGACTTTAACTTGCGTAACTCATCGTCTTTCTTGCGAATCACATCCTCTAGCTCGTCCACGCGCTTTCCCGTCGTCGTGGCGTCTTTGCCTTGTTCCTTGTTCTGTGATGGTTGTGGTTCGGCAAGCCGTTTGTTTTCGTCGGCGAGCTTGTTTGCTCGTTGCTCTGCAAACAGGAGATCGGACTTCAGCCGCTCTACTTCCTCTCGTAGCTGCCCATTCTCCTTGACTTGTGTTCTAGCCTTCCTCAATTCTCGCTGGGCCTCGAGCAAGGTCTTGTGTGTTCGTGGTGAGGCAGCCTGCCGCCGGCGCCTGCTTCGTGCATCCCCCTCGTCGTCTTCGCCATTTTCGCGGTTCTCTAAAAGGGCTGCTAATTCTTGCACCTGCGTCCGGTACTCAACAGCTACGGCAGTCTGTTTTGCCAAGTCTTTGATGAGCTGAGGGTTGTCTCTCTCTTCGCCGCTGGCTCGCTGCTTCGCAGCAATCTGCGCCGCCATCTCAGAGATCTTCTTCTCCATTTTGGCGGCCTTCTCTTGCTCCTCCCTGAGTTTGGCGTTGAGGTCGATAGCCTCGGCGTCCTTCATCTTGGCGTATGACTTGGCAAGCTGTTTGTACTTGAGCAATTTCTCCATCTCGGCTTTAGCGTCCTGGTGATATTGTTCGAATTCCGACTTCCAGTACTTGCCCGACCGCGAATGGGGCTCGTTAAGGTCCATTGTGATATCGTGCATGCATTGGTCGTCGTCGGCCTCCTCCCATTCGTCCTCAGCATCGTCGCTCCTGGCTGCGGTGGTCCGCGTCTGGCTCCTCTCCCGCGAGCTTGAAGTTCCTTTGTTGCGTCGTGAGTTCTCCATTGTTTCGGTCAATCTGGTGCGCTTGCTTGCGGAGTCGCTGGTCGTGTCGGCAAAACTGTCTGGGAATCTCCCCGGTCGTTCCTCGGTGTCTACTTCTTTGCCCTTTCTGTTGTCGACCTTCTTGTTATCCAGCACATCGTGCCCGAACGACACACGCTTCCGTCGAGAGGTTCCGGTTCCAGGAGTGAGAAGAATTCCTTGAGGCTGTTTCATCGGGGTTCGGGATTCAGCATCAGAGTCGTCTTCGTCCTTGCGACGCGCCATGGTGGCAGTATTATCGTCGTCAGGTCGCGCGGGTGTTCCAAAGATGGCGCTTTTGAGTGCGCGGGCGGCAAAGACGGGCGCGGGCGTATCTGGTTGCTCAATCTGTGTTGTGTCGTCTGCTGTGGATTAGAAGTCAGAAAAGCCGTGCGATGCGGCGAGAAAGAAGGGTCGGTCTGGCTGGGTCTTCTCACCTGCGCCTGCGTTTGCTCTGTTTCCCCCCGACGCGCCCTCCAACCCTCGTCTAAGAACCCAGCCCAACATCCTAGGTTGCTTGTGGGCTTCTTATCGGTGGAGGAAGTTGGTTGTGCCAGTAGATGTATGCACGCGGATCAATGGTGTTTGAGGTTGAGCGGAGTCCGACAGACGGGATCACATCACATGCGCTCGTGTCCCGGCGGGTCAGGTATTAATTATTTGCGCAGTCTTTGGTGATCTGACCGCGGCGAACAGATGTGGTTTCTCAGTTGTTTACTTTGTTACCGCATACGGACGGCGCGTCCGTGGTTCGGCCCCTGGCCCCATACAGTGCTGAGTCACCCCGTGTGCACACTGCCTCCAATGTCTGTCACTTCCATTGCCCCTCGTCT
Source organism: Colletotrichum paranaense (assembly GCF_030867605.1). NCBI lineage: Eukaryota > Fungi > Ascomycota > Sordariomycetes > Glomerellales > Glomerellaceae > Colletotrichum > Colletotrichum paranaense. Next base: position 2,596,149 of record NW_026848964.1, read on the forward strand.
CAGGGTTCTTCAGAGCTTCAGGCGCCTTGGCCCACTGAAAAGAGCAACTAAGACGGTCAGCGTCATCATTGAGGGGCACTTGTTCGCCCCAAAACGACCCCCCACTTTCAGTTTGGCAGCGGTAAGGCACCCAGCTGAAGGCGAATGCGCCGTACTGTGACAGCGCACCAGGCCGCCAGCCGTCGATGGTCGCGGTGTGGCGCTTTCATCGGCTAGACCTGCGCTTGTGACTTCTTCCTCTTTTCTTCTTAGCTCTTCTTCACCCATATCACTATATCTGAATAACTAACTTTGCTCAACGTACCAATTATGGCTTTCCCGTAACGGACTGTCACGGCTCGCGCTGTGGTGATTCGTCAAGCCTTTTCTCGTCGTCCTCGATATGGCGTGGAAATCATCCGGGGTGTGGAACAAGCCCATCGACAAACCGCAGAAAAATGAAGATGACTCAAGCTTTCCGGGACTCAAACCAAAGGGTCCCGAGGCCGCCTCCAAGTTGGAATATGAAGAGCTCCAGCAGAACGAGCTCATCGCCCTTGAAGCCATTTATGGAGAGGATTTCATGAGGCATGCAGAGACGCCGGGTGCCTGGAAGGTAATGAATACAACTATATCGTCCTGTCCTCAGTATAACAAGGTTTTACTGAATAGAGCGTGATGCTGACGCTCCAAACAGAAATCTGACCCCTCATTCGATGTTCGCATCAGAGCTTCATCAGATGAAGACTTTGCAGTTACGCTGGGCGTGGTGATGACTGCTACGTACCCTAGAAGCCCGCCGCTGCTAACACTGAAGAACACTGGCGACCTTCGCGAGGTCACTCTGTTCAAACTTCAAAAGTATCTCGAAACAGAGCCCAAGATCTTTGCTACCGAGGAGCAGGAGATGGTGGACCGTATCGTAGAGGGACTCAGAGACGTTCTCGAAGACGCGGCCCAGGCAAAGGCGAAGGGACTCGAGCTGCCTTCGTTGGAAGAGGAGAGAGCGGCCCACGAGGCCTCGTTGGCCAAGTTGGCCGAAGAACAGAAACGGGCCGAGGAGCGCAAGAAGGAAGAGGAAAGCAAGGAGGAGGAGAGGGTTCTCGGTGGCTTGTTGCAGGTTGAATTAAAGCGTCAGAAAGAGAAAGCCAAGGAGACACGAAAAAAGAACCGCCCCAACGGAGGATTACCATCTCTCGACACAATGGACGGCCCCAACTGGCCCGAAAGTGGCCGCATCATCTTTGACAGACCTTGCCAGACCACCGACAAGACTGGAAATGCCATTTCCTTCCAGGCTGTCTTTGGAAAGTCTGAGATTGCCAAAGGTCCCGTCTCAACCGTCTTCTCCGTCTGGCCTCTCGTTGGCAGCGGACAGGAGTGCCCCAACTTGGCGCTCAAGGAGACCGTTCTTCGCCCGGCTTCAAAAGACACTGCGGTGTTCAAGAAGCAGATCCAGTCACTCGAGGGTCAGCTGGAAGCGCTCAAACAGGTGCGTCATCGCAACTTGCTCGAGGTCTTGGATTTCAAGGTAGAGCGCGAGAAAAACAATGTCGAGAAAGCGTCAGCAAGCCTCTGGACTGTCAATGTCCTCACGCCCAGTGCTGAGAAGGGATCATTAGCCGAGTTGCTCGATCTGGCTGGCCAATTGGACACCAGCAAAGTACGTGCCTGGACACGGGATCTCTTGGATGCCCTGAACTTCCTGCACAACAAGTCTCTGGTGCATCAGGATATCCATGCAGGAAATGTTCTGCTCTTCCGGGAACAGACAGGAGAAGTCGTGCCGAAGTTGTCAGACGCAGGCTACCAAAGGGAGTTACATAACATCTCCTCCAAGGGACAGGCGCCACTTGGGTTGAGCTCTGCAAAGTCTGCATATTGGCTGCCGCCAGAGACTGCAGCTTTATCGAAGCAGCATTATACACAAAAGACGGATATGTGGGAGTTTGGCATCGTTTTTCTTCAAATGATATTTGGACTTGACGTGCCTCAAAAATACCACTCACCCTCTGCTGTCTCCGACTCCATGTCTCTATCGCGGCCTCTGCAGGAGTTGGTGACAAGGTTCTTCAAACCGGACCCCAAGAAACGACCACGTGCTTTCGAACTCGGCTCCAGCGAGTTCCTCGCCACCGACGCCCCTGTGATCGTCGAGGATTCCGCTTCAATTGCGTCCAATTACCACTCCGTAAACGCATTATCGCCAATACCTCCGAGATTGAGACGCGAGTCAACGAATAGAACTCTCACTTCGTCGAGATACCGGGAAGACTTCGACGAGGAAGGTCGACTCGGCAAAGGAGGATTCGGTGAGGTTGTCAAAGCTCGGAAGAAGCTGGATGGGCAGATCTATGCCATCAAGAAGATTAGCCAAAGGTCACAAGCAAGCTTGACAGAAATTCTGAAAGAAGTTCGTCTACTATCGCAGCTCAGTCACCCGGCTGTGGTGCGCTATTACAACACTTGGGTTGAGGAGATACCGGATCAGTCTGATACGGAGGGAGACACGTCCACGGACGATCTGAACACGGAAGACTCTCGCGATACCATTTCACAGGACCCGGCGATTCACTTTGCAACCAGCACCGGCGGCCTGGATTTCATGTCTTCGAGTGGCTATCCCCAGGTGGAATTCGGCTACGATGATTCGGACGCCGAGGAAGAATCTGAAGAAGATGAGGAAGACGATGAAGAAGGCTCTGAGGAAGAAACTGATTCAGATGACGACGACAGCAGCCAGGCTGTCGGGAACGGCCCCAGGAGCAGGGAAATTCAGAGAAGAATCAAGCCCCAGCGATCTTTCCGAACCGTGTTGTACATTTCCATGGAGTACTGCGAAAAGAGGGTGAGTGTTCATACCACACAGAATACACTCCCTACGAAACCATCGGCGAGACTGACAGCAATAGACGTTACGTGATCTGATCACTCGAAAGCTGTACCAAAACACGCCGGAAATATGGCGTCTTTTCCGTCAGGTTCTCGAAGGTCTGGCACATATCCACGGTCTAAGTATCGTCCATCGAGATCTCAAACCTGAAAATATCTTCATTGCTCACAGCAGTGATGGGACGGATAATGTCAAGATCGGAGACTTTGGATTGGCCACTAGCGGTCAGTTTGCGGTCGATAGGGCTCTTCCTAACGCTATGGAGTCGGACGATATTACCAGGAGTATAGGGACTACGTCGTATGCTGCGCCGGAAGTGCGCTCCGGGTCCAGCGGGATGTACAGCTCAAAAGTGGATGTAAGTCTCTAGCGCAAACTATGTTGTTTTGGTTTGGTGACCGTGTCGCTGACACTGTTTAGATGTACTCTCTGGGCATCATTTTCTTCGAGATGTGTTATCCCCCGATGTTGGGCATGCAAAGAGCAGAAGTTCTCGAGAAGCTCCGGCGACCAAGTCCCGAGCTCCCTGTGGATTTCAAGCCTGCCGAAAAGATACAGACGGATATCGTCCTGTCTCTCATCACCCACAATCCCAAAGAAAGGCCATCGAGTGCAGAATTGCTGCAAAGTGGTAAGCTTCCGGTGCAAATGGAAAGCGAGACCATCAGACGAACGTTGGCTGGTCTAGCCGACCCCAGCTCGCCTTACTACAAGAAGATGCTTTCGACGCTTTTCTCACGGCCCCTGGAGCAAGCTAAAGATTACGCTTGGGACATGCATGAGGCGAGTCCCAGCCAGGCAGACTTGCTCAACCAGAGCATCGTCAAGGAAACGCTGATTTCCATATTTCGCCGACACGGAGCCCTGGAATGTCAGCGCACTTGCCTCTACCCGCGGTCATCCCACTATGCAGAGAACGTCATGAGACTCCTGGACTCGAACGGTACCGTTTTGCAGCTGCCGTTTGATCTCACAATGGGCCACGCAAGAATGCTTGCCAAAGCCAGCGGGACTCCGGGCGTCCAGCGCACTTTCACTTTTGGCAATATTTTTCGTGATAAGGGTGATACCGGGCAACCCTATATGCTGGGCGAAGTTGACTTTGACATTGTCACGACCACCACCCTTGACATGGCACTGAAGGAGGCCGAGGTTCTCAAAGTGCTCGACGAAATCATTGCCACGTTTCCATCACTATCTACGAGCCAGATGTGTTTTCATCTAGGACATTCCGACTTGCTGCAACTAATCTTTGACTATTGTCGCGTCGAGCATGGCTCCCGAAGGGCTGTGGCAGATGTTCTCAGCAAGCTCAATATTCATCACTGGTCCTGGCAGAAGATCAGAGCCCAGCTGCGTTCTCCCCTCGTAGGCCTTTCGGCAACCAGTGTCGATGAGTTGCAACGATTTGACTTTCGAGGTTTGCCGGCTTCCATTTCTATTACTTTGAGGCACATACTAACAGGATTCAGATACGCCGTCCAAGGCCTTCTCCAAGCTCAAGACACTATTTGAAGGCACTGACATGTATCAGCGAGCCTCGTCGACTTTGGCCCACCTAAGAGAGGTCTCGGAGTATGCCAAGCGACTTGGAGTCACAAGCAAGATCTATGTCACGCCATTGAACAGTCTGAAAGAAAGCTTCTATACCGGCGGCACTCTATTCTCCTGCCTCTACGACAAGAAGATGAAGGATGTGTTTGCCGCGGGTGGCAGATACGACAGCCTCATCAGGGAGAATCGTCCTAGGATTGGCAGCCATTACGAAGAGCGCCACGCGGTGGGATTCAACCTGTCGTGGGAGAAGCTTTCGAGGGCCCCAAAAACGAGCGGAAAAGCATTCCTCAAAAAATCGGAAGAAGAGGGTCACAACATGTTTAGCAGCACGAAGAGAGTAGGTCATCGTTTTCCCTCCTGTTTGGTCTGGCTGCTCACAACAAGTCACAGTGCGATGCCCTCGTGGCCAGCTTCGACGCTGCCGTCCTGCGGTCTACGGGCATAGAGATCCTGCAGACTCTGTGGTCGCACAACATCAGCGCCGAGCTCGCGAGAGATGCGCGGTCCCCAGAAGACTTGCTCTCTCGCAACCGCGACGAGGGCTACTCCTGGGTCATCATCATCAAGCAAGACGCCATCCTCAAGGTCAAGACCATGGACAAGAAGGACACGCCGGACGTCGACATACCCATGGCGCAGCTTCTCTCATGGCTGCGCGCCGAGATCCGGGAGCGGGACTCCAAGGAGTCCAAGTCGGCGGCGATGGTCAAGTCGCGGGCCGGTGGCGGCGGGCAGCAGGCCGAGACCAACGCGACGATGGAGACGTACCACCACCAGGAGCAGGACGTGCGGGTGCTGGTGGCGGGGACGCGGAGCAAAAAGTTCAATCGCAGGACGGTCGTGGAGCAGGCGCAGGTGAGCGCGGCGAGCCTGGTGCGGTCGTTCCTCGACGGGCCGATCCTGGCCATCGAGACGACGGATCAGGTGATGGACCTCATCCGGGACACGTGCCTTTCGGACGGGGAGAGCTGGCGGCGGGTGGAGCACAGCGTCACGACGGCGGAGAAGAAGTACGTGAGGGAGATTCACGACATGTTGCTGAATTGGAAGTGGGCGTGGGAGAAGAAGAGCGGCAGCGGCGGCAGCCGGCACGCGTTTTTATACAACTTCCGGACAGGGAATTGCATCTACTATGATTTGGGAGCATAGTCAGATGGGTAAGGTAGATGGGGTGAGCTTGTAACTTGCTGCCGCAAGACACAGAGAAATAAAGAAATGAAGAATCCCTGGAAGCTCAACTATTTTGTCCCTGATTCCTCTCCAAGGTCTTTTATCGGTTTTCTTCACCATTTCTACCGAGAGTTCGTACTCGAAGCACCAATCTCGGTCGAGTCTGCAAGAACAATCCCTTGGTGTAGGTTGTGGCGGTTGACAGCGGTGATGCCAAAACCAGCACAATGAACGGGAAAGCAGGGGTCCGATGCCGGGGCGGTGACTTGTGACGTGGGTTCCTGCGAGTTTGCATGGCTGGGTCGGGACGATCGGACCAAGGAGCATTGAGTTTATCTGGGGTTCGACTTGGTTTACCTACACTACTGTGACGCCTTTTTTGCGACATACCATGTATGTAAAGTAGGTAATAAGGATTTACGTGCCGGGTCGTTATGCGAGGACAGAGGCTCCCGGTCAGGTACCGAAACGGAAGTATTTTGGAGCGTTCGATCAGTTGATTTCCAACTCGTACGGATACTTTGATGGCATATTATAGGGGATGGATACTATGATGGACCTCATATTATTTGCAACTTTTATCCGTATTAGTGTCCTTAGTCATCTTGGGCAGTCTTTGGAAACAGTAGCCAAGGTAGATGGGATACTCGAGGGAATCATGCGGTGTAAGTGCTGTGCTGGTACCTGATGTGGTGACAGGCTGAAATGCACAGACAACAAAGAGAAACCTGGCAGTGCCTGTGAGGTGCATGGCGAGTCCGAACCACCACCCCTTTGCAGTGTCAGAGTGTGTTGTTGGCTTGGAGTTGAAGACTGGAGGTGGCGGAGGCGAGGTCGAGTAAACATACACAAAGATGACACAGCAATACTGATGGCAGAGCAGACAAAAGATTTTCCATTGCGAAAGGTTTGTTGGTGGCGGTATATTTGGCTGGCTGACTGATGCTTGCACTGGTGAAGTGACCTTTACATTGTTGTGCGAATACTTCGCAAGGTCCTCGCATGTCCAAGGACAATAAGACAAGGGCCAGAAGCAGAGGCACCCGACAGCGGCAGACAAGGAGTACTTACTCCGCAAGGTAGGGTGCTGGTACTGCTAGGGCCAAGGACAGACGACGGCTCTGAAGCTGGCCACGGATCCGAGACACTGCGTGACCTCCTTGAGGAGTCTAGCCATCTCGGGTGGTCCCTGGTCCCATGGTATCCCAAATCGTCCAGGCAGGGCAGTTTCCGGTCTACTAACCTTGCGGAGTACCTCATGGCAGGGAACCTTGATAAATCGCAAAGGGACCACCTCAGACTCTGGCTGGAATTGCTGCTTTCTAAATTTGAGACTATTTCTTTGCATCGCGACTTCCCGTTGTTCAGCTTTGTCCCTGGATGCCCTCTTCTTTTTCTCTCACATCGCACACAGCATAAAATCTCTCTCCCTGGACCAGGCCTTTACCGCCGCTCCATTCCCCGTCTCATACTCTTACACACCCGAATCCCACCACCCACCAAATAGCCCCAGGTCTTCATACGTACGGGTCGGTCCTCCCGTCTCCCTTTATCTTATCGCCTGCCGCCCACTCCGAGTCAGGTCGGTGGTTTATCGAGTCATCCCCTTTCGCCCCTCCATACCCTCCATCCCACCTCATCGTCGCTTCCTTTCTCTGGTCACACGCCTCTTGTGAGAACTTGCGGTGCGCCTTCTTCACTGTCTGCCCACACGAGTGCCCTCCTTTTTCTACTGCTGCTCGTGCACACAATTGCATACTTGCATCGTATCAAATTCCGATATCTTCTTCCCTGCGACAAATCGATTTCATCGCTCCAACTTCATCCCACTCCCTCACGACTAAGTGGTTCTTTCCCGCATACTAATCACCGCCACCTCACCGTTACAAATACTCCAACATCATGGCGCAGAAGCGATTGATGAGTGAATATCAAACCCTGCAGAAGGAGAAATGGGTTCACATTGATGTCGACGAGCGGAATGTGTTGAACTGGAAGCTTGGCCTCATGGTCGTCAACCCTGACAGCGCCTTCAACGGAGGCTACCTCAAGGTTTGTTTGATCTTCCCTCCCCCAAATACACTGTAAAAGCACACGGCTCACTGAATTTTTCTTAGGCCGAAATGACGTTTCCTCGAGACTACCCATACCAGCCTCCCACCTTCCGCTTCCTCAACAAGAATATCTGCCACCCAAACATCTACACCGACGGCAAGCTCTGCATCTCCATCCTCCACACTCCCGGCGAAGACGAGCAGTCTGGCGAACAGGCCTGCGAGCGTTGGTCTCCCCTGCAGGGCGTCGAGTCGGTCTTGCGTTCTGTCCTGCTCCTTCTGGACGACCCTGAAATCAACTCTCCCGCCAACGTCGACGCAAGCGTTCTCTACCGTGACAACCGCGCCGAGTACCAGAAGAGAGCGCAAGATACGGTCGCGAAGTCCAAGAAGGACATTCCCGAGGGTGTGGTCTTCCCCACATCTGCTGATCTGGAGCCTGTGCCTCAGAAGCCCATCGACGACGACGCCTTCTGGAACGAGACGGACGACGAGGGCGACTTTGATTTGGGCGGCAGCGATAGCGACTTCGACATGGATGAGTACAACGAGGACGATGAAGACGAGGATGCGGACGACGATAAGCCTTGACTCCAACCCTCGAACATGGGAATCGACTCAGCACACACTTTTCTGCTCCAACTTGAACCTGCGACACCAAGAAATGCAAACACTTCCCGGCGGGCACTCTGACTTGGCGGCGGCGGCTGCGTTTGCGGTGGTCTCCTTTTCCATCTCTCACATTTCTTACATCTTTCTTCCTCTACACGCATGATAATGCATAGCGACGGCCCCGGGCGTTTTACCGGCTGTCAGCACGGCCTGCTTAGGCTAACACGGCGTCTTGGTTTCTTTTACGGGTTTGGCATCATTCAATGTCTGAGGAGGGCTTCTGGGAAGGGCTTCCACACAAGGATACGGGAGTTCATATTTGGCTCTGCAAAAGCAGAGAAATCAGAAGGGGGCGGGATTCAGTAGTTTGGTGGCTGATTGGCAAACCAAGCAGCCAGAACAGCGTATGAGATACCGCACTTAGACCAATCAATGATTTTACAACTGAGCAACTGCAGAGTGCGCCACTGTGGGAAAATTTAGCAAAGCTCGATTATCTGAGAAAGTATACCGTACCTTTTGCGGGTAATCAGCAGGCTTTCCCTGACGTTCTCGGCCAGTCTATCGCACCTTTACGTACCTACTCCGATCACTTTCCATATGCCGCTTGTCGGTACAACATTCGCGACGACTGGGCCGGCAGTGGCCGTAAACGTGCACGCCGTTCCGATCCTTCAGCGCCGTAAGGGGCTTAAAGTGTAAATTTGCCCCGCTGACACCATCAGCATCCATGAAGGTTTTCAATGACCTTGTCTTACCTAACTTTCTACGAAGTAGATGGGTAACATCAGGAAGAGAGACCTATTGCCGACTATTCTCCTTTCTCTAAGTAGTTGAGCCTAGAGCTCGATTTACATGTTTGCTTAATTGTGTCCCAAAGGCTAGGTGCCTATGAGGGTAAAGAGTGATGGTGATGGCAGATGGTGGGGAAGTGTCTTTGTGCCGCTGCTACCTTGGGACGCACTGTCCACCAGAGCAATCGGCAGGACAGACAGCTCATGGGGCCTTCTCAGCACAGGTCTACGTACTTGCATCCGATGCCACTTCCACGTCCCTTAGGTACCATACCGAACGTGAGGTGTCCTGACCCCATCTGACGACAAGACGAACGGAGTGGAATTGCGAGTCCGCTGGCACTGCTTTCTCCCGTACTGTTACTGAGTGCTGCCTTTCGACCTTTCTTCCGCACCCTTACGGGCAGCATCACGCCTAGACCGGGTCGCCTCTACAGCACGTCGGGTCCTTTCCGTTTGGCACTACCCACACCTCCGAGCCTCTCTCTGGCAAAGCTACATGCGCCAGGTCACCTACGACTCCAGCCCGTCTTTCTCGATAGCCATGCGCAACTACCCTCGACCCTTCCACCACCGTCGCTTTTAATCGAACCATTCGCAACGAATCGATTCGACAACAATATTCTTGTCTGAGGGGTGGCTCTACAACATGGCGCCTGAACCCACGCCTGAGGATGTGGACAACTTCCTTGAGTTCTCGGGCCTTGACCCCGCCAGAGACCGTAATATCGTCATTACGGCACTCAAGGTGAGATGACGGCGGCTGTTGGACAAGCGCGATGCTCGTCCTGCTGCACAGAAGGGCTGACGTGGAGTACAGAGCAACAGCAATCGGGATGAGCTTGCGTCAGAGGTCTTGATAGATGGAGTCGACGTGGTATGTCGTGCCCTGGTCAAAGAGCGCTTCATCGCAGCTAACAGGGCTCCCAGTTCCGGAGGAAATACACATGGGACGACACAGCATTCGGAGCCAGTCGTGATGGGGAGCCGAACCACACGGGTATAGGTGTGTCTGGTCCTGCGCTCCAGCAGCTGGAGATATCGTGTTGCTGACTCTTGCTGGCCAGCTTTCAACATCGAGGCCCCCGACAATGCCGTCATACAAGGCGTTACGCCTCCACCCGACAACGGCTTCTACGGGCCTTCAGCAGGTGCTCCCTCACGACCTCCATCGAGAACAAACAACCGATCGCCGCTTGGTAGGATGATTGACTGGACGACCGGGGACCTTTCCGGTACTGCCTTCCCTGTTGTGTGGGGCTTTGGCTGACCATGGACATTAGGAGCTCCCAGTACTGCTGCGCAAGAAGAGGACGATTACAACAGGGCCATTCGAGACTCCCAGCGGGATGCAGACTACATACCTCAGGAAGCCGGCGTCACGGGCGGAAGCGCCGGCGCCCCGCACTTTGGACCTGCCAACAGGTCTGACTACGACTCGAATAGCTGGGCTATGGTGACGACGGCAACGAGCTCGTACCAAACGACAGTCGATGACGACCCCGCCCCTTCTGCGAGGAAGCGAGAAGATGACGCCCCGGCGTTTCTTGTGCAGAGAACCACGGCACGCACATCTAAGCACCATCTGGATTCCGTGTTGACAATTCTGCATGAGATTCCGCTTGCACGCAATATCTTACTGCAGGGTGGTGAACAAGCTGCCAGCTATGGCCACAACAGCGAATGGTGGAAAGGTCAACCGATTTACGCTCCTCACGTCCTGGCCGCCATGAACCAAGGCGACCTCCAGTGGGCTGACGACACGAAGCCGGACTTTCATGAGGAGATTCATCGTCTAATGGCTTTTTTGGACCTGACTGAGAGAAGCTACGGTTCTGTCGATTCCATGGCTGATCTGGTTCCCAAAACCAACTTCGCTACCGAGAGACAGTTCTTTGACACGCTCGTCGAGAAGACCGATGCCGATGTCATCAAACCCCTGACGCACCTAGCATGCCCCATGTCTACAGATACCTTGGAGAGGACTCAGGACCCACACAGATTTGCGTTTTTGAACTTTGAGTTGACGAAGAGTCAATATGAAAAGACGACGTCTCTGTACGAAGCTTGGAACTGGATCGTGTGGCACGATGTCATGACGTGGCTGGAGCTCAATGCGGATACCGGAATGGTTGTTCTCGACGACATGGGCGAGGTCATGACAGTTGTTATCGATGGCGATGGCACGCCCGATAAGCTTGACATTCCCGAAGTGTGGTATCCAGAGCGCTATCTAGAGAGCCGGAAGGAAGAGGCAAAGGTCTGCCAGGAACACCTTGCGTGGGTGCATAGAATGCTCTACGAGGCCGAATCCAAGGAGTTCGAGCTCACTAAGTGGATTGATCCGAAGACCGACAAGGTCCACAACAAAGAGGAAATGCTGGAGAAGACAATCAAGGAGTATGAGGGCCACGTCAACTATCTGGACGGCCTGGGACGGTTCAGAGAGCTGCGAAAGTCAGACGACGATGAGCAAGGTACCCTTCGTCTAGAAGACGTGCCGTGTGTCTTGTCTGAAGGCGAGGAGGAGCTTTTCAAGAGCTCGCAAAAGGTGCTCCAGAGATGCAAGTGGCAGCTTGCTCAAGTCAGAGAAAAGCAACAGAGTACGTCGAGCTCAATGTTTACCACATGTTTATCGGCCACTAATAATGGAAGCAGAACTCAAGTGGGAACGTGAGAGGCTTGAGGAAAGGAAGCAGTATCTCAACACTATACTGACTGACCCCGACAAGCCAGGCTTGAGCAAGCCGTTCACTGGCAAGAAGTACCTCTTGAGGGGAATAGCAACGCAGCAAAACGTGACATATGTCTGCAAGCGAGCCGAGCCGACCCTCATTGACATTGATGAGACGCCGACTTTAGTAGATCAGTGGTGGCGGCTGTCTTATAGTGCGAAACAATACGCAAAGGCCGAGGTACGCGAAGCTGCAGCGTGTTTCTCTTCGGGACTGACTTGGATGCTGATTTATTACAGAAATACACCTTCCAACAGGTGGTTGACGCAATCTATTTTGAGACTAAGAACCCGTTGCTCGTGTATGCCACAGAAGACGCAATCAATACGCCTGCGTCACCGCTTTCAGACGCCCTATTACGGTTCGCAAAGGCTGAGAACAAGATTTTCAGGCAAGAATTGAACCAGGAAACCACGGAGGAAGTGGCCAACTTGAGAAACACAAACATGTCGCCAATTTCGCCGTCCAAGAGGAAATACCGGTCAGGCAGCGTCGATTCTATGGCAACCAACCGAGCTTCATTGGGCAACAGCGATACAAACTCGCGCGCTGGGGACTTTGAGACGGATCCATTCGGCGACGGAGACGGCACCATGGACACGGAAATGACCGATCTGTCGACCAGGCAAAGTACTACAGAGACACAAAACTCGAGTCTAGCCCAGGTCATGTACTCTAGTGAGACGCAAGATAAGGCACGAGGAGGTTACGACATCAACGGGCCAGGCATGGGACAGGACGGCCTTTCGACCAGTGCTCCCACGGACGACGTCACAGAGATTAGTCGTACAGTGACGCCAGACGTAGACGTGGAAGAGCCAGCCAAGGGGCCCGAGATGCAGGAACGGAGCGGAAGCGGGGCCGGATCGCCATTCATGGCTAGACACTCGATTTATGGAACGGCACACGACCCCAGAGACGAGCAAAAGACGATAAAAATGATGGATATGGAGATTCCCGATGAGCATCAGTAGCTTGGGCACTAGAGAGCATCACAGGGGGGAAGGTTTGGTCTACACAGTGAGACTTGCAAAGGCATAACGATACAGGCAAAGCCTTGAGAGGTATGCAAAGCAGCAAGCATCTTTTGCTTCTCGGAGGCTCTGTAGCACAGCACAGCGCAACACGGCATTGACATGGTATGATGATGATGTATGCAATAGGCGATGAGATTATCAATCATTGGATACCCCATTGGCTCGGTTTATTTGATGCAAGCATGCGTACCTACCTACTTTGTACCTCATTCATCAATGATCAATATTGTCATTGACGTAGGTGCCTTATCTTGTACTGCGTATGTCGGATAACTACGTAGAAGGTTCTCGAAGCTTCTCATTCAACTAGGAGAATTGAGAGACGCTACAGGGATGTAGTGGCTTGAAGCGGCGCTCGAGCCACGACATGAGCCTGACTCCGCTATTCCCGCACGGCAAGAGACCCCGCCATTTTCGTCATTGTCCATTTGCTACTGCTTCCCTGCTGCCCAAAGAGCTCCCTGGCTGATGATACTCGTCTGGAATGAAGGATATCATGAGCATAAGTACCTATCACAGGACCCCGTTTACTAAAAGACTGGATAAGTACTACCTAGATGTAGAGGATTGTATGGATACTTTTGTGATCAGACAACCTCGAGACCAAGGGCCTGACTGGACGAGCCCCATCCAGCCTTTCTGCGCTCTTCCATCGAGGCAGTTCGAGTGAGATCACCCGATTCGACGCCCCGCCAGGTTTTGGGTCGCAAAGTCACACGGGGACGGGGGTAAAGGTGGTCGAGGCTCCCCCTCCTTCCTTCCTGCTCCCGCCAATCCCGTCCTCTTAGGCTCTCCCTTCCCACCCCCCTGCTCTTTGGGGCTGGGCTCCTCTCGAGAGAGACGGGCACCGAACCTTCCACAATCACGCCCTGTTTCTTCCATTGAAGACGGCCGGGGGTGCTTTTCTACCACTAGACGCTCTGGGCTCTCCTCGGTGACCCAGTCTTTCTTGGCTTTTTACCTTGCGCAGTAAGGACCAACTTTACCTTACGTAGAGGTACATATCACGCACCGAGACCCAGACAGTCGGCTGCATCATCCAACCATTCTCTCCAATTCTTCTTTTCTTTAAAAAAAACCACCAACCTTTTTTTTTTCTTTTGCAGTTCACTACCTACACGCACGTCGATTGACTGCGCAAGCAAAGCAACATTCAAGGATTCAGACATAAAGTCACCCCAAGTGACACACGAAAGACACAACATCAGCGAAGACAAGTGACAGTTTCGCTGCGATATCCACACTACTTTTACCCCTCCGTTTAATTGACTGGTCGACTTTTACACAACAATCACACGACAGTCTTGAACAATGGTGAAAGAAACTAAGCTGTACGATCAGCTAGGCGTCAAGCCCACGGCGACGCAAGATGAAATCAAAAAGGGTTATCGGTAAGTCACAATAGCCTTCCCTGAAACTTGTTTTTTGTCCTTTCGCCCTTTCTGCCCCTCACTTCTCTCTTACCCGTCGTTGCCCAACGGCGTGGCCCAATCGCCCTCTTTGCCTCCACACACGGCCATATCAGACCGTAGTATGCTAACCATCTCACGTACATAGGAAATCCGCACTAAAGTGGCACCCCGACAAGAACAAGGATAACCCAGACGCCGCCGAGAAGTTCAAAGAGTGCTCCCAGGCCTACGAGATCCTTTCCGATCCCGAGAAGCGCAAGACGTACGATGACTACGGTCTCGAGTTCCTGCTCCGCGGAGGCGGCGCCCCTCCTCCAGATGCCGGTGGCGCCAACCCCTTCGCTGGGGGCGGCATGCCCGGTGGCTTCGACTTTGGAGGAGGAGGCATGCCGGGCGGCGGCGGCGCACGCACGTTCCGCTTCAGCACAGGAGGGGGCGGCAACGGGTTCAACTTCAGCTCGGCGGATGACGTTTTTGCCGAGTTTATGCGCTCTGGTGCTGGCGGTATGGGCGGTGGCGGCGGCGGCGGCGCGGGCGGCATGGACGACTTTTCCGACATCTTTTCGACGTTTGGCGGTGCCGGCGGCCCGCGGGGTAGCAGATCATCGCGCATGCGTAGCAGCGGATTCGGCGACTCTCGGGGGGCGAGGGAGGCGACGCCCGAGGTCACCACGGTGGAGCGGCCTCTCCCACTCACATTGGAGGAGCTGTTTCGTGGCGTGACGAAGAAGATGAAGATTAAGCGCAAGACTTTTGACGACACGGGCAAGAGGACGACGACTGATACGGTTCTCGAGGTGCCCATCAAGCCTGGCCTGAAGAAGGGAAGCAAGATCAAGTTCAAGGGCGTTGGCGACCAGGAAGAAGGCGGCCAGCAGGACCTACACTTTATTCTGGAAGAGGTACGTTAACAACCACATTCCCGATGCGAAAACTAGAGATATGGCAGTACTAACGAAGATTACAGAAAGCTCACCCGCTATTCGTGCGCGAAGATAACGACCTGGTTCACACTGTCGAGTTGGACCTAAAGGAGGCCCTCACGGGCTGGAAGCGGACGGTGACGACGATCGACGGCAAGCAGCTGAACCTCGATAAGAACGGCCCCACACAGCCCGGCAGCTCCGATCGGTACCCTGGCCTGGGCATGCCCATTTCCAAGAAGCCTGGAACGAGGGGCGACTTTGTCATCAAGTACAATGTCAAGTTCCCCACGAGCTTAACACCGGCGCAGAAGCAGCAGTTGAAGGAGATTCTGTAAAGGGAACTCAGGAGTGAGGGATGGAGGGGCTTGCGGAGACGTTGCTAAGGCGACGCGAGTTTGCGCCGGGGGTGTTTGCACCGTAAACAAGATGATCCTTTGGTTTGGCTGGCCGGTATGCTCATCATGAATAGGAGTTTGGGGCGTGGTTGGGTTTTCTACTTTTACAAGGCCAAGGGTTGGCCTTTTCCTTTTTGCCCCTCTACGAGCATTGCGCATTTCATGAGCAGGCAACACGAGCTGAGTTGCTGGTGGAGAGGTGATGCCTGCGCAGAGGTACTTAGATATGAAATAATTTAAGCTTAAGACTATATTGACACGTACTCAAGTGTCGTTGTGATATTTGTGACTACAGCCTGAATGCTGGCACCAGCAAGTGACTTTTCGTTTAGTTGATGAGCTGTGACGACCGCCACAATCGTAATGGGGAAGAGCTGTCGTGGTAGAGGGGGAGAACGGCGGACACGATGGCGCGAGAAGCCAATGTCCAGGATTTAATATTGAGCTCTGAACATTGATCCTATTCAACATCTTGCAATAGATATCACCATGTTCTCTTCAGGTAGTCGGCATATTGTGACCAGGCTTCAATGACGACATTACCACGACTAGACGGCTCACTCGCGCATCTCGGGACCGAGAGGTGTCCAGCCCTCCCGTCGTCCCGATTTTGTTGTGCTGGAATTTCCCATGTTCATCCCGGCGCAGGCCGAGCGAGCTGTATCCTTGCGGCTAGTGGAGTTTGCCTCGGGACCTACCGTCCACTTAGTTACACATCTAATAGATCTTGTGTAAGGTAAGATAAGCATACGAAAAATTGGATACAACAGGTGAGGTTGTTTTGTTTATTTCCCGTTCCTGGAGTGCAGTTATATTGGACCGATCCCCTCTTCTATCGTATGTCTTCAAAAGTAAGTGGTATTCTCAGTCTGTAATTCGGAAGCTTTCTCAATCTTATCACGATATTTAGAACGGAGAAAGAAAGGACCTCGGTGGGAAGCCTACTGAGTACGAATGCGCCTCGTCTCCCGTCGATAGTGGTCAATCACTCTACGTTGATCTGTATGCTATACTGATACACTCATCTACGCGGCTATGCAAGACGGAATATTTCGCGCAAGGTAAGGTTGTAATGAAGATTCTCACAGGCCCGTCTCCCCGAGTTCCCCGACCCTACGCTCGGCAGAACTCTGTTTCGCAAGCTGGGCGCGGCGGGTTCGGGAGTCGGGATGATGGAGGGCGGATGGTTTGTGCGGGGGTTTGGAACGATGGGCTGATCGCGATGAAGTCTCGGCTTCCACTACTCCAACTACGACTATTGGTGTTCAAAGAATGCAGGATTCCTCTCATATCAAAGCAAGTAAATGGCGCATCAAGCGAGATTCGGCGGTTGGGGTTCCGGAGTTTCGCCGCGGTGTTCTTCATGAGCTTTATGTACATTGGCCATGTGGTGGTGCATGTATGTATGTGTATGTATTTAAGTACTCGACCCCGCGGTAATGACGACACTTCACATGCGGGAAATGGGTGGACGACGGGATGGGGACGCCCGTGGGTTTTGGAGGGGGAGGGGTAAAAGCGTTGGTGGGGCCCCTCGTTCTACAGTAGGTAGCCAGCCTAGGTAGGCCCAGAGAGCCATCGATGCAAGTGCTGCCGGGTATTGTGAGGCCATTTTCCCGTCAGAGCTGGTTGAGGTCCAACTTACTTACCGTACTTTGCGTGTTATTTTCCGCGGCTCTCATTGGACTCGTTGGGACGACGAAAATGAAAAGCCGGCTTGGAGGAAGAGGGGAGGGGGTTAAGGAAGCGGGCGCGGGAGAAAGACGGAAGGAAAAGAGAGACCTTTTTGGTTTCCTGGGAGACAGATGCGTTCGATACCTGAATAGAGGGCCTATTCTACCCTGATTCACTACGTAGTTCATTTCCTCGCCCTCCCCTCCTCCATTCCGAGGTTCCCAGTTCTTCAAGTTCCCAGCTGCAACCAAGGTTTCTTTCTCAATTGGTCTCGGATAATAAGCTTCGTCTACCTTATAGATAGCTTGCTTACTCCCCCTCCTCCCCTCCAGACTCAGCTCTCAGCTCCCAGCTTCGTTGAACCCCGCTCTTCACGAGGCAAGCTCTCCACCTCAAACCCGGAATAGCATCCGACGAGTCTTTTGTAAATAACCGCCAACATGCCTCAAGTACGTCACGATGAGAACCCAAGTCGACCGAGTACGACCCAGCTCGAACTGACATGAACTAACCACCACCACGCAGATCACGACCCTCCTCTTCGACTGCGACAACACCCTCGTCCTCTCCGAGGAACTCGCCTTCGAGGCCTGCGCCGACCTCATCAACGAGATCTGCGCCTCCCGCAACATCGAGCAGCGCTTCACGGGCGAATCCCTCATCAAGGAGTTCGTCGGCCAAAACTTCCGCGGCATGCTCCTCGGCCTCGCCAAGTCCCACAACTTTGAGCTCCAACCCGACGAGCTCGAAAAGTACGTCACCCGCGAAGAGGACGCCGTCATCGCCAAGCTCAAAGCCGCACTCAAACCCTGCCCGGGCGTCGACGACCAGCTCGAGGCGCTGCAAAAGGCCGGCAAGCATACCCTGTCCGTCGTCTCCTCGTCCGCCAAGCGCCGCGTCTGGGCGTCCGTCGTGAAAGTCGGGCAGGACAAGTACTTCCCCGAGGACGTCGTCTTCAGCGCCGCCACGTCGCTTCCCAAGCCCACCAGCAAGCCCGACCCGGCCATCTACCTGCACGCCATGAAGACGCTCGGCAAGAAGCCCGAAGAGTGCGTCGCCATCGAGGACTCCAAGAGCGGCACGCTCAGCGGCACGCGCGCGGGGATCAAGGTGATTGGGTACGTCGGCCCCTACGCCGCCGACAAGCAGGCGGAGATGGAGAAGGTGCTGCGCGATGCCGGGGCCGTGGTCGTCATGAAGGACTGGAGCGAGTTCCCCGACATGCTGGCCAAGATTGAGAGCGGGAGCGCCTGACTAGCCGGGGTTTCTATCCCGTCGCCTTCTCTGTGAGGTTGAGGCTGCGGCGATGTCGAGGGATCATGATGGCTTCCATCTCCCTACCAAACCCCTTATATTTTCTTCCCATTTCTGTTTAAGTGTTCAAATCGTTAGCCAGGACCGACAGCGTTCCAATTATTGGAAGCGCTTTGTCAAACTAGCCCACTCAGGAGAGAGATGGAATCCAGGTAGACTCAAGACAAGTGAAAAGAGACCTTTTCATCTTCGGTGGTCCATGAGAAAGCTGTTGACACTCTGCAACGTAGCCCGGTTCGCATTGGCCTCTGGATATGCCGTCATGATTGTCCCCAGCTTTACCCGGATCATGTCCTTGTTGAAAAACGTCGTCGAGTCCGCCACGCGAAACTTGCCGTCCCGGTCGAAGCACCAGCAGTAAATGGCCAGCGCGACGCCAATAGATAGATCCTTGCCCGTCTCGCAGGCCACGAGGACGCTGCCACTGCTGCTGCTGTCGCCCTCGGCAGCGCCCTCTACTACATCACGATGCGAGTCGAGGTACCCCGCGACAAAGGCGCAGATATCCGGCAGCGCCTGCCGGAGGTTGCGACTCGCGACCTTGTGCTTCCCGAGGCCGACTTGCATGTACGTCGGAGATTTCACCCACGCGTCCCGCGGCGTGACGTCCTGTGTTAGCACGACTCTGCACGCACCCGCGGACACAGCATCCGTACCACCACTGCTGTCTTCCTCATCGTCCAGGGGTAAAGGACAGACGTAGATCCGCGGCGCAACTCGCTTCGGCTGCACCCCTCTCGGCGCATTCCTCTTGTCCTTCGCGACGAGACGAACAACCAGTTCCGGGAGATCGGCCTCGGGACACGAGAGCAGCGCCGCGGCGTTCTCCCAAAAGACTTCGGCTGTCAGACCGAGGGCCCAGTTCTCCGTGTCGTCGCCGGCGCCTTGGATGTACCCGGCCTCGCTCATTTCCGTACCGGCGACGCGGCGCGAGGAGGTGCAGCAGATGATGGGGTGGTAATCTTCGAAAACCACGTTCTTCGCAGACTCGTCATCATCGCCCGCAGACGCGGATAACGACGGAAGCTGCGTCTCTTGCGTGACCCAAAATGGCCGCAGGGGCTTGGAGACGTGCGCACGGAGAGCCGCGAGATCGAGGTCGAGGCTCTTGAGGGAAGCGAGGAAGGACGGGAGGAGGGCAGCGATTTGGGCGTGTTCCGAGGCCGAGACGACGTTGGGCGGGGTGAAGAGGCGGAGCTCGCGCGCCGGGTCGAGGTCTGGGAAGAGGGCTGCGTTAAGGACGGCGCACCAGATTGGAATGGTTTTGCTTAGGGCGTCTGGCATTCCTGGGAGTCGTGTTAGTCTTGAGCTTCGTGGATGTGCTGATGTATGAGTCTGATGATGTGGACTTACTCTTGCCTCTGCGGGTTGAATCTACAATGATGCATCTAGATTCTCAGTCAGCTCTGCTCTTATCAGAAGCAGTTTATATCGAAAGCCTCTTCCTCTTATGAACGCACTCATGCCACCATCATCGAAGTTCAAAAACACCACCATAAAACTCACCCATCATGCTTCCCAACAAGCTCAAGCAAATGCAAATTCAACCTGCGCGTACTAAACTTCCAGGCATTCGTATGCCCATCCGTACTCTTAAAGTACGCGCTTGCCCGCTTGTCCGCAGGTCGAATATACCAGCTCCCGCAGCGCTCGTTCGCCACAAGCGGACGACCGAAACTGGCCGCGACATCCTGCACAAAGTCGGCGTCCTGCGTGATAGAGCGAAGTCGGTTCGCGATGGAGAGGTTAGAGCGCTTGAGGTCCGTGAGGATGTGGGAAAAGTTGTGGTTCGCCGTCGTGGGGAAGATGAGGTCTGAGAGGGCGGGTGCTGCGGCGGCGGGGTGTGTGTTTTGCGCCATGTTTCCCGGTTGAAGCTTTGGAGGGGTAGGGAGCTCCAGGATAGAACAGGGGTGTGTCTGGATTGAAGCTATCTCATCCAAGATGAAATTGAGTGAGGTTGGAGGGGGTTGTACAAGATTGGCACTGTCTAGGGCTCGAAATGAGGCACGTCTCGGTCGTGAAATTTCCAATGTGGACGACCCTACTTTGCACTGTGCTTGCGCTTGAATATGGCGCGAAAACAGTGTCACTCGATACTGTATGGATGCGAGGCGACTCATTCATCGCATTTCATTTGGATAACACCGATTATAAGATTGTGAGGTCATGTTTCAAGGCACTCATTCTGCAGGTTTAGCAGATGAAAGTTTGATGAGTTGATGCCAAGGGTTGAATGAGATTCAATGGGATCAGAGACATCGGAGATATTGTTAAGAGACATTGAATGAGGCTTCATTCTCATGTCCGTGCTGAATTCCAGGTGCATTCAGCCGCAAGCTAGGGATCGCTGGCATGCCTCACTCAGATGTCGTCCCAAGATGATCAAAGTTCTGTGCTGCTGCTGCCGCCACCACCGCCGCCGGCGGGCTCTCTCGGGCCGGACTTGAGAGTCGGTAACGCCGACGAGTTGAAGACGGAGAAGATGATGGAAACACCGGAATGTCGAGGATATCTCCCCGCCTTTTTTTTTTTTTTTCGTCGTAAAGATGCGCCGATAGATGGTATATTGGCAACACGCAAGCAAGCGTGGCTATGTTGGGTACAGCCAAGATGGGCGACGTAACTGTCGCTCGCTTCCTCGCTCGCTTGCTTGCTGCGCGGGTGAGATGCTTTCTCTGTACCCCAGCAATAGCTTGTGCCCATACTGCGGCCGTGGGTGGATGGGGACCCGTCTTTACATAGCGTCGGGCGGCGAAGACTTACGCCATTATATCCACCCTACGGATACATCAGTGACTCTATTTTCCTGGCGCAAGGGCATCTGGTGCGCTCTTCCCGCTGTGCTGCTCTGGTGATCAGACCAACAGCTCTCTTGATGTGGGAGAGTAACGGACAGAGAGATTCGTCTAGCTGGAGACGGACTCGGGGTTCCCGCCTGTCAAGATCAAGGTCTTCGTTGTGGAATAGACTACATTTCCATGGGCTCTCAAGGTTCCGAGGCTCTTGAGGCCCTCTCTTCTCTCGTCTCGTACGAGAGACAACAGTTGCCCTGTGACCAAACAATGCAAGGCCGATTGAACCTTGAGAGTCGCAATCCCGGCGTACGGAGCAAACGGTAGGGAGGGAAGCGCTGGGCGGCTCAGCCGTTGTGCGCGTGGACCACCCGGAATGCGGCGGCAGCGGGCTCGTGTTAGCTTCCTCATCTTGCTAGGTTCTCCGAAGATTGAAGACGGCTGAGGTGTCAGTCAGTGTCAATTGTCAGTGTCGCGCGCAATTCTGTGGCGGCTCCGCTGCGATGACAGTACCCAGTCCGTTCGCAAAAAGACGATATTCTCCAGAAGCTCTAACGGGCGGTTATCTTGTATCGTCTCGTCTGCCGTGGGTTGCCGTCCAAGGAATAGAGGTCCATTATCGTCTGCAGGTTGTCATCATTGATGATCGCCGTCCGGCCATTTCTCCCCCTGCTGCCGCGCATCACCCCAGACAACCGTGACAACCGGACGTTTTAGCATGCAGCAAAAAAGCAGCAGCAAAGCAACCGCGAAGCAACGACCAATCCAACGCCAGACAACGTCAGACGAATATCAGGGCTCGCTGGCTTCGGTAGGAGAAACAACGGCGCGTCAGCCATTGGCTTGCGCCGGTCGACGGTTGAGAAATACGAAAAGGCACCATACCATTGAACTGGTGCGTGGCTTCCTCCCCTTGGTAGGCTCTCTGTACCTTGAACGTCGTCCCTTTGGCTAGCATGCGGCGACACCAAGTACATGGACACATGGTGAACAATAGGGCCACAGGGCAAAGGGGACAGAAAAGGTAAAAAAAGAGACGGGTTCGAACTATTCGCTCGGGGAGGCGTGGCGTGCAGGGATCTATTGCTCAGCTGGTCGCACTTGAGGGACGATAATTCGCTGCCTGGGCCGCAGTGGCGCAGTGTAAACCCAGCGGTTGAGTGGCTTGGTTCAACCCAAGTTTCCGCAGTCTGCCTCATCCCAACCCGTGTGCCTGTGTGGAATCCATCCGTTCATGGAGTGTCCTTGGATCATGGGCCGTGAGTTCGCATTGGTGTCCGTCCCATTGCGCGTAGAGGTTCCGCAGCATCGGGGCTGCAAAATGACCGTAGGAGGGATCCTGGTTGAAGCCTCAAGGTTAGTATCAAGACGAGAAGATGATTACACTGCAGTGCAATGTGGAATGATTACATACCTCAAGGTACCTTGCCTCAACTCACAGCAAACTTCGAATTGCTAAGGTAAGGCAAGGCAGGGAAGGCAAAGACCAAAGATGACGGGAGCTTCAGGCGCGGCTTGGACCCACCCCTCTGCCAGGCGTCCACTCCACCGCCCACTGCCACAGTAAGGGTAAGAGGGAACGAGTCGTTGCCCACTGAATCCACGTCTCGTCACTGCCGCAATTCGAGGCCAGCTGGGGCTGTTTCGTTTTAAAGACAAGAAAAGGCAGACGCGTCCCCCAAAAGCCACTTTGCTCCTTCTGTTTCTGATTTCCCGTCTATTACCTCCCATCTTCCTCACACTCACCTCACCTCACTCACATACCTCAAAGCTTTCTCTCACGGATAGTTTCCAGTGTTTTTGACAATCAGCGAACAGCATCTCACCTCGCCCTCGACACTCGTTCCCACAACCCGAACAACCCAAGCCAGCGAGCTACCTATCTTACATCATTACGGCGGGTTCCCTTATCGATTGGCCCCCCAAAACCCCCCGTCCACTGGTTCCGATCCCTGGGTTGTCTCGCCAAACCCCGTTGCCGAGCCGGATTGAGTTTGATCTTTATTTAGAAGGGGAAAAAAGGCCAGGGGAGCAACAGTCGCATAGCTGACAACCTCCTCTCATCCAACATCCCCCTTTCGATCACAAACGTAGGGAAACCCTACTAGATCACCAACAAACCCGACATATTCGACGACTCGACGACAAACATGCTCGGAAACCTCGACTTTGACCCGGAATACGTCCCCGGCGTCAAGCTCGGTCTGCACATCTTCCAGTTCATTCTGTCCTTCGCCATTTGGGCATTGGAAATTGCAGTGTTTAGAGCCGATAACGCAAAAATCGTCGGCAACAATGGCTGGACTTTTGGAGTGGTAAGGCAACCTGACAGGAAAATGAGTCCTGTATTTTGGCAAGGTATGCAAATCGCTGACAGTCGCATCGCAGTGCTTCCTTTCGCTACCAGCGTGGATCTACCTGATTATGGCGCCGCGGTGGCCGAGAACGAGAAAACTGGCCAACCCCTACGCTATGGCCATCGTAGATGCATGCTTCTGCATCATCTGGCTTTCTGCCTTCGCAAGTCAGGCCGCCTACAACACGGCCAACCAGTGCGGTGACGGCTGCAAGCTCAGCAAGGCCATTGTCGGCTTGGGTGTTTTCGTGTGGTAAGTCATCAGAGAATGTGGATCGCAGCTATTCAGGCAATGATGCTAACAGCACTTTGGCAGCCTTCTCTTCGGAGGCAGCACCTTTGTCAGTCTGTACACTCTGAAGTACTACCAGTTCCACGGCAAGCTCCCCGGCTACGACAAGGAGAAGCTCGGCGGAGACAACATCGACCCCGACAAGGCCGCCTTCTCCATGGCACCCCACGACGAGGAGGCGTACGCCCCCGTCCAGATGGATGACCACAACGACGACAACACAACGCTCTACGGCGGCAACGCCACCGGCAACCACGGATACGCCAACAACAGCTACAACAGTCGCTACGGCGCCGGCAGCTCGGCCTACGGCGAGGATGACGACCCGAACCGCTACGGATCCCTCCCCTCGCGCCAGAACGGTGCCATGTTCGACAGCGAGACCGAGTATCACTCTCAAACTCATCCCCAGAGGCCCACCTCCACCAGCCCCGCGGCGGCGGTACAACCATACTCCGCCCCTGAGCCGTATGGCGCAGCGCCTGCTTACGACGACGACCGGCCGGCGCAGTTCCCTTCTGCGCCCTACGATCGCACGATGCATTAAGATGAATATCCTATTCTTTCAATGGGGTAGTATTCCAGTGTGAAGGATTTGTGATGGCAGGGCCACAGCCCGAGCAAAACCTAGGCCGGTTTTGGGTTGACGAAGGCGGACGGACTGTGCTGTCCAGTGTTCACATAGATGGGCTTGGATTTTTATTTTCCGGATTACGGGGTGTTGTTGGCGTCCCATTTGTAACAAAGGTAATCGCAAAGATACCAGGCATGAAGCTCTCTCTAGGTAGACATCAAATTTGATGACATGACGATTAAAAGTCAATGATGAAAAATGATCAGCTTGCTTTCGTAGTGAACATGTGGAATATTGTGTTTTATGCCAAAAAAATTTGATCTGAAAACGCCATAACTCCTCAAAGGGGGAACACGACAGTATTTCCTCTATGGCCAGGCTCTTACCACCGACCAACATGTAATATGAACGACTCCTTTTGGAACTTTTTCTTTCCTTCCATGCCCTCCCTCTCTGTAAATGCTTTCTTCCCCTCCCCTCTACTTCCTTCCTTCCATTTTCCCCCCTTCTCATCTACACTGCGTCTCCTCTCCCGGAAAGATTTACGCCTTGCCAGTAAACCTCTTCACCCGGCGCGTGATATCGCCCTTCGTTTGCTGCATGGGGTTCAACTTGCGATCCCGCACCATGGCATCGTAATCGTCGCCGTGCTTGGCAATCAACCTCTCGAGCCATTCTTTCTCCTGCTGGCTAATGTGTCGCGGCTTCTTGATCTCGGGGAGGGCGGCTTCCTTTTCGAGGAGGCGGATGACTTCGGGTCTGCTCTCGTCGTCGATGCCACCCCATTCTTCTTCGTTCTCCTCTTCGTCGTCGGATCCTTCTTCGAGGGCGTTCAGGGGGTCGTTGAGGGGGTTGGGACGCTTATTGGCGCTGGCGTAGTGGATCTTGATGATTTTGCCGTCGGCGTCGCGCTCGACGCGGGCTTCTTCAAAGACGGCTTCTTCGGTTGTGGAGATGGCGAAGGGGTCGCGCTTTGCGGCGGTGGAGGAGGAGGCGGTCTTTTCTTGCTCGAGTTGGGCGAGTGTCTTTTCTGTGCCGCCTGTTGCTGATTTGAGGCGGGCTGTGAGGCCTAGGCGGCGGTAGTTTTGGGTGAGGGTTTCCTTCTTGTTCCTGGACGACAATGGGTGGTCAGCACAAATTGTGTTTCTCTCTCGGGGGTGGGATCTGGACGTAGAGGTGCGGGCAGTTCAAAGGGGCGACGAGTGTGTGTGTGTGTGCGTGTGTCTGCGTACCAGTTCTTTGCGATGATGTCGTTGCCGAGAGGGTTGAGGAGCTTCTTGGGCCTGTTTGTCTTGACTTTGGCGCGGCCGGAGCGGCGCTTCTTCTTTTGGAGGACGGAACCCATTGTGAGCCGATTGTCTTTTTTTTCGGAGAAGGTGAAGGAGGTGGTGGGATGCGGGATCACGAGTGCCTTGGGTAAGGTAGAATTAACGAGGTACGAGGTGGCCGGGCGCAAAGCAGTTTGGCTAGAGGTTGCTCAAGTTGCCGCTTCTCGAATTTTTTGTTAATCTTATCTTATCGGGGGAGGGGCCGCTTGGCTCGTATCGGGCTTAGCGTGGTTCGACGTGCGGGTGCTGATACGTACACCGAGATTCACCGACATCTGACCGAGATTCGTCTTTCTCACCTGAATGTGATGCCTTTAGTTCCGTGCCGTACTTGAGGTATTCAAGTTCCTTGGAGTCTCTTTTTTTCCGTAGAAATTAACTTTATTATAAATTACGACAGATTCAAGGCGTTCTGGGTAGGTTTTTTGAGAGGAGGGTGAGGTCGAGTCCTCCTTATGGATGGCTTTAATCGAACCTTCTCGCGGATATCGCCTGAGAAGCTTCAGGACTCTCTCCATGCTAAAACCTTCTCTATCATCGTATCAACATTTTTTGAGTGTTTATTTCTTTCAAACCATAGCCGTTCGTTGTGACACACTGTTTACAAGCAGTAAAGGAAACGCCGATATCTTTACAATCTGTGTTCCAGCGTTCTTGCCTCTCACGCAGCTGTCGATACCTTAAAGTAGGCAGGTAGGTGCCTTGCGCGTGGCACATCCCATCTGCACCTTCATGTATATTCGCCCTGAAAATCACAACACACCACAGATGAAGCCCATATAGGCCCCCTCAGTACCATTCTCGTCACCAGCAACAGCAGGCGCTCCTCTAGGCCGGGGGGTCAGGTCAAACTGGACTGGGTGGTGGAGTGGTTCGTTGTCAACAATTGAAATCTACGCCAACCAGCCTACTCGACAACAGGCTAAGCGCATACGAGAGTACCCGAGTTCTAATTCCAGCATAAGCACTAGATATTCCGAGTTCCCAGCCACCGGGGGGGGGGGGGGGTGAACTCTTTTTTGGCTTCTCTTGTATCGGTTCGACCTATATTGTGGGGACCACGGCCCAGCACAGGGTTGGAGGATGAAGATCGCGGTTGCGAAAGAGTGATTGGCCCTTCGGCTAGATAGACAGACGTGCGCGGCAAGCTGTGATGATTCATCCCACGTCACCCATGGAGGAATCGACTCAGATTTGTGATGTTGTTATTCATTATCAGTTCTGGCTCTTGAAGCTGGAAAATGTTTTCTCAGAAGCGATTGACTATTTGAGATGGTCACTTGGCGCTTTTCATTGGCTGGTGTCCAACTGATAGGTCAAGCTCGTAAGGGCGGATGAGAACTTCCTGTGGTGATGGATCGCACACTTTCTTGTGTGAACTTACACTGAGGTTCAAATCTCTGGACATCCCATTTTCACGATCGATAAAACTCTGGCTTAAAATCACATCGCAATCAAAGCGTAATCTCATTCATGTCATGATTTGATTTCATTCAGCGTAAAATAGCAGATGGTATATAAGCCCTTTACATATCCACAGGTCATCCACACAAGGTCGTCATCCCTTCGACACACAAAACCCCTTACACCAGCTTCCAGACACCGTCGTTGACCTCAATCTTGATCTCACGGTTCTCGTCGATACTTTTCCTGCCAGCGTGGAGGATAGCCGTGGTGGCGATGGTGTTCTTGAGGGTAGGCAGACCCTTGGCATCGAGATCCTTGGGCTTGAGCTGGCCAGAGTTGACCTGCCGGCAGCCGTCGACGAACTTCTCGAGCGAGATATAGCCGTAGCCCGTCTGGCCGTTGAAGTTTCCGTCCTCATCGGGCGCGTAGCGCATGTAAAAGGGGTTGTACCACATGAGCTGGCCCGCCGAGTCGTCGGCGACGTCGTAGCCGCGCTTGGCCTGGTCGACGCGGATCTCGCCGTTGGCGGCGAGGTAGTGGAAGTACTGGTTCGAATGGACGCCCGCGCGCTGGGGCGCGGTCCAGCTGGCGGTGTAGACGCCCGTGGCCTTTTTGGATGGGTCGCCCTTCTTCTCCCAGTGGACGAGGACGGAGATTGTGTCCTCGGTGGCCGGGTCGCAGCCGAGGTCGGTGGCGATGCCCTTTGACGCTGAGGCGGAGACCTTGACGGGGACGAAGCCTTGCTGGGTGACCATGGAGTCGCAAATGTCGACGTGGTGGCTGTTAAGGTAGTAAGAGATGTCCGAGTCGACGCCGGCCCAGGCCTTGAAGGTCTCGAGCTGGGACTTGGGCTGGGACATGTAGCTGTAAAAGTAGTTGAAGTCGCCGAGCTTCTGGGCCTTGAAGCGGGCGTCTGAGTAGGCCGGGTCGAAGCGCTTGTGGTGCTCGATGAAGACGTATACGCCCTTCTTGTCGGCGGCCTCGATGAGGGCCTGGTGGTGCTCCAGGTCCTTGACGGCGGGCTTGGTCAGGAGCACGTGGATACCGCGCTCGATGGCGTAGAGGGCGATGGGGTAGTGGGTGGTGTCGGGGGTAAAGATGGTGATGGCGTCGCCGGCCTTGAGGGCGTCGATGGCCGTCTTGTAGGAGTCGGGGTCCTTCTTGTCGTTGGCGGGGTATGAGTCGAAGGAGGTGTCCAGGCCGTTGTAAGCCTGGGTGATGTTCTTGTGGAGATGCTCCCCTTCACGCACAGGTCAGCATTATCACTTTGACTATATTGGCTCGGGATAGCGGTGTTTTGCGTACTAATGGCGGGGAACTTTGTGCCGTTGACGCCAACCATGCCCAGCTGGTTGACCTTGCCTCTTCTCCTCAGGTCGAAGAGAGTCAGGCCGACGACGCCCACCTTCTTGTCCGAACCAGAGGCACCGCCACCGACGAAGCCGGTGGTGTACTCTCCGGTACCAACCTGGTGATGAGATTAGCACGTGGAACTGAGCCGGATGATTCTGAATTGGCTTACCATCAAGACGTTGAGAGGCTCCATTTTGGTCGCGTCTTTTCTTTCAATGGTTTTGGAAATGATACAGGTGAGGGGAGAGGAGAGTTTGGGAGGGAATGGAGAAGAGGAACTTCACGAGCTAGGACAGACGGCGAAAGTTACGGTCTATATAATAGAGGGGTGGGAACGTGTCAATGGGCAAAGTAGCACAAGTAGCTCGGGCGAGACGCAGCGAGAGACAGCACGGAACAAGAGCGGCAACGGATAACAATGGGCAGGCCAAGAATATTTTTCTCTCTCTAAGGATGAAGCTCGCCGTGGCATGGCGACCAAGGAGAAGCTCCCGTCTCGTCTCCGTCACGTCTCGTAGCTACTCCACGACAAAGCTGGGCCCGGAAAAATTGAGGGGCAGAGGAGGGGGGAAGACAATTGGAGGGATTTATCAGCCCCGCACTCCGCCGTGCGTCAGCTCCCCCAGCCCAGACGCTCGACTTATCCGCTCAGATAGTCTGATGGAGACAATTATAGGGAGTCTCTGGTATGATGTGCTATGATGGCTGCTCTTGGCTTGTTTTGTTAGAAAAAGCCGAGACTTTTGGAAGAGCGAACGAGTTGCATGGCGCATGCATGGTTGGTTCTTCAGCGTTCATCCAGCATCAAGTTGGATCGGGAGCATATTGCGGAATCATGAGAGATTTTGCAAAGAACTTCTGACTATAGTAATGGAAATTTGTCCCTAGAGGGGAAAGAATGTAGGAGAAGAAAAAAACATGCTGCCGCTTCTGGAAACACACCCCGAGCATGACCGAAGCCACGGCGCCGTCGACGCCGGTGTTCGGAGGGTCGCACCGGCCGATTCAAGCCCAAGACGGAGGCTGCGCCGCCGCCACGCCATCTTGCCGGATTTTCATGATTTAGCATGAGCTTCCAATGATACCAGGGCAACTCCGTAGCCAATTCTTCTTTGAAATTTGTTCTGTGCATTGCCTTCTCATTTCGGAGAAATAACCAGAGTGAAGACATCTGGGAGTTGCAGTTTCGCGACTGAAGAGTAAGAGAAACATGGAGGGGCAGCAAAAAAAGTGGAATGAGGGGGAGGGGGAGGGGCCGTGGGAATCGCAAGTGTGGGGCAGCGTCGTGCCGTTCTTCCATTGGGGTTCAACGGGTGTGCTTGTGTACCTCACTTTGTGCTAGTAGTCGGCCTAGTAACGTGTGGACTCGGCCAAGGAGAATAATGCCAATTTGTTTAAACGGGGTGATCAATTGCTGGCTAGTTAGAGCAATTAACGCCGATTATTACCCATTGGCTGGGAAGACCATTTCATAGAAGAATCAACCTGTTTAGAGTATTCGTACCACAACTCAATCCCCAAACTTTTGAGAGCCGAGAGCGGGCAAGAATGATGTTGGACAATCGTCTGTCTAAACGGAAGCTAAATGATTCAAGGAGCCAATATTCTCAGTTTTTGATTTTGGACTTGACGAAATTTACCTGGATAGCCTTCGCCCGCCCGGGGAGACACAACCTCAGTGCTGGTATAAGTATCTTTTTCCTGGCCTCATTCCCCGCCCCCACGCCCCATCTGCCCCGCGACAACTCGTGACATGGATGACCGCTGGTATGAAATACATGAGACAAGGAACCTTGAGTGAGTTGATATCTCAATAAACCACCAAGGTATCCGTAGGCCATAAAACTATTCTGCTACTGCGCATTTCGCTGGACAGAATGCGTGTAGGAAATTTCTCGATTGTAAAACCCCTCTGACAGACGGTATGCAGGCAGTTACGGCTGATGTAGTGATATTCATTCCGAAATGCGCGCCAGGGCATCCTGCTCCGAAGAAAATTAGGCGATGGGATCCTTTACCTGCTGCACACGATACATCGCCTGCAGAATTCGATATTTAATCCCTCTTCAACCGGCTAAAGACTGTGGTTGTATTGGCCAGCAGTCTACCAACTTGAGTTTCATTGCCCGCGACATTAGCAATATGCAATATTTTGAACGACTTTACCCGAGAATTGGAGTCTAAGAAGTAGATACCTAGTAGCTTATGTAACTCAATACTTACAACATGAAGCCTTTCATGATACTATCTGCACCAGAACGTAGCGCAGACTCTAGGCCACACCAACCTGAAAGGTTCTTCAGAATATTAGACTACCTAACGCCTTTTTACATGCATCTCACATTGATCGCGAGTCTTGTTACCTACATTATGTCCTTTCGCTCATCCATTCCGTTCCAGCGCCGATGGCTAGACCCCTCGTGCCCCTCCGTGCCTGCTCCAACTCTGAAGCTAAGGTACCGTGGTACCTCCACTCATTCAAAGACACCCCACTTACCCTGCCAGGCATAGTTCTCTGCTTCCTATTGGAGGAACATCTTAGACGTAATTTCTCCGTCCACTCATTTGACTTCCATCTCCATCACTTCCAACCTTCTCCAACACTTCAACGACGCACAAATCCATGCCACTCCATACGCTTCGTATCGCCGGCCAGCCTCTCACATATCGTTGCAAAGAGGTTACAGCGATGCACTAAGCCATCTGCTAGATGCTCTACTGTTTCAGTGGCCATACCGGTTCTCTCCCGCCGGCCACAGGCTGCGGTCATCGGAGCTGACCGGTAGCGATCCGGACTTGCTTAGTGAAAAGCCATCGCTGGCACAGAGCATAGCTTACTTGGCTCGTCTCCAGATACACAGCAAGACAACTTACCGAATTCACTTCTTGATGCTGACCGTAGGGTTTCAGTATCTTCTGAGCTGAACACCACTGCCGCCGTGGCTCTCGTCACTTTCCTCGTCTCCAATATGCCGCTTAGTGCGTCTACACTTCTGGCGGTGTCGATAGGTCAAAAGAGAGATGACAACGGAAAAAAGTTCAACTCATGCACGACGGGCGAGCAAACCCGAGACTGGGCTACCAATCGCCGGATGATTTGCCAGGCACTCTCCGGCCTGCAGCTGTGCATGTCCCAGTTCAGCGCTAATGCTCAAGACGGGCTTGACTGGCCTTGTGCTGCATGACCAGACGACAGCTCTCCCAATAATGCCATCTTTCTCATCACCGTCTGGTATTGCCCTCCACGCGCGATTTCAGATTCCGGACACCACCCAGCCCTGTGCTGGTTGCCTCCGTGCAGATCTCGTGGCATTGGCGCAATCCATCTTCCCAGCAGATCCTGCCCACGACACAGGGCTACAGCTTACAGCAGATGCATCTTCCCTACCGTCTATTACCGGAGCCCACGGACCACAGACGTGGGTGGGCGATGTTGGATGGATCGGAGCTTCAAGGGAAGTCCCTTGCTTGTCTCGGATTTCCTTCGTCTTGTGACGTGTGACGACTGTCTTTTCTCGAAGTCTGCAAATACCCCGCCATGACTGAGAGCCCTGCCCAGAGGATTCCTCCTCAAAGTGGGACTGAAACGCAGCGAGCCGACTTCATCCTCACCAATGCTGTCCATCTCTTCCCTCAAGATATCTGCAAATATGTGAGCTTGACCAACATTATCCTAGTAGGCTAATGCGGGCCATCAAAGAGTAGGAATTGGACACCAAAAGCCTCATTGTTGAACTACCTGGAAACAGGAACCGCTTGCCGCAGTACCGGCGATGCACCTCGTTTCTCTGCACACTCCACCCCCTTCTCCATTTCTCTTAGCGTTCTTCTCGTCTAGTTTCCGATTGCCCCTCCCCCTCCCTCCCCCAACTGGGGGTGCAAGGGAGCGTCCCAAGGTGGCCCCGTTGTGCAGTTGTTAGCTTCTCCGGTCTTGGCTTTGAGTCTACACGATGCTCGATAGTTCGGGCCAATGTCCACACGAGCAAGGCCCTCGCGACACGTCAAATATTTATTTCTAGACTCATCCCACCCCGCGCGGGCTTGCTGATACTGGAACAAGCCCATTAGCTCACAGAAATCTTGCCGTCCTCCTCGTCGTCTCTCTTCTTTCTCCCTCCTATAAATACAACACCGGCCTCTACTCGTCTCTCTGGTAAGTATTACCTCTCACCTCTTCTCACCAACCACACCACTCTTCTCTTGTGCTCTTCACCTCTACAACCTACCCCTCTCACTCACACTTTGCTCACAGCTCTCTCATTCATCCAGCTCACCCACCAAACCAGCCCATCATGACCGTCTCCAACGGAAGCAGTGGCGCTCGCCGCCCCCTCCCCGTCGGCATCTACGCCCCCACCATGACCTTCTTCGACCCCGAGACGGAAGATCTCGACATCCCTACCATCAAGAAGCACGCCGAGCGCCTGGCCAAGGCTGGTCTTGCCGGTCTGGTCGTCATGGGTTCCAACGGAGAGGCTGCCCACTGCACACGCGAGGAGAAGCTGGCCGTGACCAAGGCCACCCGTGAGGCTCTTGACGCTGCCGGCTTCCAGAGCACCCCCATCATTCTCGGTGCCACCGAGGGCAGTGTCCGCGGCACCATTGAGCTCTCCAAGGCCGCCCTCGAAGTCGGCGCCGACTACTCCCTCATCCTTCCCCCCTCCTACTTCCGCGCCCAAATGGACGAGCAGGCCATCTACGACTACTTCATCGCCGTCGCCGACCAGAGCCCCATCCCTCTTGTCCTCTACAACTACCCCGGCGCCGTCTCCGGCATCGACATGGACAGCGACCTGCTCATCAAGCTGGCGGAGCACCCCAACATCGTCGGCACAAAGTTCACCTGCGGCAACACGGGCAAGCTTACCCGCGTAGCCCTCGCCACCAACGCAAAGACCCCTTGGTCAGAAGGCTCCGGCTACATGGCCTTTGGCGGCATATGCGACTTCACGGCCCAGACCCTCGCCAGCGGCGGCAGCGGCATCATCGCCGGCGGTGCCAATGTCATGCCCAAGGTCTGCGTCAAGGTGTGGAACCTCTACTCGGAGGGCAAGAGGGACGAGGCCATTGAGCTCCAGAAGAAGCTCAGCCGCGGCGACTGGTTCCTGACAAAGGCTGCCATCGCGGGCACCAAGGGCGCCATCCAGAGCTACTACGGCTACGGAGGGTTCCCAAGACGGCCTCTGAGACGTCTGGAGAAGGCCCGTACCCTTTCTATTGAGGAGGGCATCAAGGAGGTCATGGACATTGAGAACTCCCTCTAATTGGAAGGCAATCTTCCTCGTTCTCATGATTTCATGCACTCATGAGAAATGATCTCAGCGTGCGGGCAAGTTTTTTTGTGCCCGGCGTGACAGATGGTGGGGTAAATGTCCCCCTTCCCACCGATCACGGCCGTGGGGGTAGTTTCCCCGGGCTAGGTCTCGGAAGAATGTCCGGGGTGATGATGTGCCGAGCTCTTTGGCGTACCCCCCACCTCACTTTCACCAAGGTACCTAGCCTGACATAGCTCGAACTTTTTTGTCCTCATCCCTCCAAAAAGACACAAAGTGGGTTGGCATCTATCGATAGTTTTATAGGGAGTTTTTGGGCGCGGAAATAACGATTTGGGATGAGAGGTTGCATTTGTTGGTGCCATAGCCAACTTGGTACTCTTGCACTAAGAGGTGCGCATAGTCAGAGATATTGTCCTCGGGACCGAGTATCCTAGGGGAGCCTCATAATAGATTTTATGATTTTTTTCAAATGACTATTCATGTTTCATTAATCATGCGTCTCTACCATATTTTCTATACCATGCAGCAACGGTTCCAGTACCAAATTGCGCTTCCACTGCATGTCTGCGTTAAATATCACAGACCACCTAGACTCTATACCGCCTCGGATCCAGCTCCGAGATATCGGCGCTGGCCGTCTTGCCGTCGAGTATATACTCGGACATGAGTTTTCCCGTCGCGGGACCGTTCTGGATGCCCCAGCACGTGTGGCCGGCCGCGAGCCATAGGCCCGGGACCGATGTCGCGCCGATGAGGGGGCCAGACTCGTGTTGGGGCAGGTAGCACGCCTGCTTCGCCTTGACGGAGGCGGCTGCCAGGGCGGGGCTGACGGTGGCGATGTACGAGATGATGTCGTCGCAGTTGGCTTCGTCTACTTGGACCTTGTCTGCTGTGTCTGGGAGGGGTGCGTCTTCATCTGGTTCGCCTAGAGTGTGGGGAGTATTGCCGTAAGCTTTGTGTCTTTGATGACTTGGAGTTTGGTTTTTGAATATGTCTAAGGGGAAGGGACGGGAAGGGGGAAAGGGGGCAACGAACCACATGCATACACCTCGCCATACGGCCGCGCATAAATCTCCGGGTCGACGACGCGCTTGTGTTTTCTTTTTTGTCCTTTGCTGACCCGGTGCTCCGGCACAAAGTCGGCCGGGAGCCTGATGCTGGTGAAGACGGCGTAGGGGCTCACGTCGGCGTTGTAGACGACACTGTGGGCCCGCAGGCCCGTGACTTTGGACCGCGGCAGCAGGCGACCGGTCCACGGCCCCGCGGACACTAGGACGTCCGTCACGTCGTCGATCGTCCGGGTCTCGTTGGACTCGCGATCAAGGTACTCGACGCTCTTGACGCCGCCGCCGCCGCCGCCGCCGCCGCCTACGCTCTCACCGGAGATAATCCTCTTCAGCTGCGCGTTGGTCCGCACCTCGACGCCCTTTTCCTGCGCCAGCGCCGCCATGGACGTGGTGAAGTCGTAGGGATGCACCTGCGCCGTCTCCGTCGCTCCGGGCCTGCCCATCTCGGCGTACGTCTCGACGGCGGCCCGATCGATCCAGTCGAGGTCCCCCGGCACGACGCCGCCCGAATCTTGCAACATGGCCTCGGCGGCCTCGTCCTGCTTCGGCAGCCTTTCCCACCCCTTTTCCTGCTCGCCTTCGTTGGCGCCAGGCACGACAGCCTCAGGTTTCACGGCAGCTTGTTTAATGTTCTCGAGCGTCTGCTTCGTGACGCGGGCCTCGAAGCTGCCGCAATTGACGCGCCGGTAGCCCCATCTCTTCTCGCCGCCGTGCTCCGCGGCGAGCTCCTTGTGCAGGCGGTAGGAGAGTGGAACGAGGCAAGACGGGTAGGCCCAGAGGGCGAGTAGGCCGCCCGCTTTGCCAGAGGCGCCTGAGGCGATGGCAGTGGCCTCGAGGATTGTGATGCGATGGAGGGCAGGGTTGTATTTCGGGTGTCTTGTGAGGAAGTAGGCCGTAGTGGAACCGATGATGCCGCCACCTGCAAAGTGGCCATGCCCTTGATGTCAGTCTACTTAAAGTGGCGACGACGACGAAGACGACCCTGTTGTGTAGTAGACGTACCGACGATGACAATGTTGCGCTTTGCTTGGGGATCCATGACTGGCAAGGGCGGTGTTAGTGTCGACAGGGCCTCTTCCTCGAGTATCCGTCTTGCAATGTCGAGTTGTCGTTTCTCGCGCCGCTGCTTCTTCGTCTTCTTCCTGACGGCGGGCATTTCGTCACCCCGTGGGGCGGCCGTGTCCTGCTTGACCCTGAGCTCCTCGAGGGGCACGGTCCGTGGCGGGGTAAGTTCCTTATCGATAGCGCGTGGTGACGGCGGCGGAACGTTGATAGAACGAGACCGCGGCCGGGCTGCGGCCCCCCCTCTTCAAGGTACTTCGGAGCAGGTATCCGTATCTGTTGGTAGCGGGTTGCAGTAAAGTCTCGAGCAGCCTGGCGTCATTCGGGTGATTCGCGTACTGGTGATTGGGAAAGATTGCGCTGAGAGAGACCGGGGCGGCAATTGGCTCAGGGTCGACCTTGCATTCCAAATACGGAAATCACCTCGGCGAGGGAGCTATGACGGAACAAGCATTGATCCGCCTCGCCTCGGATTCGTCCTGCTTAGTAATTGACAATCGATGGGTGGCCAAATACCGATAACGTTATGAGCCGGTCTGGCGTGGCTGCGTGAGCCCCTCCATTGAATTTGAGATACCTACCTAGCCTCCCCGGCTCTTCGGTGCTCTTGCCTCGACTCGGGCAGTCTGCCGCCACGGAAGACCCGGACTTCAAAGTTGGTGCTGGACAAACTTGCAAAAGTCGATGCTTCAACACCCATCTGGACTGGCCGACTCGGGCACCGGAACAACAAATTCAACCGACTGGCTCCACTCTCACATGAAGAGCCGGGTCTCGCTTTCGCTTCATCAATCCGAAGTAGTGATTCAGTATTGACCAGCTGATGAGTTGCCAGAGATGATGTCTTTTGGTTGACTTCAAGCGAGGATCTTGGGAACAGAGCTTACTGTATGAGTTGAGCTTTGTAGGCAATGCACTGTTGATACACATCTATCCACCTACCAGTGTCACCAGCGACCAAAGACAAGCTGTTACATTGGCATGTCTAGATCGAAACAAAACGGAACCAGGACATGCCGTCCCGTACCTCGGCCGATGCAGAGCTTGTCGACCCTCCCGCATCCATCGTGACGGGGCCCCACTTTCGACCGAAGACCCCGTCGTGCCCCTCTTGTTCTGGCCCATTCGAGGTGTCAAAGTGCAGCTCTGTGGAGGCATTGGAAGTGTGATGGTGCAACACTAACGGTAATGGAAGGTATCCGTAGGTAATTACGGAATACTGTGTACGCATACGTGGTACCTTGGTCTGTTGGTGTGGCTTCGATGCGAGTGCACGCCCGTGCCCGGGGACCCCATTGGAAACCGGATTGAAACTTTGTCCCGGCACCACTGGCGAAGGGAACAGGCGTGACAGGAAAGGACGACGCACTTCCCTTCCCGTCCGTCCCTGCATCACCCAATCCCTCCCTCGTGGCGTCACGCATGGCATGTTTCGTCAACTACATACCAGAGCCTTCTCTCTCAAAACAACTTCTACTGCTGCTTCCGTAGCTGTGCATCATCCAAGACTTTTTCTTCCCTACATCTACTCGCTCAAAACTTGTGCATCATCGCCGGACCGACCGCAACTAATCAACAAGATCCAATTGCGGGGTAATTTTAGAGCTATCGCAGAACAGCAACGCCAAATTCACACAACCGCAGCAATGGCTTCCGCAACAGGCTTCTACGACTTCAAGCCCTTGGACAGTACGTGCGATTCCCATTGTTGCGTGATAACTAACCAATCACCTTGAAAACGGTTTGGCTAACATGCATTCTTCCCCTCCAAAACAGAGCGCGGCCAAGAGGTCCCCCTCGCCGACTACAAGGGCAAGGTCGTCCTCGTCGTCAACACCGCCTCCAAGTGCGGCTTCACCCCGCAGTACGCCGGCCTCGAGAAGCTCTACAAGGACATCAAGGAGAAGCACGGCGACGACTTCATCGTCCTCGGCTTCCCCTGCAACCAGTTTGGCGGACAGGAACCCGGCTCCGACGACGAGATCCAGAATTTCTGCCAGGTCAACTACGGCGTCTCCTTCCCCATCATGCAAAAGATTGACGTCAACGGTGATGCCGCCAACCCCCTCTTCCAGTGGCTCAAGGAGGAGAAGCCCGGCATCATGGGCCTCAAGCGCATCAAGTGGAACTTTGAAAAGTTCCTCGTCGGCCGCGACGGCCAGGTCAAGGGCCGCTGGGCCAGCACCACCAAGCCCGAGAGCTTGGAGAAGCCCATCCTTGACGAGCTGGAGAAGAAATAAACGCGAAAAGGAGAGAATGATACCCAGGGCGCGTTTAGCTACGGACCTATGAGGGCTATGTTGTGCTTTGTCTGGGACATCCGAGCCATACGCACAGGTCTTGTAGTATAGTTGACAAGCGCCCTACTCCCTTCGGTTTAGTATAGTACGGAGGATAATCAACAATATGAATCACTGTAGTGATTTGTTTTGTAACACGTCTGTCTGAAGCATTCGCAGTGTTTGAAGACGAGGTGGCAATCATAGGATGGCCTCAAAACGTGACATTCGTAGGCTTGGATAGCTTCACCTCATGTTTTCAGTATGACATGCACAGGCTAAATGATGCTTTTTGACTGAAGATTACTTCTAATTCCTTCGAGAGCCATAGATTTTGTCTTGTACCTTTAAAATTTAGGCTAGGAGTTATGATCGGCAATATGATGGTGGATTTGCGTACGATGAAATACACACGCCTTTCCTAAGACCATTACTGAGGTGATTCCTCGCATTACCAAACAGTCGAGCCATCAGGTCTTTCTTCATCTCATTCTAGGAATGACTGAAATCCACCCAATACTTGCTGTTCTTTGCAGTCTATCCTCGTCACTTTGTGAAGCTGATTCCGGTAGACATCAGCCATGAAAGTTGCTATAGTCAACGCAAACTTATTCGAGATGAAAACCCCAAGTGATCATAACCATCTTTAGGATGAATCAAACTTTTGTGATAGTTTGATAGAAGACACTAGGGTTTCGAGGCCGGTTGAAAGACTCTCCAGCGTTGCATGGCTTCTTCTTTGAATGGCTTGTTGGCGTTGGCTGCTGCTGAGTTGATGAGGGAGAGAAAGCAGTACTTCTCTTGGCCATTATACGAGGCTTGAGAAAGACAGTCTCTGTCATACTTGACGGGATATGTATCTCAGTTATCTCCTCATTGCGGTAGAAAGCGAAAGAATGGATAGATTTGTCGATTACCTAGTCGCTGAATGTCTCCATCGTAGACATCAACAATGCTGAGATGTCACACTACTGAATACCAAGCTGAACGATCATGGCGCATGCAATGTTCAGTTTAACACTGTCTACTTCGATCTAAGTGAGTCTCCGTTGTATGCAAATGACACGAAGGAAACAACGTCACTACAAGATGAACGACTCGCGCGTAGCTCCTGCCCAGGTGTCGTCGTCGAATCGCTTTCGAGGAAGATCTATGCCATTTGTTG
Source organism: Colletotrichum paranaense (assembly GCF_030867605.1). Taxonomy (NCBI): domain Eukaryota; kingdom Fungi; phylum Ascomycota; class Sordariomycetes; order Glomerellales; family Glomerellaceae; genus Colletotrichum; species Colletotrichum paranaense. The sequence continues at coordinate 2,635,652 of NW_026848964.1, forward strand.
CCTACCTGATGGAGGCAACAAAAGTTATTCTTGCCGCTTCACTTCGTGGAGTCGTTCTCAGAGTAATAGCAGTTCGTGGTATATTTTCCAGCCTCAAGGGATTCGGTGACTGATTCTCTGCCGCCTTGCACGAGGGGCTTCGTTTCTGTTATTGATTCTTCCGATGGATTATTCGTTGTTGTATGGAAAGAGTAAAATGGCAAGTGAAGCACGGCGATCTCAATCTGTGCTTGTGAGACAGCTGGTATACGGGAAGCTCTGTTGACCCTCAAGGTCCTCAGGGACCTTGACTGCCGTCTTAGACGGGTGAGTACACGTAAAAGTAACGCGCTTCTTCTGGTACAACAGTGAGCCACTAGTCGGCGTAAAACTATATGCCGTCTCTCTTGAGTAACCGTCGTCCTTGAAGAAGACGTACCGATCAGGGTTTGATTGGAAGATGGGGATTGGAGGATGGGAATTGGAAGCCGTCGCATAAGTAGATTCCAATGCTTGTGACCCAGGACATTGACAGAGATACCATACGAAAGTCCAACCTGATATTTGCGTCTCGCAACCCATGTTTCTTTGTAAAGCACACATACGTTGAAGTGACTAAATAATAGTCAACTGGTACAGAGTTAGACCACATTGCTTGTAAGGGGCCATTATTCTGTGACAGTTCCCTTGAAGTCTGGATCCAATTAGGATCGATCTCAGCAGCCAGTCAAGCCCTGAACCCATAATCCATCAAGTATAAGGCTCTATTACCGTACATTGTTGTCACTTAAGAGCATACTCTCTCCTACTATTCCTTCCAAGTGGTTTCTTGTCCTGTATCGCATTGTTTCAATCAACGTCTCCTAGTTACAAACCATCAGCTACGGGCGACATTCTAGACGTTATTCTGCAGGCGGAATATACCAGACTTTGGCGCGACCTGAAACCCGTGCATGAATGTAGATGGGCTATGCTCACATGTATCAGAATGGGGCTGCCTCTAGGGCTGTATAAAGCCAGTCTCATTCCCTACAAGTAGTCGGATAGCCGTTTGACTGTTTATACCCAGTGTTACAAGTCAAGAAGCAACAACTTTCACTAGACTCTACTGAAATACGTAGCTCCTTAATATGTTCACGGAAGTCGTTTAAAACTATATGTCTAGGCTTGGTCTAGAGAAATGTCCCTCCGATATTCGAACCATGGTCAGGACTCCGAACGTTAGATACTTTATAAGTCAAGGTCACAACGAGCGTGGAGGCTCGAGCCATATGTCGACGCGAAGTCACTCGTAAACCTTCCTTAACACTTGGAAGCCCATGTTGACTAGAGAGAGGCGAACTCGGTATTGAATAGCAGTGTAGGGAATGATCGAGAGTCTACTTCGATACGGAGATTTGGTCTTAGAAGTAAGTTACGATCAAGCTTCAGAGGTTGAGCTGAGCTCCAACTAATCCGCATCCTGAGTTATGAATCATGGCCTTTACATTAGAGACGGGATGACGACCCGAGACAGAGTAGATCATAAGGAACATGTCTGTCTTCGTACTTGCAAACTAGGATAGTCCCAACCAATATGAACGATCCGGGGCCTCAAGTTTTAATCGGAATCAGAGAAAGCGTGATACATCAAGCCACGGAAACATCGGGACTATACCATAAGCCATGGCCAGGGCGAATATCGTACAGATATCAAGGTAAGGCCTAAAGATAATTACAAAGCGTATACGACTATCAGTAATCATGTGCAAACGGGATCTCCAATGCATGGCATTTAATTTGCTACAGATGCCTACTAAGCCCAAGACAACACTCGTTGGTACGCGAGACCGCCGCGACGAAACAGAGCTTCAACCTTCCAATTCATCTCACTATCTCTCCTTTCTCAAAACCCAGAAGACAGAAACAGATATTTTGCCATATGCCGCCACGCAAATGAAACCAGAAACCCCCCACGGCACGCGACTCACCGTCACACAAGGCTCCATCGCCACTGCCTCATCTCGTCCCACTGCAAACCAAACAGTGGGAAAGCCAAGATTTGCCCCCTCGTGGGCGTGCAGAGACATAGAGAGACACAGAATCGTGTAATCTGGCTCACGCCCCCCTGGGTCGTGCGCTCTTTTTTTTTTTTTTTTTTTTTTTTGCGGCATTGCACAAATGCACAATGCGCCTGTCAAGAAAGACCCCCATCCTCGACTCCATAGTACCGGTGAAGTTATGGGACTTCATCGCGTGCCCAGGTGCCCAATGCTTCTCGCTTGAAGAGCACACGCCCCTAAGTGCCGGAGACGATCAAGTAATAGAAACTAGGTTGGCCATGTCGTCCTTTCTTTTCCTACTTCTTCTTTTGCTTCATCTTGCCTGCCGTGTCACTGTAACGCCAGATTCGCCTCGGACCTACAGATGCAAAGGCAAGGCTCGGGAGACGGTGGGAGGCAACAAACGTGAAAAATGCCCAGGCAATGGCGCGAAGCGGGACGAACGAACTTTTGACGAGCAGGGGAAGGGGAAAGATGTAATGAGAAAGGAAGCAAAGTACAATAAGAAGGAAGAGGGTATTTTGGTTAGTGCTGTATAACGCCATTCAAAGAGAGAATTGCGGAAGTTACAGAATTTTCTCTTCACTCGTAATTCTATCAACAATGACCAAGAGCAACACGAGAACACTAATTCCAGAGCCGCCTACTTGGCTTTCCCATGCATACCCGTATTATTGGATATCCTCATTCCCTTCTCGACATGTGCGGTAACACCAGGCGGGACTTTCACCAAGAGCTTGGTCCACTCCGGCCGGTACTGCCACTGCTTGTTTTTTTGTAATTCTTCATGCCTGTGAAAGTTGACAGTTGCAGCCAAGACATGGAACCTACAGAGGTACAGTAGTACCAGTTACATGCAATTGCCGCTTCACTTTGAGGTCTATCTGGATCCATCCAAGATCGGGTGATGAACCCCAAAACCACAACAACAGTGAAGCCATTATTGTTATTAGGGGGGCGGCAATCTTGCGTGCCATTGTGAAGCACCCGAGCCCCGTTTGCGGGCCGGCAACGGCTACGGAGAGAGGAGGGGCGAAAAAAAGATCCTGGGGCCGGTCTCGAGGTCTAGACATCGATATCTGATGGACGCAACACACACAGAGAGAGAAAGGTCCAGAATTTCTAATTACAATTTGGACCTCGAAAGAAGGTGTGGCGATGGAGCACTACCACTACCCACAGATGGCAAGAAACGTCGTCCGATGTCGCGGATCAGCGAATCGATTTTCCTCCTGGGGAGGACGCACATCTCGAGGTGGTGGAGGGAGGGGAGAGGTGTGACTTCTGATATGAATGGGATGCCCACAAATGCGCAAGCAAGAGTCGTCCGCGTCAGAGACCGAGAATCTCTCACCATCTTCAGCGAAGCTTAGGTAGATCTCGAGAAAGGTCACGCTTTGCTGTAGTCGCCGCCCAGAGCCCAGTGGTGGGAGAGGGAAAAAGGGTTCAGAAGGCTAGACCACCACCACCCCTTCTTTCCCAACTTCATCTCATTGGGTCGAAGCAAGTAGAGCATCGCCGGGTAGGGTTGCATACATGGAGTTCATTCTCTGTCTCTACTTCTCTATGACAAGCATCGAGACATGAACCAGCTCTTTTTCGCAGTAAAGTCAGAGAAGAAGAGACGAGATTGGGAAAGTCTACCCAAGCGAGAAACGTCCGAGGGGTAAACAAAAGAACCTCATCACCTTTAGCCTGCGCGACAAGTTGACGCCGTCCGAATTTCGTAAAAACAGCCTCCTGACAGGTAACCTGACAGGAAGACCCGGAAAAAGGGTCCTGTGGGATGCTTGCTCATGGTAGGTACCTTTCTTTACTGCGTATCACAAGTACGGGTAGACGTCTGCGGAGAGCCATAGCTTGCAAGAATAAGCACAACAAATGCCCACTACACCCGAGCGTACATGATGTGCGTCCCATTCCCCCCTCGCGCGCCGCACCCCTGTGCCGATGCGGGCCTGCGGCAGCCGGGCTGGGAACTTTTGTGGAAGCCAAGCGGGGGGTCGTGGCCGCACCACCACACACACACACTCCTCGCAGTCGCAGCAAGAAGAACCACCCCCGCATGGTCCTGGTTCCTACTTCTCCATCGGATCCAAATCAGGCAAATAGCTCGAGGACTTGGGGTGTGTGGGGGCAGAGAGGTCTACTGCGTAATTAGGGAAAAGGCTGGCCAGTCTAGTGTACTGCGTAGCAACTTCACACTTCAGGTTTCCTGCGACTGACGTATCTCTCTCTCTCACTGACACAAGCTGTTGCCCAAGGTAAAAAGGCACATCGAAGTGGGATGAGAGGTGATTAGGTAGGCAGGGTACGGCCGCCGGCAGAGAGGCGCTTGAATTCCTCGCATACGGTTCCTGGAAAAGAGGGAACGCAAGGCACACACTTTTGTTCACACGTACAACACACCTACCTCGGGGATACTGCCGCAGTCGACCTCTCTGGGGGCCCAGCCACGATCTTCATCTTCGAGTACGTGTGAAACGCCACATGATGGGACCTGGCAAGGAGTGACCTGTGGTGTGAACAACAGCACATTGCCTCGAAAGGCGAAAGAGCAGGCAAGGAAGCGAGGAAAACCAAGGGCCCCCGACCACTCCCGATGAGATCCTCCCCCCTCTAATCTTGAACGAAGCGAAAGCCGCGGTCGGCAAACCGCCAAGAAAAGGGACTCGAGATAGCGTGCCGGCTAGCCCTTTGACGTCGACATCGTCCATGGAAACGACCGTGAGGCTAACTCGTTCATGCCGGCGTGTTAAAGGTGAGTTGGATGCGGGGAAAACGACGGTCAACGAAACCGCATTAAGGGCCTTGTCCGCAGAACCACCCCCTTCCCTTGGCCTTACATCGATACTCCGTACATGCAAATCGCCCAACGGTCGAAGATGCTTGAATGGCAAAAGACCGCCTTCCCGCCTCCGCTGATCTGGTTGTCTCCGCGTATGCTGTGAAGGAAGGGGTCGTTTGGCACGCGTGACATTGGCATTAGCAAATTCGAGGTCCATCTTTAGTCATGGCGTCCTGTCAACGACCTCACTGTCGGTAATCGTGCAAGACTAGCTTGATGCTGGGGCAAGGGAAAGCAATGGCCACGGAATGCCACCCCGATCCAATTTGCGGGGAAAGAAAGTTGCACGAGACGAACTGAAGGGCACGCGACGAGCTTAACTTGCCTTGACTGTTTGGCCCAGACCCCCGATCTTCAAAGTCCCGCTTGGCGAACCCTTGAAAAGAGAGAGAAAGAGAGGCATATACGGATCCCTAGACATGTGAGTGAGCGGCGGTAAGAAGATCCTTCCTTTGTGTTAGAACGTAAGGGCAGTGTGCATTCAACTCAGCCCCCGGCCGGAGTCGCCTCTACTATGAAGTGGCTTCGCAGTATCTCAGTTACTTGCCAGGGACAGGCAGCCTGCAGTTTTCCAGAAGTGTAGCGATAGCCTTGAGCATACTTCCTTGGGCCGAGTGATCAACAAGCTCGAAATAACCTGATGTACACTAACAAGGTTGCCGCGGCTCAGTAGACCGCGTTCTACTTGCACAGGAACCGATAGTCCAGATCGGCCAGGCATCAAACGACAGACGAGGCTGCGGCTGCGTAATCGTAATTGTGCCGTTCGTCGTTACGAGCAGGCCACTGCATCAGGACCGATTAGTATAGACTAAAATAAAGGCCTGATGATTGCCACCAGTGGGCTCGAATCGGATACCCGACATATCGGCCTGAGGAAGAGTCAGGCTATTGCCTTCCGAACCCTCCACAACTTTCCTTACCGATAGAGTTGCAAACACTGGAGGTTGAACGACGGCGTTCTCTTTATGAAGTCTACTCCACCCCACGGTCTCTGATGGATGCTATTGGAGGCGGTCGTTGGCGCTTGTCATTCGCTAGTCCCAGGGACCACGCTTGTCTCTGTTAAGATGATGATTGCAACGTTGCAATGCCAATAAGATAGCGGCAAATCGTTCAAGGTCCGAGGCGTGAGGCGAGCCGATTCGACGAGAGGTGATGAGTAGACACCGATGGGGGATGATCATGACATCTAGACACTGACAGAGCGTAAGGAGAGCAAGGAAGAAGAGGAACGCGGGGACTGGTATGAGCTTACGGAATCCAGTTTGCCAGAATCTTTTCCATGTTTCCTTCTTTTTCGCAGCTGTACGCTACATAAACACATCCATGCTCCGAAAGAGCCCCGAGGATAAGACTGGGGTAAACCCGACATTGACTGGGGCTTCTGAACACACCGGACATCGAAGCGACCTTGCCAAACAGCCGCCGTTGTCAGTGCTGAAGCAAATTTCCGAGCAGGGATCGCGGCAGGCGCTTTAGCTCATGCCAGAACCAGTCGGTGGAAAAAGTCTGGTAAGATTTCGATGCTCAAGAGGAGAGAAAAGCAATTGGCGGCTCGACCGACCAGGATTGATATGAAGCAGGGGTTCTTGAGCCAGAGCCAGAGCCAGCTGGCAGACCACCCATTTTCCACAACAGCGGCGGCGCGGGATGATGGATCGGTATGGGCATGCCATCATCAAAAGGCTAGACTCACGCTGTTGTCGAAGGGGTACGATGACGTCCCAGGTGCTTTCTTGAGCAGGAACGGTTGAGTGATGCGTGGCCGCCTGCACAATGATCTGATCAAGCTTTAGAGAAGAGTGATGTAGGTACGTGGTGTATGCGTGCTCATCCTGCACCAGACCATTCATGGGGCCCTGACAAGCGCCTTAATGTCAATCCCGATAGAAATGGAGAGAGAACGATCAGTCCCAGGCGGAGATGGTTGGGGGTCACCCCTCTACGGAGTACTCTCACCTTCACCGGCTGGCCTAGCGTGGAATCGAGGGGCAGGTTCTAGGGTATTGATGAAGTGGCGGTGGGCTCACTCTCATTTGAGAAACAGCGACAACAGCGTGCGGTGTAGCGTCCAGAGTCCATAGTCCACTCCGTAGAGAGGCCTTCCTGACCCTGACCCTGCCACCCAGTAAACAGCTTTGATTTGGGCACCAATGGTCAAACCGCCAGTGTTGACAAACCGCATCATGTTGCTCCGGTACCATACGGAAGAGAAGTCTGCCCATGGCCGCCAACCTAGACGTCGTCCACAAAACCGGCATGATGTGTGTGAGTGTCTCGGGAGATGGTGTTGGCGGTCGTAACAACCCGCATCCAATCACATTGCTCGAGCCTGATAGAGTTAAGCTGGCATCAGGGGTGCTGAAGGAGTGATGGTTGGGTGGAAGTTGACCATGTAGGACGAACGGTTCTCTGCACGAGCGAACGGCGGCGCCCACAGCACTACCTAATCGCTAGGTAGAGGGACGCAAACTAATCGTTGACTAAGTAGATACGGAGACAAGCCACACGTCCCGAGACCGAACATTGGGGGTGGGGGGACACATTGAGCGAAAAGGAAGCAGATGACGGCAGCGAGGCGGGCTTGAACAGGATCCTTCTTGCAACTGGTTACCTATGGTTGGCTGTTTTTGGCCGGAGCAGTTCGCGCGTTGCGGTGAACGAACGAACGGTTTAACGGTTGACGGATGACGGATGACGGGAGGCGCACACTTGGAGACGGCAAAGTCGATTTTAACTCGCCGACGGGGGGATGAGCCGGTCACCGCGCTAACGGCTGGCTTGAGGACTTTTTGCATCGAGTGAGGCTTAGACCACCCCCCTGACTTTGTGAAATGGCGTTTGGAGAGCTTCTCTGCATGCTTCCTCGGTCCTTCTAGCGCTCCGAACTGCATCCTTCGCGCTAGGCGGGAAGTGTATCGTTGCTCTGTTCAGACTGTTCTGGAATAGGGTTGGTGCTATCCGTACCTGCGACTGCTAGAGGCTGCTTCTCTGAGTTTAGAGTGCAGCAGGAGAGGAAGCTGGCGAACTTCTCTTGACGACGTCGCCCTCTTGGGTGACATCAAGAAGAAGCCAAACCATGTGCTATGGTTCTCTGCTCTCTGGATACGATATCAGAGATACGGAAGATGAAGTGGTCCAAGTTTGAACTGCCCTTCTAGGCATCGTTCGCGCTTCTGCTGCACCGTCTCGTCATCGGCGTGGGTTGGGACCATGTAGCAATGACATGTCTCGCGATGGTTGTCGAATGCACGTCAACCAGACTCCTGGACGCGCTTCTCCCGACATGCCGTCTCGCGTAGCCCCAGTCTTGCGGTAGTTGGGCAAGCGGAAGTCAGAACGGCAATGCAAAACCATGGGGGTTGATCTTCTCATTGTCCTTTCTGAGAAGGAGACTCTTTGCCAACCTGCTGTTCTTGGAACTTGTTTGTGAAGCCAATATTCTGTGCATGGGCACTTTGAAGTGCTCAGTATCAATACCCGCAGAGTAGACCAAGTCTCAGCTCTCAGGGGCAAGCCGCAGCAGGCATCGTCATGAATCGCGGGCTGCAGCTTCACGGAGGGTCGTGAATATGCCTTTCTTGGCTGCAATGATTTATTGCTCTGCAAACGCTTCTCTCGAGTCACTTAGGTTGCGTTGGGGGCTTCCTCTAGCCAAGTTTAAGCGTGGCTGAAGCCGTATTCTGCCAATTCTCCGGAACCTGTAAACCACTCTGTGCTCAAATCAAATCAACTTGGGCAAAACCCCTTATTTTACCCTTCCGGGCTCCCAGGGACAAGGGTTAATGGCATTCAAGGCCTATAGTGTTGATCAATGTCGGTGGTTAGGGGTCGCAGGGACGCAGGAGGTGTCGGTCGGGTCCGAAGTGGGCTCTGAGGACAACCTCGGGGCGCGGATTGGATACTATCAAAATAGCAGAGATGGAGAAGGGAACGGCCGAGACTCGCAAATAGGGGAAAGCATGTGATGAATGGAGACGGCCGACGTTGAGCAAAGAGCTGGGGCGACCTCCGGCTAGCCCCACGATGGCGATCCCGTCGCTCTGCCGCACTCAAGGCTGGCTGATAGGATCCTGTTGTTGGTTTCTCAATCTCTCAGGGCTGCGTTGATATTGATCCTTCAAGGGTTGTTCTTGACGAGGTTGGATTCCGAAAAGAGCGCGAACCGGTGCACCTGGCTCTCGCGGGCGAAGCGAGCTAAGGCTATGGGGGCGTGCGGTGTCAGTGCGGACGTTTGTCATCTGGACCAACGCAACGTCAGCCAGCATTAGTTGTTAGGTCCTGGGTATCCTGAGGTGAAGCCCGGGGTGTCAAAGTGGATGGACGTCCTTGGGACCGTGACAGCGGCGCTACTCCTGCAAGATTTGAGACACGAAGAACCGGCGAGGAGGTATCTGTACTTGGACAACTGGATCCTAGGCGCCTTTGGCATGCTGTGATCAAGGAATCAGGCAGGCCAAAAAGCCAAGGCCGTCAGGTCCGGAAGAAGGGGAATTGTGTCAACCAGCATCGGAGAGATCGATACATCCGCATCGTGTCGGGCAGGCAGGCCTAGGGCCTGGCGGAAGGGCAATAATACTAGGACGGACTATTGCTGCTGATTTCAGTCACACTACCGCGAATGTGTGTTTGCGGTGTTGATGTCGCATGATATTGGTAGGCTGTACGGATAGCTAAAGTGAGTTGAAGGTGCAAAATGTCATCAGCGGCGCAAGCGAGGTTGACGAGGGGTTCATGGGACGGCGGCGACAGTTGAGGCCAAAGCAGCTAGGTGGACTTTCTGCGTTGCGACGGTCTCTACGACCAGTCTCGGCAGTCGGGATGGCGGTTCAGAGACGTGCAGTAACCCATTACTAAGTGTGATGAAAAGTGTGGGTGGCATGTACCGCTTGACCAAGAGCGCTAAACGACGTTGAGTTCGAGGTGAGGTGAGAGAGACAGAGGAGGCTCGGATCCCGGTGACGAGATGTGAGGTTCGAGATGGTACTGTAGAATCGGATTGTGAGGTTCTTTGCAAAGCTTCCAGAACGCTCGACGCCCGCTGCCCCCCTCCCCTCTTTCTCACTTCTCATCCTTTCCTTCCCTTCTTCCTCTTTTCCATTGCCTCGAGTTACCGAAGGAAGCCGTCGGCCACCGATGGATAAGAAAGGCAGAAGGCAGGTACTGACGATAACGATGGAAAGGTGTGGGTGAGCCTGTGAGGGTGAGAGTGAGAGTGTGTGGGTGAGATTGAGTGTGTGCCTGGAGAGAACGCCATCCTTTCGTATGCATGCTTCATCCCCCCCTCCTCCTTCTCTTACTTCCCCCCCTTGGGCCTTCCCCCTTCTCACAAGCACTTGCTCGCGCCTGACCTGCAAGTCACATCTCGTGAAAGTGGTTGGCCTCTGAGCAGACTGGCCGGATGGCAGAAGGCGCGTCGAAGTCTGCATGGAAGGTCTAGCAAAAGCGCCGCCCGTTCTGTTGCACGGCGTAGAGGATGCGATGCCCTGCACCTATCCTGCAATGGCACACTCTGTTGCTCCTGGGCAGAGGCGCCACGGCGCAGCTAGTCCAGAAGGCAACAAGCCCAACAAGCAGGCCAAGGCTTCCATGAATCCATAGTCCATCATAGCCTATGCTTCTGTAGCATTCTAGAGGAAAGGGCCCTGGCCGGAAGGACTGGGGATGGAAGTGAGGGTGATCCGGTGTGATGAGATGCTTCTTCCGAAGTGTTACGCTGGGGAAAAGTGTGTCGAGTTGCGTCGTGAGGTGTTGTGATGTGTATCAAGGAGAGAAGGGGAAAGGTTCCTCGGAGTTTGGATATTAAACATTGACACAGGACATTAGACGATGGACGTTTGATGCCACTCGCTACCAGAACAAACGCAAGTGTGCCCTCAAAGTTCCTATTAGCTAATTGGAAGGTAAGGTAAACGTTAAGATCTTTGCTCGGCTGTCGTTCCCTCGAGTACCGGTGTGTATCCGTAGATTTCTCCAGTGCGGGCGGGAAAAGGACTCCTGCATCCCGCCCTTCCTCTCCCCCCTCCCCCTTCCCCCTCTCCACATCTCGCAGACCTCGATCCAACCCGACCCAACTTACCCAACTCACCTCCCTCACCTTGCCTTGCGTCTAACACGCATCCAGCCAATCCGGCATGGGGCTGCTTCCTCTAGTTTATTACTTTATGTGTATCTGTATGTAGGTACTCGATAGGCTTCACCGCACAACAACGACAAGCCTTTTCATCACTTGACACCTGAGCCAGACTTTGAATTATCCAACGGCTACCGCGTTTAAGAGCCCATGCCAACCAAGACAGACTCGGAATATGGGTACGAACGGATACATGTGCGCTGCTCTCTTCAGGTGTCACAAACTGTACCCTTTCATCACCTGTGGCTACGATCCATTCGGCTCTCTAATGTTGGCTGAGCTACGGATACCAAGTAATTATGGGATGCTCCATACGCGCCTCTACCTTACAGTAGGCCGGAATGAGCGCATCGGCAGACAGGGTTGCTGGGCTAAAGATAACAAAATCTCTTTCGCTCGAAACAACCGCCGATGATATTGGATATGGATTCAAAGTACGGATACACCAGACCCGTATGCCACGGATATTAGACACATGCGAACTGCATCGCTCACTCCACCAAATAAGACCCATCAATCACCATAACCACCCACCACCACGACCATCACCAGGTCCAACATACCAAATCCGGTCATTGACAAGTCTCTACCGCGGTACATACCTGTCGCACTGGCACTCTATGGGCACGGGCGTCTTGCATCTGCTTGGAAATCAGGAACAGATGCTGGAACGGGAACAAGAACAGGAACAGGAAATCTCCATCAAAAAGCTGGCCATGGGTCACTATGGACCAGAATTGCTCCGTCGTGGGGCGCGGGGGTTCACCCGTCGTCCATGTCCGAAGCTCTCTGACATGTCGCTTCACCCTCACACTTGACTCTCGCTGCCCTGTCCTGACTCCCACGAGTCCCACGCCCTCGCGCTGTTAACAAGTCACAAAGTCGCCAGGTGGTCAGTGTTGAGCGGGTGGGTTCCAAGATGAACGATGAACCACCCCGTCATCATCCTGGCCAGCTCGGTTCGAGGGAATGCGTACCGAGGAACACGGAACACGGGTGAGATTGAGTTACAAAGCACTTTGCCGTTAGATACCTGCCACTTGCCGCAGGACTCCCCGTCAAGACTATGTACCGACAGCGGCGGCCGACAGAGGCTCACTTGTAGCTTTCGCCTTAGACTCAGGCGCCGCACGCCTCACCCGCTCACTCCATCTCATATGCCTCGCCCTCACTTCAGGTGCATCCTCTGTCCGTATAAAGACAGATAGAGAGGAGACCGGCGACCGAAAACAGACACGGCCCGGCAACAACAGCAGTGACAAGCATCATAGCATTCATCTCCGTGGCTGTTTCTGTCACATGCGATCCGCTCTTCTGCTCACTTTGAGCGCCCATGTCTCGCTGTTCGTGGACCTCAATGAACCTTTGCTCGACTTCTCTTGTCGCCGCAATCTTTCGAGAGTCATTATCTCAGACAAGAGTCTCGACCCCATGCGCCTATCGGCTGTTGACTGGGCCGCCTAGTCATCTAACCTAACCTAAGCTACTACGCTACGAAGACAGTCCATACGGGATTGCCCAGCTACCAAGACGCGGCTTCCATTGGCAGATGCTGCTTGGCCATGTCATTGGTTGGGTTGATCGATGGAGGAGGAGCAGCAGCCGCCAGTTCGTCCAAACACATTGAACCTTGAACCTTCCTTCATCTTTTCTTGTTCTTTGGATCGCAGAGAACTGCCAGACCAACGCTACTCGGACCACTAAGAATGTGTAAAACGAAAAGGGCCTTGCTTGGTTTCACTTCAAATCACAGATACCGACCTCGTCCCTCGTTTCGCTCATCCAAGCTTCAAGTACCGTTCCAGCCTCACCCCCGTCTGACGACAATTGTCCGCGTCGTTTTTAGCTCGCGGCGCCTTGTTCCTTGCCCGCAGCAGGCCGAAAGTTAATTGCACACAGGCTTGTTGTTCTTCATAGACGCCTCTCTGTCTGTAGTACCTACTCCGTAGAGATTCTGGATGCAGAAGAAGCACGCAAGCTGGCTGGTTGGCTGGTAGCTAGACTCCTGGAGAACCCCCCCCCCCCGGGCTGCCAATCATCCTGACCACGGCCGCCGTCTCCGCCCTCGCCGTTGTCGTTGTCCTTGCATGGACCGACCCTGTCCTGCCCTGCCCTGTAGCGCGGCAGATGCAGCAGCATTGCATCGCATCGAGTGGCTAGCAGGGGCCTTCGCTCAGGGAGCAGCAGGGTGGGTTTATGGTGGGTTTGCAAAAGGACCTGAGCTAGGTTGAGGCTAGGCGCGAAGAGGAGCAGCTGGGAGCCGGCGAGCCAGTCTTTTGCTCTTGAGTGCAGACGTTCATTTTGGAGACTGACGGACGGACTGACTGACTGACTGCGCAGTCGTCACTGACAGGCTGCAGAACGAAGACTGTCTCATCCTACTGTCTCCGACTCTCCCCTTCTCTTGACCGGACTTCTGACTGACAGCTGGTCTGGTCGAAAACCCGGGCTAATCTGAGACTTGCCAACGTCGTCAGAATCCTAGCAAATGGAAACTGCCAGAGACGCTCCCGCAATGATGCTATTTCCGATGGATCTACCGTCAGTGTCTCGTCTCGCCCGATCTACGGATACTCGTCTGTCAGAATCAGATACGCCGTACAAGGCCGGGCGAAGGCGGGAAGCAAGTAAGGGCTGGTTCGCGGGCTGGTTATGGGAACTGTTAATGTTCAGGGACCGATGAATACGAGTTGTTGGGGCCGAACATCTCATAGCAGGGATCTCAAGCGCCCAAAGGGAACATGTCGTCTCTCGTTCCTCGTTTGCTTGCCTTTAGTGGTGGGTGCATTGATCATTATCCGTCTCGTCTCCTCACCTTCAAGTTCTCCCCCCCGCAATCCTCTATCACGTCTTATCTCGTTGCCCTCCCGTGCTACAGGTTCTTTTGCGACGACCGGGCTGGATCTCCGTTCATCGTATGTCACCAGCCATGGATTGAACCTTTTTTCTCTCTACTGCGTACCTCTCCTTCTCTCCGTTTATCCTATCTCAATTGCGGAGAGCAGAGCGGATACCGACCACATTGATCGCGCTCTGTCTTTGCCCGGCCAGGTATTGTGCGAAGATGGCACTCAGTCCTCGCACGAGACGTTCCTGAGATTGCGTCTGGTTACACTACTCTCTCCAACTAAGAACCTACCGTGAAAGCTCCCGAACCAGATCTTGGAGATAATAGTTTTCTTCTAGGCTCTTACTCCGCATTCAACTCTCTCCTCTTCCCCCAATATCGACAACTATTACTAACAAGATAGAACGCCCACCAAAGCCACCCGCACCGCACCGCACACACTTTGAAATTTGGGGGGTGATGAATGAGGCATGCAACCCCTCCAAAGTCTGGATGACAAGGGGTCCCTGTCGCATCGTCCGGCCACATCTTGACCAGAACAACCTAAAATCGCGGGCAAGCCAGCGAGAGGCAAGGTACCTACGGATGCAGCAGTAGCCACAGCTCACAGTCGAGGGCCCTGGGCTCTTGTGCCTGCAATGAAATGGGGACTCCCTCTTTGCCTACCCTAGGGATCCCCTGCTCTTCAGACATCTGGCAATGGACCCGCTGATCTGCTCATCTTCATCCTCCCATTCTCGACTCCCACTCGCTATGCTCTGCCCGCCGCTCCTCTCTAGCCTTGCCTCCCACTCTTCGTTGTGTCTCTCGAGCTCTTACCTCCCGCATCCACTAAGATCGAGAGAACGGCCAGGAACCCAGAGACGAGGCACACTCCCCGACCGCCGCTCTCTTCTCACACACCCAGACAACCCGGCTCGCCTTCACGTAGGTTTCTCTCCATCCGTCCAAGTCGCCCGCCCCTGGTCTTTCTCACTCACTTTGTCTCTCTCTTGCCATTTTATGCTGGGTGCTGTGCTCCTCCAAGCATCCTCTTGCACTCATTCTCTCTGCCCCCCCACCCCCATCGGTGCTCTCTCAAGTTGCCTTCTACCCCCCGTCAACGCACATGATGTACTTTCAGACTGCCTGTGCAATACCCGCTTCTCTGCCCCGGACGAGTTGCTTGCTGAGGCCCAGGATCCTCGCACGCCGCTTGTGTATCTCTAGCCAATCTCTCATCCATGTAGCCAATGGTTGCCAACCAGAACGCTCACCACCTCTCGATACATATATACACTCCTCGTCCCCGAGGCTTGCCACACTTGGATGTATTACTGTGCCTCTTGACTTATCCTCTCGCTTTCATCTATTGCTCTCCTACCCCTAGCGGTATACCATCTTTTCCCAGAATACCATCACTTCGTCCGTACCATTGCCGGACTGCCTTACTGTTCGACATCGATAGTACCCTGCCTCCTCCCTGACTGACAGCCGGTCTCACAAACGCGCTATAAAACGCATTCCACACTTTCATCCCACATTCAACTTGAACACAGGACAAGATGACCGCTCCCATAACTCAACAACAATCCGCGCAAGCTAAAGATGCTGCCGCTGCCGCTTCGGTCCGGAAAAGGAGAAGACGCGCTCCCGCCGGTGGCGCTGCCGACGACTGCTTCACCTGCTCCAAGAGGAACGTCAAGTGTGACCGCAGACGGCCCTACTGCTCACAATGTCTCGAGATCGGCAACGAGTGCTCAGGCTACAAGACTCAACTGACCTGGGGCGTTGGCGTTGCCAGCAGAGGCAAGTTGCGCGGTCTGTCTCTTCCCATTGCAAAGGCACCTCCAGTGGCCGGAGTTGCAAAGAAGTCACCCTCGCGTCCCCGCGCAAACTCCACGGCTACCAGCGCAGGCTGGGCCGATGCAGACGACATGTCTCGAAGGAGTCCGCGCAACGATGCCGGCTTCTCACCGGAGCACATTGTCTCAACACCCACGACACCCTACCCTCACAGCTACGACATGCTCTCCATGTCACACCCCGAGCACACACCATCAATGACTGCTGGACACTGGGGCGGCCTCCCGTACTCAAACAGTATGCCGACGGATGGTCCCAACTACAGGAAGTTGGGTGCTCACCTGGGACCTCTTCCCATCTCAAGCGCGCTGTCTTCCTCACTCGAGTCCGTCAGCGATGGCGATTACATGTCCCCCATGAGCCATTCTTACTCAAGGGACGATATCCCCTTCCTCCACAGCCCCAACGTTATGTACGATGGCTACAGCACCCACGGCTCGCCGGTGCCTCAGAGCCCCATCTCTGCCATTCTTATTGACCAGAGAGCCGCCCCGACATCGTGCCCGAGCCTCGTGTACGCCCCATCCGAACATAGCTCCAGTCTCACATCACACATGGACAACTTCGAAAGCCAGTTGAGTCAGAAACTGATGCGGGAGTGTGACACTTTGAGTAAGACGCCCTGTTCGGCTGCTCTGCTTTAGGATCAGACTCGCTGACGTGACGACTTTTAGGCGTACCCGAGATGGATGCATACAGCACGAGCTGCAATTCCAACGGTCATGTTTGGACATCGCCCCCTCCGGAAGAGATGTCACCCCATCATTCGGATCACCACGCTTCGGCTCAGTGGCCCACCATGTTCGAGCCGCAGGCCGTCCACGTCAACTCTGACCTCATTGCAAAGATGCCCTTCTTCATGGACTACTACAAGAACATCATGTGCCCGGGCATGGTCTTCATGGACGGACCCAGCAACCCTTACAGAGAACACATTCTCCACCTGGCTTCGAGTAGTCAGAGCCTACAGCATGCCATTTGCGCTTTATCAGCCTGCAACCTGCGGATGAAGCGCAGACTCAGCTTGGGCCAGGACACACGTGAACTCTCCGAGAAGCTCATGGCTGAGAAGTCGACCGCCGAGTCCATGGCGGACGCCCAGCCCGAGGACCAATCCCTCTCCGAAGAGTACCAGCACCGCAACCTGGCTGTCCACCTTCTCAACCAGCAGCTCAACGATCCGGCCAAGTCCAGCCACGACTCTGTCCTCGCCACGATCCTGCTTCTCTGCCACTACCGCATGGTGGAGTCGGGCATCGCCAAGTTCCACACTCAGTTCGCCGGCGTCAAGAAGATCCTCTCTATGCGGCGATCACATAACCTGGCGCCTTCCCGCGACTCTGCATGGATGGAGGCCATCTTTACCTACTTTGACGCCATCTCGGCCAGTATCAACGACCGGGAGGCTCAGCTCAACTCTACATTTTACGGCGTCATGCCCGACGCTCAATTGCTTCCCCCTGGCGCTGAGAACCTCGTCGGCTGTGACCGTGAGCTCTTCAAGACCATCAGCAAGCTGGGTAGACTTAACCTCCTCTCTCAACACCGCTCGGTCCAGAACCTCGTCACCAGCCCTATGGCGCGCAACATCCCTTCGCGCTCGCAGTCACCCCTTAGCTCGCCCCTGGGTCACTCCTTCAAGAGCAACCTTAACGGCCTGCATCACCAGCAACTCGGTGACATCTACAGCTTGCCGGGCCACCGTTTCGACGGCAACGGGTTCGGCTCTACCTTGGACGACGACGAGTTTGTATCTTCGACGCTCTGCTCATCGGCAACGTACGACGACAACCGCAACAACTTCTGGAGAGAGTGGAAAGAGGCCCGCGTCGCCCTCCAAAGCTGGGAGTTCGACTCGGCCCGCCTCCACGCCTCCCTCCCTTCCCCCGCGACCCCAGCCCAGGTCCGGGACTTGGGCTCCCTGTCTGAGGCGTTCCGCTACGCGGCCCTGCTGTACACGGAGCGCCTGGCGTCGCCCAACGTCCCCTCGACGCACAGCAACTTCCAGAACCTGGTCTCGCAGGTGGTCTACTATGCCACGAGCCTGGAGGCGGGCAGCCAGGCGGAGAAGTTCCTCCTGTGGCCGCTCTTCGTCGCGGGCAGCGAGTGCGTCAACGAGCTCCAGCAAAACATTGTCCGGAGCAAGTGCCGCGACATCATGGGGCGCTCTGGCTACATGAACAACCTGGCCGCGCTCGACGTGCTGGAGAGGCTGTGGGCGGGCGAGTGGAAGGACAATGAGCCTCGGAGCCCGGCGGCTGTCAAGCTCGAGGCGATGCGCCGGGGTCCGTTCAACTGGACCAGGTGCATCGGGGGTCCCGGTGTCGAGGTAGAGTGGATCATGTTTTAAGGGTGTCTTTTTTTACTTCACTGTAACTTTGCTGCAGCTCGCTTCGCCTTGCGGAGCTGGATGGTATGGATCATCAGGAGTTTTTTTTTTTGCAGGGGAAGTGAAAAAGGGAACACCAAAAAAAGAGCGAGCAAGGGGAACTCGGGAAGCACGACCACGAGTCACGCGCAAAAGAGAGAGATGTCGGAGTGAGCGAATGTGTTTTCTTTTTTTCCCCTTGCTCCGGCTGGCAAGCTGGGCTTGGAAATCACGACTGATGAGATGAGAAGAGGGGCGGCGGTGGTGGTGGCATGGTCTATCTGATCTGTAAACCTGTACAATAGCAAACTACGACGACTTTGTGGGCATACATACTTATGATGCGGCGTTAATCAAGGGAAACTGGGAGGCAAATAGGGTCGTCTCTTGGACGTGTAAGCCTCAAGATTGGCTGATTGCATGGGAATGGGGATGACTTGGGAAGTCTGATGGAGATAGCTTCCAGAATACAAATACCATGAGAAAGGCGTACATAATTTCCATCGCACACATACTTTGATCTTGCCAATTCCGTTCTCAAGAGGCTTCTAAACTGACAGCTGCCGCTCACTGAGCAACAGTCTCCCACAGCAAGGTCAAAACGCCAACTTCAACAGCACTCAAAGGCCGATGGCGTTGTGATGGCGTGCTCTATCACGATGGTACCTGCGTTGCGGTACCGAAACAACCGCCAGGCGGCGGCGCGGCGGATCCTCCTCACTCACCCCTCAACTCCAACTCAGGGTCCAGCTTCTCAGTATGCTTCAATTCCACGGAGTACTTGCCATTGTGTTCCAGCGTCTCATTGCGTTGAGCTGTGTAGAACGCAGGCGCAAGCTGAGTGGTGAAGGGAGGGGGGTGCGAATGAACGAGGGGAGTGTAGTATACACGTCAAGAAATAGGGGTGAGATGGGAATAGACGAAGGGGGTGTGGAGGAGAGTAAGGTAGGTACCCAGGTATTTGCCCTCCCGCTCTGCCCCGGTCCAAGACTTGTAGGTACGGCTTCGACCAAGCCCAGATCCACCACTTTGTCCTAGGGTACCTGGTCTCTGTCCAGTCGCAATCGCTCCAAGCGCCGTTTGGAGCGGGAGGCGCATGTGGGCGGCGCGATCCCATCACCCATGTGCCTGAGGACTAGAGCATCAGGGGAGGGGGTTGGAGAACGCGGTATACATACTATATCCGTGCCTCGTTCTTTTTTTTCTCCATAACTTAATCACGGTAAAGTGGTTGATGGACTGCTTAATTGTGTTGTCCCCCGTCTGTGCGAAAATACTCGGATCTGAAAGGAGCACGGAATGATGACCGTGCAGCATGAGTTTGTGGATCGGAGGAGGCCGATGGCAATATGATATCAAGAGAGGAGGAGACCGAAGGAGTGAGAAAGCAAATGCAGACAGAGTCAGTCTGAATCGTTCCCGGCCCCGTAACACTCTCCATCTCCTGTAGTCCGTATGCACTACGGATATGGCATTCACGATCCTTGTCAGCTCGGTTGCTCCAGGCCGAGCCAAGCAAGATTGACGGGCTGGAGTGCCGTCCGCTCTGTTGTATTTGATGTGCGGCAACAAAGGCCCTGAGAACTTGGAGAGGTTCGATATTCTTGCTTGCTCTCAGCCCAGCCAGCGAAGCCATTGGACCTTGTTGAAGGAGTCCAAAGGTGAGGAGGGAGGAGGTCACTGTTGCAGGGACGAAGGATGCCCTCCACTTTCACAACTCAAAGAGCTGCAGACTGCTTCCACTCGCATGCTGCGGAGAGCGGGTAGTTGAAGGCGATGACGGAGGAGGATGCAGGATAGAGATGTTGACGCAGTAGTTTTGCTTTACTGTACGCAGTAGTAGCTCATCGACAGCCACACAACAGCCCCAATAGACAGTCACTACCTTGAGGCAGAGAGGAGGGGAACGGACGGATCAAGGGCATCGGGGTAAAAGCAAACTGGCACGACTGGCTGGCAGGATGAACCAGGACCAGGACGGAGAACAGACGGAGATGGCAAGGATCAAGGATTCTGCTCAAGGCCTGGGGAAGAAACGTTGACGATTTGAATCCACCCGAGCCAAAAAAGTTCCCAAGGTGTGGGGGTGATAAGGGACGTTCGGGCCAAGAAATTCCGGCCGGGCTCATGACTGGCTGGAAATCACGACAGAACTGGACAAGAGTGAACGCGGGACTGGCACGGGCGTTTGTGGCACCGCACACCATCACACACACACTCTCTCTCCGATCTGGCGACGCATGGGTTTCTTCTCTAGCAGGGCCCAGGGGGTGGTCTTCCGTGGACAGGCACAGGGTATCCGTACAAGGAAAGGGGGCCTGGAATTCAAGGATTAGAAGAGAGGAGGAACATCCACAAGGCCCGACCAGGGAGTTTAGGAGATGGCAAAGAGTGGAGAGAGCCCCGAAGAGAGAGAGAGAAAGAGAGAAAGGGAATGCCTGGTCGGTCACTCGATCACTCACCCTCACTTATTCAGTGGTTTACTGGTCACTGGTTCAGCCGTGGGGATTCGACCAGGGGAAGCTGACCGACACACAGAAAAGACTCGAGATTGACAGAGAGAAGGACGACAACCCCAGCCGGGCCCGACACTGCGCAGGACGATGTGGCAGGGAAACTCGAGGCGGTGGCGACGGGGAAGGACCCCATTTACACTGCTCCGTCCTCGGTACTCGCTTCACAGGAGCTTCAACAAGGCAGAGAGAGAGTCAGAAGGTTCGGACGCAAGCTGCACCTTGCCTTGCGCGAAGATGGAGGCAGAGTCGCAGAGTCAAAAGACACCTTAATCCATATTGACTACTCTGCCTGACCTGGCCTAAAGCACGCACTAACAAGCTTAAACTTGGTACATGCTCACTGCTCTGTCCCTACTGACACGCTCTCACCTGCGTAGTACACTACCTCGGGTCCCATACTTTAAACCATGCCCTCGCCTGTCCGTTCTGTCTGCTCGCCTATGTACACTACTCCGTACGGAGGAGCACTCGCCTAATAGAACGTACCAGGGGGTGTGTGACCTGCGAATATGCAGAGACCTTTTGCGAGAACCAAAGAAGTAGTCGAAGAGGAGGAAGCTACTGCGTATCCATACGGATACCTACTAGGCGGCCGCTGGCAACGAACAAAAGGACACTGGAGATAGCACGAGCCATCTCCTGGCGTCTCTGGGACATCGAAACGAGATACTGAAGATAGCGATTTAAATGTCGGCTTTTGATGTTGACCTTTGTGAATTAGTCGTGAGGATAGCCAAGTTCCCCCCGTCCATCGTTCGTAACGGCGACTTGGCGAAGAAGTGAGATGACGGGACGCGTGGGGGTCTTCTCACTCTCACTCTCACTCTCATCCTCGCCTTTCCCCTCGACGGTTCGACCTGAACTGACCTGACTTGAAATGACCTCACCCAACCCCCAACCCATCCGTCATGAGCAACTCTTTCGAGGCTCATCGGGTCTGTGATCATCTTCAGATCATCTGATGTCGTCGAATCAGCTCAGGTGGTTCATCTGCACCTTCACCGTTGATGACTGGCAGGCATCTACTGCGGTGAACTCATTCAACATGGTATGCGTGACACTGTTTATCCAGACACAATGCCCTCTCGATGAAGGGCCGCAATGACGCCATTCCTACCACCGACAATCCGAGCACTTGAAGAGTTTCACTACCTGGCGGCGCATGTTCACTGCCGTGCCTTACCCACCATGCAACATATTCTCGCGCCCGCATTGTGCCGTAAGCCACCTTGGCTACCATTCTTCAACCGCGGTTAGCAGACAAGAAGAAGGCACGCAAGAAACGATGCATGGATCCACCATCGTGACTTTGTAAGTTACTGTGTATAGTACAGAAATTGGGCAGCTAGACTAGGGGTGAGACAGCGGCAGATGGAAAAAGGAAGGGTGTGTGTAAGATGAGATAGCAAAGAAAACATAGCAAAGTCGAGATCGGAGGAGGGAATGACCGTTCACACTACTAAATGCCAAGGCAATACGAACCGAGGACCCTTTTTGCTTGGCAAAGGGGTGTGTAAGAGAGTGGAAAAGTGAGGCTCCATATGTCAAAGTTTTGCGATATCCATGTCCCGGCCCATCATCGTGCTATGCCTATCCATACACTTACTTTATCATACTTACCTCGGTTTGTGCCTTCTTTTGAACAAGACTTTTTCCCGGCAAGGGACGAGGGGGCCGGCCGGGGGTGGGAGCTTTAATTCTTTTAGTGGCAATTCTGGACCAATTCATAGCCGTTTTGCGATTCAGCGATTCAGGGTGAGTTTCTCGCATTTCATCTATTTCCACGAGTAATGAACGAGGCCAATATCCGGTCCAACTTGACCGAAAACCCAATTTAAACTATTCTTACACTTTCACTGCCCTCCCAGGGTATCCGATGTGTGTGTTTTCATGTTTTTGCCGCGCCCGAATCCCCGATGATCACGCGACTTGCCCGAGAGACTTTTCTGCCCGTTGTTCTAGAAACGGACACCAGGATAGGCCTCATCGCGGCTATTTTCTTCCATATCCAATTTCCGCGCCTCTCCATCCCATCCATCGTACAGAGCGCACCCCCTTCCCCTGTCCTACTTCCCCTATCCTGTTATCCTCGGCATTTTCATTCTCGTCGTCTTTCATCCCTTCAGCCGCGCCACTTGAACCGGCTCTGCCTCAACATGTCCAACAAACCCGTGGGTAAAACCCCCTTGTCCACGACAACCAGGCTGCCGAACCGCGCGACCATGTCCTTGCCGTAGAGCCCGCACACCCACTGCTCGTAGCCGCTGAGTCCATACCAGCCCGCCGGCGTGGTCTTAAGCGCGGCCTCGACCTCGCCCCTGAGCTCAATCGCCTTGGTGGCCGGCGTGTGCCGCAGCCTGTCGAGCGCCCGGCCCAGCGCCGGCGACGTGCGCCTCCGGTGCCGCGAGAACTCCTCGTAGCTCATGAACGGCTGGTCCCGTAGGTCTCTGTAGTCGTCCGCGAGAAGCCACGGCGCGTGGTGTCGGGCCCCGGAGATGTCGAGGTTGCTACCAGGCCCGCTACCGCCGCCGGCCCCCTCAGTGTCTTCCTCGTAGGCCGACTTTTTGAACCTGTACTCTGCCTCCTCCTCGGCCAGGAAGTCGTCCATGATGTCGTCGGGGTCCTCGATGACGTCGTCGCGGATCAGATAGAGGTGAATAAAGGGGTTCTGGAGTCCCAGGCCGCCCAGAGAAACGGGGAAGTATAAGTAACCGTCAGGGATGTCCTCGACGCCGAATCGATCGCCAATGAGCCGCTTCAGGTGCGCCCCGGCCCCGCCAGCGCCAAACAGCCTCTCCTGAATGCGGTGGAACGTCGCTAGCATGCTATCCACGTGCTGCCGGGAGTAACAGTTGGCGAGCTGGGCGCAGTTGGTCTTGAAGAAGCGAGCGCCGTAAATGTTCCACGCCTGGATCCAGTCAAAGATGCTGCTGCACGCCTCCAGCTGCAGCCGCAGCTCGTCAATGTGCACGTCAATCTTGTCCTGGTCCAGGAGGAAACGCCCAGACGTCGGATCGAGCTTGAGGAATCCCCACACGACATCGCCTGATGGCAGACGACCCCGTGCCGTCGTCGTAGCACCCGTACCCGGAAGCATGGACCGTTGCTGTTGCTGTTGCTGTTGTTGGTTCGACCCGGCTACCGGGGGCGCGGCGGCGGCGGCGGCGACCCTGACGCTTCCCGTCTTGTCCCAGTTGATCTCCAGCCCTGTGAGGTTGACAAACTCAGTCATCGTCTCCCACGCCCGGGTGCAAGTTTCGAGACCGCCCCATAGCCACATGTCGTCGTGCAGCCGGTAGAGGCGGCAACCATCGGCTCGTTGATTGACGGCAAAGTCCATGCAGAAGAGCATAGTCTCGGCAATGAAATCCGCCAGGGGCGTGCTCAGGGGCGTGCCTCTCCTCCGGATCTGGGCCGGCGCGTCTGACGGGTCGTCGCTGAAGCGTAAAGGGCACTCGAGCATCCGCCTGAAGAGGCCGGTCCACTCGTCGTCGACGCCGAAGAATTCGAGCACGGCGAAGATGGACGAGTGCGGCACGCTGGGGCCGAACCACTTTAGATCGGACCGGATGACGGTCACGTCGCTCCCGAGCCGCGTCTGCATGATGATCTCGGACTGCATGAGGTGCAAGAGGTTCTGTACGACGGCGACGTGCGACTTGCGGCTGTCCCCCTTCTTCTCCTTCCCGTCCGAGCCGTAGCCGCCTCGCTCCTCTGCCAAGGTCTGCGGCAGCTGGTCCAGCAGGATCTCCGACTTGAAGTGCTGCTTGAGCTTCTTCTCCACCGAAACGGGGCTTTCGATGCGTGGCCCCGTCTTCAGGAAAAATCGTCTGCGGCGAACGTCTTCCTTGCTCATTGGCTTCGTCGCATCCTTTTCCACGCCCGCGCTTTCGAGGAACGCGACGAGGAACCCGCGTATCTTGACGGCCCACAGCTTGCCGATGTGGTGAATGAAGATGGCCTGTAGGAGGTCGTCGTCGGGGTAGAATCGGTAGCGTCCGTTGAGTTGCCGTCGCACGTCGACCTCAGTCGCACTGTCCCAGGCCCAGTTCTGCCGAGTTTGCATCCGCATATTCAGCACATCGGCGATCTCGCACAGAACGACCTTGTTGTTCAGAAAGTCGTTGAGCGTCGTCCTCTTCTGGTCCGTGAGGGTATCCGTCCGGAGGAGGCCGCGGATGGTGTTCATCAAAGAATCCTCGTCAAAGTGCGTCTTGTCGTCCCACGTGTCCTGAAACTTCTTGACGTTCTCTTTCAGTTCCAGAAATGCCCGGTGAATGTCCTTGGAGGATGATACGAAGAGGCTCTCGAGGTAGCTTTTGATGGCCAGGCTATCCGTCTCCTTCGCATGGAAAACATAGCGCTCCCACGTCGCTCGCTGTTGGTGCATCTCCTCCCTACCCACGGGCACGAATCCCGACTCAGCTCCGTGGCCAGCAGCCTTCCCGGCGGAGATCCATTCGTTGACGAGTTTGCCGTAGAGTTCGGCGTATCGATATTTTGCCGACTGAACGTCGAGTTCGTTGCGTACGCTGTTCTCATAGTCGTGGAGGAAGTCGTCGGAAACGCACGGGTCAAATTCGGCTTGCTGAACGAATCGCTTGAGATTGTCGATGGATAGTAGTGAGCCATCGTCCAAAGGTGCCATGGCAGGGAGCCTCTCGATCCGGTCGACTAAGAGCTCCGCCCTTTTCCGACTGTCCATCTCATAGGCCGCATCATCTAGTAGGGCTCGCTTCCCTGACTCATATGAAGCCTTCTGCTTATCCAACTGGCTAAGCTTCACACTTGTGATGGTGTGAAGAGTCTGAGATAGGATATCGGAGGACGCCATTTTCGACGTGTGGAGTGAATGAGAATGAGAGTAAGATGTAAAGGATGAGTGGTGGTGATGCTGAGTGAGTGAGAAGTGAGGTGAGAGAGACACTGGTCAAGTATGCTTTAATAAGAATATCATCTCAAAGCTGCCTCATCGAAGCTGAGAAACAAAACGAGTTGAGGCCATTTTCTCACGCCGAACACTCGTTCGGCGTGAGAGTCCTCATTCCTTGGATTCGATTCTGTGATGGGCAGTGTGGCTGCGGTCAGACACCACCGGACATGATCGAGTGGAGATGAGAGGAAACTGAGGCCATTTTCCGGCGGCCTCAGTGGAAACCATATTTGGGGAGGACAATCGTCTTGGACAACATGCGCCAAAACGAACAAGATCCGTTTCTACCATGCATTTCATTTCCTTCTTTCCAATACGCATTTTCGAGGCCAAATCGGCGGCGCATAGCACACTCGCGCAGAAAAGAAAGAATAATGAGATCCACCTCGTACCTGGGCTGCTGGACCTTTTCGATCCGGGCGTGCTCGCTCGCTTATCGGTGTCTTTCTGCCGTGAGTTGAAGATGAGTTTTCCGGCACGTCAGAGTCGTTTTCCGTTTCCAAACCCCGCCCGTCGTGAGATGCTTTCGAGGCCCTTGATTGAAAGGAGCGTCATGAGCGTTGATAATGGCCTCTTCCAATTTCGGTTTTCTCTTTTCCCCCAATGTCGAGTCGAATCACAAAGGTCCCTCATCCCAGCGCCAAGATGAAGATGGAGGAAGTGAGGCCAAGTTAAAGAAAGAACCCAAGGGCGCACTGCACGAGGAGTGACAGGGCACACCGACATCGGCAGTGACGTGATTGCAAGGTTGTGTCGCTGGTGGGTAAGATAAGGAAGGCATACGCAATGCTTCGGGAATTACTTACCCAATAAACTCTTCGGTGGAAGGGTCTTTGGGCCGTTGCTCAAGACTCAATGAAGATTAGCCGGGGCGGGTTACTATGTGGCGTCCTCTACACTCCTCTTTTGCAGACTTGTTCCAGCGTCAGCGCCCATCTTATCGTACGCATCTGTGGCTGACATCTCCTCCATCTCTACTATCTCTATCTCCGTGCTGACTCTCAAGACTCAGAGTGCCCGGCGGCCCGCCTTAGACGTCCTGCACAGTTGCCTTTTGCGGACAGACGGCCGGGCACAGCTGCCAGGGGGGCCACGGGGGCGCACGCCGAGATTCGGGGTCCGGGGAACTGCTGTCTGTTTTGTCACTGTGAATCTTCAGCAATGACATTCTGTTTCCGGGAGCGTTTAGATTACATAAGACACAAGCCGGAAAGCTTATCCCGATAATACGAAAAGAGCATTGACCCAATAGGTCGAACGTCATCAACACACTCAAGACATGTCGACAGCGACGTTGACGAATGACTTTCAAGGACTCAACTCCGCACCGGTAAAGGCAGTAAAGGGAAACTCAGGTTGGAAGCCTAAGCAGAGGGGGAGAGAACATCACCATTAAACATGACGGCAGACGAGGAGCAGACGCGCCGCCTGGCCGCCACCGAGCAGAGCTCAGAGACGACGCCGCTGCTCAACGGCACCACAAACACGACCAGCAATGGGACTGCCGCTGCCGCCAACGACGACGAGACCACCGTCGTCGCCGAGACGGTCTCCGGCACCCGCCTGGCCCTCATCCTGGGCACTTCCTACTTTGGCGTCTTCCTTGGCGCCATCGACAGCACAATCATCGCCACCCTCTCCGGCCCCATCTCCAGCGAGTTCAAGTCCCTGAGTCTCATGAGCTGGCTCGCCACGGCCTACCTCATCTCCAATGCCGCCTGTCAGCCCATCTCGGGCAGGCTGACCGACATCTTTGGCCGCGGTCCCGGCCTTGTCTTCAGCAACCTCTTCTTCGCGGCCGGCAACCTCATCTGCGGCCTCGCCCGCACCGAGTCCGTCATGATCTTTGGCCGCGTCGTGGCTGGCATCGGCGGCGGAGGGCTCATGTCCATCTCCACCTTTCTCGGCTCCGACCTCATCCCCCTGAGGCAGAGGGGCATCTACCAGGGCATCGGCAACATCGCCTACGGCTCCGGCGCCATGCTCGGCGGCGTCTTCGGCGGCCTCATCAACGACCACACGGCAATGGGCTGGCGCCTCGCCTTCCTCGTCCAGGTGCCCCCCGTGCTCGTCTCCGCCGTCCTCGTCGCCGTCCTCGTAAAGGTCCCGCCCAAGGCCTCGGATAAGTCCTACCTGGCGCGCATCGACTTCTTCGGCGTCTTCCTGACCATCTCCTTCCTCGTGCTCCTCCTGCTCGGCCTCAACGCAGGTGGAAACCTAGTCCCCTGGGTCCACCCCCTGCCGCTCACCACGATACCCCTCTCCGTCGTCGCCTTCATCGGCTTCATCGTCTGGGAGAGCAGGGTTAAACAGCCCATTATCCCCGTCCGCCTGCTCGCGAACCGCACTATCCTCGCCGCCTGTCTGACCAACCTCCTGTGCACCATGGTCATGATGATGGCCATCTTTTACGTGCCGCTGTACCTCCAGGTCAACGGGCTATCTGCCACGCAGGCAGGTCTCCGCATCTTGACATCACCTCTGGGCGTCTCCATCATGTCTGTCGGCGCCGGCTACATCATGAAGCGGACCGGGAAATACGTGATCCCGGGAATCAGCGCCCTGGTTCTTTTCAACACCGGCATCATCGTCCTCACGCAGTTCAACGAGAACACGCCCGCATGGGTCAACTATGTCGTCTTCTTCCTGGTGGGAGGAGGCTACGGAGCCATGTTGACCATTACGCTGCTCGGCTGCATTGCTGCCGTCGACCATTCGCAGCAAGCAGTCATCACGTCAGCGACATGTAAGTCATCCTGGGTTATGTGCAAAACCATCCGCATAGACTAATGAATCCATAGACTTGGCCCGCAGTCTCGGGGGTACCATCGGCATCACCATCGGTTCCGCCGTCTACCAGAACGTGCTGAGAGTCAAGCTCTGGGAACGCTTCGGCGACTATCCCAACGCCGCCAAGATCATCGGCCGCATCAGAGACGACCTCGACGAGCTCAAGAACCTCCCGCCCGGGTGGAAGCCGGGAGTGATTGACTCCTTCCGGGAAGCCTTTGGCAGCGTCTGGTACACAATGCTCGGACTGTCCATCCTCGCCCTGGTATTCATCTCCTTGATGAGGCAGCATGTTCTTCACTCGACCTTGGAAAGAAGATGAGATGAGAAGGGGTTCACGTGACTCTGTGAGCAAGAGCCTCAGGTTAACTCACTCACAAGCACAAACCGCCGGCCACCGCCTCGATACCCTCCATAATAGATAAATTTACTTATTACTATCACCAAGGCCCGTGACGTAGCGGAGAATGTCGTACCTTAGTTCGAATAGCTCCGCACCCATGGGTCCCGGGTTTGAGTCCCGTCTTCTAGTAAAAATCCTTGCATCGCTACACCTGAGGCTGGTAAGAGCCTCCTCGGATCTTTCGTAGGCTCCCTATAGGGAGCTGAGCTTTTGCGATTTTCGTCTAACTCTCTATCTTTTTTTTTTCTCGCTAGGACAGTTAAGTGGCAGTAGCTGTGTAAGTATGATGTTCTTTTCTACGCATTTTTTCTATATTCTTGGCATGATGGTAACTTGTTTCATTGCGTAGGGTGAAGATGAGCATTAAAGTCAACTCGTTGCAGAGGAGGGTAAAAGCGTCATCTTAGCAAGTAGTCAGAAGCGTCGCCGTCACTGCTTTTGTTGGGTCTGTAGATGCCTGCCACTGAGCATTAAGACTCGATAGAGCCCAAGCAGACTGGCAGTGGGCAAAGCAATATGCCACGAGCCACGTGAGCGATGCATGATATCGAGAGACCTAGCGTCCGAACATCGGCGGCAAGATAGAAGTAATTCACTGGCAATAGATCATTCCTTGGCAGACCTAAATGCGCACATGAAAGACGGCTTAAGTGGAAGAGACCTTGTACACAAATTTCTATACGTATGCCAGCGTGTTGTCATCCCGGATCTTGCCTGTAGCCTTGATGGTGGCCTCGTTGCCTGCAACACAAGGGCCTCGAACAATGATCTAGTTTGCAGCGTTAGTTGTGCGGCCGGGATTCGGAAGGCCATCAAACTCACCTCTCCCTGATATTCCTGATCGGCATTCTTATGCTGTTCTGTATCTCTTAAGAGGATCTCAGTGCTCGTCAGAGGAGGACCGAAGTGCGACTGCTTATCCTCATGCACTCTATAATCGTAGTAACCAGTCTGAGCGACAGCTCCGGCAACCTTGGGCGCGGCCAAAGCGTAGATGACTCTAGCGCCTGTGAAAATGCGAAGATCGGAAAGTTCTCGTGACGACAAAGGCGGCGAGCCAGCCCCGACCCTATCCGCGACATAAAGAAGACGCAGCTTTCCAGGAGTCTTGCCGATAGCTGGTCGAGATGCACTGTTGAAACGTGCCGCGGCGGATGCAACGGGCATCACACCACTCTCTGTGAGGCTGCGGGACTGAGCCCAGTGAGCAACTTTAGCCAAAGCAGAGGTCAGGCGGTTAGTTGCCTCCTGGTGGGTCTTCAACAGAGTCTCGGGAGCGGCCACCAAGACTGTAGGAGCAACTCCCTGGGTAGCCAGAGCCAAGTCCGTGACCTTTCCAGCCACTGAGTTGAGTGCGACAGATGAGTTGGAGAACAGAGCTGCCAATGTGAGGATTAAGGTATGGATGTTCGTAAGAGAGTCGGCAGGAAGGAACAGATCAGAGGGACTCAGGCGTTGGGTAGTTGGGATCGCAGCGAGCTGAGCGGCAACACCGGCAACCAAGTTGGACTGAGTGAAGCGCACCATCTCTTCCATAGTTCCCGGCTTGGATTGCCAGAAAGTCACCACATCCTTCGGTTCAATTTCCTTGTCGACAGGGGGCACCTCTCTCGCGGCATCGACTGGTGCATCACGGAGGATCTCTTGCCATGTCGCAACGTTGACACTGCCGCCCATGCCTTCGGGAACTTCATTCCAGTCCATGTGAGAACTTCCCTCATCTACAACCCAGATGAGTTGGCGGAGAGCGGGGTATGCCTTGACGACCGAGTCAAAGGGGAACGCGCCAGGGGCTGTTATAACGGTATCGGCGGCAGAACGGCGGAGCATCGTCACGAGTTCCTCGTCTGACACATCAAATGGGATCAGGATGGCTGTGAGGTTCGGGTAAAAACTGCAGGCGAAAAGCGTCACCAAAAGCTCGATAGAGTTTGGCAGGTAAACGGCTACTCGGATGCCGCCCTGCTCGTGAATGTGCTGTCCGATGAGATTGATTTGACGAGTGATGTCATCTGCGCGGCCTTAGAGAAGTTGATCACGGCGCAAAAGAAGGGTACTCACCAAGTTGATGCTCGATAACATTCTCGGAGCCCAGTACCGTCAACAAGCGGCCCTTGCCTACAACTGGCTTGCCCTCCTCAGAAGCGCCAGTCGCCGCTCTTCTCCAGATATCCCGAAGATCTCCATCACGTCCCCTCGCCCACTTCGAAGCACCGGGGTCCTTGACGTTGAGTCCGCTGTTCAGGGGCATGCCGTGAGGGGCAGAGTGGGATCGGTAGACGGGAGATTCCGCTGGTTGGCGAACGGGAGAGCCTTGCGCTTGACGGGCAAGCAGCATGGGATGGGTATCGGGATCCTGGCTAGAGACGATTCGGTAGGTAACGATGGCGACGAGAAAAGTGACGAGGGCAGTGGTATAAGCGTTCCATTGTCCGAAGAAGCCCGAGACACCCTCGTCCATCTGGTGCATGATGTTGTCAAAGAAGCCCATCTTGGGCGGCGCGATGGTGGGAGTAATGCGAGACGGGTCGAGCTTCGGGGTTCGTCGTCAGTTGAGGAGTATGCGTGCTGGTGGAAGCAAAACGACAAAAGGCTTTACGTGGCCCGCATGGAAAGCTCGGAGGGTTAACAAAAGGGAAGAGCATGAGGTGAGGCGGTGCCGCGGAGCTCGAGCTCGGAGGTTTCTTGGTGCTGAGCCTTGAGGTGGGTTGTGCTGGCAGTCAACGGCGGGGATCTGACGTCCCCGGCTTCCGTTGTTGCGACTAGGTTCTCGAAAGCGAGCTGGGTGAGGTACCTTACTCGTACCGCGTCCAGGATTCTCCAACAGCCGGACTACTAGCACACTGCGCGTCTCCGGCCTACCTTTCTGCGTAGTCAGCGCGGGAGTTCCCAAGCTTCGGAAAGTCTAACCAAGTGTTTCCGATGTCGAGGCTACACTTCTCTGTATCTTCAGGTAGTCTCGTTAAGGCTGCCCCGGGTCGCGAAAGGACTCGAGTGATCCGCAGCGGATGTGTAAGACACTTTGACAAGTTGTACTTTGCGATACTTAGGGGACCATTGCACCCTGAAGTGAGCTGTGAGCGGTACGGACCTCAACTGCTCCTCAGAAACGGCAAGAGCAAGCCACATGCCCCACTACGCAGGAGCGCAGGTATCCACTTCGCAACAGACTACTCCCTGCCGGTTGCTGTGGTCCGTGTGGCTGGAGTATTGTTTTTCTGCCACTGCTTTGCGAGATGCTGTAGCCAATGTTTCCTGCCGCATCCATCACCATCGACAACCCGACTTGAAGCGGCGCATCGAAGCACGCGAGCGCTCGGCGACAGCGCAGCGTCTCAGAGACTTTTTACTAACATCAAACAGGTTTGCCAAATTACTGGGAAGAGTAAGTCGCATTGATCATGACGGACGGATGTGTAGACCTGCAGATGACTGGAACTAACTCTCGCGCAACAGGCTTTGACCTTGACTGTGGTCACCGCACGACGACCTCCATTCCTCGATCTCACCTCTCAGTCTTGTCAATATTTGCTAAAACGATGTCTTCGTCGGCGAGCCGAGCTGCTATCAGCACTCCCGTCAAGTCGACGCCGCAAAAGCCCACCCCTATCGTCGACAGTCCTGGCACATGGAGACATCCACGCCTGAATGAGATCACGAGACGGCGGAACGCAACGACATTTTCCGAAAAGAACGTTAGAAGAATAGCTCTGAACGTCGGCTTCCTTCTCAGTCTCTGGCTGTCCCAGATCTTTTCGCGTTCATACGTTCCCGCACAATGGTACGCCTTCCGCTGGCCTCACGAGTGCGACCTCTGCTAACTAGCTGAGCAGGTTTAGTAGCTCCTTGCGCTCATATCTGGGTTGGGCATACTATCTGGTCCAGCTCATTCCGCTAGTGAACATTGGCATGGCTATGCTGCCTCTACTTCGATCGGCCGACGATCTTTCCGACATTCCCTTGACGCCCGCTCAGCGCCAACTTCTCGGACTGCCGCCTAGTTCTGCAGCAGCTACACCTGATGCTGTTTACAGTACCCCGCCACGTTACTCGCGGACGCCTTCTTTGGCAGGTTCGCCCGCGAGCAACCGGAGCTTCTCTGGTTCCCCGCTTTCCGGCAGAGGCAGCCCAGCTCTTGGAAGCTCTTTCAATGGAAACGGACAATCTTACTCTCCTTCGCCTCTTCACAATAGCCCCTCCAAGTTCTCGGCCAGCTTGAACAGCAACCGGAGATCGTCCTTTGGGTCTTCTACGAACCTGGCAGCAAGTACTGCATCTTCCCTCTTCCCTGATCCGGGAACGCCGAGCCCCTCTACCGGAAAGCGCACCAGCGTAGGACTGAACAACAAGTGGCTCTACGAGAGAGGGAGGAGGTCGTCAGGTGGTACCTGGATGCATTAGGCGACGACGGCGCACTACGCTTTCAGGGCTTAGAGGGAATTTGGAAGATGAATGACTGCAGTCAGTGGGATGGATACCTTGCGAAAGGCGTTTGGGTGTAATGTTTCTCATGGGGTGGAGACAAAGGCTGACTAGATGCCCTACAATAAAGTCAAAAAGTCCTCAGACTGTACATAAATGCTCGCATGGGTCATATAAATCAATCGCGGAACTGAACTTCAAGGGTCCTGTCTCAATCTTGAAGTAATAGACCTGTGTCATTGCGCCCCTACTCAGATGCAGTAGCTCCAGTTTGTTCCCGTGTCAAGCTTCAGGATGAGGTAGCTGGTTGGGCACCAGGCCAGCATCCTAAGCATAGCCAACCCGAAGGAATTGGGAAACTTCAGCTTCAACTAAAAGTACTGTAAATCAGAGACATGATTGCAGTCTGCGGCTTGATTGTTTCGGCGAGGCTTATGAGGTTTGAGAGCTACCTACCTATCCAATTCGAAGTAGGTACCTTAACTGCATAATGGAAGTCCTTAAAGTTTAGGGTGGTACGTACCTCGGTATGGAGGTCTGGCACGGAGAATGGGAAACGGGACGGGGACGTGGACTTTTGAGATACGCCCGGCGAACTGCCACCCCGCTCTTTCCCCTTCATTGGCCAAACATCAATTCGCGACCCGCTCTTCCGCCATTACGTAGCACTCAGTACTCCGTACGCCTCTGGGAATCTGGTGTCTGGAACACTGGACCGTCGACCTCCCAAGCTTCTTCTTTCCGTCAGAAACATTTCTACGGATAGTATGCCCCCTCTGTGACAACATGGGCGCCAGCGATTCGAAGCTTGTCTTCAAGAAAGGCATCTTCAGGCTTTCTGAAGAGCGACACATTCCCGCCGATGATCCCTACTGGACTTCTGTATGTCAGCTTGTGAGGTGTCCTCTTTGCCCGCGATACTGACCCAGCCCGCCCGTGTAGTTTTGGGAGCTTCCCGAATCCTCAGAGGATATCTTCAGCCTTTTCGCCCCCGCCGACATTCGTCGCACTCGAGACAAGGCCCTAGAGAATTTAGAAACTCTAATATTGGCATTAACATCACGCCTGTTCATCCTGCGCCACCATCCTTCGTTCCCCGATCCCGAAATCGCTCCCGAACGCGATGCTCTCAATTGCGTCCGCGTCCTGACGCGCATCCTTCCCTTCATCTACGAGGCAGATAATCTTGCAGCATGGGAGGAGCGGTTCTTCTGGGGTGCGCGGAGGAAGAGAACTAGGCAATCTGCGATTGCTGCCGAAGTGCTGTTTGACGGGGCTCAAGAAGGCCAGAAACCGCCCAAGAACGAAAATGAAGACTTCGAAGATGCCAAACCCCTCGCCGAAGAGCTCATCGACACACTGGTCGACTTGCTCTTCTTCTCAGACCTCACTCTACCTAGGCAGCCTAGTGGGCGGCCAAAAGTGTCATACGCCATCTGGCAGAGTGGTGTAGGCTGCAACACATCAGTGGCGACCACCAAAGAATTCGAGAGCAATCGTAGCGAGATACTCCGCTTGCTACTCACTATGACTAGCCAGAGCATGTACATGTCATCAAACGTGCTTCCGCAGAGAGGAATTCGAGCCTTGACGCATATCTGCACGTGCCCTGATAAGCAGGTCGTGCTATCAGTCTTGTGCTCGTTGCTCAACACTGTATGTGAAGCAGCTCGTTCTCTATCGCTTGGCTCCATGCTGACAGACGCAGACCCTCAAGTACAACCCAGCTACCTGGCGTGTACCATACAATACCCTGGTCTTCAAGGACGAGAAGCAGATACTGGTGACATACACACTCCAGCTTTTGCTAGTCTTCCTGTTGTACCCAATTCCCGAGCAAAACGGCACGACTCCCAAGAACTATTACCGCCACTTCCTTGGCAGACTCCATCGGCCACAAGACTTTCAGTTCATCGTCGACGGCATGACACGGATTCTCAACCAGCCGCTCCATGAGAAGAGCTCGTATCTTCCCAGTGGGCAAACCAATGCCAGATTTGCGCCAGAGATCATCATGCTCTTTTGGGAAATCACTCAGTGCAACAAGAGATTCAGATCGTTTATCATCGATACTGAGCGGGTCCATGACTTTGTCGTGCTAACTCTTTTCTACGCTCTGGAGTACAAGAATGACGCATCCAAGCAAGGCGTTGTGAGAATGTGTGCTTTTCTGCTGCAGACGCTGAGTGTTGAGAAGAACTTTGGCGCCAATCTCAACAGAAGATTCGAAGGCCAGGACAGCCTGCCTTTGGTTATCAGGATACCTGGCTTCAGTGGCACTCATGCGGATTTCCTGATACACGTAAGAGAGGTTCTGCTGCATTTGTGTCGATCTCAGCTAACAAAAGCAAGTCCATCTACAACCTCATCACCACGAGCCAAGGCAGACTGACAGCTATATACCCGGCTCTCATGGCTGTCATCAATAACATTGCCCCCTATCTGGAGGGGCTAAGCTCGGCATCTACCTCAAAGCTCCTGCAACTATTTTCGTCCATGTCTTCACCTTCCTTCCTTCTCGCAAACGACAGCAATCACGATTTACTAAGGTCACTATTGGAGTCGATAAATTCAATTGTCGAACACAACTACCAAAGTAAGCCTCCATTTTAGCTAGGAGATGCAACACTGGCAATCACCTGACTACCTGGATCTTGTGGAATCCATTATGCTAACGTCTACACAGAGAATCCCGAGCTCATTTTCGCAATCCTACGCAACAAGAAGCGGATAGAAGCATTGCGGACGTTCACCTTAGAGAGCGGTCAGGAGGAGATTGAGAGACGAAACCGTCGCCGCAAAGAATCAGCAGCCAATGGCGATGGGCTCGAGCCAAGTTCTGTGAGGAGCTCGGCAGAAAGTATCCGGAGCCCAACGATGTCTCATCCTCGACCTCCGACGTTAAGTGATGTCCCGGAAGAGGACGGTACGTTCGCGATTGGTGATGACGAGGACGATAGCGAGGACGAGGACCACCACCCAACGCCAGCGCAGTCGACCACGAGCGAAAATCCGTCTGTGGCATCGTCACAAGCATCAGTGGTGGAAGACGCCGTTCCGACACAACTCCGGGGTATGTCAGAAAAGGCCAGAGGCAAGATGCCCGCCGGCATGAGCAACTTCTCAAGACAAAACAGCACCACAAGTCTGGGCGGATATTCAGCAAGTGGACAGTCACAATCCGGTGGCTTTGAGCCCACAGCCAATTGGATTGAAAGCTGGTTACCAGAGCTGCCTCTTCACACTATTCTTACCGTAATTCAGCAGGTGACAGCCCTGTTGCCCAGGCAAGCCCTCGCAGGAGAGTCTGCAAACCGAGAGACACTCTTGAAGATCCAAGAAATCAAGCTGGTGGGAGTTGACCCAACACCACCACGAGTGCACTCTTTTGAGTGGTCGCAGCTCTCACTAGGATGGTACGAATCGTTGCTGTGGGGCTTTGTTTTTAGTAGCGAGATTCAGATCTCGAAGGGCACAGTTGGAATCTGGAATGGTACAGCGATCAAGCTGTTCAGGGTCCAGGAGACTGCACCTCAAGGGCCAAGTCTGGCATCGCCGAGGGGAGCCGTCGATGCTGTTGGAAGCAATATCGTGTCCCGAATCGGAGCTATGAACCTGCGAGGTCCCGGAGGTACACCGCCAGCAGCCAGTCAGCGTCCAGGATGATAATACGATGAGGCTTACAGACGGGAGGTTTCTCAACATCTTGGTCTGATCCTCTGATGCGGGCCCGCGAGGACACTGGTTAGATCATTCGACACCCGAAGACGAGGCTCAGGGGAAGATGGCAAAGCACGATAGCAACACGGCTTCAGGCTGGAGGACCGTCTCAGAAGCAGACATACCACAATAGTGAATGTCGATCCTTGCGTAGAAAAGGGTCGGTGAAGGAGGAACAGATCGGTGAGAGACGGGGCCGAGAGTCCAGGAAGGTGCTAATCGCGCCATAGACCAACAGGGCGGCGCCAGGACAGGAATCAGGCACCGAGATCGCGTCAAGGTAGTGAGCTGTGGCAAACGACGCGTGTGTAGTCGAAGCGGGATTGAGCAGACATTGGCAGGCGGTAGGAGTTACAATCTAATCCAACAATTTCGCTCGGCGTGTGACTTTTAAAGTGCCAACAACACCAGCAGGAACCGAAGTATCCGTGACTCTACTTCGTTTACTGCCCTGAGAACATTGAGGCGGCACGGCGGCATGCGGTTGTCAAGTTGAAAGGTGTGGCTTGACGTGGCGAGGGCGGCATTCCAACGAGCAGGGAATGAGGACTTTAGTATGACCAATGAGCCGTTATAACGGGCCCCTTCGCTCATGAGTGTGTTGGCAGACGGCCAAAACCTGGCGACTGATGCAACTCTGTACCTGGCACAATCTAGCAAAAAGCGGTGATCATTTCCGAGCTTGTCCAGGGATTCGTACGCACCGCCACAAGCTTGCCCGGCGCGTACCTGTTCTGCGGTTCTAGACCCCTCCCGCTGTCCAGATCGCCCATTCAGAGGCCGCCTGTGAAGCAAGGGGAGATAGTTCAAGCCACAACGCCACACCTCGAACGACATGGAAGTGCGCTTTCTCTCTTCGGTTGCAAAGACGGTGGACCACCTAGGACATGGCACTTTATCAAAGTCCCAGACCATTAATAGGTAGGTAATGAGACGATGCAGGATGGGATTCTGTTTCCCAGGCTTAAGAGAAGGGTTGTATTAAATAGTTTCGGCTCGCTTAACCTTGTTCATGATTTTCCCCGGTATAGCCTTACTGCACCCGCTATTCCTGGTTTTTGGGCTACTGTCAATTACTCAATAAGACCCTCCCCATTTGCTGTTGCTGTTGCGACTTGTTTACTTTCCGGTGTTTCCGCTCAGTACTGGGCGAAGGCGGTCGTTGATGTTCTTCATATGAGTCCTACCGGTACACTCACACGCGTATGATGCCAATTGACTCCTACCATGGCCAACACTCACGACTCGGGCGCCGCTGGCCTGGCGGGAGATGAGATCAGTCCTTACCGCATACATGTGAGGACTCCCAGAACTATGAAGTGAAGAGAGGGCTGCTTGGGAGGTTGGTGACTGAGAGTTGGCGAGCTTTCCCAGCTAACACAAAGTCATTGTTTGAATCAAAGGTCTCCAGCAAGTATCTCGATCTCACGAAACAAAAATTGGAGCTCACGAGACTTCCTCATGAGCCCTCGGAACCCAACAAGTCTCGGGACTGGTGGGAGCCAAAGTCTCGAATCGAGCCGCTCATTGACTTTTGGTGAGTCGAAGTCTTACTTGATCACGTCCAAGTGATTAGTTCGACGGAAGAGGAGGCGTTGACTCATGAAAAGAGTCTTCTAACTCATCGCAGGCTCGAAAAGTACGACTGGCGAGAACATGAATCTGCCTTCAACAATCAACTACCCCAGTTCCGCACAGCCATCACCCCGCCAAGTTCATCCTCGCCCGTCCGTCTTCACTTCATCCACATCAGATCCTCGCATAGCAACGCCATCCCCCTGCTCCTGATACCCCCATTCCCTTTCACGAACCTCTCCCTCGGCCACCTGATCCAGCCGCTCACCGAACCAGAATCGTCATCTTCTGAAGACGGAGAGCAGCAGCTGCAGCAGCCCTTCCACGTCGTCATCCCCTCCCTCCCCGGCCTCGGCTTCAGCGATGCCCTCCCCTCCGACGACGCCTCCGTCATCCCGACGACAACAGACCTCCTCAATACGCTCATGACACGCCTCTCGTATCCGTACTACCTCGTCTCCAACACCGCCTCCGCGGCCTCCAGTCCCGCTCAAATTGACTGGAAGCTCGCGGACCACCTAGCCCGCCACTACCCCAGCAACTGCCTCGGCGCACACTTTATCAGCCCGTCCCTCGCGGCGCCGACACTCAAGGAGGCACCACTCGAGTGGATGAAGTGGTCCCTCGCCAAGTTCTTTCACGCGCCCATCTTAGGCTACCAGAGTGAAGACCTCCGCTCACTCGACGAAGAGACCCACGCCAGCCATACGTTGTCAGCTGGAAGGAGGCGCCCTCTTCCTACTTCACTCCAACCCGGCGCAGGCAGTACTCTGGTGGAGCCGAACACAACGTCCTTTGCGCTATGCGACTCCCCCGTGGGCCTCCTTGCCCTCGTACTCAAAGTCATCCGCGTTCTCGGGGCCAAGAAGGAGTTCTCGGCCGCCGAGATCATCACCTTCACCCAGACGGCCTGGCTCCCCGGTCCAGAGGCGGCGATGCGCCTCTGGGCGCGCTGTCTGACGCACCAAGAGCCGACTCCGCCGCTTCCAAAGCCGTCCAAGAAGCCCAACGTGGCAATTACAGTTTTCTCAGGAACTGGAGAGACAGGTGACGTATCCGGCAGGCGACGAACCGCGGACGACGATCTTGAGGCCCAGACACAGTCCCGGAACGACGTCGACATTCTCTCGCCCCAACCTGCCCCGAACCCGTACGTCTGCCCCGCCTGGGCCAACGTCTCCTACAACGCTGTCCACGTGCGCCGCGTACCCGTACCGGGAGGACGTCCGGGCCTCGTAGCCTGGGATCACCCGGAGCTCATCGGCGACGGCGTAAGGGGCCTGGCCGCGAATCTGCTCTCCTTCGACGCCAGGGTCCAAGACATCGTCGCCCAACAGCAGCAGAGGCCGGAAACGGTGCCGCTGCAGGGTGTCGTTGTGCAATCCGACTCGTCTGGCTCCACGGCCGCAACGGCTTCGAGCCAACAAGGGGGTGCAACATCGGCGGCACCGGTGCTGCCTTCCACTCCGCAGGTTGAGGCGACCAAGTGGCGACTAAGCCAGATCCGCGAGGCGTCTGAGACGCCCAAGAAGTCGTTGCAGCTGGACGACGGCGATGCGGGGATGATGCTGTCGCCGCCGGATGCTGATTTTGCTGGGGCGAGTCCGGATACCATTGTCGTTACTCCCCCCGTGGACATGAAGTAGTTGCGATTCAGTCTTGTGGAGCGTGTAGTCTCTAATGTTTTTACTTTGTACATTTTTTTCCCTTTGTATGATGATACCAATGTGATGCCGATGCATACGACACAAGGCATGTTCTGAGAATATAGCTACTTTAGTAATTACATTCGTTCAAAATCAGGCGCTCCAAAGCCACGTTTTTGCAAATCGCAAGAAGTTGTGTTGGTGGTAGCGCAAGGTGATGTCGACGTGCCTTTCTTTGTACTATCTCTAGTACATACTAAGTCTTTGCCCAGGTTCGATATGGAGATTTCTTGCGTAAAAGTGGTCTCCTAACGTAGTTTGGGGAGGGAACATGGCGGATTCCGAATTCAGCTCATACCTCACCTGCCTCACTTCAAAGCTGGGCCTTCGTAGGAGAGGCCTGAGCCCAATAATCGGGTCATAGACAAGCCGCCAAACCAAGAGGGAATGTCTATCAAACTACCTCTTCTCCTAGAGAGCGGACTTCCCCGACATGAATCCTCGGCCGAGCGCTGCTTATTGGCAAGTACATGTACATAGTTCAGCAACTCAAGTCAGCCGACGATCAGAGTCTTGATAAACAGGTCATCTGCATAGACTCACAAAACACGAGCTAGCGAAATCCAGCGAGCTGAACCACCTTCAGAGACGGTGTGAAGACTGGGAAACAACTTGATATTATCGCCAAGATACCTTCCTACGCTATGCATCCTAGAACCACCAAAAACACATGTACCCAAACGCCCAGAGCTTATCTTCATTATTCCTCGTCACTACTCTCCATCACGAAACCTCCTCTGGTGCGCTGTCGTGAGCGTGCTGTAGGCACCGGCGCATCTTCGTCATCCGAATCGGCATCTGCCTTCTCTGAAGCCTTCGCCCCTTCTTCAGCAGTAGCTGCCTCAGGAGTGATGCGTCTCCGTTTCCGAGATCCCTTTCCTTGAGAGGAAGATGGACTGGAGCTCAATGGCGTAGCATTGTCTCCATTCTGCTCGCCGTCGCTATCGGCATCCATATCAACGTCGGCACTCGGCCGGGTAGACTGAGTGCCTCTCGTCACAGCGAGGACATCATCGTCATTGTCGTCGCTATCATCAAGCAGCACCGCTGCTGGTCTCTTGGTTGGCTCTGATATCGCAACCTTCTCCACAATACGAGCCAAACGCGAGCGTTGTGCCTCTTCTCGTTGGAAGAACTCACGGTCGTACTCCTCATCCGTGTCGTCATCGCTAGCGTGGACGTACGCTTCGCTCTTGATCTTTCTCGCCTTTTCTCTCTCGCGCTCTCTGCGCTTCTGGGCCTTTTCTTCCAACTCGGAATCGTTCGGCGCCTCCTCATCTTCGCTGTCTTTTCTGCGCCTCCTCCGCTTCGTCTTTTTAGAAGCAGGTTCGTCAATAGCTTTGCGGACGGTAGGGCCCAGGGGTTCAAAGAGGAAGCCGTCATCAATATCATCATCGTCGTCATCGTACTCGGCTCGCTTTCGGGCTACTTTCTTGCGGCGAAGCTGATCCTCTGCGCTGGCACCATCAAAGGC
The DNA here is from genome assembly GCF_030867605.1 of Colletotrichum paranaense. Lineage (NCBI taxonomy): Eukaryota > Fungi > Ascomycota > Sordariomycetes > Glomerellales > Glomerellaceae > Colletotrichum > Colletotrichum paranaense. The sequence continues at coordinate 2,677,257 of NW_026848964.1, forward strand.
GGGTGGATCAAACTCAGCATCGTTGATGTGCTTGATATACACACGAAGGAGACTGGCACTAAGATCTGGTGGCAGGATCCATACGGACTGGGGCGTCTCCTCGATAGTCGGTGCTAGCCTCTCAAAACCAACCAGCTTCATGAGTAGACGCAGGTGAGAATTCTTAAATATGGCAGTCTTGCGGGCATCATTGTCCGGTCGCACAGCTGGTACATGTTAGAGAGATCAACCAGTGTGGTTGCCTGAGGAAGTACTTACTAAAAGGGTGTCTATCGATTTGTGCGCCCTCGTCGGTGCCCTCGACCGATGGTATGAGGAAATCAGCCGCCTCCCAGGCAGCACGCTCCTTTTCCGCAGTATCAAGAACTTTCTTGACCCACGAGATATGATCCTGTTGATTTTTGTCAAGCAGAGCGCCAACGACGATGGCGATTTGCCGGTCCAAATCCGCAGTGTACTTGAACTCGAGTTCTGCAGCGGGCCGAGGCGTCGATGTCGAAACAGTCTGTTTCTCATAGCCATATTCCAGGTAAAAAGCGGTGCTGCTAATCTTGGAGAACAGCATCTCAATTATGAGTTCGGGCCGCTGCTCGATCTTGCGCGTGCACTTTCTGAGGATTTGCTTGGTCAGTTCTTCCCACTCCTTGTACATGGTAGAGTTCCTGTCGAGCGGTTCCGGTCCCTTGATCATGTTGTAAAAGAGATGCACAATATCAACGCGGAAGAGCATGACGCTCATCTCTTGTTTAAAGGCTATGCGATAGAAGTATCGATGAGCGCGCTTCAGCTGAGAGTCGTCGAGATCCTTGTAAAATTTGGTAAAGGCGACAAAAGTATCGACCACACCTTGGGGGGTAAAGCGCGATGTGAACCGATGGAAGTCGAACTTGCGCTCTTTGGACGTCTTTTCGGCATTTGCCTCGTCGTTGGCAGACTCATCGTTCTCCTCGTTATCAACTGTATCGATACCTGCTTCTTTCTCGGCTTTCTTCTTTCGCCGAGTCCGTTTACGAGACCGAACTTGCATGTCGACGTTTTGTTTCGAGTAGGCCTCCAGAATTCGCAAGAAGTGGTGCACTAGCTCTGTGGCGGTGTCGAGATACTCGAAGCCTTGCTCCTTGTATTGTCTGACGACATTGGCAATCAAGTCGTGTGTGGAGTCTTCGTAGAAGAGACGACTCAGCGTGTTTTCCGCAATCTCCTCGTCGTCTTCGTTTCCTGACTCTGTCATTTCTTGGACCGTGAGCAGAATCTGCGTGAAACACCGCATCGCAGCCGTCAGGGTAGGCCAATCCTTATGTTCCCAAGAGTCGTGCATAGTCTTTGTGAGAGTGATGAACATTGCTTGATCCAGCACGCCGGCCACGAGATTGAAGCTGCTGACCTCTTCGGGGGCGCCTGCCTTCTTCGAGTCTCGTTTTGACTTTCTACGAGTTCGCTCCGCCTCCAAAAACCAGGCTACAAGATACATGTACTGTCGGCGATGGTAAGACAGAACATGGGGCGCCTCCCGGTCCAAGGACTTCCGAACATGCACGAACAAAGGGTTGAAACCAGCATCAAGGAAGTCTTCGACAAAGCTTCGGAGCTGGTCGTTAGCCCTCGCATTGAGCTTGACTGGGGCACCGAGGTCCTTGGATTCCACCTCTTCCTTCTTGGCCCGTCGCGGTGGCTTAAACGTTTTGGACTCGTCCAGTTTCTTTTGCCGCGTAGCGCTGTCTGCGAGCGCATCCTGACCAGTGATTGTTGATACCCGGCCGTCTTCGCGCTGCATCCATACCATGGTGCCGAAACGGTTGTGGCGGGTGGGCGCCTTGCGGTTGAAGGCACTGCGCATCGCGCTCTCCTTTTTCATCATTGAGGAGAGCTCTTTAGCCTTCGTCTTGTGTAATTGCTGTTCATTCATGAACAGCTTCTTGACCTCGACCTGTTTGGCCAGGTGGTAGATGACTTCCATGAGAACTACGTCCTCGGTACGGAAGTCTTCGCCCATATTCGAAGCAATCATCAGCAACACCGCAAAGATGTCCTGAAATGAAAATGCGTCTATCGTCGTGGAGCGGGATATCTGGGTCTCGTCGCCATCGTATTGGACACCGGCAGGAGGGGTAATCATGGCGATGTTGCGGAGGAAGAAAAGCACAAGCTTGATGATGCCCTGGTCGCGGGCAGATCGTTCGCCAATGGAAATTGCCATAGATGGTAGAGCTGCCCGGATAGCTGTATTGAGAACTTGAGCGCCGTCAAAGTTGATGATGGCCCGCTTGTATCCCACTTGCGCCAGCTCGAGAACAGGCATATGGCGATGGTGATTGACTGTCATTCGTTCGGCATCTCTTTCCATGGGCCAAGTAAGGGGCACCATAATCTCGAAGCAGGCTAGAGCTATACGTGCTTTGAATGTGTTGTTGGTATCGTTCTCGGGCCAGCTCGCGAGGATCTGGAGAAGATCGCCTTCCACGATGTTGGAGTCTGCAATGCATCGGGCTACATCCATGCGATTGGTCTTTTCGTCGTAGTGCCGAATCCATTTCTTCAGATCGCGGAGGACCTGGACGGCGTCGTCACCAAGTCTGTATCGTCCATCGTCGTCGGCGCTGGTGCCACCGAGCTATGTTCATGTCAGAGTCAATGTACAACGATTTGGGGAGGAATTCTCGGCTGGCCAAAACGTACCGCGGACACAAGACTGTTTATGTGCGCACGAACTTCAGGGTGGACAACTTCTGTTGACCCGTCCGGCAACTCCATCTTGTCGGTTCTGGCGGTATTCAAGACAATGGTAGATTGCAATTGAGGCTTGGTGGTGTCTCCATCTGCACGCCAATAATGACGATGATAGAAAAGCCCTGGAGGGACAGACCTGCCCTGGTTCACCTAGCGACGCGTCCAGCGCGATGCAGCGCGTCCTAACAGAAAGTTGCGTTAATTGGCCCCACATTTTGTGCTATCGATACCGAAGATTAGATAAGGCCCATGTAGGTATGGCGCGCGGACCGAAAGGTACCTGCTTTAGCTCTGGGCTTTGGGGCTCATTAGGGGGCCGCGGTTAACCTCGGGTCATGGACAGCATCATGGCCCTGGACAAGCAACGACATCTGTCCACGGACTTCCGTTCTGTACTTCAATCTTTACAGTACTTCAAATCAAACTCGTAGAGTTTTACTTCCCTCATCACTTGTTGTATCTTGCTCACTTGTTCCTCGCGAACTTCCATTCAATCCCTCACGCGGCCACAGCGGGGCTTACTCGAATATCACCGAGATCATAATCCCTGCACACTCACGTTTCGCTCACCTCGATAACTATGGCGACTTCAATTGCTCGCGTACGGGCGGTGGCGAAGCTTCCAGGGCAGCTTCGGACGTTCAGCTCTACTCCCAGAGTTGCTTCTGCAACAGGTGGAGTGAAGCGATTGGGTGTCATCGGTGCTGGGCAGATGGTGAGAGAACCCGCGAATTAGCATGTGAATATGCGGCATCCAGAAACCTGACGGGTTCAAATCTAGGGACTCGGCATCGCGCTTGTGGCTGCTCAGAGAGCTCAAGTTCCCGTAACACTTGTCGATGCAAACAAGACGGCTTTGGATAAGGGTCTTGCATTTGCGGGTGAGTGTTCAACGACACACTGGTAACGAGTTCCGTTCGCTGACACCTCAATAGAAAAGCTTCTTGCAAAGGATGTTTCCAAGTCCAGAATCACACAGGAACAGGCCGACAAGGCCCGCTCGCTGTTGTCTCCAGCCACGTCTATTGATGAGCTGTCGGATGTGGACTTTGTCATTGAGGCCGTTCCTGAAATCCCTAAGCTTAAGTTCGACATCTTCTCCAAGCTGGCTGAGGTTTGCCCGAAGCATGCCATCTTGGCCACCAACACTTCATCCATCTCCATCACCCGCATCGCCGCCTCCACCACCCAAGACCCGACAGACACCTCCGCGAGCTCCCGCGTCGTCTCAACCCACTTCATGAACCCCGTCCCGATCCAGAAGGGCGTCGAGATCATCAGCGGTCTGCAGACCAGCCAGGAGACGCTGGACAAGGCCGTCGCGTTCTGCAAGGCCATGGGCAAGGTTACCTCTGTATCCGCCGACTCCCCCGGATTCCTCGCGAACCGTATCCTCATGCCGTACATCAACGAAGCCATCATCTGCCTGGAGACCGGCGTCGGCGACAAGGAGTCAATCGACGCCATCATGAAGAACGGCACCAATGTTCCCATGGGCCCTCTGCAGCTTGCCGACTTTATCGGCCTGGACACCTGCCTCGCTATTATGAAGGTTCTTCACGAGGAGACTGGTGACTCAAAGTACCGGCCGAGTGTGTTGCTGCGCAAGATGGTTGATGCTGGTTGGATGGGAAAGAAGAGCGGAAAGGGATTTTACGACTACTAAAGCAGAGATGGGATGTTGGAGTTGATGATGAGCAAATTTTACTAATAAGTCGGACCATCTAATACGAAAAGTGATAGATAGTTCTCAGTAGTAAGCTCAAGAATTGGATGCATCGCAATGCACAAGACCTCTGTCATCATGAAGTAAGGCGTTGAATTCACGCATGTCCACGTGCGTTAAATCACAGATTACATTGATGAAGTGAAGTGTGTATTCTCACTTGAAGCAGACTCTTCCGAGCCCACTCTGGCATACAACTATGCACATGGGAATACCTCTAGTTCGACCCAACACGCTCAAAAGCTGATGAGATGAATGACGGGTATATATGCCCCAGGTAGCAAAGTACTCGTACAAGCACTCAAATGGGATGCGTTAATATCATTTGATGACTTGAACATCTCAAAATAATGGCGAAAAACGAACCCATAGCCTCGTACATTCTCAAATGATGATGAGGACTAAAGTATAAAGTACTACTTATGAGTGACATACTTGCCAGAGTTACGGGCCAAGTTAGGCGTGACATGAGCCAGAAGGTTCGAAAGGTATGGCCAAAAACCTTGGGCGGCCCTGACCTTGACGAATTCACGATTCAAGATGCGGCTGGTAATGCGGCTGAACGGTCTAAAGGGGTGCCCTTTTTCAGCAAAAGCTCCGTATAGTTAAAGAATCTTGTTGCAGAATTCAGTCAAGGAGATACGTATATGCTAGTATACGCTAAAGGGGAAGTCTTTCTGGGCGCCTATGATCACCTCGGAAGAAGTGTGACACAGACATATTTGCTAGAGGATCCCATGCTGCTTTCATCTGCACATAACACTACCATTAGATCCAAGTATCTTTGGAAAACCAGATTGAATTCTTCCAAATGCCTTCGAGCTACGAAAGAGTGTACACGCTTGGGCGTCCAACTCGCTGCAAGCAGCTTCCCCCAAAACATAGACAGAGTCCATTCTGAACTCGTTCATTGGAAGCCAAGTTTCGACTACAGCAGCAAATTCCAAGCTCAAGGGGCGGCAAGTTTCGAAAGTAGGTGCAATTAGGGGCTAAGGTTTCCCCCCGACTCCTTACCCCCAGAGTACTCAAGGCTGGACTTCAGGACGGGACGGGATGTCAGGCCTTGGAACCATCCATAGCCCACCATCATTTGTTTTAGAAACACATCAAACACGTGGGAATCATGGAAACATCTTGAGTAAGTGGTCAGCCATAGTTACAGCACGTGAAAAGAAAACCAAGCCGCGGGTTGATAACGTCTATTTGCCACGCTCGAAAAGGGGTAGCGCAGGGAACTGGATGTTTCTTCGCACGAGATGTATTCTCAGAATGGTGAGTTGAACGAACGACATATGTACATTTAACAGACGCATGGAGATTCTTGCGTTTCCTTGAAGCTTAGGTCCCAGCTTCAAGCTATTCATCAACCTGCAACATCTGGTCGCGTAAACCATGGTGAGAAGAACACTGCTATGGGTTCCAATTGCTGGCCATTCATCACCAGACAGTAAGTCTCGGCAAAGCAATGCTCCCACCGGCCGAGCTTCAGAGAAGCAGCAAACTTAGTTGTTGTATATATGACATTCACGCAAGGTAGAGAAGCCAATACATGACATAAGGGGTTATGAAGCAATACCAAGAAGGCGACATTCCTGCCAAACTCTGAAAAGCTTGGATGAGGACCTCCATGGCTTCCAAGATGGGCCAAAAACTATCAACATCATCCGTTCTACACTTCTTGATTTAGGATTAAGATGACATACGATGATGATGTCGTCCGGTCATGCCTAGTTTCCCCCAGGAACAAAGACCAAAAAAAAAAGTCATCCGAACGAAGCCTGGTCCAGAACTGATCTACACGTAACTTGGGACGGCAGTTCACAGACGCCCGCAACGTTTCTTCGCCACTTGGCCCCCATATATATATCGGATTGAGAGTTTCATGATCTACAGCGTGCCGTGCGTGCCTGGCACAGAGACAGGAAATCTTGGTAAGAGGTAAACAAAATCCACGGGAAAACATGATGCTAGTTTCTCCGGCATCACCAAACGATGTCGAGACATCTGATGGTGGCATGAGGGGGGAAAATCCGAAGCCAAGGTCAGATTGGCCCAGCCCCGTTCCACGTGGTTTCTGTAACTACGCATGACGACGTCGAACCTGTTTACGTGGGAAACTCGAACGTGCCTGTCTCGACACGAATCCACGTATTCCCATCCCGCCTTCTCAGCCTCCACCCTGCCTCCCCCCCCCCTCCTCTGAAGCCGGGCCAAGAAGCCAGGCCGCGGTGTGGGGTCGTATAAAGCAACCGTGAACGGAATGGAAGAAGGCAGTGCAGTTTGAAAGAGGCTTCCCGAGAGAAGAGGGACCAATATATCGGACACTCGGGACAGCGGGAGGGCGAAACGAAGCGGCGTGGGTCACTCTGACCTCCGAGGACTTGTGGCTCCCATCCCCGAACACGCACGCGTAGTTGGCCAATGCCCGCCCGCCACCGGGGGATATGTGTAGTCCGAGCCGAACAAGACGTCGCCGGTGTGCGGGAAGAAGAGATTCTTCTCCTCCCGTCTTGGGTGGGAGCCCGTCCTAGAGCTCAATGCCGAGTGGGAGGTGTCAAGAAACCAACCAACGACAAGGACAAAGGGCCGCGGCAAAACTTCAAGTAATTGGACGAGTCTGGCAGTCCTTTCCCTCGGTATAATGCCTTCTTTCGAGCGTCAAATGAGCGGCCGATCAGGCGATGAGAAGCTAGAGCTACGGTTTACTACAATGAACGACCGGATCATGCGCTGCCCGACCGTCTCCGACGGCAGAGATCACAAATCCCACCTCCCCTCCCCTCTCCCTCCTTGCACCATGCTATCAGATCCGAACATCATTGAAGGGAGATTTACCGGCCGAACGTCGATCGCTGATACCCCTCCCCGCCTGGAACGAGCCTCCCTCCCGATGACGAGCAAGCCGTTTGTCACCCACCCCCGAGTCTCCCGCGGCGGTCTCTACAAACATGCAGACACACACATACACACACATGTGCACATACGCGCAACAAGCCGACCCCCTTCCCCTTCGTTGGACCTTGGAAAGACTTCCTTTTTCGGGAATGGTCACGATGTGAAACGCGGCGGTGCGGGGGAGCAGAACAAAAGAACTGGGCTTGCTCCAGATGGACGGGAAGACGCGTAACGTCTGCAACACTACGTAGGGAGGGATTCGAGAGCGAGATAGAGAGCCGCAAATGATAGCAGCCATAGCATAGAAGGGAAGAGAGGGGTGGTAGACCATTCCACCCATCGTCAAACATGGCGAGAAACGACGGAATCTCCAGCGGTTGGTGGATTCGAACCATGTGTGACGCGAAGGCTGTTTGGCAGCATGTAGATGATTTTCAAAACTCCGCACGCAGCACAGCCTTTTCTCTTCGCGAACAATGAAATCGAGACCGAGGTCGTGCGGAAGTTCCCTCTGTCTACCTTCGGGTTCTAGGTTTTGAAAGTTCTCCCATGCGCCCCTCCTCCTCAACCCGGAGAAACCTGTGATTTGTCGTTGGTTGCTAGACTAGGTTGTGGTGTGGTGTCAGCAAGGTCGTTTGCTATCACGTCGCCAAGAGGCGGTTGATGAGAGCTGCACCCCCTACCAACTGCTTTTTCATTCTTTGTCTGCGGGTGACGTCGCGGATGCGGCACGGGCAAGGTCTTCTTTCTTGACACGAACTGCCATCCTTGATCCTAGCGGGAGGGATTTCTCGTCGACTTGTTGGAGAGCCGCGCAAGGGACAATGAGCCAATTCCCAGACCAACTAGACCCTGTCTATCACCAAAGCTGTCCAACACTGGCAAAGCACTTGCAACAAGCTCCAGCAGTTTCGCGAGATAGAGTGCATTCAAGAAGGTAGAGCGGCGGTTGCCCATGCTGACCATGTTCTAGAAGATCTATTGTAAGGTTTTGCGGCGAGGATGAAGACCAGACGAGTTTGGTGAGAGCTATAGTAGATAGCTTTCGCCGCGGGTTCCGTGATGGCGGGACGGGGAGGAAGACGGGGTCAGGGCAGGGCAGGGCCTTGAAAGTTGGCGTAAAGAGGCCAGTCAAGGGCACGTGGCGATGGTGGTCATCTCGATGATGGCCATGCCATGCCATGCGGTATGCCATGTCCACGATACGATGGATGAACCGAGCATGGCATGCATAGCGGGGATGAGCATGAGCAGGTTCGGGGAAGAGAGGAGAGCTGGAACTGGCCTGGGCTGTCACTGGGCTGAGATGGGGCCAAAAAAGAGAATGTGTGTATAATTAGCCCTCCGATGATGCTATTTCGAACAGATGGGCCATGGGTCATGGGAGGGGGGAGTCGGGGAGGAGGAATATCAAGTTGGGGTTCGGTTGCAACGTGGATGGAGGTGTAGTGGGCTCAAGACGGAAGATGTGCGTGATGGATGTGGCAGGATGATGGGACGAAAAGTCACGAAATGGGACTGATGATGGCAAGAGGTTCGCATTGAAGTGACGGATGTGGAATGGAGTATGGAGTTTGGGATGAGCGGGAATGCCGTCGTGCCATCGGGTGTGGTGTGGTAAAACAGGCACGGCAGTCGTCTTCAGACGTTAGTCGTCTCAAGTCAGCCTTAGCAACCCCAGTTGGGAAGGCAGCCAACTGCCAAGCACAACCTATGGGAAGTCACCAATTGGACCAATTGATACTGGTTATTACTTCCTAATACTATCAAGTGCAGTCAGACGGACGATGAGGTAATCATGCAAGGTACCGCGGCTTACCTTAGCATCGTGTGTTAAGCCCAAGGTATATCCGTACTCCGTACCTACTTCGTACATAGGTAGGGTGCCAGGTACTGCGTAACGTACCTTACTACGGACACGTATGAATGGCGGAATAAGGTAGCGTGTCGACATCAATAGCATCACCCGTGTTATGCCTACCTTACCTTACGGCTTGGCCTTGCGTCCCTCCTCACAGTGAACTCACGCAGTAAGGCGACTCTAGAGTCTAGACAGAAGCGAATGACACTAGGTAGTGTAACTTTCCCCCATGTCAGGATTCGCCTTGGCCCGCCCAGATGATGCCTGGCGATTGCGACTCATAAATGGGGTTTTAAGATGTGCTAAGACCGACCCTAACGCGCCTTTGCCGAAAGCTGGGCTGATGGAGAGTTGAGGTTGGTTCCATTTCCCCCAATGACTTCCCAGCTCGTTGTCTATCCTAGCTGGGGACTCTTCTTAACTCAGCTCAACTATTGAATACTCTCTCTCTCTCTCGGTTCTCCAAGGCTTCCCGAACAACCTAACCAATCTCCCCCCACCCTTACCTTACTCGAGTGACAGCAACCTTCCCCGTTGCGTGCAAGGCACCAGGCACAGGGCCACACTACAGCGAGAAAGCTGCCTTCACTGCAACCATAGTCTGCTAGGGTATACAGTAAGTCACGGCAGTCCCGGGGGTGAACTTGTCAGAGGCTCTTATAGCTATACGGCACACCCAGGGCAAAGACAGGGCAGGGCCGCCGCCAGAACCTGGGGACCAGGGATTGACACTAAAATTGGGCGTGGACATCGAGTGGGCATGGGCAAGCTTCGGCGGAGTAAGGCCCGTCAAGGCCGGCCTCTTTTTTTTTTCTTCTTTTTTTTTTTGTTGGTGACTTGAGTTTACTGAGTTGTAGACTTTGTTGTTGTCTGTTGCTTTTTTTCTCCTTCGCGAGTTCCATTCCCCTTCTCTCATTTCGGAGGCTCCTCTCTCGGAGCATCGTCTCTGAAATTCCCCGTGCTGTTTCCTTCTCCTATCCCCGTCTAGGTTCTTCTTCGGGGAAAAAAGAATGGGGGAAAGTGGGGGATTGGGACTGTGAGCACACTGGGAGGCGGTTTGACTGCGGTGGGAATTTCCATTTCGCTTTACGACTGCAAGGAGCGTTGCCTCACAGACGACACCCAAGAAGCAATAAAAAAATCGAGGGGAAACTCAATTCAGCAGGTAGAATTGTTACCCGTCCAATGGTCACTGGTCACACACACGGTAGCCAGCCGCGCCATGCGGAGGAAGAATGCCAAGACAAAGGGGAAACGGGGGGTAATGGGCAGAAGGAAAGAAAAACAGAGGGGATCCGTAACATGAAGAAAAAGGAAGCAAAAAGGATCCGGCAGTGGTGGAAAACCCGAGTGGTGGAGTCGAAGCAAATACCGGCGGCCGGCAGCTTCAAATCTTGTGCCGCGGCCTAGGCCAAGCCATGCCATGCCATGCCATGACCATTAATGACAAGCCTTTCTTTGCCCTTCTACCCTCCTTGGATAATGATGGTCCAATCCCACGATAGGTACCCGCAAAAAGAAAGGAAATGTCCAGACCGCACCTCAACCTCGACTTACTGCGTCTTATGTGACATTCCCTACAAATAATACAGTCCGGCTTCCGTCATCGTACCCACGATACCTTCTCTCACCCGGGCGGGAAATCACAGGAATCCAGATTTCAGGGCCCCTAGTGCTCACCTCACCCTCGATACTGGGAATCGGGACGCTGGAACAGTGGACGCCGCAACGGGATCCTCTTGCAGTCATTACGGATGCCGCCTATCTCTGATGACACTGTCGCAGTCCAGGCCGACGTGCACTAGCACCGCGTCCGTGAGTTGCTGCAAGCAAGTATCCGCACCCATTCCCATCCGCACAACAACCGGGGGGCAGCTATCTCTCCACCGCGCTGCGACCTCCCGTCGTCGACGTCGACTCAAGACTTCAATCCATATCCACCCACTTACTGCTTGGTGGAGTGAAAGATGGTGGAGAGCGCGATGAGCCTAGCGAGGTCTATGTATTTCACTTTCAACTTCTCATCAACCCATACCCATACACCCAGGGCCACCACCTTGGCGTCCGTGTCGGTGTCTCCAAAGTCCCAGAGTCAGGGCAGAGAGGCTCATCTGCCCACGCTGTCAAGGGTTGTTGCAAACTCACGCCTTCTCCGCCTTGTCTCGTCAGACGACCAGCACCTGAATCGCCGCGCATTAGAATCGTCGTGAAGAAGGTTTAGCACCATGCCTCATCAGTAAATGATCACAGCCGATGATAGGAGTTTGACAAACGCAACAAGCACCGTTCCTAGTGTACTTCGTGCATCTGACGAGACCCGCATCGCATTCGCACGAGTCTAGCCCGGAGTTGCTGGAATGCCCAGATATCGGGTTCCCGCTCGTAGTTGTCGCATTTCGAGATTCTTCCCCATGCACTCCGCCGCCCGCGTAGAAGACGACGTGAGCACTGAGTCGTTGTCGTTCGGGTTCCTCATGCTGGGACTCTGCGGATATGGGATTTGACGACAAGTCATTAGGAACAGCCGGCGGGGATATCGGAGAGTGGGACGGTACGAGACGAAACGAAATGAGATGAGCGCAAAGTCGAGCTATCGAGCTTCGTCCACTCCGAAGCCGTCGCTCTCACCGTCAATGTCACGACGACTAGACTCCAAAGCCACCCCGAGCCACGTTGCAGAACAGTAGAACCTGGGGCTTGGCGACAAGGCTGTTTGTTGTTCTGATTCACTGGTTCACTGGCGAGCTCAGAGCTCCAAACTCAGAGCTGAGACCGAGGAATGCGAACTCGAAATGAGTGTCTGTTCCCACGCCCACAAACTGGATCCAGAGCCACGGATCGTAAAATAACGTTCAGTGACACGGAGCGCGGTGAGGTAAAGCAAGCTTGTTGCGACGTCTCACAAGGCTCAGGCGCAGGGACTTTTTGGCCTCCCGCTCGTCGGATACTAAGGTTAGGTGCTCCATAGTGTAGATAGACGGTTGGCGGCGGGCGAATAGATGAGACCGGCCGATGCAATTCATTTCAAAAGTCAGATTGCCTTAGTGGGCGGGTATTCGGCGGTATGGTAAGGGTAGGCAATTTGATGAAAAACAATAACAGTAAGGCAGAGGCTGCTGCAGAGGCCGTCAAGGTTGACCGTCGTCGTGATCGATGGTGGCAGTGTTCGCAGAGGGTTCCTCTACAGGCAAGGTACTGTATCCATACTCCGTACATCGAAGTTTCCAGGTTGGAAGAGCAATTCGTTGACCGCTCGACCAGGGTAAGGCTCGTTGGTCGGGGCGACTCGTATATCCGTGTCCGAGGAGCTGGAAGGGTTCAGTGAAGTCTGTGAAGGGGGAACGTCCCGACTGGACCGGTGGCCTGGGATGGCATGGGATACGTACCTGAGTACCTTCTCACCGTTCGGATGCCACCTTACCTAATATCGTCCGATCGGCACCTTCAGCCTGGGCTCCCCTGGCAGTGCCTGGAAAGTGGCATGGGCCCCGCTCTTTCCTGGCTCTTTTTGGGATGTAGTGGTTAATGTGGATAAAGGAATACGATCCACTTGAGAAATAGGGAACCCGTCATTCTTTACGCATAAATGAATACGCAGTACCTATGAACCTTGGACCCTCCACACCTCACGCCCAAAACTGCCTAAACCCAATCCAATGTAGGTATGCGAACAACGCACCAAAGCTCGGCACTGGTACCCAAAAGTGCCCACGGCGTTGCAACGGTGCCGGGGGAGAGACCGAGTGAGGACCTCAGAGCGGTTGAGAGTCCCTGTCGCGGACGACCATCGAAACGGAGCAGGCCCGCTGACGACCGAATACCACTCTGGTTCCTTCCGGAGAGGTGGGCGGACAAAGTTGCAACGAGGTCAAGGACCAAGACTCGAAAAGAGGCACACACGCACCGAAAGGGACAGATGCCCAGAGAGAAAGAGGACAGAATGGTACGTCAGTGGTAAGACGATGGCCCTGCCGAGCGGAGGCTCTTACAAGATACCAGTCCCCCCGGGCCTCGGCCCTTGAGTCCTTTGATTTGATTTCTAGATCGCACCATCTCCGGATCCCGCGCATCTGAAGCATCGGCAGACGTCTACCAGGTGCCTCGCGTCATGTCCCGCCGTGCCGTGCCCACCGCAGTCCATAGCCAGATCATATTCTTCCATGATCCATCCCATGGCGGGCGGCATGGCCCCGGTCTTCACTTCGGCTTCTAGTGGACGGAATCACGGATACGCATCGAGAGCCTCCATGAAGCTAGGGATCATACGGACCAACGCGGACTACGGACAAATTCGCAAACTCATTAGCTTGACACAGTCCCGCGATGGGACCATCATCATCCATGACCTTGAATTATCGTGGCCGATACCGCCATGCACGACAGAATCTTCTTCCAAGGGAATCCACCCCTTTTTGCTGCTTCAGTATCAGCATGCCAGGCAAGCCTTTGATTACAAGCTTGTCAGTGTCGTCTGCTTGCGAGATATCCGCACCATGATGCAGCAGGGGCCTTTTTTGGAATTGCCTCATTTGGTTTGGTCGCTGCCCACAAGAACCCCCCGTGCCAAATCTTCCACTGCTCAGAAGTCTTCCTGGGATCCTGGAAGCTGGCACTGGCAGACAACGATATCCGCACACACCGCAACTGCAAAACCCGGGCACGTCTTGGCAGCCATGGACCAGCAGCGATGCCCGTTTGCCAACTTGTCGTCAGGTCCTTGAGCTTTCATCTCGTCTTCGGCTTCATCGTCTCCACAAGTGCACGCACATCAACGGTTCCGTTCCAAGTCATGGTCTCACGCTTGAGCCAGTGCAAGGTGGTACCTTTGTCTTGGACGGTATCCATCGCCCTCATCTACCATGAAACTTGTTGTTGAAGACTTCAAAGTTCACGGACGCCAGACACCGTTGGTGGCATTCAGGGTGCCAAGCAGCGATTCAACGAAAAATCTCGCCCCCCTGCCCCCTTTCACTTCCCTCGTCTTGGAAAAGTTGGGGATTCAGGACCGGCACTCGAAAGGCTTGTCGAGGGAAGCCCTGCTCGCACTGCAGCCGCACCAACCAACCCGCTTGACCTGCTCGTCCCGTCGCTGGTGTGACAAGCCATGCCGAGCAATCGGCCACCCGTCTGTCACCTGGAATTGACATGGCCTCGTCGCACAAAGTGGCAATTTGGTGCTTTTTGCTCAAGGCCGGGAAACTCTGTCATCGCACGGCCGCTAGCGCTCGCCGACCTTGAGAAGACGACGCATCCCGGGACCTCCCTGTCCAACGGCTTTCAAGCCTGCTTGCCTCTAATCTTGACCGAATATCTCGAGTCCTCGTTGGTCAGATGCGCACCAAGGCCGCCCACAATTCAGACCGAGCTTCTCCCATCGCCGCAATGCAAGTCCATCGCAGTGGCGAAGACCACAGCCACGCGTATTGTGCGCGGTCGGGCGCGGGCACAAATGCAGTCGCACATGGTCGAATCCTGCAACTTCTAGACATGCAAAGGCTTGCGCAACAGTGATGCTAGCAGCTTAGCAGCCTCGGTGATGAAAAGTTGTAACTTCAGCTCCACTTGACTTGGCTTCTAATCACCGTGGAGACACATGACTCTGGGGTGATTGGAAGATTCTGAGACTTCTGAGGGCACTGGAACCGAGGGCCTTGACTTCGAATGGCAGGTAAAGGCGAGTCCGTTACGGCTGCAACCCTCGAGTCCTATTCATAGCCGCCCGAGGTCCACAGTGCCGAGGGTGACGAGAATGGGCTCAGCGGACCGGTCACCGACGACCAGAGTCGGGAAGAGAAACCTACGTTGGCTTCAACGGCGCGGATCGCGATCCATGCCATGTCCTCTTCAGCCCATGTTCTTCGCCCGTACTGCATGTCACTTGGCATCGACAGAAGCGCCGCCGCACTCGTGCGCACCTGTCTCGAATTCTAGACGCGATACAACACCAAACCATCCGCACCCACCACATTCGGCCTTTGCTTGAAGAGCCTCAGATGCGCCCATGCCCGGCCCTGGTCACCGGCCCCCCGGTGCTGTCTCTGGCGGCACAGGCGTGTTCACATGGCCGCTCCCCGAAACTGCATCTATTTCCGCCGCCGACGCGGCTACCTGCTCGTGGCTGCGGCTCTCCGTCGACTTGACACAGACCAACGATTGCTCTCCGAAAGGCGGGTGACGGTGGATCTGATGCTATTTTCTGCTTGTACGCATCGAATAGAGTGACTGTAAGCAGGCAATGCAGGCTGAGGTTTCGATCCTCCCAAGACTCTTGAAAGACATTTCACGTTATACAAACAGATCCGACGACGGCTTTGAAGTCATCACCGGGTAATCGCTGTTTGTCGGGCGGCGGCCAGCGTCTGCACCGTGACTCGAGTGGCCACAGCCGCAGCCGCAGCAGCCGCATCCCGGAGTGTGGCTGCTCTCGGTCTACCGTGTAGCCCCCTTTGGCTTTTACACGCCCTAAATTCGTAACTGCAGCACTGCTTATGTGTTTGGACGAGGTGGCGGGATGTAGAAGCCGGGAAAGCAAAGGGGAAATAAGCAAGTTGTCCCAGGCCTGCAAATGCAGTATCCATGTCTGCGTACAGATCACACAAACACACGCACAAACTCCTTGTTTTGCAGATCGCGGGTTGGACAAGAGTTGCGTTGCGTTGCGTTGGTTCTGCCAATGTCATCTCGTACGGGCGTACGTACGAACCAACCGACTGTACTGAACTGCCGTTCTCCAATTTCCCCGTTGTCGAGGAGGCAATCAGAATCAATCTTGCATCTGCGCACACCAACTTCTAGACACCAGCTTTTCTGCTTTCTATCCCTCCTCTCACCTTGCTCCAAGGCGTCGTCACTCCTTGCTAGCGCATTGGGCATCCTAGGATCATTCTGCAGTTTGATGCCGGCTTCGAGTACCGGCTGCATCCACTGTTTGTCAGACAGGTCAGGTTGGCAGGTCCAACGACAACGATAGATGAGCCGAGACTCGAGACTCGAACGAGATTATCGACAGTCCCTGACTGACGCGGACTGCAATCAGCATGCACCTGCAATCCCAAGGCATGGCAACTGAGACACGCCAAAAGTCCCGCCTCGCTGGATCAAGGTGGATTGGAGATTTGCCAAGACTCTTGGAGGGTGAAGGTGATGGGCAACACGCAGGTACGCCAGTTAGCGTACTGGTAGCCACACGCATGCCGGGGTTGCTGTCGAATGGGCAAGTTGTAACGAAGAGATTCTTGCGCGCGCGCGTCTGCAGGGGTGCGTGGAACGGCAAGTTTGGACGAAGTGCTCGCTGAGCCATGGCCCCACGGTTGCCGCGCTGTCGGAACCTCTTGGATCTCCCTAGCGCGTCTGGCTGGCGATTCAGAGATCTCTGGGAAGCAGAACCAGGTATTCCCTGACAGGCTCTTGTGTCAAGTTGATGGCCCGACGGGGCGCCGGTAGATTTGGCGCCCTTCTGTCTTTCCCACCCGCTCCCTGCCACACCGAACACGCCCAGTTGTCCTCCGGTTCGACTCAGGTACCTTGGACTTGAACAACGAGACTTCGGGTAGCCCGTGAACAGCTGTTGCAACGGCTGGCGAGTGGCTTGCAGACTTACTCAGTTGTGTACCGAGCGAGTCTCTCTTCGGACTTGCCTGCGATCAACATCAACGGCAGCCCGATCTTGAAGCAAGTCACCCTGTCCCGGTCGATGGTGGTGCTGTGGTGGTATGTCTTGCCTCTGTCTCTCATGCCTTGGCTTCCTCGGAAAGCTGTACGCTACCTATGCGACGGAGTAATTCATACGGACTCTCAGTATTATCGTACAGACTAAGAAGTACGAACACAGACGCAGCGTAAGCCAGCCAGCCCGCCGTCCCAACCAACAAACAGTCAGCCTCTAGGGCGAGGCTCGCGAGCAAAGCAGGGAAAGCAACAAGCAGTAACATGCATTGACGGATGTGGCGTCCGCGAATGCTCCTGCGTCTCATGGATGGGCCTGATGGACCTTGATGAGCCTGATACCTGACGCCCATCACCCGTTCCTCTCATCTTGGAGCTGTTCTTTGGGATCAACACAGGCATGGCACCATTCCCCAACCCGGTCGGAACAACATTTCGAGCAGAGTTTGGGAAACGGCATGCACATCAAAGTCCACCACGATTGCTCCTGTCAAATGGCCTTGTCGTCTCTTCTCCTGAAATGCATGCAGCAGTGCCGGAAAGAAGTCCACGGGTGGCGTTCCTGTATGACAGGGCACGCCGCACACGGACGGCCGTCGCGGAGATGGATTCCCACTCTTCTGCGCGACGAAATTGGACAGGACCCGGCGACCGCACGACACGATCCACACACCCGTGGGTTGGCCCAACCCACACGCAGCATTGCTCACTTGCGTTTGGCCCCATGGGTTGGGTTGCTGTCGGTTTGCTGTCCCGATGACGAGAGCAAAGGGCACCGGGGCCGGGGCAAGCCTTAGCCAAGGCAAGGGCAAGGTGAGGCGAGACGAGGCGACGCGTTCGAGAGTCAAAGACTTGAGAGGAGGGAAGTGAAAGGACCGGTCCATCATGAGATTTCCAAGAAGAAAACACACCGACAAAAAAGCAACAGAGTGACAACCGACATGTCTTTTGGTGTTACGTCTGTGGCCATTGTGCCCCATTTGTTTTTCTTTCGCTATCTCACTCGGTTTCTGTTGTGAGAAGCTGGTCAATTGGTCATGCTGGATGTCACTTTGGACGGGCGGTAACTCTTTGCAAAGCAAGACCATTCCTGTTATTCGTTCATCTCACCGTTTTGGATTTTCGAATATCTGAACATCAGATGGCAGCAGGCTTCCCTCGGTCTGAGGTTCCTGCGACCGAGGACATCCCCGAGCGGCAGAGAGTTTGGCATTGCCAGGCCCCTGACATTCCCGACAACGCCGCGCCGCCGAGTCCGGATCTTGTCATTTTGACTTTGGGGGTCCATCCTTACAGATGTTCTACACGTATGGTACGGGATAGATGGGCTAGGCATTTTTCCGCACGCAGTATAACGACTGTAGACTCTGGTGACGTGAGAAGCATCAAACGGTACACTAGCGTGTAGCTGGGCCGTTAGTCCCCCTCGCTTTTTCACTCCGAGTACAGTCTCGTCTCGTCTCGTGATGTCTCTCTCTCTGTGCGTGTGTCTTTTACCCATCATCAGCCACGGACCGATTCCTGCATCACAGTCATCACGCAAGGCGGCCGCGAAGGAGCGAAACGAAGCGGATGCGATGATGCGAAAGTGGGATCCCCTAATTCCCCATCCGCATCACCAGCATGTAAGGTACATCACTCCCCCCCAAACCCCTGCTTCACGCGCTCGCATCGCTCCGCGGGGGAAGAGGAAGAGGGAGATGACGGCTGGCTGCTCTGTCACTCTGGCAGGCCTGACCTGATGAGGGGCCTACGATCACCCGCCCGTCGTCGTCGCCGCCGCCGCCGCCCCCTGTACGGATGACGAGGAAGATCCCTTTTTTCTGATGTTGCGTCGATTTGCTTGCTCTTCGAGTCTCTTCCCGCACCCAGCCCAACGCTGATGTGAACGACCAACGACTGACCCCGGTCCGCAAGCGTACCCCGGTATAGGATGAAACCACGGTTCGTATGCCCTTCCCCTCCGCTCTCACCCTGGCCAGAGGATGCCAGATTGGAAGCCTTCTACGGCCAAATCTGAGCACGGACATTTAGCAGCAGCAGGTAGCTGTTGTCTTGTCTGCAGTGTGTGCTGCACGCAACGCAACGCAGCTTCAGCGCATGAGGAGCGAGGTGCAGTGCAGTGCATTCAGCGGAAGGAGGATCGTGGAGTGTTGTCGTTGGTGTTGTGTATTAGTCCCACGCCCCCTTATTGAAGGTCAAGTGGACGATTGTCGCTGCTGGCGAGAAGTGAGTAAAAACCCCGACGGCGACGGCGCCTATGTAATGTGCGTATGACTTGTATGTAGGCATGTATGTATGTATGTATGTGTGCATGTATGCTTGCCTGTGTGTGTGAGTGTGATGGATTTCCCTCCGATGAAGGAACGTTTCTGGTTCGTTGGTTCCTGGAGAACTGAGAGATCTTCACTGCTCGTTACCATATCCTATCGTTCTAGGCTCGGTCGGTCAGCCTCCTTGTGTTTGGGGGTGTGTGTGTTTGTGTGTGTGTTCCGAGCTCCGTTCTCCCCATTCTCACTTCTCTCTCTGTCTCCCCCGCTCACGATGCAAGGGGGGAAGTGGAGGGGCACGGTATGCAAACTTGAAGAGAAGAGCATAACTCGACGGCTTCTTAATTTCTGAATCTTGCGGGGAGAGAGTAAGAGAGTGCGAGTGACGTTCGGTTTAGGGGGTACGGATAGATGAACCACGCATATGCCGTCATTGTCACCCGAAGCGTAGTAAAGCAGAAGAGCCACAAGAAGAGTTGCAGTGGTTGACTGCTTCTTGTTTACCCGTACCCCGTATCCCTTTCCTCCTGTTCTGAGGGTAATTACAAAACTTTTCGGCACACGAGTGATTGGTCCTTGCATGAACTTGTCTCTCTTGACTGTCTGTGTGTACGGATAGAAACAGGACAGGACAGGACAGGATCAGACAGACACGGCTCAACTTTTTTTTTTGAGATGATCGGCAGGCTCGGTACTCCGTAGCTTGTTGGGAATATGGAAATCGTTCCCGAGGCGAATGCGTGTGTGAGAGCACTCAGGCACTCACTCGGACGGTAGTGTAGACCAGATGGCAGAGGAAGGGCCCAGCGAATTCAGGTACCGAGACACCACACCGCAGATACAAGTGCCATCATCCATGGCAGGCAGGCAAGCAAGCAGCAGCTTTGGATCATGTATGGATGGATGGAGTGAGGAAGAGGTTACACCGTGACCCCACCACGAAATGGGCGGGAAGCATCGCGCGCACCATTGCCCTCTCCCAAGACTACTCCTCCAAGACTACCAAGAGGTAAGACGAAAAGGAAAAAAGCTCGGAGGAGGATGAGCCCTTTCAGCCTACGGCTCGTTCGGGCAGCTTTCCAACCTGACCTGACCTTACCCAGCACCAGTGCGGCACCACCACATCGACGCATCGCATCGCTCGCTGCAACGCTACCGCTCTTTTCTTAGCTTTTCGCTTCTCATGCTACCCTTGCTTGGTACCCCGGTACGAAGTATAGCTCTCGTCGAATGTGGTGCCTCTATTCGGAATTCCCTGATGGAACAACACGCACATACACGCGCGCACACACACGTTCACAAGATCACACCAAAGAGTACTCTGTACTTTCCAAAACTCTCGGCATATACCTCACTGCAACACACATTCAACATAGTAAAACGAAGTACCTCATAAAATTGCTCGAACACACAAGCTGGAGAAGAGCTTCCCGTCGTTCCTGGGGACCGGGTGGCCCATGTAAGCGGCCCTGACGCCCGTCGTTCGCAACCTCTCCCCACGTCCATCACGGCATTGACGAGCGTGGCACCTCTTCAGCCTGGCATAGATTGGAAATGATCGGGACTTTTTTCGACAACAGCTAAGCTAAGCTAGCCTAGTGTCCGATTCTCAAACACAGCTTCTCTCTCTCTCTCTCTCTCTCTCTCTCTCTTGTTGCTTTCTTCTTCATGTCTCTCTTGGTCCGATCGAATCAAAATGCACGTGGAGATTGGAATCTCGCGGACGTGCCGGACAAGGCCCGCAGCGCCAGGTCAGGCACCCCCCTCCCTCCCCGGAGACTTCAATATCCCAAGTGCCGTGCTGTCAGAAGAGAAGCTACAGGAAAACTAATTAACCAGCTTTTCCGTTCGGTCACGTACATTTGGCATATTACACACACGCCGTAGACTAATCTGACCGCCTTCTTGTCCGCCGCCAAACTCGTTCGATCATTCCGGGGGGAGGGTTTGGCTCCAGCACGTCACCCAAGGCGACTTGGAGTAATAACCTCAGTTTGCGTTTGCCCGTTGGCTGGTTAGCTTAGTTAGCTCTATCTCTCTTTTCCCATCTTAAAATCTTTCGATAGCGGTAGTGCGCCGCGCCAAACCGTGAGCTTAAATCACGCCGCCTCATCACGCCAGATCAGACACATTAATCACACAGACGGCGCCTTCGTTGGAACACTTGGAAGCTCGTTTTCGTTGTTCTACGCGAGCACTAGAAGGCCGCTACCGCTACGTTGTAATCCACTTTTGCTCTGGCTCGAGACCACTAAGTTTCCTGCAACACGGCAAACAGGGCGACTTGGTCAAGGGACCGATGTACACAAGATTGGAAGTGGACCGCAGCCCAAAGTATCCGTACCCGGCGACAGCTTCTGGCAGACGGGCTCGCTCTCAGTCTCTCTCGCCTGTCTGTTCTTGGGGTGGAGAACGTGGAAACTGGAATTGAGGGACTGCGGCCTTCGAGAAACCGCTTCTCACCTCCCCTGGGCCCTGGCACGGGGGGAGAGCGAGAGAGCACTCTGGAGTCTGTGAACATGCTTTTCTCACTACGGTGGGGAGGTTTGGCTTTCCGCTCATCCCATACCCAAGAGCCACGAAGATAGCTTAGTGTAAGGAGAAATAACTTGCGTGCGTTACGGCGTTATGTTCTCTGTACGCAACGTGCAGGGCCAAAAGACATGCGCGTTCACTGTTTCTGCCCTCTTCTAAAACATGGCTGTACAGCAAGCGCGGCCCCAGATTCGGTCCAGATTTGGGAATATTTTGGTTCACCTCCGAAATCAAAAAAGAAAAATCCCACATGGCTGACACGCCGCCGTTTTCTCGCCCAATTCCGCCTCGGAAGCGGACAGGTTCCCCGTCTCTCTTCCCCCCCCTTTGCCCTCCCTCTTTCTCTCTCTGTGTGTGCCTCCTTGATTCTGCCTCGAGGGACGCTGTGCGTTGCGGGTAGTTAAGGTTTGTGTGTGCGTATCTACGTGTGCCTGTATCCGTTGAAAATGTCTGTGTGTACCCTTACCACGGTGTGTCTTCCACAGTTCGCTGCTTGATGTAAGACTGGGCAGCGGCGGCGGCGAAAAGAAAGAGGTCTTGAACCAAGACGACGAAGATCTACTTTCTTGGAGGATCTGCTCATTGTCCGTCCATCCCCTTGCCTCGCCAAAGGCAGTCT